>NC_077229.1:178755302-179955302 GCF_027887165.1 Monodelphis domestica | reverse complement strand
TGTCACTATTAGAATCCCAGGGCTCTACACTCACTCATCTGTCTCATGGTCAAATGTCATTGGTGCCATTATGTGAGAGTGTGAGATTAGCACTGAGTAGCCACTTTGCCTCTTTCCTTTATCTATTGTTAATGATATCAAACCCATAGATATTTTCCCTTAAAGAACTAGTTGTGATTTCTGCAGCAAATTGCCCACCTCAAGAAATAAAAATAACCTGTTCTGCTCTTTCCAGCTCTTCTTCCCATACTCTACCTCCCCCCTTCTTCTTTCTTCTTATCCAGTATTTCCACTACAAAGCAGAAATAAAATACAAATCCAACATTGTTAGAACTGTATTTGGAAGAAATGCTCGGATTCAAAGTAAGCTCTGTCACAGTAGCTCTGCTCCTTTTTATAGGCAAGTAAAAAAAAATAAAGTTACCCTAGTTACATTAATAGGGAACCATGCTGAACCATGGGAAAAGAGTACAATAGGCCTCTTGGATGCAGATGGCACATTGCAGAAGTGAAGCCAAGGGATACAGCTCTCTAAGGAATTACCCAAGAACAGAAATGCTAATATCTAGAGAGAAAGGGCATAAAATACTAGTCCCAGGCCATCACAAAATAAAGCTCCAGGATCCAAGAAAAGCAGAGTTTGAAGAGTCCTTGGGTCACCTAGTCCAACCCATACTTAGATAAGCATCCACTCCAGGAAATGTAGGACAAGTGTCCAAGTCTGTTTGAAAATCTCCTCAGCAAGGGTTTACTCTTTGCTTCTGGACCTTTCCACTTATGGATGGTTCTAATTGATAGGAAGTTTTCCTTACGTTGAGCCCAAATCTACCTTTTTCAATCAAAAGGTGGAGACTCATTACTCCTACTATTGCCCTTTGAGGCAAAGAAGAACAAATTGAGTCCTTCATCCACGTTATAGCCACTACAACAAGGAAAAGTGCCATGTTTCCCATAATTATTTTCTTCCAGAAAAAAAAAAAAAGCAAAACTCATTTCCTGAGGCAACCATTCTAAGGGTTTGGTCTTCAGGCTTCACTACATCCTGGTCACTCTCCTCTGGGTACAATTCTATTTCTCATGGTCTTTTTAAAACTTTGGGTGCCCAGAATTGAATAGAACACTCTACATATCGTATAATGAACACAGATAACAACTGGACTATGGTTTCCTTCATTCTGCAGACTGTGCACCTATTAATTCAGCCTAAAATTGTTTTTGCCTATTTTAGTCTACAGCATGGCATGGTGATCTTAATTAGCTAGAATGGTCTGGGGCAAAGAGAGACAGAAGAATACTGTTTAGAATTTCAAAATTTAGAATTTCAAAAATTAGAATTTGTGAGTACCCCAGCAATGTCTGATTGCACTCTCCGTACCCTTTATATACTACTTCCCCTATAAGTGGTTTTGTAGGCAATATGTGTTATTTTCTGTGGTCCAGGATATTTATTTCTAGATTGTCAGACCTTATCACTTAGTTAATAATATTAATAACTAGCATTAATATAGTTCTTTATCATTTCTGAAGTGTTCTACATTTATGATATAATTTGAGTTTTACAACATCTCTGTGAGGTAGGGGTTATCATTATCCTCATTTTTCAGGTGAGGAAGCAGAGGCTAAGAAAGGTTAAGTTATTTGCTAAGTATGTGGCCAAAGCAGGATTTGAACTTAAGACTACTTGTCTATAAGTCCAACGCTCTCCTCACTGTAATACTTAGCTAGGCTGGTCCTCCGATGGCAGACATAGCCTATCACTGGACCTTAACTCCAAAGTCTTCTTAGCTTGGAAGTTGCTGTCAGAGCTGAGGATTCACTAGCATAATTGATTACATAGTAAGTCAATTTCTGAGCCAGGGGACATTAGCTGGGTTTTTTGAAGGTCATTTGATAAGGTTATTTGATCCATTCTCTGTCTTCTAGAGTATATTAATAATTTTATGTAGAATGAATTCCGGAAATAACAAAATTAGCAATGTTCTGATATCATTAATAATGAAGAAGAGTCATAATTGTGTTTTAAATTTATTTTACTAATTCTTTTCTCCTCCACTTAAATCTTACTCCATTGCCTTGTCATGATGTAAAACTTACCCTAGAGTTCTCAAAGGCAGCTAGAAAATTAATGCTTTCCTTCTACTGATTATCTGCAACTGATTCTGTCTGTAGTTTGTTACGACATGATTGTTTTTATGTTGACTTCCCCATTTGATTCTGAGCTTCTTGAGAGCAGGGACAGTGTTTTGCCTTTCTTTTTATCCCCAACCATCACTTAATAAATGTTTATTGACTTACCGACTAAAGATGGATGAGAGTATCTCAAGCAGGAGGAAAAGCCAACATAAGAATAGAGAACTGGTTGATAGATTTTTGCATATAAGAACTAGCAGGGAGGTCAGTATGTCTGGACTTGAGAGTTCACGTAAACAAATAAAGAGTAAGAAGTTTGGAAAGACAAGAAGTGACCAAGTCCTGAAGAGTTGTAAATGCCAGAGAAAACTCTTAGTTGATCCTTAAAGTAATAGGGAGTCTTTGGAGTTTGTTAAGTAAGGGGGTGGATTTGTGGTGAAACACTGCCTAAGAATGGAGAAAATAACACACACACACACACACACACACACACACACACTCACTCACTCATTCACTCACCCTTGTTTCCACATTTTTAGAGTGATATCCACAAAAATCCAAACCAATAAATCCTATAAAGCTGAATAGGAAGGTAACTAGGTAGCTCAGTGGATAGAACACTGGACTTGGAATCAAGACTCATCTTCCTTAAAGTCAAAATTGGCTTCAGAAATTTACTAGCTATGTGACTTTGGGCAAGTCATCTAACCTGGTTTGCCTCAATCACTCATGTGTCAGATAAGCTGGAGAAGGAAATGGCAAAAATCACAAATGGGGTCACAGTCAGACAGGACTGAAACAAGCAAACAATGATCGAGTAGTAGATTTACCCTTACCTATAGTGCAATCTCTTAGAATATAGTCTAACCAGGTATGACCTTAATTTCATAGGATGGGGCACTTTCAGAAATATGTCAGGAATATTTCTAAGCAAATGATTTTTTGTGATTTGAAAAATTTTATTTAATTAACTAATTTAGAATATTTTTCCATGGTCACATGATTCATATTCTTTCTCTCCCCTCCTCCTCACCCCCTCCTGTAGCCAATGCACAATTCCACTGGGTTTTACATGTGTCGTTGATGAAGACCTATTTCTATATTATTATTTGCACTAGGGTGATCATTTAGAGTCTACATCCCCAATCATATCCCCATCGACCCATGTGATCAAGCAGTTATCTTTCTTCTCTGTTTCTACTCCCACAATTCTTTCTCTGGATATGGATAGTGTTCTTTCTCCTAAATCCCTCCGAATTATCCTGGATTATTGCATTGCTGCTAGTAAAGAAGTCCATTACATTCGATTGTACCACAGTGTATCAGTCTCTGTGTATAATGTTCTCCTGGTTCTGCTCTTTTCATTCTGCATCAGTTCCTGGAGGTTGTTCCAGTTCACATGGAATTCCTCCAGTTCATTATTCCTTTTAGCACAATAGTATTCCATCACCAACAGATACAACAATTTTTCAGTCATTCCCCAACTGAAGGGCATCCCCTCATTTTCAAAAATTTTGCCACCACAAAGAACATGGTTAGAAATATTGCAAGTAAAAAATTTACTGATGTATTTCATGTAATGACATATGTATTTATCTTACGAGTTATAATAATGGTGGAAGGATTAAATATCCCAAGAAGTTTTTCTTTTGGCTATATAAAATGTCATAAAGATTTCTCAGATTTCAGAGTAGAAGGGAATATTTGCAAATGGAAATGTTTATAGAGATCTTAAAGGGAATTTCTTGACAAGGGGTGCTCGCCTATAATTGTAGGTGAGTCAATGAAACAGCCCTCTGCTTCATGGGGAATCTAAAGCTTTGGGAACCTTAACCATCTCACTACAGAAAATCCACAAGTGTGGTTTTTTTTAAATAGATTCACTAAAATGCTACTGTAGTACTGATGTTGACTAATAAACTGCTGCTACTGTTAAAAGTCAGCAGAATAAGCTTCCAGAAAACTGGATTAGAGGAAAGCTATAAGCCTCTCTTTGGAAGGGAAATTGAGAAAGCACTGAACTATGGCCTTGCTTGGACTTTCAGAATTCTTCATTCTTATTCAGAGGATCCCTATTACACTTCTCTACATTGCTCAAGAGACTTTTGTGTTTTCTAGCCCAATCACATTTATTTATAGAAAACAAAATGATACTCTGTAAAAAATTGTGTCAAATAGCATTGCAGATAGGCATACTAAAAAAAAGGTTTTTCTAACTTATGGGGTTTTCAATAAATGTCTACAAATATAAAGGAGAAAAGCTATTTTGGCAAATTGGGATTTCTATCACATCTTTTTCAAAGTATTGTATGTATTCTACTGTGTAACTTATCATAAACAGCTTACTTATTTCTTTAAAGTCTCAAAGGCTTTTAAAAATTATATCATTTTAAACAAGAAACTACTAGCACATTTTTATGAGAAATATCCAGCCAAGTATTATTTCAAAATGTTGTCATCTCCTGCAAAAACTTATATTTTTAAAATTTTAAGTGAATCTACTGCCTCAAAAGGTATTGGATTGAATTCTTCTATTAACTCAGAAAACAGGGTATTTTTCCCCTAATGCTGAGATGGATTCCTGAAAGCACAAATGTCTCCTGAGTCCTTGGTACAATATTTGCCTTAGAAGTAACCAATGAGTCCCTAAATTAAGTTTGTCACTAAAGTCTTCCATTATTTTAGGTAACATTAATTTTGGGGGGTGGAATTTCACTTTGGTACAATCTTTTTGAATATATCCAATTTCTCCAAATGAATAGCACTTTTGCTAATCTACATGGGTGGTACAGTGGATAAAATGCTAGGTGTGGAATCAGAGAGACCTCAGTTCAAATCTAGCCTCAGTTACTTACTATTTGTGTGACTATGGGCAAGTCAATAAATCTTGGTTTCTTTATCTATAAAATGGGATAAGAATAGCATCTACCTCCCAGAAATGTGTAAAGAGCAAATGAGATATTAATTATAAAATAGTACAGTACCTGATACATAGTAAGTGCTATATAAATATTAGTAATTATTATTATATATTCACAATCATAAGCCAAGAGGTCAGATCTTAGTTTAAGCCCCATTGTGCTTTCTCTCTGTCTTTCTGTCTCTATTAGTCCCTCTCATTATCACTCTTGCTCATTCTGTCCTTTTCTTTCTGTCTTTTTTTGTCTCTATGTGTCTCTGTCTGTCTCTGTCTTTTTATCTGCCTCTCTTTCTCTGACTCTGTCTTCTGTAGTGAAATTACTTTAAGTTTGTATTTTAAAGTGCTGGCTAAGCTTTGTTCCCTGATAAGAAGAGAAGGCTTATAGAATCATAGGAATAAAAATATTGATGAAGATGATGATGATGATGATGACAGCGAGTATTTATTCCTGTCAACAATCCTAGAAGAGAGTTGCTCTGTCCCCTCCACCTGTGTCTCTTATTCATTGAAGTCCTTGGAATAGGGTCCCATCTTCCACAGTAGAACAGGTATTGTCCCAAAAATCTTAGTCCTTGGCCAGAGGACTAGACTTAACCATAACAGTAACAAATGCCTGGAAAAGGTGAAGAAACCAACTGTATACCTGGGTGTAGGTTTTATCTCTCAAAATCATCACCTCCTTTCAGTAAGGCATTCTCAGACACAATGGCCAGAACATTCACCTTTAAAACATTCACTGCTGACAGTTATTGCAACTAGAATTTCCAAACTTCTAAACTTGAGTATCAGGATAGGTGTTTCTGCTCCTAAAGAGGTTATAGGAACTGTGGAGGGTATTTATTTTCCTACAATTCTCAGTGAAAGAAAAATAGCAAGGGTATATGTATATATAAATATACATACATATGTATATGTATATATATACATTGAATTTTAAATGTTCCACTGAGATAGAGCTTAGGATCATACTAGATGGATTAGATTGCAGTTAACATTTATACAAAACTTGGAAGGAAGATACAGTCAATGAATGGGTACCAAGTATTCTTTCTGAAGAATAACTTAGAGAAGAAGTTACACATTAATGACATAGCAATAAATATTGTTAGTTCTGAATGAGTCATTTCTCTTCATTAAAGGGTATTTGGAAAGAATTTTATTTGAATGAACTTATTGTCAGCACTAGAATTATTTTACATACATAAAATAATAAGACTGAAATTTAAAGTTTTATAATTCTATTTACTATAATTCTATAATTTTATTTTAGTCCAATTAAGTTTTATTATAGGTAAACAGTGCTGGACGTAGAGTAAGGAAGACTTGAAAACAAATTCAGCTTCAGACACTCAGTAGCTATAGTTATTCATACATTCTCTAAATATTTATTAAGTTTCTATGTATTAGCAGGGAGTCCAGTCTTAAGTAAGTATTCAGGGAGAAACAAAATTTTATTGACAATTTTTTAATCTTATGGAATTACTCCTCATGGGGTAAGTATAACTAGGAGATTTTACAAAAGAAACATACATTATTATTGGATCAGTGCATTTTTCAGTCATTTCAGTTGTGTCTGACTCTTTGTGACATCATTTGTGATTTTCTTGGCAAAGATGCCAGAGTGGTTTGTCATTTCCTTCTCCAGCTCATTTTATAGATGGGGAAACAGAGGTAAACTTGTCCATGGCCATACAGCTATTAAGGGTCTGAGGTCATAATTGAGTTCCAGGCCACTGTGCCACCCAACTGCCCATCAGGGCATTAGAAGAATCCAAAACAAATATTAAAATATTTGTAGAAGAGTCATTTACTGTCTGAATGGCCAAATTTTGGTATGAACATTTGCAAAACTTCTTTTAAAAATAACTAGCAAATATTACTATTTTACTTGACTGGAAACTTTCACATTGTTTCATTCCTAATATTGAATTCATACAAAGAAAAGTATTTCAAACAGATGGATTTCATTTAAATGAGAAAAGCAAGAATAATGTGGACAGAAGATCAATGGTTTTTGATATTACCATAACAAAGCACTGTTCAAATCATAAGACTAGCTGTCTACCTACTATAACTGCTCATATTAAAATATTTCCTGGTTACAAGTTTAACAGAGAAACTTATATACATGAAGTGACTTGCCAACGATTTTAATCACTATTCTTAATATTATTATTATCTTGTTATGTTTACTTACCTTTAAAATGATCATCTAAGTTAAAATGCAAAATGCACACAGTTTGTCATGTAATGGCTATATTGACTTCTTTGAATTAACAACTAATATTAACTTCATCCTAACCAATTCAAGTAGAATAATCTCCTATCTTTTTCAGTAAAATCCACATCTGTTGTTCACAAACATATATTATGCATACACATGTCTATATTCATATGTTTAGATACACATATTTCTATATCTATATTAGTATTTAAATATATGTACATATATATTACATAGAAATGTCTTGGTGTTCCATGATTAAAAACTTTAAACTACATTTAGACTTCTGCAATGCTCTGTGTATGTATGTATGTATGTATATAACTTTATTATTTTGCTTTCACAATTTATCTTGATCCTCTGTCTTCCCCATCCTTCATTCCTGCTTTCTTTCTCTTTCTTCTCTCCCTCTATTTACTTATATTTCTTCACTTCTCCTTCCCTCTTGTTTTCTTCTTATCCCTCCTTTTCTCCCCACTCCCCCAATTCCGACCTTCCCTTCACCATTTTGAGCCATGCTACACTTTTTATTCATCATATTTTAATTTATCAGCCACCTAAAACCTGTGTCTCTCAATGAACTGCTGATGATCCAGGCATTACTTTTTATATTTCATCAATCATTTATTGAGTATGGAGATTTCATTTTGATACTGCACAAAATTAGGAATATTTCACCCTGATGGGAAGCACATGTAAAAAAAAAAGGATGAAGCCATTGAGACAAGTGGCATTCTGAGATAGCACACATTGCTCTTCACAGGATAGCCAGTGGGTTGTGATAAAATATTAGTAGAAGATCTTATCTGGTATATTTGATATTTTCATGACAGCTAATTTTCACAAATGTGCTACTCTTGCTTTATTTTTGTCTTATCCCTCCAATACATGTAAAAACTGTTTTCCAACAATTTTCAAAGAATATTGAGTCTTGAATTCACTCCATCCTTTTCTCCACACCCTTCCAATCCCCTCCATCCCTCTATTGGGATGGTTAGCACTCTCAAATAGATTTTACATGTGCAATCACATATAACCTTTTCCCATATTAATTCATAGGTAGAAGAAAACTTGAATAAAAATTAAGAATGTGAAAAAAATATTTCTTTTGTCTAGATTCAGAATATCTGCTCTTTTTATCTGGAAGAAGATAACATTTTTAAAATGAGTCTTTTGGGATGCTTTTGGATGCTAAGAATAACCAAGTTATTCAGTTTTTCATTCTACAGTATTCCTGTCACTGTGAAAAATGTTCTTTTGGTTCTGCTTTTTTTTTACTCTGTGTCAGTTCATGTAAGTCTTTCCATGTTTTCCCGAGCTCCTCCTATTTGTTATTTCTTACAACAAAATAGTATTCCACTGATAACCATATATTATACCTTCCTCAGTCATTTCCCAATCAATGGGTCTTCCCATAATTTTCCATTCTTTGCCCCCCCCAAAAAAAGATGATTAAAATATTTTATGTACATATAAGTCCTCTTATTTTTTTAATCTCTTTGGGATACAAACATAGTAATAGTATTGCTGCATCAAAGGACAGGCACTATTTTATAGCCTTTTAAGGTCTAAATTGCTCTCCAAAATTATTAAACCATTTCTTGATTCTCCCAACAGCTCATTAGTGTCTCATTTGTTTCACATCCTTTCCAAGTTTTGTCTTTTTCTGTCATCAAAGACAATCTGATAGGTGTGGGGTTGTACCACAGAATTGTTTTAATTTGCATTTCTTTAAATTTCTTTAAAAAATAGTGATTTAGTATGTTTTTGCATGACTATAGAAAGTTTTAATTACTTGATCTGAGAATTGTCTGTTCATATTATTTGACCATTTATCAGTTGGAGAATGACTTGTGTGTATATGTGTGTGTGTGTGTGTGTGACTCTTTTCTCTGTGTATTGAGAACTAAGGCCTTTTATTAGACATGTAAAAACATTTTGCACTATCATGATTACTATGTATTACTCTCCATTTTATTTTCCCCTGTTTAGTCTCTGACCATCACTTTTCCAAATTTTCCCTCTTTACTATAAGTCCCATCCCTCATTCTCTTACCCCTTCCCCTATGATACATTTCTAAACCAAATTGATCATGTATGTTCTTCCCTAACTGAGAGTAAGATTCATATCTCCCTCTCTCTACTGCTCCTATATTCCCCTCCAACAGAAAATCTCTTTCATGCCTTTTATGTGTAAAAATTTACCTCCTTCTATTTACCCTACCCTGTTCTACCAATTCATTCTCTTTCTCATGCCTTAAGTTTAATTTTTTAAATCATCCCATAATATTCAACTCACACACTTGTCCTCTGTCTATGTTTAGTCCTTCTAATTACCCTAAAAATAATAAAGTTCTTTGGAGTTACAAGAATCATCTCCCTGTTGTAAAAAGGGAGGTTGTGTGATTAAAATAAAGGTCCTGTCTACTGTTTTAGATGGTACTTCAGAGGAGTTCACAAGAAGTTTCTGGAGAAGGATCTGAATGTGAGAGAGAGTAGGAGCTTGAATGAGCTAGCACCTATTCTCATTTCACCTTCTCCTGACAGCAGCTGTTGACAGTTGCTGCACAGGTATATTGGGGTTCCCTGAGGAGAAAAGATGATGGAGAGTTGAAGATAGGCCTCTCCTATTAAATAAACCCAAAGGTAACCTCAGATTCCCCGACACAGAGAGGATCCGGAAACAAGGCTCAATGGTCTAGATTGGCTCTCTGTTGATCTTAATCCAGATACTTCCTCAAATATAAACCAAGAAACTTGAAAATTTTTACTGCAGTTTATAAGTTTAATGGTGGAACCAAGGCAAAAATGGGAGATGGGGAGTGGGACTCAGTATCCCTAATGGTATTCTAATAGTCTCTCGCCTATGCAGCTTAATTTAGCAGACCTAGGTTTCTCTGTCTACATCCCCAACTAAATAATTTAAACTATCTAATATAGATATATAGCCTAAGAATCTTTAAATGGATAAGTACAAGAGGGCTGGAGGGGAAAGAGAGCTGGACTCTCTTCTCAGTGAATCCACAGCCCCCTTTCAGAGTTTGAGGGATCTTCTCCTTAGTAGAGATGTTGTTGGAGAGATTTGACAGATGGTGACTCTGCAGAAAAACTTGAATATGTCACAGGATATTCTCTTATGGATCTCAGTGAGACCCTCAACTAGGCTACATGTCCTACTAGATCCAGGTCTCAACTCAAAAGCCCAGAAGTCCATAGAGATCTTTCTCAGGTCAGTTTCCTTTCATAGCATACCTTGCTCTCCAACCAAAACTTTCTGTCACTCACTCCTGAGGCAATGATTCCAAAATCCTTTCATGCACTCATAATTACATCATGTAGGGATTGTTGTTGTTGTTTAATTTCTCTTTCCCATTTACCTTTCTATGCTTCCATTGAGTCATGTATTTGAGAGTCAGATTTTCAATTCAGCTCTGGTTTTTTCATCAGAAACATTTGAAAGTCTTCTATTTCATTGAATACCCATTTCTTCCTCCCTTCTTCCACCAAAGGATTATGCTCAGTTTTGTTGGGTAAATGATTTATATTTCACCATCCTTCAATCTAAGATTTATTTTAGTATTAGGGAAAACCCAAACCCTCTTCCATTCCATTTCTTATCCTTCCCTGTTTTCCCCAATAAACCCCTTACATAAGATAGAGAAGAGAAAGAGTACTTATTTGAGATATCATAAACTCACCCTTGAATTGATTAGAGAAATCAATAGGAGAATCAGCATGAGGAAGGGAGGGTAAAGGAAGGAAGGGAGGAAGGAAGAAGATTAATAGCCTGATCTGTAATTATCAATTACAATGCAAATAGTACCTTATTAAAATTAGTAAGAGCAATATGACTAGCATATAGAAAAAGCCAAAAAATTTTGGAAGAGTAAAAATTGAAAATTATATATATTTTTTTAAATTACAAGCCTTTAACTGTCTGGAAGTAAATGGGTGTGTATCAGAAAACATGAAAGAATAATATATTCATTATTATAGTACTTTGTCTGGATCTGTAATATAACTGATTAAATTAACTCCCACTGTGGAATCTCTCCACTAATGCAGATTTGCAATATGTCAATCATTTATAATCTTAGAAAGTTGCTTAGAATCTAAGAGGTTAAAGTGATTTGCCCATGTTCCCATAGCTAATATATGTCAGGGTTGGAATACTATAAGAATGCACAGGGAAAATTATTTCTGCTCTCAAGGAGCTTACATTCTACTAGGGGAAACAACATTGAAAGATTCAATCCAACAAACATTTTCATGTAACCACTATGTGCTAGGAGCAACACACTTAAATTTTCCTACTTTTTTCATCTACCCATTTCTTCATCTACACATTTAGGAATAATAGTATCTATTGTGCTATATTAAGGGAGGATATCACAAATGCACTATATACTATTATATGCACAGTGGGGACATGGTTTGACCTAACACATAACTGAACCATATTTTTAATTAAGAACTAACATCCATATTTTTAATTAAGTACTAACACAAAGTATCCAAAAATGAAGGAAGATATTTTCTTCTTTTAGAAACTCAAGTTAATTAATTAAGAATTAACAACATTCATCTTCAGGAGATTCCTTTTTAAAGATAACAAGTTTAAAGTTAGAAGTGACCTTAGAAGACATCTAGTCCAACTCATTAATTTTTTAAATGGATAAACTGAGATCACCAGAGTTTGAGATTGTCCTAATATCACCTAATTAGTAGGTGATTGAGCTTGGATTTTCACTTAGATTGGGTTGAAAAATTTGCAATTTGAAATATTTTATCCAAGAAATCATTCAGTATACATCCCACTTAAACTTATTCTCAGAATGTATAGATGGTTCAACATTAGGAAAACAATATAATTAACCATATTCAAAAAATCATCTCCAAACTACATGATTATCTCAATGGATTCATAAAAAACCCTTTGACAAAAACAACACTCATTTATACTAAAAACCCTACAAAGTACAGGCATAGAAAGGAACTTTGTTAACATCATAAACAGTTTCCACTTAAAGCCAAAAATAATCACTATATACAATAGGCACATGTGATGACTTTTCCCAACAAATATTGGAGTAAAGGGAGGAGGTCCATTCTCCCCACTTTTAGTTGATAAAGTTCTGAGAATTCTGTCAATAAGACAAGAGAAAGATATGAAAGGCATAAAAATAAATAAAAGGTAGATAAAACTATTTATATTTGCTAATGATATGATAATTTATTTAGAAAATCCTACAGAATCAAGCAAAGATAGATTGAGCCAATAGCTTCTGCAAAGTTGCAGGCTACAAAATGAATCCTCAAAATTCAATGCCATTTCTATATAATAATAACAAAATCAAAGAGGTAATAACAAAAAGGTAAATGTCATTATAAATAACTATGAAATGGATAAACTAGTGATAAATTTCTCAAAACACACAAATTCCTAGTATAGATTCTATTTCAAAGTACTCCATAACAAACTTTGGAGCAACTTAAATAGTCAGAAGAATGTTCAGTGTTTATGACTAGGCTGAGCCAATAATAACAATAGTACTAAAGCTAATTTTCATTTTTAATGCTATGCATTGAGGGAGATCTAAGTTGTCTTGGACCTTAACAGCATCAGATTATTAAAGATACTTTGGAGAATTTGTTAAAGTAACAAAAGACCTTTTCAAATATAAAAAACCCCTAACTTATCAAGGGAAATAATAAAAAAATATAGGGATGAAAAAAATTATCTCTTCCAGAACCCAAATTATATTCTGATTGCCAATTTATTTGATAAAGCAATGTAACTGATTAGAGAAGAGAGAAACAATGGATTTCAGTAATCCAGTGTTTGATGAACTAGAAAACATAATTTTCTTAGGAAAGAACTCCCTATCTGATTTTTTAAGTTGCTAGCAAACCTAGGTAAGCAGACTGGCAGAAATTAAGCTTAGATCAATATTTTGTATTCCATAAAACATTATAAATTCATGTGTGACATAATATTAAGGACATATTCAAAATAATTAGAAGAGAAATAGATCATATAACTCTCACAGCTATGCATAGAAGTTGCATTCTTAGCCAAACAAATAACAATTACAGAAAATAAATAATTTTCATTGCATGATTCTGAAAATCTACAAAAATAAAATCAATTCACTTAGGATAAGAACGGAAGTTGTCAAATGGAGGAAAAGTTTGTATTGATTTTTTTCAGATAAGGCAGAGTATCCCCCAAAAAATAACATATACATACACACACATAGAAAATCAAAAGCCATTTTCCTGTGAGCAAAGAGCTCTTAAAAGTGAAAAATAAATAACCAATAACAACCATAAGAAAGAATGCTCACTACTGAGAGAAGTAAAAATCAAAACAACAACCCTGAAGTTTTTCTTCACATCCTGCAAATTGATAAAGATGAAATAAGGTAGAAATTGTACATGTTGAGGGGATTTGTAGAAGACAGTAATACTATTACATTTTTTGGTGTAGTTGTGTTGGAAATCAATTTGCAATTTTTAAAATAAAGCAACTAAAATATCCATACCCTTTGACCCAGAGATTCTTTTATAAGGCTATACCACAAAGAAGCAATGATAAGAAAGTTCCCATATACACCAAAATATTTATAGTAGCACTCTTTATGATATCAAAGAATTAGAAATAAAGTAGATACTTTTCAATTAGGAAATTACTAAACTAGTGTATAATGAAATATTTTTAGGCTTTATGAAATGGTGTAAAATCTTCATGAACTGATCCATAGTGAAGTCAGTCTAGCTAAAGAAACTATACATAATGATTATAGTTACAGAACTGGAAGCATTAAACAGAAAATAAAAATAAAAATCAGAAGTGAATGTTGCAAAATTATAAAGCAGACAAATGGTTCAAAAGAAGAGATAGGAGAAGACCTTTTCAACTCAACCTTTGCAGAGTTGGGAGAGCCAAACATATTGAACATTGTATATATTTTTAGATTATTTCAATGTACTGATCAAATATGTGGCCATTTTCCTCTTTTTTTCTTTTAAAAATGCCATTATTTTAGGGGGCAGCTGGGTAGTTCAGTGGATTGAGAGGCAGGTCTAGAGATGGGAGGTCCTAGGTTCAGATTTGGCTTCAGACACTTCCTAGCTGTGTGATCCTGGGCAAGTCACTTAACCCCAATGCCTAGCCCTTATCACTCTTCTGCCTTGGAACCAATACCCAAGATTGATTCTAAGACAGAAGGTAAAGGTTAAAAAAATTGCCATTTTTATAGGGAATGGCTCTATGTTAAAGTTGGGGAGGGAGGAATATTAGAGAAAATGTGGCAATGTAAAAAGCAAATACATGAATGAATAATAATTTTAAGAATAAAAATGAAAAAATTAAACATGTTGCAAAAAAACAACAATAATAACCACAACAACAACATTTATATAGCACCGATTATGTGTAAGGCACAATGCTAAACCAGGGCCAGCAACGGAAAAAATAAATGAGAGTGAATAATTCCGACCATGTATTTCATCAACCTAAGGAACTCCTTCCATGCAAATAGAAAATTCAACTGTAATCGGATTCCTAAAGAGCCGCTTAGGGACTGAGTGTTTAAGTCATTTCCTCATGATCATAGAGACAGTATATTCCAGAGTCAGGACTTCCAACCATATTTCTCTGATTCCTTATAATAACTGGCCATGATGTGTCACTGCCTCTCAGCAGTGGAAAACAGACCGCTAATAAAGACCCAAACCAAGGCAAATAAAATGGGGAGGGTCGCTCTTAATCTCTCACTGCCTCTGCAGGAAACATTGCCTTTAGTTTCTCCGTTTCCTACGTACTTAAATCAAGGCTTTAGAGACTCAGACTCCTTCTTAAGGGACCAAGGCTCTCCGTTTTCAGTTGGCAAAACAGAATCCCCTAGCTCAAAGTTAGGGCAACCGATCTCTACGAGTTTCCCTCACTGAACACGGAATTTTGTTGTGTCTTGAGCTGCAAAGCCCCTTAGTAAAGCCCTTCCCGACTGGGCTCCCAAATACCTGAGTGCTCATTAGTGACGGAGATTAGAAAGAAATCTTCAAACTCTCTCTGCAACACTGATGATACCTTTCCTTTGACTGCTACCTTAGGACATTTGAAAGCACCAACCGAAGAATTTAAAACAGCTTCGTTGACAATAAGCTCGCCTTTCGTCTCATCTTGCTTTAAACGGGCTTGAAGGAATCTGAGAAGCTTGATTTCCCACCATGTATCTGTTTTCTCTCACCCTTTGCTATTTATCAATTAGAAAGGCCAAAGTGCTTATCTTAGGAAGGCTTTAAATGGGAACTTTTCCCATGTGTCATTAAGGAGGCATTGGTTTTCGCCCTATCTTTGAACTGGTGGGAGCTTACCTTTGTGAACCTCTTCGCCTTTGTAATCCCTAAAACTGTATTTGTGTGCTCATTAGTAGCAGGGCACAGCTTGCGAGAAGGTCATGGTAGTATTGCTAAGTATTGTGAGGATAGGGCCAAGCTGGTCAGGAGAAGAAATTAAAGCCCTTGCCTCAGGGGAAATAAAAAGTACACCATGATAGCATGCTTTACAATTAAGGTATAGTTTAATGAACCTAAGGATGAAACATGCTGGCATTTTCACTGACTAGAATGAGTAAATAGCCCTGGCCGGACACGGGGAATGAGAATAACCACCTCAAGACTGTGATTTCTGTCTCCCTCAGTTTATATGGCTAATAGGTGTTTATTTCTGGACTGGTAGAAAGCTCATTTCCCATTTGTTATTCCGGTAATGCCATTGTACCAAGAATGATAATAGCTGACATTTCAGTATCATTTTTAAGGTTTACAAAGTACTTGACAAACATTATTTCACTGGAACCTTATAATAAGAAATAATAATCTATAATATGATAATCCATAATTTAATAACCAATAGCAGGTGCTATAGATACTATTTCTATTTCTACTTTCCAAATGAGAAAACAGGCTTGATGAAGTAAAGTTATTTGCTCATGGTCACACAGTGTTTGAAATCTCAGCATTTTAATAAATATATAAAGCTACCTCCATTAAGAATAAGCTGTCATGAAAAGGAAAATGATAAATGTTGGAGGGGATGGGGGAAAACTGGAACACTACTGCACTGTTGGTGGAGTTGGGATCTGATCCATTCATTTTGGAGAGAGATTTGGAACTATTACCAAAGCTATCCATACCCTCTGTATCTCAAACAAATCAAAGATAGGGAAAATAAGATCTACTTGTACATAAATATTTATTGCAGATCTTTTTAAAGTGGCAAAGAATTGGAAATTTAGGGGTTGTTCATCAGTTGGGGAATGCGTGAACAAATTAGAGTATATGATTGTAATGGAATGTTATTGCGCTATAAGAAATAAGCATGATTTTATAAAAACTTGGAAAGATCTACACAAACTGACGCAGAATGAGGTGAGCAAAAAACCAGGAGAACACTGTACACAGCAACAGCAATACTGTATGATGAACAAAATGACTTACTTCTTCTTGGCAATACAATGAACTAAGACAATCCCCAAGGACTCATAATGGAAAATGTCATCTGCCTCCAGAGAATAAACTGATAGTCTTAATGCAGAAAAAAAAAAACATATTATGTTTCACTTCATTTTTTAAAAATTCTCTTCCACAAAATGATTGCTATGGAAAATGCTTTACATGGTTGAACCTATAAAATCTCTATTAGATTGTTTTCCATCTTAGGGAAGAAATGGGAAGGGAGGAAGAGGGGCAAGAATTTGACTCAAAATTTTAAAACATCAAGGGTTAAAAATTGTTTTTATATGTAATTGAAGGAAAAAATAATCATAATTTTTGAAAAAAAAAGAATGAACTGTCATGACAAGTAGTAGATTGCATTTAGTTGTTATTCACAGTTGAATTCAGAAGGACAGTTTAGTGAACCAGAAGACCTATTTAAGAATGATGAATAAGGAAACTTGCATTCTTTAGGGAAAAACTGAACTGGATTCAAGTCAGGAGACTGGTCAGTGCTGCCACATATTGACCTAAGGCAAAATACTTAACTTTTCTGAATCTCAGTTTCAACACCTTTGAAATGAAAAAGTCATTTTAGTTTTATGATTTAATCCCAGATCTGCCACACATGAACTGTGAGATATGTAAGAACACTTCTAGCACTAAAGTTACTGCAAAATATAATTTCAATCCATGCAGAGGGACAGAGAACATGATGATTGCATTGAAAGAGCACCACAGTGGAAGAACCTGGGTTCAAACTCTTGTTTTTCCTTTACTGCCTATGTGGGGTTAGGTAAATCATAACCTCTGTGGGCCTCCATTTTTTTTTCATTCCTAAAAAGACACCTTAAAGGTAGCCCAATGAATAGAGTGCTAAGACCAAAATTCAAATCTAACCTCAGATACTCATCTTATAAACTTGGGCAAATCATTTAACGTCTGTCTGCCTTAGTTTGCTAAACCATAAAATGGGGATCAAAATAATTAAAATTTATATATAGTGCTTTAAAATTTGTCAAACATAAGAAGGCCCAAGGATTCTTAGTTTTGAATGACCTTATGTATTCATTTTGTTGCTGTATTCTTTTCATAAAATCTCTGTATACCTTTTTAATTGTAATTAAGAACTCTTCCTCTCCAATATTTATGTAAAGTGTCCCTTTGTTATTTTAAATCTTTTTGAAACATGCTTGATAGCTTTCTGTGATTTTAAGTTTATCAATTGTACTGCTTAAAATATATAGCTTCAACTAAATGATTGATTTTAATGGCTGTAACAAAAAAAATAGTCAAGTTTGATCAGATGAGGATGAATAGAAAAGGGATTAGTAAATATAGTTTGGATTTCTTCTGGTTTAATCTTCACAGCATTTTCTGATTCTAGATAAGATGGTGGAGAGAGGGAGAAAGCAGACAGTTCAACTCTTGGGCAGCTCCACAGGTCTTTGAGGAGATCTTTATGAATGAACAAGATCATTTTTTTTCATGGTTACTTTGGGTAGCATTTCAGTAAGAAGATGTCAGGCACAAAGTTTATAATCTAGAGATGATTTAGATTAAAATGCAATTGGAAATACTTAACAAAATACATAAAATACAGTTTTGTTGTTAAGTAATTTCAGTCATGATTGACTTGTCTTGACCCCATTTGAGTTTTTCTTGATGAAGATACTAGACATTTCCTTGTTCAGCTCATTTTACAGATGAAGAAAATTGAGGTAAACAAGGTTAAGTGACTTGCTCAGGTTCATAAAACTTGTAATTGTATTCAGCCAGATTTGAACTTTGGAAGATGTGTTCCTGACTTCAGATCAAGCATTCTATTCACTGGTCACTGGCCACCTACTTGCCTAAAATACAATAGAACACAGATCATTTTAATTTGGAGTTTTCTTTTTTTTTAAACCTTTACCTTTTTTCTCAGAATCAATTCTAAGTATCAATTCCAAGGCAGAAGAGTGGTAAGGGGTAGACAGTTGGGATTAATTGACTTGCCCAGGGTCACACAGCTAGGAAGTATCTGAAGTCAGATTTCAAAACAGGATCTTCCTCTCTAGGGCTGATTATATCCATTGAGCCACCTAGCTTCCCATTGTTTTCTAAGTTTATATTCACTCTGAAGAGATCCTTTTGTGTGATTTAGTGACTATTTTTATTTGAGTTTGACACCTCTGCTTTAGGCAGTTCTGCAGGACTATAAGTTGTAGGAAAAGTATTGACCTTCATCAATGGAAAGAACTTCTCACCTGGAAATCCTTGTAATGGTGAAATCATAGTTCCAACTTCTTACTTCCATCTCTAGAAAATAAAGAAAAAGGCATCATTCTCCTTTACATTCCTGCTGTAGTGGTGTTCCCTATCTTTTTCTTCCTTTTGTTAGAGTACCACCATTAATCCCACCATTATCTTAAACATGCAGTCTCAAAATGTAAAAGTTGGCACTTATCTTTGATTCCATCCACTCCTCCACCACATACATCTACTTGGACCCAGACTTCTTTCTCAGCTTCTTTCCTTCTTTATTTCTACAGCTACATCTTTTGTCCAGGCAGATATTCATCATTTGGGGACTAAATTTCTTAATAGACCCTAATTGATCTCCAAACTCCTAGTTTCTCCTCAATTCTATTACCTCAAAATACAACTAATAAATTAATCTTCCATCTACATGACTCTTATCAAGTCATTCCTGCTTTAGAATGTGATTGGAAAGTACTAGCTTCAGATTCAGAGGATCTGAGTTTGAATCCAGGCTCAGTAACTTACTGCCTGTGTAACCTTGAGAAAATTACTTTAACTCATTGTTTTCTTTTCTGTAAAATAGGGTATTTGGCCTAGGTGGTCTCTGAGATCTTTTCCAGTTCTAAATCTTAATATCTTTTGACTAAGGAATCAAGTCCAACGCCTTCTTTTGGTGTTTACTGAAAACCCTCCACTGTTCTGACTTTATCTTAATTTTATTTTCTGTAACTCCCCAACATATACTCTCCTAGCAGTCAGCATGTTCAGAATAACTCCATATCTAAGCTTTTCTTCGTCTTCTTATTTTCTACCAAGATTTTAATATCTGATTTATTCTTCAAGGTTAAGTTCAAATCTCATATCCTACCTAAATCCTTTTGTTATAAATCCACACTGATCATTGCTCCTCTTAACTTCCTATAATAATTTATGACAGACACTATCCAAAGAAGTAACATAAGTATATATTCTATTATTAATTTATACATGTTTTAATGATTTTATTTGTTGGTTTATTATAAGATTTATTGTATTATGAAATAGAATAATAAACTAGGTAAGAGGGATGAGGATTTCCCTAAATTACAGGGAGAATTTAGGAGGATTATGAAATAATCAGTCTTGTCACAAACTGTGACAGAGAGACAATCAGAGATGGAGGACAATAGCTTTTAAATCTTCCTTCTTCCTTATTCACAAAATCAGCAAGGTCTCTCAGCTTAAATTTCTGAAGCCCCCCCCCCCCCCAAGGGTCCTTCAGTCTGAGACAACTCCCTCCAAAGAGTTCAAAGTCTCTCAGTTTCTCCTGGCCAGCTCAACTCTCTCCAAGAGACAATCAACTCAAAAGCTTCTCCCCTGGTCTGCTTCCACTGCTCAGAATCCAAAAGCCTTTTTTTTCCTGCCTCTTCCCCTCAGTGTGGCCAGAACCCCCAACTGCCATTCCTGGGAACATTCCGTTGGAATCTTCTCTTGAGTGATGGCTAGAGCTAGGTCTCCAGCCTTGGTTCTTGCAAGTTCTCTCTCTCCCCATGCCTCTACTACAATTATAAGTTTATTAATTTTATTAAACATTTAAATATTTTCTTTATGTATTTTTTAATTTATAGGTGGTACTTGTCTCCCAAACTCATGGCTTGTAAGTTCATTAAGAAGAGTCATATTTACTTCCCAATAGTGAGAATTTATATTAGATACATATTCAATGCTTTCTGAATATGCGTTCAAATGAATTGAATTGAATTGGATGGACTACTCCGAACTCAAATCAAAGGTGTTAAGTATGAAGATTATGACATAACTGAAGGTATAGAAGTAAGGAAAAGGAAATGAGTCCTATGAGCAGAGACAGGGAAGCATAATAGATATTGCCAGAGTGAAGACATGCTCAAAAGGGAATGGTTTCATCTATTCCTGTTTTGTATTGTTGTATTTTGGTTTGGTCTATTTTGTCTGGTTTTTCTCCTTTTATAGATGCATAATTCTGCCTGAATATCCTTGGGTAACATGCTGTAGTCTCTCCTGCTTGGGTCCAAAGTGTCTACTTTAAAGAAGGGATGTTTTTCAGTGTACTGTGTCCAGAAGGAATAAATGTGCTGTTGCTTAGAAAAAAAATCAGACACGTAGTAGGTACTCAGTAAATGATTGTTAATTGACATGAAGCACAATTATAAACAAGTGGTTGTGAACCTGAAAAGACTTGTTTGCCCACCTAAAATTAATTCCAACTCAGTAAGATTCTGAAAATCAAGGAATTTGAACTGGTAACTTTTCTTAATTATGCCAATAAATAAACATGTTTTCTTCATTTTTATTAACTTTATGATAGAAATATCCTCTCATCCCACAAAACATTATAATATCTTCTGGAAATGCTTGAAACATCCATTTCAACGTGGAATGTCAAAAGGCAAAACTGAAAGTTGATTAAAATCAAAAAAGGGAAAGGTAAATAAAGAGTATAAATGGTGAAAAAATAAATTAGATTTCCAAACTTACTTTACTTTTGATCATTGGAGGTGTTATATATTATAATTTGATAGCTTTGAGTGTGACTGAACTAGCAAATTTATAGAGCATCTTTCCATTTAAATGAACAGCGGGATGTATTTGAGGAAACAGATTAATGTTTCTTGGAAATTTATTAACACCTGCTTGTTTTTCTAGGCTCCCAATGGTATGTGGGTTTGCTATCTATCATATGTAAATTCCATTCTGATTTTTTCCATGAAAAAAATAAAGAACACTGGAAGCTCTATTTCACACATTAAAGCTAGTGAGATTGTAGAAAAAATATATATTCCCTCCCTCATTGTTAGGATGTGTAAAAAAAAATCATGCTTTTTTTGGGTAGGGTGGAGGAGAGAATGCAGAGAAAATCTGGAAGAAGACTTTTGGGGGGCCAGGGAAGAGGGAGAATGCATAAAGGGGGGTACTTCACTTATATCATCCTAAAATGAAAAGATCAGACTCTCATGTATCTGGCTGCTGCCATTAAGTGTTGCTCACCTAGATTTTCATGATTTCAAGGAAAGGGTCTAGTAATAATCCCATTACTTAGGTTAGTACATCAAGGATCTGTGAATTTGGTCTTGTAAGTACTCCCCCCACTGGTGGAGGTCATAATTCCTCTTTATATTAGTAGATAGTGTCCATGGGTGGCTATGCCTCCCCCCACCAAAGGAAAAAATAAAATCACTAGGATTCTGACTTAGGCAAGAACCACTTCAACCTAAGCTAGGCTGATCTTCAGATGACATTTACTCAGTCCATTCCCAAGGCATTTCCAGGTTGGTAGAACCTGCCAAAGCTTGATTTTTACTGATGTCAAATGCAGCAAAGTAGTACAGTGGATAGAGTGCTGGACCTATAGTTAGGAAGACTGGAGCTGAAATTCATCTGTGACCCTGAGAATATCATTTAACCTTCTGTTTGCCTCAATTATAAAATTAGTATAATAAATGTACCTACCTTGAAGGGTTTGTTACTCATAGCAAATGAAATATTTGTAAAGCACTAGCAAAATAATTAGCCCCTACATAGTAGATGATATATAAATTCTTAGTCCCTGCCCCCAAAGACCTGGGGGAACTCCAATCCACAATGTGTCAATAGGGAAGAACCTCAATGGAAGACTATTCAAGCATGGTAGAAAATATAACTTTCTTTTGTCTTCAAATCTCCTTTTCTGCAGGAGTTGTCTCTTTCAGAGCATTATGAGCAGTCTTGCAATTGGAGGGAAGGACAGCTATAGAAGAGCCTTGTTTCCCTAAAATTCGTAGGGCATAATCTTCTCCTGTCTGCATAAGCCCAAACAAGGAAATCCAGTTTTTGATAGCCCATTTATCATTTTTAAAAGGGAAAATGAAATTCAAAATAACATAACATTTTCCTCCAGAATTCTATGTGAACTGAAAAGACCTCCAGGAACTGATGCAGTGTAAAAGGAGCAGAACCAGGAGAATATTGTACACAGAGACTGATATACTGTGGTACAATCTAATGTAATGGACTGCTCTACTAACGGACAATCCAGAGGAATTTATGAAAAAGAGTACTATCCACATTCAGAGAAAGAACTGTGGGAGGAGAAATGCAGAAGAAAAACATATGATTCATGGTTTTAATGTTAAAGGATCACTCCTATTAAACATATGAATAACATTGAAATGGGTTTTGAACAATGATACTATAACCCAGCCCTGGAAAGAGGGAGGGAAAGGAAGGAGGAATCATGAATCATGTAACCATGGAAAGATATCCTAAAGGAAAAAAATTATAAAAATAACATTTTCCTCCACCTTTAACATTAATAGAGTAATTCATGCTTCCCAAGTGAATCCATTCCACATTTTATATTTACTATTATTTCAATAATCTTGAGTTCTTCTCTATTCATTCTAAATGATCAATTAACCTATCAGTTATTAAGTGCCTACTATGTGCAAAGCACTATTCTAAATTATTTTAAATGAGTGGAATCTATTTATGGTGATGATTTTGGAAGACAGAACAAATGTCCCTTCTCATTGACTATGAGGATACGTATAGTTTTGTTTTGAAGTAGATGATCTAATCTGTGATGTATCCATATAAAGCTTCTATATGAAGCTGGTCATAATATAACTCTCCTGTTCCATATTCAGTTCAGATAGATAGATCTCTAAGATCATTGATGCTGTCTCCAGGAATACAGATCTCAAACCAACCAGCCACTGCTGCTCTCCTGGTGGGATTCTTGCCTATGGGCTCCCATAAATTTAACACAAGAATTCTATCCAAATTTCTGTTTGGGAGTGGGGGAGTTCTGTATTGCTTTCTCTTGACATTTTGAGGAATGTTCATTTATTTTTCTTTTTGCAACCTACAAAGATAGCTAAAAGAAAGAAATTTATTTTTTTAAAATATTTTATTTTCCCAGTTACAGGTAATGAGAATTTTGAACATACAAGCTCAGCCATTTCTTAGGTGACATCCTAAATTCTGTTTCTAATTTGTAAATCCTCATTTGCTATTTGTTGCAGACTGCTCAGGCCCATTATATTCCTGGCACCTTATGAGTAATAATCTTTTTTTAATCCTTTGGAGAGAATAAAATGTTTCATGATCCACAATAATACACCAATAGCAGGATTTTTTTAATGATGAGCCTTTTTTCATGGGTAAAGTGTGAAGTCATTAAACATCTTCCCAATAACTAAAGATGATCCAACCAGTTCTCTTCCTTATTTAACAACAATAACTAGAATTTACACAGGCTTGAAGGTTTATAAACTCCTTCACAAAAATGATCTCATATGATCTTCACAACAACCCTGGAAAGGAAGTGCTATCTCTATTTTGACTTGCTCAAAGACACAATTATATATTGGAGACAGTCTTTGAACAGAGATCTTCCTAACTCCAAGTGTAGTGCTCAACCTAGCTGTCTCATATGCATTTTCAACTTTACTGATTATAACCAAAAAAAAAAAAAAAGATGGGTTTTTTCCCCCATTTAGGTCCTTCTGTGTAGCTAGTAATTCAAACTTTTTTAGTCTTTAAAAACTCTTCTAAGAGATTGTGTGCTGTTCCAGGGCTTAATGAAACCAGCATGATGCCATTGAAAACAGAATCTTCTGTAGGACCTCCCTATCAAATGAGGCAATTCATATATGAGCACTTAGGAAACCTTAGTGCTATGTAAATGCTAGCTATTATTGTTATTCTTTATAGAAATTCATCTTCAACTTTCACTTTGTTGGATCTCATTTATTACAGTTATAAATACCTTCAATGAACATGTATCTCCAGGTTTTATGCTCTCCCCAAGTTAGTAATGAATGTGTCAAATGTAAGCACTTTGCTGATCTTAAACTATTAAGTAAATGAGAAACATTGTTATTATCTAATGTTCCTGATTAGGAGACCTGAAGAATGTTGATGTATGAAAGTGAGAGGGCTTGGTGGGAAAAGCCTTTGTGGGGGTGGTATATGGGATGTTCAAAGAAGACTAATAGCTTGGTTAGATTATTTCTGTGGACCTGACTGTTTTCTACTAATATTCTCATGAACAATGACCTGAATATCTTTATCTATTCTCATAATAATTTAATATAGACAGAGAACATTGTATAAAGGTCAGTAGTTATTGATTTTCCCTCATTTGCCTCTTTTTTCAAGGGTAGGAAAGCCTTACATTTTTTCACACATTTACTATTTTCTCCTCCTTCAAAAAATCTGATCCCTCAAAAACCTCAAAATTGTGCCCCCTCCAACATGTCTCTGCTTTATATGCACTTAGATCAATTTGGCTCCTTTTGCTTCTTTGTTCTCGTTAGCATCATTTCAACCCCTTTTAGATGTACATCTGGGATGCTGATGTTGGAGTCTTTGATGGTGAGGAAATTGGTTATAAAAATATTTACTGGTGGGTTTTTTTGCTCTTTTCCTTTTGTTTTTCCTCTTCCAGTGACATTCTTAAATGTTTTCAAGAGGGCCTCACTTAGTTGGGTCTCTCTCCAAACTGATTTTACTTCTCTGTTTTATTAGATTATCATATCAAGCAATAAAGTCATCAACAAGGAATTATAAAATACTTATTGTATACCAGGATCTGTGCTACACTCTCAGGGCACAAATGTTACTCATAATTCTCCAAAATATTTTACAAATAAATGTATATTTTAAACTAGTGTTTTCTTGGGTTGCCTTATTCTCAGTTTGCTAATAAGTTCATTTTTTTCCAACTAAGGTATTTTGAGACATTTTTTAATTTCCTTACAGGAATTGATTTCAATTATTTGTATATGTGTATAACATAGACTTTGTCATTGTTATTCAGTCATCTCAGTCATATTTGACTCTTTGTTACCCCATTTGAGGTTTTCTTGGTAAAGATCCTCTAAGTGGTTTGCCATTGCCTTCTCCAACTCATTATATAGATTAGGAACTGAGGCAAACACTGTTAAATGATTTGCCTATGGTCACACAAATTAGTAAGTGGCTGAGCCTGGATTTGAACTCAGGAGACAAAGAGGGAGACAGACAGACAGAAACTGAGAGAGAGGAATCTTGGGTAGACAGATAATACAAGTGGAGAATGAATCCAAGTGAGTTTAGCCCAGAATTAAGTAAGAAGGATCTAGACTGACTTTAGAAAAAAAGCAAATTTCTTTTAATTACTTTAAGATTCTTACTGAAATGGAAAGTCAGCTTTTATATAGACTTTACGTAACTATGTACCCACATATGCGTATGTGAATATGAATATGCAGACATTCATGTATTGGACAAGAAAATCTTTTTCTTCATTCTTTTTTTCTTCCATGTGGATAGTAAGGGTGAACTCTTTAGAATGATTATGCACCTTATCCAGGAGACTTTGAAATGCTTCCAGGACTTAATGCTATTAGCACAGTGACATTTGTAAATATTTACATAATATTTGCTCTCATTCTTCCTCTGTTTGGACTCTGCCCTCAAACACTTCCATGACAGTTTTCAACTTTGGTAAATATGTGATTACCTATTTCATGGCTTGCTTGATCTGATTAGAGGGTCATCAGATAGTTTTCTCTTGTGGAATCTTCTTGAGAGCAAGTATAATTTCATTCAAGAGATTAATTTCCCTAGCATCTAGAACAGTGCTTGTAGTAGAGATTCAGTAAATGCTTGCTGATCGATTCACTGATTGATCAATTATTCAATTTTTTAAGGTCCCTTGTTTAAAGTACTTACATGAATCACTGTGGTGGAGGATCACCTTTAAGGTGGCTTTTTGCTTCCCCAATTCACATGCACTTTTATAACAAATAATAACAATGGACTCTTGCATTCCCTAAATCTTTCAGTGAATTGAATCTAGGTAAAGATGTGGGTTACAGTGGAATATTGTTTATAAAATCCTATATATTGTCTTCTATGACAAAATATTTCTCGATGCATGTTTAGCTTATTCTCATTTTTTTAAATTCTGTATAAATGGGAAAGTAGGCATATAGGTTGCTAGTTATGGTTGTCCTGGGACCTTTTTTTCAATTCCTTTGGCATCTTCCCTTCCTTTAGCCAGTTTAAAAACCAATCCCTCAATGCCCTCAGAATTGTGTCACTCTCAGCATAGATAACTTCCAAGTAAATCAGGTACAGTATATTTGTATCCTTATGATTAATGCCACTTCTGTCTCCACTATGAGCCCATCTGGGACTCCTTTGTTAAAAGTTTAAATACAATGGTTTGCATGTACTTTCTGATGAAAAGATTCTTTTTAAAACAAAAATCCCTTCAGCTCTATTCCATCTTTCCTCTGTTTGATATCCTCTATTCTGTTTCACCATTAAAAAGCCCTTGGAATGACCTTTACTTTATTGGGTCACTCCACAAGCTTTTTGAAAAAAATTGATTTCATTTACCATTACTTCTCTCTGTTTTATGAGGAGACACTGCTCATAATCTTCAACCTTTCTGTTTTTAAGTTTTCACAAATGAGTTTACCATCTAAACTAAACCAATGTTATCCTTGGCTGTTAGCTCTCTCTTCTTGGTTAGCATACACTAGCTAAGGCCTTTTTAGACTCCTTTTGTTTTTTTTTAATTAGGAAACTTTATTTACATTGTTTAAACTTTGTATGAAAATATTAGTGTTAGTGTGTCATTTCCTCCATGCATTTCCCATTTTTGTCATTAGTAACTTCTTTAAATAGGTCAGATTGTAATTGCTTTAATTTCCCAGCACATCTTTTTCTTATTTTTATTTTTTCTCATATTGTATTGATTTTCTTCCTTTTGATCTTGCCTCCTCATTAGGTCAATTTATTTACATTGGTTAAATTTTTGTATACAATTATTACAACTTGTATGTTATTTCCTTCATGTATTTTACATTTTTACCATCAGCAACTTTTAAAAATAGGTTATTTTGAAGTTTTTTCAATTTCCCACCATATAACTTTATTTTTCTCAATTTTATATTGATTTTACTCTTTATTAAGCTGTTGGTTATACTATACTCAGAGAGCTAATTCAAGAATTATATAAATAATGAGTTCGTTCTGCCTCTTAAAATAGAATCAATTTTATTTATTAGTAATGTTATCCTGTTCTTACCATGCTCAATGCCTTTTGACTCTGATTTGACTCTGATTCAAGAAATATAGGTATAGTGCATCTCTGTGGTATACAAATATCATTAATTCTCTCATGCTTTGTTCTTAAGATATCTTCAGTGACCTCATTTAAACCGACCTTTGCATTGAAGGAAAATGAGCCTCAAAATGTATGCTGATTTAATTTGTTTCTATTTTCTTTAACTCACTTTTCTTTTTAAATTTTGACAATAATAATAGATGGCATTTATATGATGATATAAGGTTTGCAAAGCACTATATACATATATATACATACACAAATATATATAGATATATGCATATACGCACATATACACACAGAGTATATATAAGAGCTTATTTGGACCTCAAAACAATCTAGTAAAATAGATACTACTATTATTCCTCTGTTACAAATGAGGAGACTGAGACTGAAAGTTTAAGTATTTTGCCTGGGGCTAGACAACTAGTAAGTCTGAGGTAGACTCTGAAACCAGGGAAGCCTTGACTTCAAATGCCATTACCCAACATGACCACTACTATCCTCCCTCATTAACAAACAAATTAAAATCAATATCTCTCTATATATGGCAGTTCAAGAAAAGAGGACTATATATTGAATCAAAAAATTTTTATTGTTTAATTGAAAATTTTTTCATACAATTTCTGTACCTTTTTAATCCTCCATAATAGATGGTGGTATATAAGTTATAACTATTTGCATCTATTTATCATGTAAATTTCAATACAGGAGGCACATAATCCAGTGTAGCAAGGTACCCTGTGGGAAAGACAGAAGATAGCAGATGACAGTAAGTCAACCACCATCATCACCACCACCTTGACCATCATCTCCTCTCAGACCTGATTAAAACAGCCTAGGACCTTGAACACAAGAACCTTGTGAGTTACATTACTTCCCACTCAGTTTCCATGGCCATTTTCCTAGAAAGCAAAATCTGTGGATATATGAATTTAATATATTTGTACCCACCTCTTTCATTTTAGAAAGGAAAGTTTTGAAAATCCATTTGGGTCTTAGCTTCACATTTTGATCAGGTGTGCATTCATTCTACAGAAAGATGTCAGAGGTCTCATGGCTCCCTGAGTTCTCTGAAGACTAGCCTCTGACCTGGACTGGGGTTAAGCTTGTTCAACCAGGGAGACCCAGAAAAAGTGCCATCCCTGAAGGTATTAATGAAGGAAATTTGAACTCTTGCCTAGGAAGCAGCAGGAATGAACAAAGAAGGGAGATGAGTACAAACTCAGATGAGCTGGACCATGTTATTATATGCCTTTACTTTCTCCATCCCACTTTCTCTATTTAATGAATAATTATAAATTAATATGCATGCTCCAGAGAATTTTAATACTAACATGGAGATATAACTTGGTAACTGCTCTTGCAGGTGCTACAGTCACAGTTATTAAAAACCCAGAAAAGTAGGTCTTTCCCCCAAAGCCCCTGACACTGCCAAATGGTTCAATGTCAGAAACCAATGTTCTTCTCACCCCCAAAGTGGAAATGGCATTAAAGAAGATGCGTTACCTTCTGCTTTGCTGCTGTACTCTAAGGAACATGGGACTTTTTCAGTTGACTTGCAGCTGAAACTTTCCATGTGTGTTGTCTCTCCCATTAGAATTGTGAACTGCTTCAAAGTGGGACTAACTTACTTTTCTATTTGTATGCCTAGGGCATAGCACAATGCTTCATATATATATATGTATATATATATACACATATATATATATATATGTGTGTGTGTGTGTATATATATACATATATATGTATAATATATTCAGTTATTTTTGGTTCATGTATTCATTCAATATGTGTTGACCAAACCTATCATGAAATGGTCTTTCTTTACTTGAGACACATGATCAGAATCAACTTTGCCAACTCCTTTATGTCTTTCCAAAGAGAGCAATACTTCCATTTAATTGCAACTTTAAAAAAAATCTGGTTTTGTTTAAAGGGAGAATATCCAGATCAGTATAATTCAATTCCTGGAGTTAATACATCTACTCACTGTTCATTGGATAAGGATTGCACATTTAGAGTATGGAGTACATCAGCCAGCAATTTTACTGCATATTTGGAAATGGTCTTATGGGATCGAAGGGCATTTTTTTTTCTTGCCATGGATTTCCATATCCAAAACCTCCTCAACATTTGGTCAATCTACTGGTCATAAACCTCTCTGTAATTAGTTAGACTTTTCCTCAGAGTACTGATCTTGAACACATATCTTCTTTGCTACAGCCATTTTCTCTTTACCATGCCATACTGCTGTTCATAATTCTTATCATCCTCAATATATAGAAAAGGAAGCTAAAACTCTGAAAGTTTACAATCACCCAGTCAGTTTATGGCAGTCACATAGCAAAGCCATTAGTCACAAGTTCAATGCTAATCTTTAAAAGATATTTTTCTTCTTCCTCTCCCTATGATCTAACTCACTTGTCCAGATTCTACATATTCAAGTACAATTTGTCTTCAAAGATAAGTCACATAGTTCAATTCAGGTTCATTCCCTTTCTTCGTTACCTGCTGGATGCTTCTTTCAGGAAAAAAATGTACAATTATACGAACTATTGCAACAAATTGGTTGAATGAACTCCTGCTACCTAGGTGAATAGAGAAAATGCAATAGATAAAATAATCATCTTAGCCCTTTATAGCCCAGACCTCTCTCTTAATTGCTGAAAGCTGTTGCTTTGGAACTTGAAAAACTAGAAGGGTTACCCATACAACTGCCCCCAAGTGAATGGTCTTATGGTGAAACATTGGCAGCCTGGAAGTATTTGCTTTGGGTCACTGAAACTGAATAGAGACTGAATACCACCTGCCATGCTTAGCCTATAAAGATGACAATACCCCTTTCTACACAACATTCCTACTTCTGACCCAAATCATTCTCTGGATAATAGCTCATATGGTAGTTGCATTCACAATCGGTATTAATTTGAAGATCAGAAGATCAGAAAAAAAAATTTAAGAAGCTTTAAATGGGATGATACTTGTTAGAATGGAATTAGAATTCCAGACTATCATTATCAATAAATATTTATTGACCCCTTAATAACTATGAGTCACAAATTATATCTGTATGAATTTCTGTTTACAAAGAATTGTCACATATATTATCTCATTTATGACTGTGAGCTATGTACTACAGTAGATATTCTATTTTTACTTATTAGTCTTGAGAACTGGGTCTCCTTACATTATGACAGTGGAGTGGAGTGGTGAGTACCACAGTACTTTTTCAGAAAATAATATAAATTCTTTGAGGGCAGATTGTCTTATTGTTGTCTTTTTATGACCAGTGTCTAAGTGCACTGGTTTGCCATTTTCTTTTTCAGCTCATTTTATAGATAAGAAAACTGAGGCAAATATGAGTAAGTGACTTGCCAAGGGTTATGCAACTAGGAAGTGTCCAAGTCCTGATTTGAACTCAGGTCTTCCAGACCCCCAGCATTTGTTTTATTGATTGTCCCACCTAACTGTCAAACTATAACGTTAGGGTTTATCACTGTCTAGAACATTTCACCTTCATCCCTGGAGTCAAAACTATTTTTTGTTTGTTTTTTAACAACAAGTCTAAGTTAAGAGAATATGCACCCTAAGAATGGATCCAATTAGAGAACATGAAAATTGTCTTATTCCTCAATCCTTCAAAATATCCAATTTTCTGTAAAATAAATATACAATGATGCTTATAAATTAGAATCTACATTCTAGCTATATGGTCTGTAGCAGCCCTTTCTTTTCATGGTCCATGAGAAAAGATGCAGAATATAAGGACAATAAATAAAGTATAAAGGATGAGCAAGCAGATATATATGTAGATACATACATATATATGCCTATTTATACATTTCTGTGTGTGCATATTTCCACAGGTCTATAAAAATATATGTAAACTGCTGCCCATTTTTAATGTGGACATTTTAGTTATTGAAAGAGACAGGAAAGGGACATTTATATGGGAAACAGAAAAACATACGGAAGAGAAACACAGATACCTCTGAGAGGATTTGAGATAAACAAACCCCTGATAGACTTGGCCTGATGCACAGACAAAAGTAAGAACTGATAGGGAAAAAAAAGGTCAAGATACATTTTTTCAGTAACTGATTTATATATGGATGCTTTTAGGAATAAGAAGAGTAATGCTTTAGAAATTGTTAATCAGAGAGCTTCAGAAGCCCTGAAAATCTACATATGGCATAGATTGTTCCCTAAAGAGAGCCAGGAGGGCACAACTTTTGTCTAAAGTGGTGAGTTGCCCTGGGCTTAAGAGTTTCCCTTCTGATGTGACTCTCTGATAAGTGGCTATAAATTTCTGCCCATTCTCCATCATCTATGCCATGTACATCAGAAGGAAAGTATAAACTAGATTTATAGATGAACTATGATTATTCTCACTTTTAAATTCTTGTGTAACAAATGCTTCACTACCAAGAGTTAATGCTGTCATCTTGGCTGATTTGTTTAAATGAGAAATATACCAGCAGAATCTCAGGAGCTACAATTGTGATTAGCAAACATATATCTTCCTGTTTCTTCCCCTCATACCAGGATTAACCTTAGCACCCTGCGAGTGAGATGTGAAAGCATGGTCACCCCTTAGGGGAACCATATCAACCAGCCAGTGAGGGCACAGGTTGCCTAAAGTAGGCAGGTCCAGGCTAGAGAAAGAGAAAAAACTGGGGTTTGTTATCCACATATTCCATGCCACAACGCATTTCTACATTGTGCATTTAAGGTCATCTGTGGAACTTAATCATGTTTTTAAAGAGACTAGTTATTTTTCCTGAACGTGCAAACCTCCCACTTCATTGACTTGAAGACAGATATTTTAAAATTAATTTCTATTTTTAAGGTAGTGGGGATTAAACTCTAGCCTGTCAATTTATCAGAATTATAGACTTCTAATGGAAGAAAACCAGATTAAGAGAAATAAACCACAGTGACCCCAATGAGATTGGTCTCTGTCTTCTTTATTTTCAAAAGCATAATGTACCGTATTCCTTTAAACAAACCTCTCCCTTTCCCAGCCAACCACTCTGTGTAATACTATCATTCTCCTCCTCCATTTCTTTTTTGTTTTCCTCCTTGAAACTGTTTGTAATACATCCCCAAACAAAACAAAGCAGCTGCATCTGGGTGGTGTTTGTTTCACATACCTTCTGGTGACTGTTTCCACACAAATGTCCATTTCACACTTCAGTCCCGCAAGCCTATGGGAGAATTTTCTGCTTCTTTCTGCCTTACTTTGGGACACTGCTACTGTGTGAGTACATGTGAACCTTGACACATGTATCTGTATTTAGTGAATGGCATATGACAGAGGGGTGAGTTTCTGGGGCTCCTGAAGTAGACCAACCTTTTTTAACGAGGGAATAGATAAGTGGGTGCACATTAGAGGCAGTCATTTGCTACAAGGGAAACAACTAACATCTTTTTTTTGCATCATTGAATATCAACAATGCAATTAGGGCAAACTTCTTGGAGAATTAGATTGCGATGGTAATTAAAGAATTGTGTTGTGAATTTTAATGTGATAGTAAAGAAATAAATTATTTGGTATTGCTCTGTTCTCCAAATTTCCAGAGAATGCATTATTTATCACTTACTGAGATGAGACCTTTAATTTCAAGAAATCCAATATTCTTATAATCTGGGGCTAGGGACTTGGTAAGAAGCAACTTGCTGAAATTTCAAACAGCTGTGAGCCCCACTGTATTAAAACCTATTCTTTTGCTGGATGGAGGGAAAGTAGGAAATGTAGGTTCTCTCCAGTAATTTTCTTTATAGTTGTAGAAATTTTTTCATTGGTCATTTAGTAATCAATTGGTCCAAATCCTTACCTTTAATTAGGTCTGTCTTTTTGTAACCTGAGGCAGATGGTTTTCTAGTCTCTTCTAAAACTGGTCTAGAAGAGAAGGTCTTGCTGACACCCTGAGAAGGCTATTGCTATATTAAATAACCTTTAAACAATATGCAAGAAACACAGGTCTAAAAATTACATGAAATAAAACCCTAATGCTATAGTAGTAGCTCTGATATATTTGATTTTGCAATTTTTCCAGCTCCTTACCCATCTGTTAGTCACTGGGAAGCAAAGTTAGTCATTGTGAATTTAAAGTAATTGCTCATTTTAATAATTAGTTTATTGATAACACCCTAATATCAAAATTTTGGAAAGATCTTCCCCTCATACTAGTTACCCATAAGACTTTGCGAATGAGGTGTAGAAGTATGGACAGCTTTAGAGGAACCACCTTGACCAGCCAGTGTGGGAGCAGGTTGACTAAGGAAGGAAGCACTAGCCTAGACAAAGAGGAAAAATTGGGGATTAGTATCCACATGTCCCACACTACATGTATATTTATATATTGTACATCTAAAATTCCCTGTAGAAATTTAACCACATTTTAAAGAGGTCTGAATGTATGGAGAGCTGAAATTAAGTCTTGTGTTGGTCTTCTCACTTTCCCATCTTTTTTCTGTGTCATCCCTCAGACTACAGGTGTTAGGGGTTTAGAAAGAATCCACATCTCTGCAGTGTGTCTTGAGGTAAGAAAGAAGAGAATGAGGGTAGGAAAGGAGAAACAGGAACCCATAGTCTGTATTATAGCATCTAGTAGTCAACTGCCTGGAAACTCTTTTTTGCTGCTAACTCAAATACTCCAGGTGTTAATGATTTCTTTCTCTTTTTTTCAAATCCTTACTTTCTATCTTAGAATCAACACTATGTATTGGTTCCAAGGCAGAAGAGTTGCGAGGGCTAGGCAATGAGGGTTAAGTGACTTGCCCAGGGTCACACAGTTAGGAAGTATCTGAGGCTAGCTTTGAACCCAGGACCTCCTGTCCCTTGGCTTGCCTCTCTGTCCATTGGGTCATCCAGCTGCCCAGTTTGCTATGATTTCTAATGGCAAAGAATACTGTATCCTAAAGCATAGTTGGAATGAAACAGAAGCTGAGAGACACTGCCCAGAACTGAAAGTTTTAATCAGTGCAGATGAATATTCAAAGACCTAGAACCCTCTTGAATTAGAACATTTCTAAAAGGAAAATGTGAAGATTATTCTCTACTTTATCTCTAGGTGGAGACTGCTAAGAATCAGTTATTAGTAGGGACTAAAATCCCCAAGACTGTATTGGTGGAGATTGATGTGTGAGTCAGAATTGGTGACAAGTCGAAAGAGGAGAGAGGTGAGTCATCTGGTTTACAGCTTCTAGAGAAATCATTCAATTCAGGATTCTCTTCCTCAAGAAGGCCCAGAAAGGAGAGAAAGACTCTAGGAAGAAGCTAGCATTGAGAGATATAGCATCGCAACCATGTTCTTATTCCCAGCTTGCTACCCTCTTAGAGACTTTGGTGAATCTCCTCTTAGATGATATTTGGGACTCTCTTTCTTGGTTGAGTCACCTCATTCAGTGGAAGACCTCATGCACTCTATATATTGTCTTGCATATTGTCAATTGTATATCTTCTCTGATTTGTGTTATTGGATAAATAGGTTTATTTGCTATTCATTTTAGCAGTCTTTATGTAATTAGCATTTGTTGTGAAAGGAGTCAAGCCTTGAATATATGTGTTGGATTTTGCTTTCCCCATTAAATGACGAAGTGCAGACTGAACCTGAAAATTGTTTCTTCCAGATTAATACTGTTTCTGGGGAGGTAGATATAATTCTGACTCTCTCTCTCTTTGAGGAGAGCAGAGTGGCCAGCCTTTGATGCCAATTTCCTGCTATGCCTCCTGGTAAGAGAGTAGAAGAGGGAGAGACATCCTATGTCACCCTTGAAGAAGATGGTTTGGAGAGACAAGAGGTAACTATTCATGCCTCTCTGTGAGCCATAAGTAGATAGATTCATGTGGACATGTATAGCTTACATGAACAACACGACACATAACTTATACAGGTAAGATCATCATGAACCACTCACTTGTGTCATCAGTCCCAACTTTAAGCCTGTAGACAGGCACAGAGAAGTTCCCATTTACTACTTCCAAAACCCTATCAGATTCCAACAGACACAACTTAATCCAATCTTTGGCTAAACCAACTTTCTGACTATTCTTTATACAGGACATTTCATCTCCAGCTTTCCTGTCTTTGCACTGGCTCTTCCCAATGCTTGGGATGTTTTCCCTTCTCAGCTTTACTTCATATTCTCCATCAAAACCAAACTTAAATCTTTGCTTCTGCCAGGAGGCTTTTCACAGTCACCTCACACTTCCATCGTACCCCCTCTCTAAGATTACTTTCTATTTACTATAGATGAACAAATGGGGAATTGGGAGAATTCTAGAGTTCCATTAACCGCAGGACAGACTTTACTTATGAAACTGTACCCTAAAGCCCTGAGCTTACTATGGACTTCTTCAGAAATCACTCTACAAATTTGAGCCTGATTCCTGAGGGGTTTGCCACACCAAAAAGAAAAAAGAAAGGTGGAAGCTACATCTGCCCAATATCTAAAGATGAATGATAATTTTCATGATTCTACGCTATAATCACTATATATATGCCCACCTTTATAGGTATGTGTATAGCACACACATAATCATATGTACATGCATCCTTTTAAACAAATCTTTAATGTACCAATTGATTCATCAAAATGTTTGTTGATTACTATATAAAAGGCGCTTTGCCATTACTTTCAAAAATCTATTTGGAGCATACTTATGCAGAGGCATTCTCATCCCATCTTAGAAAATACGTTTAGTCGCTGTTCCCTGAACTCAATTTCCATCTCCCACCACGGAGCACTTGACAACCTGCCAACTACTTCTGAATTGTGCTGCCTCATCATCTCTGCCCATTAGGATCTCAGGTGCCACATCTTCCAGGAAAACATCCCCAATTGTCCCAATTCATCAGATCATAGGCTCAATGACATAAAGCTGGAATGGAACTTGGATGCTGTCTAGCCCAAACCCTTCATTTCACACACGAAGAAAAAGAGGCCTAGAACTGTGAATATATCAGAATAAATCCAAAGTTCTTTTTTTAAAGCCATGTTATACCGCCTTACTTATAGAAATAAGTAGTTTACTTTTCAGCTTAGAGAGTCATCTATATTTTTTGTATTCTTCTGCAGTGAAGTGAGCAACTTGCAATCTAGTAGAGGTCTGAGATCATGAGAATTTTTCCAGTTTTCTTGCATAAGTAGGTCATCCAAACCTAGAATCATCTTTGTTAATAGTAGAGTAAATGTCACAAAAGGAGTCCAGTTGGACCAGTTACCATTATTAGTTTGTAAAGAACACTTCCCTTGTCATATATCTGTCGTCATTCCAGTTTCTCTCATGTAATACCATCAGAATGAGTGCTGTTTATCAATAATAATGTTCCTGGTTTTTACAGATCAAAAACTCAAAATGCTAGGAAATAAATATCTAATCAAAAGCAGATAATTATTAAATCATATATCCTAGAAAGCAATAGTTTTAAATTCGCATTACATGGATATTTAAATTCTTTTGGCACTCCCCTTAGAAATGAGGATGAATTCTTCCCTAAGTCAATCAGACAAAAAGCATTAAATATTAATTAAATATTAAGAAATTACTATGAGCCAGGAAATGGACTAAATGCCAACAATAAAAAGAAAGTCAAAAGTGTCTGTGATCTCAAGAAGTCCACATCCTAGTGGCTAAGACCATATTCAAATAATTATGTACATAGAAGATATGTGCAGCATAAATTAAAGTATTTTTAGCATCAGGGACTAGAAAAGGTCTCCTGAAGGTGAGATTTAAATAGGTTCTAAAAATACAGAGAAGCTAATAGAGGTGGGAAGGAAAAATTTTCTAGGCATGGCTTATAGCCAGTGCAAATGCATGGAGTTAGGAAATGGAGGTCATGTTCAAGGACCTGAAAACATTCCAAGAAAATGAAGTTATAGAGTATATGGAAGAGGCTATAACATAAGAGGTCTGGAAAGATAAGAAGAGGACAGATTGTAAAAGGGTTTAAATACCAAACAGGTGATTTTACAAGTGATTTTGGAATGATAGAGAGATACTGGAGCTTATTCAGTACAGATGTGACATTATCAGACCTGAACTTTAGGAAAATAATTTTGGTAACTCAATGGAGATTGGACTGAAATGGGGAGAGATGAGACAAGTTGACAAATCAGAAGATTACTGCAGTAATACAGACAGAGGTGATCAACATCTATACAATGATGGTGGCTATCTTAGTGGTGAGGAAACATATATAAAGTATTTAATGATGGTAAAAATGACAGGATTTGACAACAGATTAAATATGTGAGGTTACTGAGAATGAGGATTTGAGTATGACACCAAGGTTGCAGAGCTGGGTGCCTGTGAAGATGGTACCTTTAACAATAATAAAGAAGCTGGGAAGAGGAGAGAATTTAAGAGAAAAGGTAACAAATTATGTTTTGAATGTAGTTAATTTGAGATTCTTATAGGATTCCAGTTTGAGATCTCTAAGGGGGACTTGGTGGTATGGAACTATAATTCAGAAAGAGAAATTATTACTAGACATACAGATCTGGGAATCAACTACAAAGAAATGATTGTCAGTTCCATCGGAACTTAAAAGATCATCAAGATAGATAATAAAGAGTAAAAAGGGAAGAGGAATCAACATTAGTAATATGACTTGGATGAGAATCCAGCAAAGGAGACTTAGAAGAAGTAGTCAGACAGGTATGAGGAGAATCAGGAGAAAGGAGTGCCATGAAAAGCTAAAGAAGGAGTTAAAGCCAAGATGGTGAAATATGCTCAAATCATCATGAGAATCCTCTTCAACCAACCTTAAAATAATGCTTCAAAATGAATATGGAGTGACAGAATCAACAACAGGATGGAGTGAAGCAATTTTCCTGCAGAAAACAACTTGAAAGTTTGCAGAGAATTTCTGGTTCACAGAGTGAAAGAGGAGCATAGACTGCAGCAAGGCTTCACCAAGCAATACTGCCTCAGGTCAACAGAAAGCCCACCCACCCATCCCACATCTACTATTTCAGGATCTGAACCTGGCCAACTTTGAGATCCCAAGACCCTGACAAAGGCAATAGCAGAACACCCCATAGCCATCCCTTAAATTTCTAAGCCCTAGCGTGAGACACCAAGGCTTAGCACAAGGTAGTCCACTGTGTGCTTACCTGGTATAGGCCCAGAGTAAAGGTCCAAGCCTCCATCCATCCTTAAGATGAGGTCTCAAGCCCCAGTGCAAGTCAGTTACCAGTGTGCCTAGTTGGTGGAAGCCCAAAGAGAGGCCCAGAGCCTTTGCCCAAGCCTGAAGGAAGGACTTGAACCACAGCACAAGGCAATCTGCAGCCTGCCTGACCTTCATAACCCCAGAGAAAGGCTCAGAGCCTTACTCTGCCCAAACCGAAGGTGAGGACCAATTTCCAGCGTTACATAGCTCACAGTGCCTTGAGCTCTAAATCATCAGCATTTCAGAGGGACACTGAATCAGCAGTGAGAGGTGTCTTTCAGAGCTCCCAACCCACAGGTCATCATACCACCTTGGAAGATGAAACAAAACTTGCAGCAACTCAGGACTAGAGCTAAGGGTAGCAGCAAGGAAAAGCTGAAGTTTAAGACAGTCTTTTCTCTACCCTGAAGACAGAGTCCACCTTGATAAAAGTAAATATCCAAAAAATAAAGTCTGGGAAAATCAGAAAACAACAACACAAAAAGCATGTAACCAAGGAAAATTATTACAGAGTTAAAGAAGAGCAAGGCACATATTCAGAAGAGGACAATGAGATCAAAGCAGCTACATTTAAAACTTCAACGAAAAGTGTGAATTGGCCTTTGGTTCTGGAATAGCTCAAAAGTATAAGGATGATATTAGAAAATAAGTATTGTTTTATAAGTTTTGGGATAAGAAGTAAAGTGACTGGCTTGAGAAAAGAACTGGAGTTTGAAGCAGATTTATTTTTACAGAAGGGAGTTCAAAAATCAACTAAGACAGGATGAGGAAAAATAGGGAAGAAAAATGAAAGCAATGTAAAATAGAATTGACCAAATGAAAAAAAAACAGGTTTAAAAATCCAATGAAGTAATTTAAAAAAATAAAAACAAAAACAAAATCGAATGATGAATTTTTTTTTTATTTTTAAGTAGAATTCACCAAATGTAAAAGGTGGTTCAAAAGATCACAGAAGAAAATAATTCCTCAAAAATTAGAATTGGACAAGAAAAAGCTAATGACTTCATGAGGCATCAAACAATAAAACAAAATCAAAAGAATGGAAAAAATGAATGATCTCATTGAAAGAAAGACTTAACTAGAAAATAGATTCAGGAAATATAATTAAAAATTATCGGGCCACTTGAAAGTTATGATTTTTTATAAGTCTAGAGATCAAGTTTCAAGAAATTATCAAAGAAAACTTCCTTGATTGTTTTTAACAGGAGGGTAAATGAATGATTTTGATTATATTGAATTGAAAAGTTTTTGTTTTGTTTTGTTTTGTTTTGTTTTTACAAATGGAGCCAATGTAACCAATATTAGAAAGGAAACCACAAACTGGGGAAAAAATGTCATGGCAAATTTCTCTGATTATACTATAATGTCTCAAATTTATTGAGAACTAAATCAAATTTGTAAGAATACAAGTCATTCCCCAAATGATTGTCAAAAGATATGAATGGGAAGTTTTCAGATGAAGAAATCAAAGCTATCAATAATCATATGAAGGGATATTCTGAATCACTCTTGATTGGAGAGATGCACATTAAAATAACTCTGATGTTACACCTCACATCTATCAGAATAGTCAATATGATAGTAAAGTAAAGTGATAAATGTTGAAGGGCTATGGCAAAGTTGGATACTAACACATTGTGAAGTTATGAACTGAATCAGCTATTCTGGAGGTCAATGTGGAACTGTGCTGTAAAACTGGACATACACTTTGGTCCTATAATACTACTGCTAGGTTTGTGTCCCAAGGAAATTATAAAAAAGGGGGAAAGACCTACTTGTATGAAAATAGTTGTAGCAGCTCTTCTTGTAGTAGCAAGGAAGTGGGGATGGAAGGATGTCCATCAATTGAGGAATGCTGAACAAATTGTGGTATATGGTGATTATGGAGTACTGTAGGAAATTATGCTTTAGGAAATGATGAGCAAGATGATTTCTGAAAAAAAAATCTACATGAACTAATGCAAAATGAAATGAGCAGAACCAGGTGAACACTATACCCATTAATGGTAATGTTGTACAACGTTCAACTGTGATAGACTTACTCTTAGGAATACAATGATCCAAGACAATTCTGAAGGACTTAGGAACATCCAGAGAAAGAACTTTTGGAATAGGAATGCAGATTAAAGTATATGCCATTTCCCCATAAGTTTATTTATGTTTTTATTTGGGGGCTATGGTTTTATATGAGTATTCTCTTACAACAATGACCAATATGGAAATGTTTTGCATGATAATAAATATTTTATCTATATCAAATTACTTGCCATCTCCAAAAGAGGAGAAAGAATGGAGGGAGGGAGACAATTTGAATCTTATAATTTTTGGAAAATGTATACTGAAAATTGTTATTACACAAAATTGGGGAAATAAAATAATTTTTAGAATAAAGAAAGTAAACCTAAAGAGGACAGAATATTCTAAAGGAGAAAGAGATTGACAGTGTCAAAGTTCATAGTGAGGTCAATAAAGGCCAAGTATTGAGAAAAGGCTATTATATTTGTCAATAAGAGATCAATGGTAACCTTAGGAAAATCAATTTCAAATGAATGATGAGATCAGATGACAAAACTCGTTCTTTTTTTGGAGAGAGTGAGAGAAGGTGAAGTACAAGTACCAAATATATAAGGCTTTCTCATAAACTTTAACCACGAAAAGCAAGAAATGAAGACAACAGTAAGAATAATCAGAATGTGAGGATTTTTTTTTGTCTATTTAAGGGTAGGAAGATATGTGTTACTATGCAGGAGAAAGGAGGGCCAATAGAGATAAATTTTAGATTAGAGTGTTAATTACAAAAAAAGGAAAATGATAAATCCTAGAAGGGATGTGGAAAAATTGGGACACTAATTCATTGCTTGTGGAGCTATGAACTGTAGTCTCAAAAGTATTGCAAACCAGGTTGCAAAGGGCAGTAAAACTAAGCATACCCCTTGAACAAGCAATACCACTACTAGGTCTGTACCGCGAATACATCAAAGATAGGTGAAAAGGACCTACTTGTACCAAAATATTTATAGCAGTTCTTTTTGTGGTGGTAAAAAACTGGAAAGTGAGGGGATGTCCATCAATTGGTGAATGGCTATTGTGCCATAAGAAATGATGAACAAACTGATCACACACACACACACACACACACACACACAATCCTGGAAAAACTTAGATGCAGTGATGCAAAGAGACGTGAGCAGAAACAGGAGATGGTTGTATGTAGTAATAGCAATAATGTATGATGTTCTGCTTTATAAGCAATGCAAAGATGCAGGACACCACCACAGGATTCTTAATGGAAAAGCCTTTCCCCCACCATAGAAGGAACTAGTAATACAAATTGAAGCATATCATACTTCATTTTATTTCCTCCATGAATTTCTATCTAATGTAAGATACATTTAGCTTCCTTCACAACATGATAAATATGGAAATATGTATTATGTGATAATACATGTACAACCTATATCAGATTATCTATTTTCTCGAGGAGGAAGGAGAATTAGAAGGGAGGGAGAGGAAATGGATCAAAAATGTCAGAAAATGAGTATTTAAAAATTTTATTGACATGTAATTTGGAAAAAATTTTAAAAATAGAATATTAATAGAAGAAACATACCATTTAATCAGCAAAATATGAGAGTTCCCATTTTAGTACATATCAAAACTAGAATAAGTAAAACACTGTGGCCATAGCAGATAGTATTTAAAGGCTTAAATGTTTTCTCACATTTGAAAAGTTGTTTTATTCATCTTCCTGCACATCATGGAGAAACATTTTCTCAAGTGGTAAAATATTTCATATCCAGGGTTTCAACTCTGGCTCTATTGTGAGACTTATTCTAATCATTAAATTTCTATAGACTGTCATGTTTTCTCTGTCTGACAAATAGTAATAATAAAGTATATTATAAATGATCTGGAAAGGTCAGTAGACCTTTCTCCAGTAGGAGAACTTTATTAGAAAATTGCAGTTCTAGATTTCTCATGTTGTTTGCACTCCTAATGCAAGAAATTAAGCCTATTTAAATAGTTTTATTTAGGATTTCCAACTCAAAATGATCCAGCAGAATATTAGGGGTTTGAGAAAATTCTTAACTGAGAAACATCACAAAATATAGGGTCATGAAAGGAGGTAAAATATAAAAAATGAGATTAATATTTAAAAATGAACTTTAACCATATTAGTCACTAAACTTGCCACTTATTGTATATTTCTATTCCTCATTAAAACCATCAACAAAACTATTCTCTTTCTCACCAAGCATTTAGGGATGAAAAGATTTCTTTTGGTAATGCTGCCAATATATAATATAACAATGGCAGGTATCTTTAGATAATACTGATGGCTCACATATGTGTAACAGGGCTTTTTTCTTTTCACAATAACACTCTAAAACACTTCATAAATGCATATATATGTAAATATTATATAGAAAACCATTTTAAAGGCAAGTAATTAAGACTCAGAGAAGATATGAGTTAGCCAAGGTTATGCACAGCTAGAAAATAATGGAATCAGGTCTTTTGACCCCACATCTAGTGATCTTTCCACTCTATCAATGACCTACCTAAGCATCCAGAGCTCATTGTAGTTGTATTTAGTGTTCAAGTTAACATCCATCTGGTTATCACCTATATCATCCTTCAATCTAGACCACAAAGATTAATTCATTGAGGAGGTTGAAGAGTAATGAAGAATGATTAATGAGTAAATTACAAAAGTTGTACACTTTGAAGCCCTTATCCTTGGTGAATACCAAGATATAATATAAAAATTTTAACTCACTTATATTACTTTATAAATTTTTATTTATAAATTTATAATATATATATTATAAATTTATATATATGTGCATATATATAAAGTTATAAAGTTATATTTTTCCTAGTCTACTTTTGTGCTGAGGGCCATCAAAGCCATGCTGTTTGACAGGGTTGTATGTGGAAACCAGGAGGTCACAAAGTGGCCCCTAGGAAGGATGGAGATAGCCACTAAGTCCCCCTCTGTGTGACTTCTCTCACTAACATCCCTCATTATTGGAATTGCTATGATTATTGTTCTTTCCCTAGCTTCAGGAAAAATAATATGACTGCAAAATACTAGCAGGATTAATACTAATGCCCCACATTATCCCCCCAGAACATCACCAAAAAATCATACATACAAAATCAAACCTTAAGTCTATCATGGGTTAACTTCTGCTTATGCATATAACTTCTAACAAAGTTGCATTCAAAATTTCCCACCCAATGTACAGGCCTGGAACAAGCTTCCTGAGCAAGTTTATTAATTACTCTTCAGTAGGCCATGCCTCAATGTCTTGTTTTATCAACTAAAATCTGTTTTGGAAACCCCCAATGTAACACTAGAAAAATAGTATTTAAAATGGGATTGTTTCTGTTATCCTTTGATCCCTCAACTTGGTAGCAGTGTTTGTTGATTGTCTTCTAAGAACTTCTGATTTACTATCTATTTTGTTAAAAAGTAACAAATGATTTTCTTTGATTGTCCACAAGCCCATGCACCTCACAAGTTAATGAAAGAACTGACCTCTATCTACGCCGCCTGTGACTAAATTATCTTTTGCAAAAGCTTTGTGTAGGTTGTTAGAATCAATAGTAACAATATAAGTATATAGAATGATCACAGAATGTTAATCAAACGATTTGTTAAAAGTTAATGTGTGACTTATCCAATTATCTGCATTGAACATGTATGTTGAATAATGTAGCTGTGTGCCAAGAAAATGTGTAACCATTTAGGGGCATTAAAATAAACACAACTCTGGGCCAGATGGAGCAGTTCTGTGCAAATCCTGACCCAGGCTGACTGTATTCACATCACTCATTTATACCTCTGCTGCCACTCCTAGTTGAGGACCCCTGAAGCCTGAAGAAGGGCAGGTCCCGGAGACCATGGTACTTTTGAGTCTCCTTTCCTCTTTCAATCTTTAATTCCCGGATTCCTTTGGGATTATACAATCTCAATCACAAATTTCCTCTATATGTAAATTGCCCAACCACTCTCCCAGATTTCATTTTTTCAGCAAGAATTCCAATATCTTAGTTAGTTCTCAAGTGGTCCAAATGTGGTGATTCTTTTGTCACTGATGAAGAAGACAGAGTGCTCTAGATATGCTATTATAGTTATTCCACTTTTTTTGTTGTTGTCCTCATTCTAGTTTCATTTACAAATGTTATTGGACTAAGCTGAATTATTTGAATGTCATGCCAATCTTTTTACAATTTCATTTTCCACTTCAGTGCTTTTCACTATTGTATGAGAGAAGACTACTGGTAAACTTTTGTCATCTTTCCCTATAATATTTTGCAAATAAACTTGTAATCCTAACATATGTTTCCCTTGAATGCAATATCTCTCCACTTGGCAATGAATTTATGTGTTTGCTGGATGAAGTAGTTTCTGGGTTTCTTGGCCTTCTCACTATAGTAGTGCTTAGACAACAGTTAACATCTGTAGAAACTGTCAATAACTGGAATCAATATCTATGTTCATCAACTTTCCATTCCTTAAAAATTGTCAGTTTACTTATTCTCTCATTATTTGTATATTTTAAGAAAACATTTCTCTTTAGATCCTGAATTAAAATGCATTTATGTTGTTGTGAACAAAATGAAATATGATTATTAGAAAAAGTATTAATATTCAAGAATAATATACTTTGAAATATAGAGATTAATTTCCAAAAATAGACTAAAGCTAACAATTCATGTTTTAATATAAAACAATAATACTGAATTTAAATTAGACAATCATTAGGAGGCTATTTCAATAGTTATTAATTAAAATTTACTTATTGGTATTTGGCAAGGAATTAGTATGGAACATGAAACTTAAATAATCAATTTGGTATTTGTAACAGAATCTACTTGGAGAGTACTTAATGTTAAGCTAAAATTAATTACTCCTAAATTACAGTGAAATTTCTTTAAGCATATCTATTACATTCAAATGAATATTAGCCAAATACATTATAATTCCAAAGGAATTGACTATTCATTATAACTTTGAACTACCATCCTATTAACATTATGTGAAAAGTGCAATTTAAGAAGTTCAATTAAGAATGAACATTTTTCACCCCCAATGTTTTGTGTGATTTCACCTAAATCACAATGACAGCTAATTCCAGGCCTTCAGGTCCTTCTATGTCCTCTAAAACTTGCTTCCATCTCTTGAGTCAACTATCAGTGAATCAGGCACTATAGAAAATTTTATTAATTCCTAATATCCTTTCCATGTTAAAGAAATTAAGAAGTTCTAATTCCTTAAACAAACTCTTCCTTGCTAACTTTTTGTTTCTACATCTTATGAGATTCAATATAAACCAATCATTTGTTAAATATTTAATGTTTACTTCATATTATAAATTTTAGAAAACTTACTTATTGAAGTCCATACAAAATATATTGAACACAGGAACTAAAAAATCAAAATAATGTAATCTCAAAAGGAAATTAAAAAAATATGTGTATGTGAATGCAATCATATTAATATATAATAGCATATATATTTATATGCTACATATATCATATATTAAATAGTATAGCACATGCCACATATAAGCATATATTTTACATTATATATACTAATTAATATAAACTATAATGTATAAATAGATATATTATTATTTTAATAATAGTGTATCTATATGTCATATTATATATCATGGTATATACATATATTTAAACATAGAAGATACATATATATATAAATATAACATGTATATTTAACAACATTCAGAAATTTAGCCATGTTTCTAAAGGATCTGGGTTTTTTTCTGAATATATAGTCCTCACAATTGAAAGTAGTCACTGAGACAGTAAAGAACCATTCCTTCTTGGCTTATTTAGGCTATAATCAGGTATAGAAACTAGCCAACCTACTAGCTTCTAGCATAGAAATTACTTCATACTTATCCTTTATGTTTACATCACTTGGTCTGAAATCTAGATGGCTCTTGTCAAATGCATTGAATTAAATGATTGTCTATGCATTGTGGTGCATGATGGATCATTTCATTATGTGGAGCCTAAAGGTTCAGGTCACTTTGGATCACCTCACTAGATCTATTGATATTCCTAAGAAAATTTCCAAGAAATCATACACCTTACTTTTTATTATATGCCAAAGACATACCAGAGAGTCTCCACTCCAAGTGGCACTTTCTAAGTCTTAACATCTTATGTTGGCATTACTGAAATTGCTTCCTAATTTATCTTTTGCCTTTAGTCTTCAGAGTCTCCAAATCTATTCTTCTTATTAGGGCCAGATTTATTGTCAAAAATACCACGGTTAGATTACTCTATTACAAAAATGAATAATATGGAAATAGATTCTGAGTGATAATACATGTATAATCCAGTGGAATTGCTTGTCAGCTCTGGTAGTGGGGAAGGAAGAGAGAAGGGAGAGAACATGAATCATGTAACCATTGAAAAATATTTTTAAAAAAGAAAGTAAAAATTATATTAAAAAAGAGAAAGGAAAAACAATCACTTTTATCATGACACTTAAATACTACACGAAAGAACTTTCTATTGGATCCAATTTTTAATCATGATATTCAAAACATCTTGCAACTTGGGCTTGGCATATAATCAATGCTACTTCTTATTTCTCCTTGACCTGAGCCCACTAAAGTGCATTTAAAAATCACTTTATTTTTTCTTCAATTACATGTAAGAATTTCTAACCTTTATTTAAAAAATGATTCAAATTCTTCCTCTTCCTCCCTTATTACCTCCTTCTTTCCCTGAGATGGCAGGTAATCAGATATAGATTTTACATGTACAATAATTTAAGCATTTGTCCATATTAATCATTTTGTAGAACATAACCCAAACAAAATCATGAAGAAAGAAAATGAAATACGATGTTTTGAGTCTACTTTCAGACTCTATCAATTCTTTTGCTGGAGGAAGATGACATTTTTCATTGTGAGTCCTTGGAAATTATCTTGGATCAATGTATCACTAAGAATAGCTGTCATTCACAATTGTTCATCATATAATGTGACTATTACTGCATACAGTATTCTACAGTTCTGTTCACTTCACTTTGCATCACTTTATGTCATCTTTCCAGGTTTTTCTGAAATCTTCCTTCTCATCATTTCTTATAGCACAATAGTAGTCCATTACAAACACATATCATAGCTTATTTAGCCATTCCTCAATTGATGGACACCCTCTCAATTTCCAATTTTTTGCCACCACAAAAAAAATTGCAATATTTTGTACACAAATTTCTTTCACTAAAGCACAGTTGAGCAGTATCCCTGATGTATCCTTGCTCCTTACATATGCAAACCATTCTTATTTTTGTTTTTATGAGTTTTGCCTATGCTAGTCCTCTGGTCTGCAATGTCGTTGTCTTTCTCACATCTTGCCACAAATCCAGAGAATGAGTGGAACACATTGGGAAAAGTTCTGAAATTAGAGAAAGAAGAACTAAATTTCTATCCTATTTTGGCTGCTTGCTACCTATGTGAACTTGGGCAAATGATACAACCTATCTGGGCCAAAGTTTTGTTATTGTTGTTGTTGTTGTTGTTGTTGTTTGTAAAAATGACTAGTTTGGATTCCCTGATTTCTAAGGTCTCATTCTCTTCTTAATCAGGGCTCTTTTCTAATCTCTTCATGAAGCCTATCCTGTATATTCTACTTGTGTATCAATAAAATTACATTTAGTGCCTTTGATATTAGCCATTGTATTAAGTGCTATGGATGTAAATATGATAAAGAAAAATAGCCCTTACCTTCAAGAAGCTAATGGAGGAAGACAACACACAAAAGGAAATGGAAACAAACAAAGGTAGTGAGATATCCAGAAGGCAAAAGGAATGAAATCGGGAGGGAAATGAAAAGATAGTTGGCCTGCTTGTCTTCCTTAAAGGGATCATTTAAGAGTAGCTCTTCATTCCATCTCCCAATCAGAGTGGTCCCAGAGCAGAAGGTAATGATGAGACACTGAGCACCAAGTCTGATTAGTGCTTGCCAGCTCAGGGACCTCGGTTGATAAGACTCCTGGGTGGAGAAATCTAAGTTGGGAAATATCTCAACATTTTATGAATGCTTACAAGAGTAATAATCTGTAGCATGCAATTTTGCACAAAATACCACTTTAAATTGTTTCCTATGTATGCTGAAGGATATCTGTTATCCAGTTTTGTCTGGGAATCAGTTCTACTTAATCAAATATTCTAGTTAATTGAAATTTGCTGTATTTATCACAAGTGGATTACTTCAAAAAATTAGAGGACCATAAATACATTTTACATTAAAAATATGCTCAACATGTATAATTTCATCTTTTTATGAGAAATTAGAAAGCACTTTAGTATCTTCTAATAAAATGTGACTTTACTTAAATGATTCTTGCTCTGCAATATCACCTTTATAAACAATCACATTAATTAGACATTAATAATCAACATGGAAAAATAACCACATGCTTTTCTATTATAGAATTACTATTGATTTTTGTAAACACCTCCAATAATATCCCATCCAGGCCCCATTACACAGGTAATAATAACCACTCATTTAATTAATACTAAAGCACAGTGAAAATTCAATATGAGTACTTATAACATCCACATTAATATCAAGTGGATTCATTAGAATTAATACTACAATAAATATCAAATGAATTAGTAATGATTAGGCCATTATTTTAAAACATTCTTAGTTGTACTCCTGTATTTGCTTTAATCACCATTACTCTAAATAGCAATTAACAAAAGCTAAGCCAGACATATTTGTCTGAGCACTATGAGGGTATATAAAAGCTACTCAATTCAGTGGCTGCATATTTTGAGCATAACTTTGCTTCAGCATTCCTAACTTCCTAATTCCAAGAGATCAAATTAACTCTTTGTGTCCATCATTCCCATCCCGTTCCACTTCATCCTGTCTCATCCCTTCCTATCCCCTATCCCTATAATAGAAGCACATCTCTCTCTTCATCCTAGCTAATGGTATCACTTTATTACTACAATTCTGCCCTTTTTTTCTGATCAGGAAAATAAGGAGAAAAGATAAGAAGTGAATGTGTTTTTCTAGACAGATATCTCTCTACTGCTAAAATGCCACCATTCCTAAATTAATTTTATAAAATCCCTTTTTGGCCATAAAACTAAAGATGCATATTTTTTATCATCTACATAGAATCATAGATATCAGAGGCCATCTAGTCCAGTTCCCTTTATTTACAAATAAAGAAACTGACATCCAACTAAATAATCCAGAGTCACTCAAATAGCTACCATGATAGGTAGGGCTTCAACACAAATCCTATGACTCAAGAACCATGTATCATTTGACTGCAGCACATTGAGTCTCCAAGGGGTCCTTTGCCCTTTAATCCTCATTTTTTTGGTTCAGCTACTCCCCAATTAAGGGACATCTCAGTTTCCAACTCGTTGCAACCACAAAAAGAACTGCTATTAATATTTTTGTACAAACGAGTCCTTTACCCTTTTTTTTATCTCTTTGGAATACAGAATTAGTAGTAGTATTGCTGGCTCAAAGGATATGTACAGTTTTAAAGCCCTTTGGGCATAGTTCTATTCTCATTTGATGAAGTTTAGGGTTATGTTCTAGTCTAGCTAGCTGCCCTTCCTCCCTCCTTCTATCTCCTAATCATTCAGATCTAGTTCCAATCTGTAAAGAACACATTGTTGAGTTGTTTTCTTTTTCCACCAGTATGAAAATACACTGGCTTTTTCAGCCATATTGAAAGAATAATTTTCATAAGAACCTTTAACTTCAGATATTAGCATATACAGGATGTCACCAAAGAGTGTGATTTCAAGCTTAATAGCTATAAAAATGATGATGATTATTTTAATAGTTATTAAACCTGAAAACTGAACGAAAACTTTGCAAATACCTTGTGCATGCATGTATGTATATGTAAATATACACATGTATATGTGTAATAAAACATATTAAGTATCATAAAACAAAGGAAACAAGCAAATCTGTTGCTGTAAGCTAACAATGGTGAGCTTGGGTTAATGAAGCAATTGGTTACGTCATTTTAGAAAAGGCCAGTAGGAAACAAGATGAAGGAAAAGATGTAGTTGAGCTATCTTTCATATCCCTTTCTTCTTTTCTCCTGTGAAGGCATTAGGAAGTTGGCTAATTAGAATTATCAAAACAAATGAAGGAAAGAGAGAAGAACATGGGTTCACCATCCTTAAGAATTTACTTAAAATATAATTTATATAAAATTTACTTAAAATAATTTACTTTTACACATTAATTTTGCATCAAGCTTTGGCTTGTGGTTCTTTATTTTTGGCATCAGTTGAACTAGGTACCACAAACAGCAAATCCTTCAACAACCTAAAACAATAATGCTGTCTTTAAATACTAGATGGGTCAAAACTTGTCCTTTCAAATTGCCACTGTGATAGAGTCATTATTTGTCCCAAGTAATATGTACAAATTTTTGCAAGTTGGATGAAATAATGTGTATGTGTTTAGGGGGACAGGAGGATGTTTCTAATTGGAACTTTAATGCTATTTAGGATGGGAATAGACTATAGCTCTTTAACTGCCACTTGTCACTTAATTTTTGTTGTATGCTTGCCATAATGCACTTAACCTTCTAAATCATCTGGCTTTTTCCTCTCCCTACTCTCTTTTTCTGCTCTCCAAACTCATGCTGCCCAGTATCTAGCAGAGAAAGCAAGCATTGGTTTTTATAATGAGGCTGTATGGTTTCTGAGAGAGTGGGAGCCCTGAAAATGAGGGAAAATAATGAGCAAGCAGGCATTTATCTGAAAGCTGGACATTAAACACAGATAGAGGAACAAACCACAATTTATTATCCTATTGATTTTTTAATGACTAATGCTTCCCCCTTCCCTAAAGACATGTATTGAATATGTTTGTATGTACTGCAGCAAGAATATGGAGTCTGCTTGTAACAGAGTCACTAATGTTGTACTGAATGGTTAATTAGAAAATGGTGCTCATATAAATGGTTCATGACACAAACAAGGTTATGGGACTATACCTCAATAAGAAAGTTCCTTAGGGACTTTTATTCCAACTTGAGTAACCCCTTTTTTTCCTAATTATTTTTATTTATGAACTTAACAAATGTGAACATTTAAATATACATAGAACAGAAAAAAAGAGGATATTGGTAAGAAACGGTGAACTTGTAGTGCTTACATCCTGTAAATATATATTAAATTTGGTATGGTAGTAAGAAAACTACTCCATATCCCCTTCTGATTTTCTTTCTTCTCTAATCTATTTTAAAATTTCAGAGTTTCTTGTAAATGTTTGTTAAGAACTATTCTAAGCCCTTGGGATACAAATAAAGACAAAAAAAAATTTCTTTCCCTCAAGGAGTTCATATTCTAATGAGGGAGAAAGCATATTTCTAGGCAAATATAAATATACAGAAGAGATAATAGTAATCTAAAAAGGGAACGTATTAATAGCTGGGGAAAGAGGAGCAAGAAATGCTTTGCTGTTCTTTTCTTTTTACCTCTTTTTTTACTACATTGTTATCATTTCTCTTCATCCCCAAGTCCACTTTTATAACAAATTAGTATAGAAAAGCCAAATAAATAGATGCTTTTCCTTAATTTGAAAATCAAAGCCTTGATCTGTACTTCCAATTATATAATTGAAAATTTGCTACACTAAAAAAGAACTACATTTCCCAGGAGCCCACTGACTTCCTGTCATTACATACTTCCTGTAGACAGGGGATAAATATTGAGTGGGCAGTCCTTCCCCTGTGACCGGGAAAATGTGGGTTTCAAGACCTAAATTGCCAAAACTGTAAAGATAATTTTTAGGGTCTTGATTTTAAATGAAAAATAAGTGGTCACCATGGGAAAAATTCCCAAATATGAAATACCCAAGTCAGCTGGGTTTTATGGAGATTTTAATTAATACAAATGAAGGAATTAAGGAAAGGGAGAGAGACAGAGTAAGAGGAAATAGTAGGAAAAGGCTAGGCCCTAGGCCAAATAGCCTAGGCCTTTCTCTTTAAGAGAGAAAACTAAGTCAGTCTTTTATACACTCACCACAAGATTTTGTCCCCAGCAAAACTCTAGTGTTCAGAGAGACCCTCCAATTCAGCTTCCAAACTCAACTAAGTTCAGAGGCCCAGCTACTCCAACTCGTCAGAGCTCCAACTAGCCCAAAGTCCCCCTAAGTTGAGAGAGCCAGCTCCTTTTAAAGAGAAATTTCTCCTATGTCACCTCCCCTAAATTTTCACATCTACCCATCACAGTAGACACTTTCTACAGGACTGACCATTCTTAATTCACATCTTCTTTTGTTCTTCTCTGAGTAGACTAAAACTTCACACCTCTTTTGTTAAGCTTGCCTTTTGTAAATTGCTTAACCTTTTAGTGATTAATTTGACCTTCATAGGTACTTAGCACCCTTTTGTATTAGATCTAAAAATAGACCTAGCTTAAGGTTCTAGCTTTACAATAAGTATGGGTTGAGGACTTTTTCTCATTGTTCCATCACCATCAGTAGTTTACAACTTTATCTTCCCCTAAAGTATGACTAAGTATCGGTGGAATAATGTTAGAGTTCCCAATAAATTCCTGACCAAGTACCTTGATTTTCATGAGTTCACTAATCTTTTCACTTATCTTGCCTAACATTCAGGGGAGAAAACTCATATCCCTGTACTCCTTTGCCATTTGGGCCTACCCAATCTCCAAGATTTATCCAATTTCGGATTCTCCCTCACTATGGGAGAGCAACAATAAAAAAATCTGACAAAAGGAATCTGGACAGATAGAGAAAGGAACTTTAAAGAGACTGGAGGTGAAAATTTTAAGCCTTTTCAGACTACATTGTTTTATGAAAGTCTCTGTATTTTATTGTATTTTGCTGATTGACTGCTTTAAGATTTAATTTTGTTGTTTTAAGTTCACATATTAATGTATTCAATACTATTCTGTTACACTGAATCAGTTTAATCTACTGTGTTTTAACTACTAATATATTCTGTTACCTTGCCCCTATAACTATACTGAACAAATATTATTGAATAAGCCCATATAAAAACAGCTTTTTTTCTGTTTTGTCTTTGTAAATTGTCACATGGATGATGGATGAACTCCATCAACCTGGTTAACAACCTTTGGTAAATTTAATGAGCTAAATGTATCAAATTGATTTTAAGGGGTCTTTAGACATGATTAAAAAAAATTTAAACAATTCTGCCTGATCATTTTGCCTACCTCTGAGTTATTTGTAACAAGAGGAAAAGTGTCCATTTTAGTAGCTGAAGTGAAGTACAATTATAACTCCCACCTCCCATATTTGTAAAAATGTGAATGGATAGGACATAACAGTCTTATACCAAAGGAGCTAGGAAATTGATCCCAGGGGATGGTACCCTTGAATGCCTCCCAAGAAGGAGCATCTCTCATTTGTAACTCTTTAGTTTAATTTACTTCCACCAGAATAATCTAGATTTCTTAGTAATGTTCTAGACCCAAATAAGTTGTACTTTGTTTAAAAATATCTCAACCAGGATTGAAAGATTTACCACACCTGAAAAACCTGTGACAAGTGTCCATTAGCTTTAAATGTCATACAGCAGACTCATGTAAAATATGATAGTGGGTTTGTTTGCTATTGTCATTAAATGGGCTATTATAACTTTGAAGATTTTAATACCTCTTGAATGTGCATTGCCTGTTGTACTATTATTCTTTATAAAAACTGTTACTTTGTAAACAGTGGATCATGGCCAAGTTAGAAAAGGAAATGGATCTCATTTTGGGGGTGAGAAACCTTTATATTCTACCTTTTCTTAACTGACACAGTGTGTCAATTATTGTAAGCTATATATTTTTTTATTTTAAAAATGTTTTATTGTTGTTTTTGCTTCCATGTACAATATAATATTTCAGTTTTATTTTTTCTCTTCTTTTTGTATTTGAAGCACATCACCAGTATTAAGAAGATTTTCTTTAACTTTTTTTTGAATTTGCAGTAATATAAGTTTAAAATACATTTGTTCTAATATTAATGCATATCCCCAAAGCTTTAGACTATAAAAATGATACCATTGATTGTTTAAAAAAATTTATGGGTCTGCTTAATGATTCTATCTGATTCCAGGAGAAGGAAATACAAAAAAAGAGCCATTGCACAATGCCAAAAAGCACAAAGCTACTTGCATAGTCCCAATAGAGCACAAGGTCAAAGAAACCAAACCAATCCTAGGTGGATTTATGACATTCTGTGCAAAGAGTTCAAGGACTTAATCATGTGTGAGACTCAAGGTTGAGACTGTTTAACATGTGTTAAATACAGGTCTTCCTTGTACCACACACTTTATATAAAATACATGACATTGATTATTCTGGCTCCATCTTGGCTCCCATTTGCTCCTATAATCTAGTCCCTTTTCTCTCCTATAGTATGGCAACTTCATGTAGTCTTGGCTGTAAATGGGTAAGTGAAAAATTAGTGCATTTCATCCTACAGACTTGTGGGGTAGAAATTACTTTAATTGGGCCCTAAATCAAGGACCTGTAATAGGTTTATTTTCCTTTATTTTAAGTTTTTACACATAAGACTTTCATAGTCTATATTTCATCCAGAAGTTATTTTTTCTCCTTTATTTGGATTTTTTGATTTTTTTTTTTTATTTCTCTTGCCAATTGATTCATATACCACATAACTCAGCTATGTATCCCTAAGTGACCCTTGTGCTTTTCAACACCCTCTTCATGGGGGAATGTATTATTATTCTAAAATTCAAAGTTTAAATTCTTTTGGGGAGTAATTTTGGGATAAGAAACATGCTATCTCTCTGAATCCAAAAAGTGAACTGTTTGAAGAGGGCACCATGAAGATACCTCTACAGACCACACTGCACCAGAAGATCCAGAATGAACTTTGGGATGTGGTGATTTGATCTGTGTGAAGTTGAATGCATTTGTTTTGTATGTATACTCTTATGCTGAAGGGTACTGCCCCCTAACTGACTTTTTGTCAATGCTCCTAGCATTGGTTTTGTTCTCTTTTCCTTGTATCCCTAAATTATTGTAATTTAAAAGTTGGTTTAATAGATCCATTGGAGAGACTAGTTTTCCAAGGATCTCGGTGGGGGGGGAGGGGTGTATAATTGAAAAATCTGTTACTCTAAAAAAAGAACTACATTTCCCAGGAGCCCACTGACTTTCTGTCATTATATACTTCCTGTAGACAGGGGATAAATATTGAGTGTGTGGTCCTGCCCTTCTCTCTTTGGCATGATGACATCAAGCTTGATGGTGGTGGTAAGCTAAGCACAGGGATTTTAAATGAGTTGATCAGCCATGGGCACATGGTCTTTATTTTGTATCCTCTTTATTACTTGATTTCTAAATGATCATTAATAAATCCCTTAAAATATAACATTTTTATATTGACATTAATTTTAATTTTACACAATCCATTACCTCTTTATTAAGGGCTGAGAAGAATGATTCTTCCTGAGTCATAAATGATCATACCATTATTTAGAATTCTTAAATGTTCCAAAGTTATTTTCCTTTGTTTAATTATAATAATTGTCTCTATTGCGTTTATGGTTCTGATCTCTTCACTGTATATCCATTTATACAAATTTCCCCGGGTTTTCTGAGTAATAACTAAAATGCTGATTAATTGAAGGGCTGTATGGTCTTGTGGAAACAGTGCTAGGTTTAGAATTAGCTAGACCTAGTTCTAATCTTTATTTCATTATTTTATTAGTTATGTCACCTCAAAAAAACCAATTCCACTTATAATCTACATAATATAGATGACAGATAATTTAATTCAGCAAGCATTTATAGGGTTTTTATGATGTGTATGGAGGACTAGCACCTTTGCTATAAGGGCTTGCAAATCCCTTTCAGGGCTGCTCATCTACCTTTGATATCTACCTGTTGCCCAACTCTTACATGTATATCCAAGAAACTATACCTAAGCAAGTCACATCCTGATAAAAAATGTCTTGGCAGACAGGCTAAACCATGTTGAGGACAACTGACTATCTCAATCTGGTTGGTAAGTGAGGGAAATGTCTAACTTGGGTATTTGAAGATTTCTTCTTATAAAATGAGCGGATGAGAACAATTTTAGTGGCAATGAAGGTGACTGAACAAGTTCTATGGAGCATTCAAAGGTTGGTCAGACATAGATGATGCCAGGGCTATCCACTACATCTTGGACCATTGCTAGTCATCTTGACTTTTGTCTTGCCACTGGACTTCAATGACTGGAAGAGAGTGAGACTGATGACTTTACATAATTTTTAATTTAAATCCACTTCACTCCCAAATCAACATATCACCTCTCATGGTGTCATTGGTCTTTTTCAAGACACAAGATGAACAATAGTCTTGTATGAGTCACTGACTGTCAAAACAAAACTGATAAGACACATAACAGGTACTTCCTGAGGGCCTTGTTCTAGAGCTGTGGGCATCTGTATACTTGTAAAGATTTATTAAAAGCTTCCAATGGGTTGACTTTCTCATCATCAATCAAAAAGTATTTATTAAGCACAGTTTTAATATGGGAAATGTTGTAGAAAGCATTTCATAAGATTCTTTTCATAAGGTTTAATGAAAGAGAAGTATAATCTTCCATTTGCCCCTGGAACTACATTGATGCTATATTATTAAGGGTCTCCTAGGCGTGCTTCTGAGCATCCTTTTAGAGGAAATACCATATGATTCTTTGGTCTGGTGAGTGGAACTAAGGTTGAGAAGAATAGAAGGGAAAGAATTGGAAGAAGAAGAACTTATGCAGAGAAACCTCCAAATAAGTGAATGAAGGGAAAAAAAAACTAAGAAAAGAATCATTGATCCTAATGCTATCATTCCAGAATCACATTAGAGAGAAGAGAATCTGAGAGTATGGATACTCTTAAAGAATCTTAGTTCTTAGCTTATAGTGCCCTTGTTTGTTGTGTATAATCCTGATTTTTTGTTTAGAAAATTAAAAAGTCCTTTTTTGATTATACTTCAGGTCATGGTTCCTGTCCCTGTTGATGTATCTTTGCATAATACTTGTAATTTTTAAAATATATTTTAAGAGTTCTGGGGCTTATAGTGTTCTCCTGACAAAATAGACGTGGCTGGCATTTTAGTTTGTTTCACCTACCTGCCTACTAATACACCTTTCCTCATGTTTAAATTCAAAGCATCAAAGAAAGAAATCAAGAAAGTGGGAAAGTACTCAAAGACATATCCATGGCTATTTAGTTAGACTCTTTTATTTTACATTTGTGGAAACTGAGGCCTGAGAAGGCTAAATGACTTGCCTAAAGTCACAAGTCTTCATCTTTGGAACTTGAAATGACCTTACCAACCTTTTCCCAGTGTGTTAAAGACAAACATATTCTCATTTGATCCTTCAGACAATCCTATGAGATAGAGATAAGAATGTTTTTATTACCATTTTGCAGATAACTCATATGGGAGTCAGAGAGAGGAAGTCAGGACATATTAAAGATCTTTCCAGGGTCTTATAATTTTATGAAACTAGAGTTCACAATTATACATACAAACATATAACATAAGAAAGTAGGGAGCCAAGATGGCAGTTATAGGAAGAAATGCAGTAAACTCTCCCACTACCCCACCCCACAAAAAAAATCTCCTACAAACAGACCTAGAAATGCATGAGAAAGAGATAAATTGAGAGAGCCAGAGCCAGGGAGACAGAGACAGAGACAAAGACAGAGAGACAGAAGCAGAGAGAGACAGAGACACAAAAAGAAATAGAGATACAGAGAAACAGAGAAAGAGAGAGATTAGGGGATGGAGCCTGGCTAGGATCATATACAGAAATCTCTGGTATCTAGGGAAAGGATGTGCACCAGGACAAGAGGAAATCCAAGTCTCATTGCAGGTACAGGAACAGGGTCCAACTGGCAAGTTTATAAGTCACTACCAGTTATAGGTCAGAGACAGACTTCAGAAAGAGATCTGTGCCCAGAGTCATATTCCATGCAATAATGGGAGCATTACAAACCCTAAACTGAGAGGAACAAATTCAGAAGCAAGCAGCAGCAGTATGAGTCTGGTCCCAGAAGCAACAAGAGACTCAGGTCCAAATTCTAGCCCACTCTGAAGCTTGCATAGGAATAACTAGGGCAAAGGGAAGCTTACAGTTCTGTGCCTCAAAATCAACAGAGTTTCATAGATGACTGAATCCTGAAGCACCCACACCCACCCAAATTCAGATCATGAATTTAGAAAACTGAGATTAAGGGATCAGCCATCAGGCTTTCCCTTGGATTAGACCACTTTGGGAGCACCAAAACCTGCAGATCGCCAGCCTGAGCTGTTCCTGAGATAGTAGAATAACACAATAATCAATATCCCAATAAAACAATGACATGAACAGTCTAAATTTTCCTTCCAGAAATGTGTAGAACCCACAATTAATAATGTTTTGTCAATGAAATGAGAGAACTAGAAGAAAATGAGAAACATGGGGGGAAAGAATGGAAAGTGATTTAGAATCCTAGGACAAGAAGTACAAAAACTTTTCTAAGGAAAAAAACTTCCTAAAAATTATAATGGAATAAATACAAGCCAATGACTCCATAATATGACAAGAAACGCTAAAGCCAAGTCAAACAACTTATCTGGAAAACAGATAGAAAGAAAAAAAAATTCAGAACCAATTGTCTATCTGAATTTCATATTCAAGGAAAAAAAAGAGTCTAGATATCACTTATCAAGAAATCTAAAAAGAAAACTATCTAGATATCTTAGAAGCAGAAGTAAAGTAGAAAATGAAATAATCCATCAGTCACCTCTGAAAGAATACTTTCCTTTCCTTTCCCACCAAACAGAAATGCTCCTTACACAAACTTATTTTCTCCCATAATTCCAGAAATGTAACAAGGGGTAAAATATTTAATTTCATATTTAGACAATATAAAATTAAATATTTTTAAAAGCAGTAATGCATTGACTCAAATTCATGCTAAGGTATATTGACTGACTTTGGATCAAATGACAGACATTTCACTGAGGAAATAGGAAAGACAGAGCATAAAATTATGGAATAGTAAGTGGAGAGGGAGACACAGAGTCAGTGGGGTAGGTTGGGATAAGGGTTCAATAATATAAGGCTAGGATTATAGAAGACAAATTTTGAAACTCTAAGGCAAAGAAGGTGAGCCTGACTAAGAAAAGTGAGATATGGAGTGGAGAAATTATTTTCCCAAGTGGTGAAGAAGTAACAAAGGCTATTATGCACAGTACACTACTAGAGCATTAATTTTAGCTGTCTTAATGATCGACATGGATCACTGAACAATTGATTAGATTGTGATGATTGGTATTGATTGTCAAGATGTTTGAAATGAACAGATTGGCTATGCCATGCTTCACTCATTTCATGCATGTAGAACATGGTCACTAAATCATGAATGGATAATTCCAGTGGTCCCTGGTCTCACACAGAGCCAGTTGCTCATTTTCCTCCATTGTCTCTTAGGAAAAGAAGAGATTTTCATGACTAGCAACCAGATCTGGGAAACCATCTGAAAAATTTTTGGATGAACATGAACACATACTCTCACACACATAGATATACATGTATGTATTTTATGAATGGTTTACTTTTAAAAGCACATTTAACTCACTTGCCCCCTGACCATAAAACCCTACGACATTGTCTCAGCTTATATCAGTCGTCTCCCATATTTTGAAACTTAGATCTTAGAAGCCCCACTGTTTATAGAAATAAATTCAAGAAATTTATTATAAGAAATCAACAAGAGATGCCTGCTGACATCTTGCCTACTCTAGTAAGTGTTCAAAAACTGTTGATTGACTTACTGAGAGATTTAACAAGACAACATGAAACATGGTCCAGTATGTTTAGGAAGATGTTTTGCATCAATTTCCCAAACTTCTTGCTTCCTTTCTCCATGATGTTGTTTTCTCCTCCCATAGATAATGCCTATTGGTTCATTTTTGCCTCTTCTCACAAAGCATCAAATTAAAATACTCCATGTTTCAATGCATTTTGAAATTACAATCACCATTATTACTTCAGATTTCTAAACTATTTTCATTGCCAATTATCCTTTGCCTAGAAAGAACTAGAAAAAAATCAGATTTTTGAATACCAAAATACATTTTCAATGTAGCAAGAAAAAGGGTATCATACAGCAGGGTTGCTGAACAGAATCAAGTTAATTTGTGACCAGTCTGAATGTGATAAGTGAGAAGGAAAAACAAACTTCTTGGCAATGAGCAATAATAAAGAGTGTCTGGTTCTTCCTTGCTATCGTCTATAACACTGTTACTCTGAGTTGGGTCATCCTCCTCCTACCAGGCTGTTCACATACCATCTGTCTGTGTTGAAAAAACACAAAGGACTTTGTACAGTGACTTCCCTTGTTAAAGATATGGAGACAAACTTTCCCCAGGATTAGAGTATTCTAAGAGGCTGTACTGTAGGCTTCATCCTCTTATATCTGAATAATGCCCTCTGGATATTTTGGTGCTCAGAGAAACCACAGCACCTCATCAAGAACTAACCAGGGCAACTGGAAATACAGATTCTTCCCAGCCTAGTTCTCCTAGCCTTCATTCATTCAAAAGAACAGGGGAAATTAATGGAGAAATAAACATAAATGAAAAATAAAAAATAAAAAAATAAAAATAAGCAGAGAAAACATTTGGAAGCATTATGTTAGTTTTAAATCATCTACATCATGTCACTATAAACTTAGAGCCTACTGTGGCAAGAACTATGAAATATAATTGCTGAATATTCACTGAAATTCACTAATTTACCCAACTTCACTGAAAGAAAAATGTATAAAGTAGCCCATGTATTTACAGGCTCAGTGGATAACATTGGGTCTGGTGTCAGGAAGATGCCATTTCAAATTTAGCCTCAGACTTACTGGCTATGTGACCCTGAGCAAGTCACTCAGCATTTCTTGCCTCAGTTTCCTCATCTATAAAATGAGTTGGAGAAGTAAATGGCAAACCACTTCAATATCTTTCCAAAGGAAACCCCAAATGGGATCATGAAGGCAGACATGCCTGAAATGATAGAACAAACACAAAATATACATTTAAAAATTAAGCATGGCAACTTAAGTTAGTGGAAAAGAGAGAAATAAAAACCTGGATCTCTGACATTTTGGAGAAGGAAATCAAGCATTCCTTGATATTAGTGGAGCTTAAACATTTTGCTCCCAGCCTAGTATCACTCTCTGGCATGAGGAATATCAGCATATTGTCAGAGAGCTAGGAGACTCATATATGTATATGTGATGGTTTTTTAATTCGTGGTGAACCTAGTAAATCTTGAGTCTCACTGGCATTTCTGCATATCGTTTGGGAAACAATGTTTTAGAATTTAGCTCTGTCCTACAGGATCCTATCCAAGGGTAGTGCTTGGACAAGGAGACAGATAATTCCTTTAAAGCATATCAGTGGTGGTCACTATTGGCCTACAACTAGCCAGTCATTGGTAGATTGAATAAAATGTGAGATCCTGGGGCTTGTCTGCATTGAGGATGTTAGCAATGTTAGCCAAAGAGTATGAAAGGAAAAGGGGAGAAATAGTGTCTCTATAATGTATGGATGGCCGATAAATGGAATAATAGTAGGATCTAGGGGGCAAAAAAGAAAGTCAAAGTTTGGAACCAAAGCAATAAAATGGAAAGAAACAAAAAAGAAATGGCAGATCAAGAGAAGGATCCCAAGCTAGGACAAATAACTTTTGGCAACTTTCATAAAATCCTAGAATCTGAGATTTTTAAGGAGTCCTAGAGATTATCTAGTCTGAAAAATACTCAATCAAGAATTTCCTCTGTGTCACACCTAATATGTGGTCACTCAGTCTTGGCTTGGATTGCTTTGGTGATAGGTAGCTTATTAGTTTTTAAGATTTTTATTTAATTTTTAAAAATTTCCATACAACTAGATAAATGTTTTCTGACATTTTGCAAACTATTTCTGTTTCCTCCTATCCCTTCTCCCTCCTCATGATGGCAGATAATATTATATAAGTTGTACATGTATTATCATTCAATACATAGTTTCATATTTATCATATTGTAAAAGAAGACACTTATTGCTGAAGTTAAAGAAACATTCATGGATGAAATAAAGTGAAGCATGGTATGCATCATTCTGCACTGATATGCCATCATTCCTTGTATGGTGTTTGAGTTAGCTCACCATCTTTTGATGTCGCCCCTTCCATTTTTGGCATGCTCCAACTATTAGAAAGTTTATTCTTTCCACTAAACTTAGATTTTTGTCTTTACAAATTCTATCCTATAATGATGATGATAAATTAACATTTATGTAGTGCTTACTATGTACCAGGCATAGTACCAGGCAATTACTTTTCAATTATTTTTTTTTATTTCCCTGATGGTGGATGGATTGTGTTATTATTATCTCCATTTTACAAATGAGGAAGCTAAGGCAAACAGAGAGTAATTGTTTGCCCAGGGTCAGGCAAATAATAAGTTTCTGAGGCCAGATTTTGAACTTGGGTCTTTCTGACTTCAAGTTTGTTCCACCTACCTGCATTTGATCCTAGTTGTGGTCTCTGGGTCTAAGTATAACAAGTCTAGTCTCTTTTCTCATATAACACATCTTCAAATGTTTGACGATATCTACGAAGCTAAGATTCACCTTCCACATGTAGACACACATGCACATTGTCTCTCCTTTGACATAACCATACCTGATTCCTTTAAATCAAACTTCACTTGACATCCTTTCAAGGCCCTGTAACATCCCAGTTCTGCTCTTATAGATGCTGTCCATCTTATTAACAAGTTTCCTAAAATTTGGCTCCAAAAACTGAAATAAATACTACAGGTGGTATCTTACCAGAGTATATTATAGCAGGATTATCTGGTCCCTAGACCTAGACATCAAACCTCTCTTAAACCCAAGAGTTTTCTATGGTTTTCATTTTTTATTTGTTTCTTTTATTTTGTTTCTTTTTCCATATTCTACTTGGTTCATTTTGAGCTTTACATATCCTTCTTGGGTCCTTAGGAGGCTGCTTGATGCATCTTTTCTCAAATCACTGATAGAGAACAGTGTTAAACATCACAGGGTGGGAAGTAGATCTCTTCAGCCCTATAAAAGAGAACTTCTAAATTGTAAATGTCTGGCTAATGCCAACTCTGCATCCATTGAACTGAACTATAAATAACTATAATAACAATAATAATCTGCATCTACATAGCTCTTTAAGGTTTGCAACAGGCTTTACATATGTTGTCTCATTTGAACAACATTATGAGGAAGGTGCTCTAATTTTTATTTTATAGATGAGGGAATTGAAACTGAGAAGGTTAAATGACTTTGCCCAGTGTCACAAACAGTTAGTCAAAGTCTGAGACTGGACTTAAATTCATAATTATAGCATGAGCATGGGCAGCCAGGTAGAACAGTGGATAGAGTTCCAAGCCTGGAATCAGGCAATCCTGGGTTCAAGTTTGACACTTTTTATGTGTGTGAGCATGAGAAAGTCCCTTAATCCTGCTTGCCTATTCATTACTGCTCTTCTGTCATAGAACTGATAGTAAATCAGAAGGTAAGGGTTTTAAAAAAAGGAAAAGGAAAAGAACATCATGAGAAATTGTCAGATTTGGCCTGTCCAATTTGTTGACTGGCTGGAAGTGTCTAAAAGATTGCTACCATTGGTGTTATTAGGAAAAGAAAAAGCTGTAACAGAAACTCCATCTTGCTTCCAGACAGAAGCAAAAATGCCTGGCCAACTTTGTGGAGACAGTCTGTAAAACCCTCCTGAATTCTCTCCTTCAGAAAGACTTCGGAACTCCAAATTAGGGTCTCTTCAGTAGTCCCTTGTACCCTTGCATTATCTTTATGATGAAAAATGATCAACACATTTTCTCACATTGCTTGTAGCTCCATAGTGACTTGAAGAAGCAAGGCTCAAAACCAGCAGAAAATCACAGGGCCTCAGATCTAGTACTTTCCTTTGGTAGACATAAGGAGGGAACACTGGGAGACAGATTCTCAGTTGGCAAATGAGGGAAAGAAAATCCTAAATAGCTTTGACTTTTTCCCTTTCCTTTTTCTTCTAAAAATATCATTAAGAACCTATAAAGAACGGAAAGAACGTTTTCCCCCCTTGCATTTAAGTATTCTGACTATTCATTGATATCTAACATGTGTTAAAGTCTTCTCTCTTCTAATCATTAATCCTAAGAGTTTCCTTTAATAAAATTCAGAGGCATCAAAAAAATCTTCAAGTCCTCTTAAACAGCACTAAGATCTCTAAATATATTTAAATTTGCCTTTATCCTATGTTCACTTAATGTCACTTAATAGAAGTCAGCCAACAAGTGATCTAAAATTCCTAAAGTAGATGATATCACATCTTCATCTATATATAGGGAATTTTATCAACTTAGTGAACTCCAGGGAGAAAAATGCTCTCCACCAAAGAGTCTCAAAGGTTTGTGATTTATAGGACAAGTTTTACGGAACTACCTAAGGCACTGAAAAATTAAACGATTATTTCATGGTCTGTCTCATAGCTAGTAAGAAGCAGTGCCTAGATTTGAGCTCATGACTTCTTGACTCCAAGGCAGATATTTTGCCCACTATCCCAAACTGCCTCTTATTCATGAGACCTTTGCTCCACTATTTTCTATCACAGGAAGTCACAGGAGAATAGAATGAAAATGGAAATATTGTCAGCAATTCTGTAGCCCAACACACTTATTTTATAATGAGAAGGGAAAATTAAGATCCAGAAAGGTTAATAGAATTGATCAAAGTTATACTGATAGCATGTGGCAGGGGAAGGTTTCAGATTTAGGACTTCTGACTCCAGAATTCTTCTCATTGTAACACTGTCCCATCTTTTTTATGAGATTACATAGTCACAAAATTCATCATGCTCAATGGATACAATATGACTGTAACCTGGGGAAATTAAAAGAGTGTGTACCTGGAAGTTCTCTGGGCTTCAGAGTCCACTTCTGTAAAATGACAATAATAATACCACCACACAAGATTATTGTGAAAATGAAATGAGTCACTTAGCTCTCCACAAAGTGAAAGGAGGTTTTTGTCATTTGTTTCAATTGTTTCAGTAGTGTCCAATTCTTTGTGACTCCATTTTCTTGGCAAAAAGACTGGAGCATTTTACCATTTCCTTTTTCCAGCTGGTTTTGCAGATTGAGGAAACTGAGGTAAACAGCATTGATTGACTTGCCCAGGGTCACATTGGTAGCCAAATTTGATCTCAGATCTTCCTAACTTCAAACTCAGCTCTTTAGCCATTGTCCCATCTAGCTACCTCAGACTAGAATTTTCTCTATTTGAGACCTTAAATATTAGTTTGAAGGATATGATCGTATTTGAATAAACTTTCAATCTTTTTATCATTTCTGAGAGGAAAGGGGACCTCAGTCTCTATATCTAAGAGTTGATCCCTTTCCCACCAAATACTAGTTCCATAATGAACACATATAGCAAAAAGAAAAGAAACACATTAATCAAATCATAGCAAAGCAGAAATCAGAGAAAGTATCCATAAGAGAATATATACCAGTCAATAAAGGAAGAGGCAACTTCCACATGAGGATCAAGGTAAGATCTTAAAAGAGAGTTCTTATCTGAAGAGAAAATCCCTGAAATCTTTAGAGTAGCAATCTAGGGACCTGGATAGACTACTAGATCCTCTCGAGTCTTGCCAGAGTCTTTTCCTTCAGCATCCTGCAGTGGATTGACCCCTTCATCTTTTATCAAATTTGGAAGTCAGGAGTGACCAAAAGAGCTTAGCAGTCAATATCTCTCACTTGAAGAAACCCTAATGGGGACTAGCTGAAGAAACCCTAATGGGGAGTTAGCTCCCAGAATGAGCCCATCTCACCCCTCAATTACTGTACGGCTTTCATCACCATATAATAATATGGAAAGTGTGTGATGCCAATGGGCTTTGAGTCAAGGATCATCTATGTCAAGAGCTGTCTACATAAATAATACCAGTGGGTTTTTTTCCTTTTATAGTGATAACCTTGAGGTTGTTGTTTTTTTTTTCTTTTGGCTCTGTATTTTTGTGACCCTAAAACAAATTAGTTGAGCTAAATGAAAGAGTTAGAGAGACTAATAAGTGATATTTAGATGAGGAAAGCAGAAAGAAAAACAAAATAGAGAAAGGGGAATGAAGGAGAGGGGTAGGCATGAGAAATAAAGAGAGAGACAGAGAGAGATACACAGAGACAGAGAGAGAGAATTAATCTTCTTGGTGGGGGAGAGAGACAATGTGATACGTTGTGACAGAGAGTATATAGGACTAGAAGTTGGGAGACTTGGGCTGGTCGTTCTACTTCTTATACCAACTGGCTTTATGGGTTTTTATAACTATTGCAGAGAAAAGTTATGTTATAGGTATGAATGGGAGTAAAATGGTCTCCCCAGGTCCCTTCCAACTCCAAGAGTCTGTGCCTTATGGAGTCACAGATGATAAGCAAGCATATGCCTTGATAAACTATTGCCATTTTACTTTTTATTGGCAAATGAAATTCCATAGAACATGCAAATTCATCACATCAGTGCCTGCCAGGTTTGTTGGTGATTAGGGGGTGCCTGCCCTCTCTCTCACCACCTTGTTGTGTGTTATATAAACAGGATGGGAAATAAAAAAGGCAAATTCTTGTTCTACAATGATTCTGGATGAGCTTTTCTTCCTTTTTTTTATATTAATGTTGTTGCTTTGACAGCATTCTCATGCTGTTTTTCCTCTAACAACTTTATTTACAATGGGTTCTGCTAGGCATACTTTGATATTTGTCAAAATCAAACCTTGCATCAGAACCTGGGTCTATCCAGGTTCCTCCCAAACCATACTAGACACATTCCTCATTAGACATCTGTTTATTCCAAAACACACACACACACAGGGGAGAGAATTAGATAACACTTTTTTGGCTTACTAAATGGGTTAGACTTAGGAAATATGGTACTAGAATTTTCAACTGATTTTGCCATCTGTCAGCAAACTTATTGCTTTTAGCAGGGCTTTTTTTTTCTTGTGATAATTTACTAGAAGGTTTCCCCCCTCCTTTGTTCTTTTTATGAAGATTCATACCCTTAAGATTTAAGACACAAGCATCACAGGCAATGAATTCATCCATAAAATAGAGAAGGCAGATCACCTACTACAGTGGGGTAGGGGAAGGGGACGTGGAATTCCACCACAGGGTTTGTAGGCAACACTGTAGAAGAATTTCCCTCATGGAGTCCTGTGAGAAGGGGGGGCGGGTGGGAGGAAGTATGTGGCTACACACTTCACAGGTGACTCTTGCATCCCAGTCCCAGCTGTGAGGCATCTGTGTGAGAGACACAGAATGCCTCACACATGGTGTGAGAAAAACAGGGAATGGATTTATTATAGGCTCAAGAAAAGAGAATATGGATGGCCAGATAGGAGATGCTATCAAGTTCCCAGTTCTTCTCTCTAGTGCTATCTAACTGAGAAGAAGCATAAACAAGTACCAAGAGAGCATGATCAATCTGGGGAGTGTTCAAAGATTCTCAGAATTTATGCTGATAAGAAATTAGAAATCATCTAATCCAAAAGCTTCACATCACAGATGAGGAATCTAAGTCTTAAGAGGATAAAATGGCATGTCTAAGATCATATATTAAAGGACAGAGCCAGAAACTGAACCCTTATTCTCTGATTGCAAATTCATTGCTCTTTCTGCTTGGCATTGTAAGGATATATTCATCATTGGGGTCAGAGTTCTTTGGAAACAAGATAGTTTCTTCCATGAGAGTTGTTGCCATAAGTAAATAAAGGAGTCACACAGACTCTAAAAAGACTTTTACCCAATTCACGTTTCAAATAAGTGCCAAAATGCAGCCCTTCTTGTGGGCTAGAGAAGTGTTTATCATGATTCCAAGATGGATAATCCAGTTTGTGGATTATCCAGAACTTTATCTCGTCTTCCTCTTCCCCCATTCTGTTTGCTTTTGGGCCAACTGTTTTTAGCTTCCCTATCAGAAATTCAATTTCATAGACAAAGAAGGTGAGGCAAAAATTAGCTTATTAACAGGTAAAGTAGAAACTTGGTGAGTGAGGAAGATTGCAACTACTGATCTGAACCAGATTTCTGGATTAGCTGAAAATATCATCTAATGTACATGTTAATTAAATGCATTATATAATCAATTAGGAATCTTAAAAAAACAGGAATAAAAGATTTAATCAAGGAATTGTATGACAGAAGAGATGATGAGCTGATCACAGGGCATACACAAAGGATAATAGGGGAATTGAGTGTTCTATTACAATGTTTGTGGCATTAGGAAAAATCAATTTTCCTGACACTTATTATGAATACCTCTTATGGCAAACTTTTGGGAGAACATGGGTAAGTGTTGCAGAGAGTGTGTAGGTATGAGTGTTATGTTATCTCCATTGCTGGCAGAAATTCCAAAATCATAGATAAGACCACCGATTTAGAACCAAAAAGGACCTTACAGTCCAACTCCTCCATTTTATAAGATGGGGAAATAGAAGCTCAGGGAGGTTAAGTGATTTGCCTTGGGATCACACAGATAGTAGGTAGTCAAAGTAGAATTTGAATACACATCTTCCTGGTTCTGTTGTCCAAGTAAAAATCCATTTGAGGATTTGAGAATAAATTCCTTCAAGGTAGCCACTATTTCTCTTTTTATTCTCTCTTTTGCCTTTATATAATACATGATTGTGGTCACAGAAGAGATTTCATGGAAGTACTTATAAACTGCTTTCTTTTTTTAATAGTGTAAATTTAAGTCAATATCCTTTTTACTCTCTTTACTAGTCAAGAACTATTACTTTATATGGATTAGACAGAGACCAGCACCCAACAAGAATTATCACTTGATATGTAAAGAGTCAGACTCCTTGTTAAAAATAAATATACAATTGTGTAAGAACCCATATATTTCAATGTTACCACAGCTTTACTCAAATATCTACATCATTAAAGGAAATTTTCTTTTCCACAATATTTTCTAAAAGATTCATCATCCTATAATAAGGACATTATCATAAAACAAGGACTGGCCTCTCTGAGTTATCCTGGCTCAAAAAATTTTTTTAGAAAAAATGGAGGAAGTAATCAGAATAACTGTTCCGGAATTCATAAGAACCAATAAAGAGGTACAGAGCATTGAAGTAGCAATGACAGAACCCTTGAAGATACATGAAGATCCTAGAATCTTTGAAGGAGGAAAGGTAAGGCATAATTTGACATGCAGCCTAGATTTTCATAGAACAGATTCCAAACAGATTTCAGGATAGATGAATAGGGCACCTCTGGCCTAAAATTCTCTAGAGGAAGTCCTTAGATAGAAATAAGAAAGTCTGATAAAGGACATTCTGATAATACAAACAAAGCCCCCCTAGGGAAATTTTGGAGGTGCCCGTTTTCAAAAGCAAAGAGGTCTGACCAGGAAAAGAGAAGAACTGGAAGCCTATAAAGGGTATTTAACATCCTGGTCTTAACTAAACTGTGGTGAAAATCAATGGGGGCTAAATATTTAAACATAATGACTGCCTAAATGTGATTAGAGAGAATAGAAGAGGGAAGTAGCCATACGTTTTATTGATGCAATTGAAGTAAATGAGATAGGAGACACTAGCACAATAAAAAGTGGGGTAGAGCTACTATGGATTGAAATTAAAGTTAATAAAGAAAAGGGGATGGATGAAAACAATTCAATCATAGATCACCTACTAAAATCACACTGGAAAGAATTGGTAATGACCCTGAATGGCTATTGGGGAGGAAAAAGAAGAAAGAACTGAGCAGAAAAAGAAGAAAAAGACCCATAGGAAAGAAACAAGGAATATAAATGAAAGAATGAAAAGAGGAAACAGTAGCCAATTCAGAATAGATAGGGAGCATCATACTCATTTATTTCTAACAATAAATACACTAGAACGAGCAACCCAATGGGCTTAACAATTCAAATGTTTAATCAACAGGGAAGCACAGCAACAGTCATGGGTGAAAGAAAATTATTCCCAAGAGCACACTGTTCAGCCATGAAGAAAAACACCAAACTTGGTGCCCAAGGTCTAAAGCTCAGGAGAAATCAGGACACGTCTAATGAGGATCAGGCAGTGGGGCTTCAATGAAAAAGTAACATACAGTCATCTCCCTTTTTATTTTCTTTTGCTGCTGTTTCCATGGGAATCTCTATTTGTGGTGAAATGAATACTTCCTTTTCAAGTAAATGCAGGTAAGAGCACCTTCCGTTCCTTAAGCTTGTTGCAATAAAACTTTTTAAAAAGAGATGAAATGTGATAATATTCACTCAGCATAGGTAGGGCCAGTGCAAATTTTCAGATCAAATATAATTTCTGAGAATCTTATCATTTGGGAAAAATCTAAATCAGATTAAATATTTTATTATATTTTTATGAGTTATTACAGGACTTATTAGACATTATATTGTTAGTCTTTAAAGAGTTATAATTTCTACTAAGTTGTCTAGTTACTGTCCTGAAGGTCTAAAAGGTATCTGTGCCGGCATTTCTACCTGTTTGTACAGATGCCTGCTAATAGGGTCTATTAGGGATAAACGTGTCTAAATATGTGAAGTTTGTCATTAGCATCCTTGGTCTAAATATCTTTTTTTTTTTTACATCTTCAAATGCCCATTTTTTTCCTTTTATCTAACTTTCATCTAAACCAAAAGACAAAAGCCTGTAAAATCACCATTTGTGCTTTAGCTGAAACTAATTCACAGCAATGTGTACTTCCCTCCACAATGCTCTGTTCTATCACTATTTTACAAATAAGTGATCTTTTAGGCTTTCTACACTAAGTATGTGCCCTTCATAGAAGATGATGTTTTGAGTAGAGTGATGGATTTATAGTTAGAAATACTTGGGTTCACATCATGCCTCAGACTCTTCCTAACTGTGTGGACTTAAGGAAAGGCATTGACCCTTTCTGAGCCTTATTTTCTTCATTTATAAAATATAGATTTGGACTTGATCTCAGAGTTCCCTTCAAGTTCTAACTGTATTATCCTTTGCCTAACTTCTAAAGACTAGAATAACTAAATATAGAAAGGCTAATCATTAGTACTCTGGCCTCTTGGTAATGAAGTCACGATCATGACAACCAATTAAAGAGAAAAACTGAAAATACGGAATCCTTTTGAGTTCCTCTTCTACTCTAACAGTGACAGAAGCCAAGGCACAACAAGCAAAGTAGGTAGAGGCATTAAGGATGGCATGGGTTATAGGTCACCTTTAAAAATTAACAATCATTGATATTCTAATGTAAGAATCTTGTCAGTAACTAATGAATAGATGTACTGCTAGAAGAAACCAATTATACCTCTCTCAACATCCCTATCATAAAAAAAAGTTAGAGATAAATGGAAGTATGATCCACAAATTCTCTTTGGAAAAGCAAATAAAGGGGTTGATGGAGTTGGGTTTATCTTGTATTCAAGAGCAATAAGAACATTATTTTGGTGGGTCTTTGTTTATCTTACAATCATAATCAAAATAGACATTTGAAAGGGATCAAAACGTATGCACTATTCAACTATTTAAGAGGATATATAAGATAATAAATGGCACGAAAATTCTGTGGGGAAAAATTACCCCTACCCCCTTATACTTGATTGGATTTTAGTGATAGTGGTAGGTTTAAAATAATCAGCATTGTGATTCTAAAGTGATTAGTATAAATTCCATTATAATCTTAATACAATCAGTAAAATTCATAATTTTTACAAGGATTTCTAACTAAAGCATAAAAAACTGCTTCTAATGGGATATCTAACCCCTCCCTAAGTTTGTACTTCCCTTTATCATAAGATGCTGACTACCAGAATGTCATGTCCCAATATGGCACAAACATCACGCACCCTTTCCTGTTTGGAAATAGTCATCTCTTCCCCTAGATCAGATAAGAGAGAGGTAATGGAGAGACTTAACTTAGTCATTTGTATAATGACTAATATGGGCTTTCTGAAATGAATTAACCAATCAGCTTTGTAATTGGGTAACTCTTTCTAAATAAGATCTATATGATGTTATGTCTTGTGATCTTGTACAGAAGTATTCATTTTGTTATAAAAACCAGGTCTCAGCCTCTGGGATTTCTTTCTTGCTGGGGTCCAACAATATAATACATGCAAGAGAACGCTTTTATTGGAGGACTTGGCCCTCTTCCAATAAAATCTTTCTACTTTGACTTGGAGAAATTTGTTTTTTTTTTTACTTTATTTACCTAAATTGTCTATATGGAATCTGTGGATTTCTATTTCACAACAATTCCAAATTAAGTTACTAAGACTACAAAATAAACTAGCACATACTTTAAATGCAAACATAGAAAAAGGTAATTTTTTAGTTCAGAAATGATTAGAAATAAGAAAAAATAGAAGTCAAAGGTTTGTAGACTTAGTGGAAATCTCATGTCTATGTATAATGAATGCATCATTTTAAAAATGGTCCATTGATTTTTTAAAAAAATACAGCTATTGTTTCCTAATATTTTTATCCCACAAAAATGACACTTTAAACAAAGAAATACAGTTGAGCAAAACAAACCAAAGCATCAGGGTCCATTCTGCATCTTTAATCTATCATCTATTTCCTAAAAGGAGAGAGATGTGTGTCACTAACAGTTCTCTGGAATAAAGATTTGTTATTGAATTAATCTAAGTTCTGATCAGATTTTTCATGATTCTTCCCCCTTACATTACTGTCATGCTTCTGTATACATTTTTCTTTTTTCTACTTACTTTATTCTGTCATAAAAGTCTTTCCAGGCTCCTCTGAATTATTCATATTCATTGTTTCTTACATTGCAATAATATTTCATTGCAATCATATTCACAGATCACATTTTCCTCCAGCCAATCTCCTATGAAAGGGATTCCACTGTTTCCAGTTTTTGGTGCCCACAAAGTGCCATTGTAAATGTTTTAAATGCACACACATATGTATTTTATATTGTTTGCATATTTATCATTATTTATATGTGTTTAATTTAGATAAACACATAAATGTATACATACATATTCCCATATGAGGCATTTCATTTTGCCTTTGACCTCTGACCTCCTTGGAACATATTCCCAGCATTAATATCATCACTGAGTCAAAGGGTATGAACTTCTCAAGGAAAGTTAGTAGTATCCCCTTTTTCCACTTGAAGTCTCATTAATTTGGAATTTTCACACAATTTATTTTCCTCTTTGTCTTCAACAACCATTGTTCGTATCATCTGGGTGATGGCAGATGAGTTGCAGGGTGGGGGAAGACAAATATGCTCATTTTTTTCCTGTCAAATATGAGGCAAAGTTCTCATCTGAAACAGGGAAAAGTAAAGGAGAGTAATTGGAGGTTTCAGGAGGGATGAAAAGTTTTGGGAAAGCTATGAGTATAATCACATCATACCACTGATCCCAAATTTCCAGTGTTTCCAAATTACCTCTAGGGGAAAAAATAGACTCCTCAGCTTCATCTTAAAAAAAAAAAACAATTAAATAATATACTTAGCAACCACCACCTCCACCAATAAGAAGGAAAAACACATTTACATAAACAAATGCATTTAAAAATGTATGAAGTCACTCCTCATCATTCAATATTTATTTTAAATATGAAAATTATATATGTATATTAATATAAACATCCTCTGCATTTGAGTTTCCTTTGTATTTGTTTTATTCTGATACATTTTTCTCTTGACTTTGTGGTTATTTTAAAAATGTAATCATAGGGGGCAGTTGGGTGGCTCAGTGGATTGAGAGTCAAACCTAGAGACAGGAGGTCCTAGGTTCAAATCTGGCCTCAGACACTGCCCAGCTGTGTGACCCTGGGCAAGTCACTTGACCCCCATTGCCTAGCTGTAAAGATTAAAATTTAGGGGAGACTGAGGCAGGTAGAAATTAGTTTCTCTCTGCAAGGAGTATTATATTTTTTAGAGGTTTATTAAGGATTAAGGATTAAAGAAAATACAGGATAAGGAAAACGTGCCTAGACCATAGGCCTAGACAAGACTTCACCTACATTATGGAAAGAGCCAAGTCTGCTCCAAAACGGAAGTCCAAAAAGAGAGCTCAACAGCCTTTGCAATCATCTTAAGTACCTTCTCGATCTCGCCCACCTCAGAATTCCGTGAGATTACAAAGCATTTTGGGGAAGTGGAGCAAGGACTTGTGGGGATTGAAGTCCAGAGTTCAAATCTCAATTTTACATAGCCCTTACCACTCTTCTGCCTTAGAGCCAATACACAGTATTGACTCTAAAACAGAAGGTAAGGATTTTTAAAAATTAAAAAAAATGTAATCATAGCATTTATTATTCATATTCTCTTTTCCTCTCTTCATCTATTTTCCTTGTTTTCTTTATATTTCCAATATTTGTCATTTCTAATACTTGTTATTTCTAATAACAATATAACACATTAAATTCAAATATTACAATCTACTTAGCCATTTCTCCTACTTATTGCTTTTGTGTTTCTTCCATTTTTTTATTGCAAAGTTTCAGTGAATATTTTCATACATACAGAACTTTTAACTTCTCAATAATACCCTTAGTGCTAAATCCCAGCAATCATATCCCTAGATCAATGAGCATGAATAGCTTACAGCTCTTAATGTGTATTTCTATCTTGTTTTCTACAAAATAAAAAATAAATACAGCTGTTCTAGCAATATAATATTAGGATTGTTTCTCCATGTTCCTATCAGTATTCAATTTGATCAACTTAACTCATCTGGTTCTCACTTATATTACCAGGGCCATATTTAATGAGATTAATCATTAGGCAGCAGATGTAATCTGTTGCTAGGACCATAACTTTTCTAAACCAAGCCTTTTGAATTTGGTTCTAACCAGTGGAACTTTTGATCCAATGTTTCAACCGCTCAGGAATGCAGTATTACCTCTATAGTATAAAGAGTGTTAAATGTAAGACTTTTTCAGAATGTTTATGCTCACTAAATCATTGTTGTAACACCAGGCTTAGATCTACTACTAACCTCATCCTGTGGGAAGAGAGGGGTTTTCAGGACATCATATTTAACTTTATTAAGGTCATATTCATCTCCTTATCTTATTATTTATTTTTGGTTAGATCTATCTAGTTCTATTCTAAGGGGACAAAATTAAAGTCCCCAGTAATATTATTTTTGTTACCTATTTCCATCAATATCTCAATTAGTTTTCTTTTTAAAAATCTGGATCTTATAACCCTTGGTGCATACAGGTCCAATACTGAAAAGTCTTCATTATTTATATTATCTCCCAATATAATATAATCACACTCTTCATCCCTTCCAGTTATATTTATTTTAGCCACGACTACCATCCCCACCACCAAAGATCAGATGAGGAATAGTATATTCTTCCCGAGGCCCTCTCCTTCACTTTGTAAAAATTAAAATTATATCTCTAATAATAAAAAGTATTATATTTTATGAGGTTTATTAACAATCATTAGAAATCAAGGAATAAAGAGAGTATAAAATAAAAACCACGTGCCCATGGCGGGCTAGCCATTTTTAGCCATCCCCACTCACCACCATAACTGCTGAGTTATATCCTGCAAGAAGAGATGACGTGGTAGGTGTTACTGCCAGTTAAATACCAATAATGTTATCTTGCCAACATGGAGACACCGAGAGATTATAGGGAATTCTGGGAAATACCAAGGACTTCTGGGGAATGAAGTCTAAGGTTCAACATTCCCATTTATATATTCCCCCCTGAGACCCACAGAAGACTAGTATCTCCAGTGGGTCTTGTAAACATACCAGCTATGAAATTACAATAATTTGAGGATAAGAGGAAAAGAGAACAAAACCAATAATTGCTAGGCACATTGACAAAAAGCCAATTAGGGGGCAATCCCCTTTTGCATAAGAGTATATATACAAAACAAATGCATTCAACCCCACACAGTTCAAATCACCACATCCCAAAGTTCACTCGGGATTTTCTGGTGCAGCATGTGGTCTGTGGAGGCATCTTCATTGTGCCTTCTCCAAATAGTTCACTTTCTGGATTTGGAGAGGTAGAATTTTTCTCAACCTAAAATTATTCTCAAAAGGAATTTAAACTTTCTAATTTAAAATAATAATTATTATACATACCCCCCTGAAGAGGGTGATTGAAAAACACAGGGATCACTTAAGGATGCATGACTTAGTTATGAGGTGTATGAATCAATTGGCAAGAGAAATAAAAAATATAAAAAAAATTCAAATAAAAAATTAACTTCTGGATGAAATATAGACTAACAAAGTCTTTTGTGTAAAAATTCTAAGTAAAGGAAAAACAAATCTATAACAGGTCCTTGAATCATGGCCCAATTAAAATTATTTAAGCAATTATACATTTACCCAGTCAGTAGCCAGAATTATAGAAAGTTTGCCACACCTTGAAAGACAGAAAAGGGACTAGATTATAAGGAGTCGGGTAGGAGCCAAATTTGAGATACTTGGTAGAATGTGGGACAAGGAAGACCTTTTTTAACACATGTTAAATAGCCACAACCTCAATCCACAAACAAGTTCAAGTCCTCTTGTCTTGGCTCAAAATTTTCATCCATCCCACTGGGATTTGTTGGTCTCTTTGACCTTGTGCTTGATTGGCACTATGCAGTTTAGTTTTGTGCTTCTTTGACACTGTGCAATGGTTCTTTTGTATCCTCTTGTCCTGGAGTCAGACAGAATCATTAAGCAAAGTCCCATAATTAGTTTAAACAATCAATATAGTCTCAAGCGTTTTGGATATGCATTGACATTAGAGCACATATATTTTAAGCTTAGATTACTGCAAAATCAAAAAAGTTAAAGAAAATCTCAGTACTAGTGACATGTGCTTCAGATACATAAAGGAGAGAAAAATAAAAAACTGAAATAGTATATTGCATATGCAAGAAAAAATAATAGACTTTTAAAAATAAAAAATATATAGCTTATAATCATTGACACATTGTGTCAGCTAAGGAAATGTAGAATACAAAGGTTTCTCAACAAAAATGAGATTGATTTCCTCTTCAAACCTGATCATGATCCACTGTGAGTGCAAACAAATAATTTTCACAAAGTAACAGTTTTTTATAAAGAATAATAGTACAACATGTAATGCACATTCAAAAAGCATCAAAATCCCCAAAGTTATAATAGCCCATCTAATGACAATAGCAAACAAACCCACTATAATATTTTACATGAGACTGCTGTATGACATTTAAAGAAAGTGGATACTTCTCACAAGCTTTTCAGGTGTAGCAATGTTTCGACCTTGGCTGAGATATTTCCTTTAATTTCTTTCTATTACTGCCCATCATTACAAAAATGTGGCAGAGGAGTCTAGAAAAAAAACAAACCTCTCTACTGTTGCTATTGGGTCTAAAAGTGTCACCAAGAATCTAGAAATTATTATGGTGTAAAGGCAAAGGGAGCTGAGGTGATATAAATGAGAGATGCTCCTGTTTTGGGAGCCATGCAGGGGTACCATGCCCTGGGATCAACTTAGCAGCTCCTTTGTAATGAGACTGTAAAGTCCCATCCATTCACATTTTTATAAATGCAGGAGGTGGGGATTATAAGTGTACTTCACTTCAGCTACTGAAATGGACCTTACCTCCTGTTAGAGGCAGACAAAATGATCAGAGTTGTTGAAAAAAATCTAAAAATTCAATAGACACATTAAAATCAATTTGAGGTATTTGGCTCAATAAATTTTCCAAAGGTTGTTATAACATTGTAACCAGGTTTTGGTAAAGTTCATCCATCCTCTATGTGACAATTTACAAAATCAAAATAGGAAAATAAAAGCTGTTTTTTTTTTAAAATATGGGCTTATTTAATAATAGTTGTTCAGTATAGTTATAGGGGGAAAGGCACAGAACACAACAGTAGTTAAAACCCAGTACATTAAAATGATTCGGTGTAACAGAATAGTATTGCATAGAATATTGAAAAAAGTTAATATATAAACTTAAAATCACAAAATTAAATCTTAAACAAAACAATCATCAAAATACAATAAAATACAGAAAATTTTACAGAGCATTGGAGTCTACAAAGTCTTAAAATTTTCACCTCCAGTCTCTTTAAAGTTCATTTTTTCATCTGTTGAGATTCCTTTTGTCAGTACTGTGGGATCTCCCATAGCAAGGGAGAACATTGGATTTAGGAATCCCAAACTGGGCAGGCCCAAATGGCAAAGGGTTGCAGGGAGATGAATTTCTGCCCTGAATCTCATGTAAGATAAGTAAAAGAATCAATGAACTCATGAAAAAACATCCTAAAGCTGGAAGCTGCTTGAAATAGGTAATGCACTGTTCTCTCATAGAATACACCATGCTTGTAATCAACTTCCTGTTTTGGAAAAGACTCTTCCTTCTTCTCACCCCTCCCCCCCCCCGAGATCCCCTGCCATATGGAGGCTAATTGTTGCCAAAGGAAAGAACACCCCAGTTTTACACAGTGGCGACTACCAGCACCCCTGGGCCTGGGACTGGGCCTGGGGTTGGATGAGCAATCTGAGTCAGAGACCAGAGATCTGGAGTAGAGTTGCTGGGGTCTGGGACCCGGGGCCAGGGTGGGTGAGTGATCTGGGCCAATAAGGTCAGGAGTGGATGGTTGGAGGCAGGAGCGGGCAGCAGGAGCAAGCTAAATTAGGAAAAGCAGCTTTGTGAGGGTGGGTGGGTTAGGCAAAAAGCCTTGGCAGGAGAAACATGACTTAAAAAATATTATCTAGCCTAGCTTAAAAAAAATTGAGAGTAATCCTCATCCCTTCTGGTCGCCAAAAACTAAAAATTAAAATCATATCTCTAATAATAAAAATTATTATATTTTATGAGGTTTATTAAAGATCATTAGAAATCAAGGAATAAAGAGGGTACAAAATAAAACCCATGTGCCCATGGCTAGTTATCCATTTTTAGCCAACCCCATTCACCACCATAACTTCTGATTCTACATCCTGCAAGAAGAGAGGACATGGTGGGCATGACTGCCAGTTAGATACCAATAATGTGATCTTGCCAATATGGACACACAGGAGATATTATAGGGAATTCTGGGAAATATCAAGGACTTCTGGGGAATGAAGTCTAAGGTTCAAAATCTCCATTTATACAACTTATGTGTGTTTCTGATTTTCAGTGTTTTTCTTCTGTACAACACATTGTCAGATTCTGGTTTTTGATCCATTCTGCTCTCCATTTTTGTTCCATGAGTGAATTTATCTCATTTACATTCAATGTGATACTTAATAGCTTTGCATTTCCATATACATCATTCATCCTCACTATTTGTTCCTGACTTCCCTTTCTTCTGCTTTATCCCTACCCCGATATTCAATTTCCTTTGACCAATATGTCTCCAATTCACATTCTTTCCCCAAAATTCTCCCTTATCCTCTCCCTTTGATCTTATCATTCCAAATTGGTCCATCTTTCCAAAAACCACTCCCTTCATCCCCCCTCATCTTTTTATTCTTATTCTATTCATATTTCCAAAAATACCTTCCTTATCCCTCGAAGTGTTCTTTCCTCGTACTTTTATTTCCCTTAAAAATTATTTTTTTTGGTGAATTTCAAACATAATTTCTTGGATAGAAAAATAATTTTCTTTTCCTCCCTCACCTCCCGCCACCCCTCCCATAGTCAACACACGATTCCACTGGGTATCACTTGTGTCCTTGGTGGGAACCCATTTCCATGTTGTTAGTATTTGCACTAGGATGTTCATTTAGAGTCTATATTTCCAATCATATCCCCTTGACTCCTGCATTCAAGCAGTAGCTTTTCCTCAGTGTTTTTACTCCCACAGTTTTTCCTCTACATGTGGATAGTGTTTTTTCTCATAGACCCCTGCAGATTGTTCAGTGTCATTGCCTTGACACTAAAGGCAAAGTCCATTACATTTCATTGTACCACAGTGTACCAAGCTCTGTGTACAATGTTCTCCTGGTTCTGCTCCTCTCGCTCTGCATTGCTTCCTGGAGGTTGTTCCAGTCCCCAGGGAATTTCTCTACTTTATTATTCCTTTGAGCATAATAGTATTCCATCACCAACATATACCACAATTTTTCAGACATTCCCCAATGAAAGGACATCACCTCATTTTTCAGTTTTTTCCCACCACAAAGAGTGCAGCTATGAGTATTCTTGTACATATCTTTTTCCTTATTATCTCTTTGGGGTACAAAACCAGCAGTGCTATGGCTGGATCAAAGGGCAAATGGTCTTTTAGCACCCTTTGGGCATAGTTCTAAATTGCCCTCCAGAATGATTGGATCAATTCACAACTCTACCAGCAATGAATTAATATCCCGACTTTGCCACATCCCCTCCAGCATTCATTACTTTCCATAGCTGTCATGTTAGCCAATCTGCTAGGTGTGAGGTGATACCTCAGAGTTGTGTTGATTCACATCTCTCTGATTATCAGAAATTTAGAACACTTTTTCATGTGCTTATTAATAGTTTTGATTTCTTTAACTGAAAACAGCCTATTCATGTCCCTTGACCATTTATCAATTGGAGAATGGCTTGATTTTTTGTACAATTGATTTAGCTCTTTGTAAATTTGAGTAATTAAACCTTTGTCAGAGGTTTTTGTTATGAAGATTGTTTCCCAGATTGTTATTTCCCTTCTGATTTTGGTTGCATTGGTTTTGTTTGTACAAAACCATTTTAATTTGAAATAATCAAATTATTTATTTTACATTTTGTGTCTCTTTCAAAGTCTTGCTTGGTTTTAAAATCTTTCCTTTCCCAAAGGTCTGACATGTATACTATTCTGTGTTCACAATAATTTATTTATTGTTTCCTTCTTTACATTCAAGTCTTTCACCCATTCTGAGTTTATCTTGGTGTAGGGTGTGAGGGATTGATCCAAATCTAATTTTTCCCACATTGTCTTCCAATTTTCCCAGCATTTTTTTTATCAAATAATGGATTTTTGCCTCAAAAGATGGGGTCTTTGGGTTTGGCATAGACTGTCTTGCTGAGGTCAATTACCCCAAGTCTATTCCACTGATCCTCCTTTCTGTCTCTTAGCCAGTACCAAATTGTTTTGATGATCACTGCTTTATAGTATAGTTTGAGGTCTGGGAATGTAAGTCCACCTTCCTTTTTATTTTTTTTTCATTATTTCCTTGGATATTCTTCATCTTTTGTTCTTCCAAATGAACTTCATTATGATTTTTGTCTAATTCAGTAAAAAAGGTTTTTGGAAGTTCAATGGGTATAGCACTAAATAGATAGATAAGTTTGGGTAGGATGATCATTTTTATTATGTTAGCTCTTCCTACCCATGAGCAGCTAATGTTTTTCCAATTGCTCAAATTTGGTTTTAGTTGTGTGGAAAGTGTTTTGTAGTTGTGTTCATATTGTTCCTGTGTTTGTCTCAGAATATAGATTTCTAAGTATTTTATATTGTCTAAGGTGATTTTGAATGGAATTTCTCTTTCTAGTTCCTGCTACTGAGATGTGTTAGAGATATATAGAAATGCTGATGACTTATGTGGGTTTATTTTGTATCCTGCAACTTTGCAAAAGTTGTTGATTATTTCCGCTAGCTTTTTAGTTGATTCTCTAGGATTCTTTAAGTAGCCCATCATGTCGTCTGTAAAGAGTGATACCTTTGTCTCCTCATTGCCAATTTTAATACCCTCAATTTCTTTTTCTTCTCTAATTGCTACTGCTTGTGTGTTGAATAATAAAGGTGATAAGGGGCATCCTTGTCTCACTCCTGATCTTATTGGGAATGCATCTAGTTTATCTCCATTGCAGATGATATTGGCTGATGGTTTTAGATAGATACTGTTTATTATTTTTAGGAAAGACCCTTCTATTCCTATACTTTCTAGTGTTTTCAATAGGAATGAGTGTTGTATTTTGTCAAAAGCTTTTTCTGCATCTATTGAGAAAATCATGTGATTTTTGTTGGTTTGCTTATTGATATGTTCAATTATGTGAATGGTTTTCCTAATATTGAACCATCCTTGCATTTCTGGTATAAATCCCACCTGATCATAGTAAATAACCCTTGTGATAACTTGCTGGAATCTTTTTGCTAGTATTCTGTTTAAGATTTTTGCATGTATGTTCATTAAGGAGATTGGTTGGTAGTTTCCTTTCTCTGTTTTTGGCCTGGCTAGTTTTGGGATCAGTACCATTTTTGTGTCGTAAAAAGAATTTGGTATAACCCCTTCTTGGCTTATTCTGTCAAATAGTTTGTATAATATTGGGATTAGCTGTTCTTTGAATTTTTGATAGAATTCACTTGTGAATCCATCAGGCCCTGGGGATTTTTTTCTTGGGGAGTTCTTTGATGGCCTGTTTCATTTCTTTTTCTGATATGGGATTATTTAAGCATTCTATTTCTTCTTCTGTTAATCTAGGCAATTATATTTTTGTAAATATTCATCCATATCACCTAGATTGGCATATTTATTGCAATATAATTGAGCAAAAGAGTTTTTAATGATTGCCTTAATTCCCTCTTCTTTGGAGGTGAGTTCTCTCTTTCCACCAATGATACTGTTAATTTAGTTTTCTTGTTTCCTCTTTTTTATTAGATTGACCAATATTTTTCTATTTTGTTTTTTCAAAGTACCAGCTTCAAGTCTCATTTCTTAGTCTAATAGTTCTATCACTTTCAATTTTATTAATTTCTCCCTTAATTTTTAGGATCTCTAATTCAGTTTTCTTCTGGGGGGTTTAAATTTGTTCACTTTCAAGTTTTTTGATTTGCATGTCCAATTTATTGACCTCTGCCCTCCCTAATTTGTTAATATATGAACTCAAGGATATAAATTTTCCCCTGAATACTGCTTTGGTTGCATTCCATAGAGTTTGAAAGAATGTCTCATCATTGCCATTTTCTTCAATGAAATTATTAATTGTTTCTATGATTTGTTATCTAGCTAGCCAATTTTGGAGAATCATATTATTTAATTTCCAATTAATTTTTGATTTGGCTCTCCATGTACCCTTACTGATCATTATTTTATTGTTTTATGATCTGAAAAGTTTGCATTTATTATTTCTGCTTTTCTGCAGTTGTATGCCATGCTTTTATGACCTAGTATATGGTCAATCTTTGTGAATGTGCCATGTGCTACTGAAAAGAAGGTGTATTCCTTTTTGTCCCTATTTATTTTTCTTCATATATCTATTAACTCTAATTTTTCTAATATTTCATTCACCTCTTTTACCTCTTATTTATTTTTGATTTGATTTATCTAAATTTGATAGTGGTAGGTTCAGGTCTCCTACCAGTATAGTTTTACTACCTATTTCCTCCTTCAATTCTACCAGTTTTTTATTAGAAATTTGGGTGGCATACCATTTGGTGCATACATGTTGATTAGTGATATTTTCTCATTATCTATACTCCCTTTTATCAGGCTTTATTGACCTTCCCTATCCCTTTTAATCAGGTCTGCTTTTACTTTGGCTTTGTCCGATATCATGATTGCAACTTCTGCCTTTTTTTTGCATATCGTTTTATAGCCTTTAATGCCCCAATCTTTTCCTATGAATGATTCTTCTATTTACTATAATAATGAAAACATTTTTGAGAGTTACAAATAACATTTCCCCCATATATTAATATGTATATATATTTATATTTATATCTATAATTTGATATAATTGTAGCCCTTAAAGAAGAGTTTGAATAAAAAAAAACAATTTTTTTTAGGTTTTGCCTTTGTTTGAATTTCATAGTGTTTCCTCTATAGCCTGGGTTTTTCTTCCATAAAAATTTTTGAGGGTGACAGCAATTTTTTTGTTTTGATTTTTTGGGGGGGAAGGATTTTGAGTCTCCTGCACACAATTAGCCATTTTCATGGATGTTTTTCCTTCCCTCTTTAGTCAGAAATCTGAGTGAGCTGTGCAGTTTCTCTGTGTATGGAGTTAAGGAGCAAGGATTTTGCCTGAGGCAAGCTCTCAAATCTCCACAGTCCTTTGCAGCTCTTCTCTGTGCTACCTTCCCAGGGGAGCTCAGGGTGTGCTCTCTCCTGGCCACCTGGGTTTCCTACCTAACTGCTTTCAGGGGTGGGTCCCCAGCAGTCCTAGTCAGCTCCCAAGGACCTAGAGGTGCTCCTTGCTCACTCTAGCGGTGCCCCTCGCTCGCTCATTTTGGTGTGCACTGCCTCTGACTCTGGCTCTGTAGGTGTGGTGGGGGAGGGTAGATCATCTCTCATTTGGGTAGAAGCTTTTTCAGGCTCTTATAGATTGGAAAAGCCCGATTCCCACGTACCTTCAATGCTGCACCCTACTGTGCAGTTCCTCTGTTCTTCTGAAAATGATTTTTAAGATCATTTGGGGTAGTCTTTGTTGGTGTGTGCTGGGTAGAGGAAATGACCTGCGTTTAGACCTGAAAGTCCTCCCCTCCTCCTTCTTGATGTGAGTTTGATTCTAAAAATCTCTTTTATATCTTCTCTTTAGAGCCCCTTCTTTATCTCTTCACCTTACCATCTTAACTCTTGATATGCACTTCCCTCTAAATATCTTTCCCTGCCTTCCTTTTACTTATGCCCTTACCCTCCTTTCTCTTAATCAACCCTTGTTTCTTGTATGTCCTAAGTCCCCTAAGAGAGTTCCTAGTCCCTCACTTATCCCATATATCTTTACTCCTGTTTCTCTGTATATTAAGAATATTTTTATACTTCTAATAGAGTATGTTATTCTCTCTTTATCCTAGGTCTGATGAGGGTAAGGCTCTAGTACTGCCAGCCTTTCACACGCTTCTCTCCTTCTCCATGGCAAATCTTCCACTCATTCCTCTTCCTTATAAGATTACCATTCTACCTCCTGGTCTTTTCTGCTACCATTTCAGCTCATTCCACTATATTCACCTTGACCTCTAGTTTTTCATCCATACATGTCCCTTCAAAATTCCCGGGAAATGATGCCATTCCCAGTGGCCACAGATGACTTTTCTCATATATGAATCAAATAGTTTGACCTTTTGGGTTCCTTACAAATAGTTTTTAATTACCTTTGTATGGTTATTATAGGTCAGTTTTTCTTCTGAATTATGGGCTTGAATAGTTGAAACTCCTTCAATTCATTAAATATACATTCTCTATCTTTATAATAATGCTATTCTTTGTGGAACATATTGTTCTTGGTTGTCAGCCCAGTTCTTTTACTCTAGGGAATGCTGTGTTCCATGTCCTGTTTTCTTTTAATGTTGAGACTACTATGTCTTATGTTATTTGGATTATAGTTTCACAGTATTTATTTTTTTCTTTTTCTTGTTTCTTGTAATATTTTCTTCTTAACCTGGGAGCAATGGAACTTAGCAAGGATGTTCCTAATCATTTTCATCTTTGGATCTCTAAGGTGGTGATTGTCAGATTCTTTCAATTTCTATTTTACCTTCTGATTCTAGCATTTCTGGGTAGTTTTCCTTGATGGTTTCTTGAATTATGGTGTCTAAACTCTCTTTTTGATTGTAATTTTATAGCACTCCAACTATTCTTATATTGTGTACCCTTGATCTATTTTCAAGTCAATTGTTTTTGTCACAAGGCATTCATATTCTTTTGTATTATTTCAATCTTTTGATTTTGCTTTATTATCTCTTGTTTTCTTAGGAAACCATTACCTTCACCTTCTTCAAGTCTAATTCTTAATACATTATCTTTTCCACTGAGTTTCTGGATTGTGACAATTAAAATAGTGGAAGGCATACACTGTTACAGATAAAAGAGTGGTTGCCTTAAACTATGGCCTCAAAGATATGTTTTTTTTATATTAAAAATAAAGTGGTCCCCAGGGAAAAATTCCCAAATATGAAATATACCCAAATCAGCTGGGTTTTATGGAGATTTTAATTAATACAAATGAAGGAATTAAAGAAAAAGAGAGAGTAAGAGGAAACAATGAGAAAAGGGCTGGGCCAACCCAGGCCAGCCCAGGCCAGCCTAGGACCAAGCCCTAAGAGAGAGATCAGTCAGTCTTTTATCCACTCACCACAAGATTTGTCCCAAGCAAGATTCTAGTGTTCAGAGAGACACCAGTTCAGCTTTGGCCAGCTCAATCTCCAGAGAGAGTTCTCTGAGAGAGTCCCTTGCTCTCAGCTTCTCATCTCCTTTTAAAGAGAATTTTCTCCTATGTTACCTCCCCTAAGTTCTCACACCTACCAATCACAGTAGACGTTTTCCAAAGGACAGACCATTCTTAATTCACACCTGAGTAGACTAAACTTTTGAGTAATTCACACCTGAGAACACTAAAACCTCTGAGTAAGTTCTCACCTCTTTGCCACTTATAAGTTTACAAGTTGCCTGTCCTTTATAGGTACTTAGCACCCTTTTGTATTAGATCTAAATAAAAATAGGCACAGCTTAAGAGCTTTTGCCTTACTATAAGTATGGGTTAAGTATTTCTCATTGTTCAGCAAGGAGTTTACAACTTTATCTTCCCCTAAGGCATGCTTAAGTATGGGTGAAGTAGAGTTCCCACATTCCTGATCAAGTACCTTCATTGTTTAAATGGGGAATGGTCTTAACCAAATCTTATGAAGTAGGGTCTGAGAATTTTTGAGATTCAAAGGATCTCTTTTTCCATTTTGGTGATATTTCTTTCCTAATGTCCTTGATTTTCCTACATTGCTATTTTTTCTAGTTTTTTTTTCTCCTTACTTTTTCTCGCTTAGTTTTTGAGATCTTTTAAAATCTCTTTCAAAAGCTTTTTTTTTAAATTTTTTTTAGCATATGGTCATTGTTTATATTTCTTTGCTGTTTTTTAAATGGGTGTTTTTACATCACCATCTTCTGAGTTTAACCCCAGATCTTCTCTGTTCTCAAAATAACTATTAATACTCAGATTATTTCTCCTTTGCTTGCTCATTTTTATTTTTATTTTCATTTTTTATTTTAGTGGTCAGGCCAGTAGACTTACTTACTGGCTTTCTACTGGAGTCTTAGAGTACCAAGCATGTTGGGATATATTATCTCAGGTTTCAGGAGTGTTTGTGAGTTTGTTTTTTTTTTTTTTTCTGGATCCTTTTTAGTTATTTCAGTTTTTATAGCACAGGGTCAGATGTACTTCTGGTTTCCAGCTCAAATCCCAGTCAGAGATTGACCTCCAGTGCTCCAACTACAGTCTGTGGGCAGTTCTTCCACTACATCTGCAAGTGGAGAGTCCGCTTTCCCCTGTGATAATATCCAGGGACTCCATTCTCCTGGAAGTGACCAAAGCTAACTAGGTCCCAGTCCCTCAGCAACCACACAGCCCTCTCCTACCATTGTAGCCTAGGATAGAGCAGGTGTCTAGTCTGTGTTCCTTGGATTTCCAAAGACTGTTATTTGTTAGCAGCAAGGTTTGAATCTTTCCCCTTAGGTCCTGGCACCCATTGACTCTGTGGTATTCATTCTTTCAATAGCCAGCTGTGGGCCAATGGAAGTCTCCAGAACTGAGGCCATAGCAGAAACAGTTACTTCCAGGGTCCTCTGCCAGTGGATTCCAGTGGTATAGTTGGGGATGCAAACTCCAGGACTCAACAAAAAAAAGGTGAGGTTGCCAAGGAGCTACCTTGCTGGTTTCACTCTATTTGATCTATTCCTGCCCCCAGGCCTATGACACTGGGACTGAGGCCAACCTTAACCTCATCTACAATGTCTTCTGTTGTATGTTCACAGCAGAGCTTTCCAGCCTTATTTGATCTTTCTCCCTTTCACACTCATTTTGATCTTAATTTAGCACTATTTAAAGGGCCTACTATGTGCCAGAAATTGTGTTAATCTCTTTACAAATATTATTACATTTTATCCTTCTAACAATCCTAGGAGGTGCTATTGAAGTCAGAAAAACTTCAGTTCAAATGTGGCCTCAGATATTTTATAGATGAGTGACTTTGGGCAGAACAATTAACTTCTGTCTACCTCAGTTTCCTCATCTGTAAAATGAGGATAATAATACCACCTACCTCCCAGCGTTGTTGTGAGGATAAAATGAGATCACATATGTAAAACACTTTACAAATCATGAAGAATTACATGAATCCTAGCTATTATTTCTATTATTATTCCCATTTTATAGATGGCAAAACTGAGAAGGTTGTTATCGGTCTAAACTCAGATAGCCAGAATTTGTCTGAGGGAACATTTGAACTGAAGTCATCCTAACTCCACCTCCAGGGTTTTATTCCCTGTGCCCTCTTGCTGCCTCCCAGTAGATTTTGATCCCCAAACATTTTTTCAGTCAATAACCATTTTAAACAAATGTTTATAATATACCAGAAACTGTACTAAGCACTACAAATACTCCTCAAAATTTCAATAGCAAAGACACCCAACTTGACCCCCCCAAAAGGGCGATAACACAAGAGATTGGTGGTCTCAGGAAGTGCTTTGGTTTGGAAAGTCACTAAGAGAGGGAGAGTAGCCACAAGGGAATGGATTGGTATATTTTTTCATTGTGCTAAGCATTGGGGATACAGAAAAAGTTAAAAAGAACTCTTCATCTTGTTGGTAGATGAAGAATTCTGTGCTTATCATATATTTATTATTTCCTATCATATATTTACTATATCAAATCATATATTTACTGTATTTAATAAATCTCCATTTACTATAATAATTAGCATCATCCCAACAAAGCTTTGCATTTAACATTTTAGATCATGTCTAAATCATGGCAAAAGACATGTGAAGAGAAAGATGTCATATGGTAGAGTGTTCCAGAACTAGATAGGAAATTTTCATCATTTTCTTAGTTGGAGTTTTTTATTTGCTTTCTAACTTTGGAAGGAGTTTCACTTTTCTCAACTGCATTTCAATCATATCCTCATGAAATTAGAGTTAAAAATAGCCACCATCTCTTCATTTCTTTGGTATAATATTCTTAAAAGCAGAATTTCATTCAGACTGAAATGAACTCAAACCATAACTGAACTGTTTATTTCTATGTGCCCACAAGCATCAGATTAGCCTCCAGTGGTTAGAGAGAACAAGGGAAATGGAGGACAGCTTTTCCCAAACCCCAATGGAGAACAAAATGGGGGGAAATGAGTTTAAATTCCAGCAGCAAAGATTTAGATTAGGTGTAAAGAGGTTCTGCATAGATCTTATAAGGGTTATAAGATGCTTATATGGTTTGCTAAGGCAGTAGGCTGTTCCCTTAAAATTAAACAAAAGAAAACCAAAAGAATTATAAACCATTTAAGTTGATCTAAAATTCTTTCCAAGAGCGATATGAAGTAGACAATTTATGAAATCTCTTCTATTTCTACCATAATTTTTATTACACACATGTATTACAAATACCCATTTTTGCAGCTAGTTAACACAGTAGATAGACAATGACAATCCTGGAGTCAGAAAGACTCATTTTGCTGAGTTCAAATCTGACCTCTGACATTTATTAGCTGTGTGACAAGTCACTTGACACTGTTTATGTCAGTTTCCTCATTTGTAAAATTAACTGGAGAAATGGCAAACTACTCCAATATATTTGTCAAGAAAACCCCAAATAGGATCAAAAAGGTCAGCTAGAGATGAAACAAATGAATATTTTTTCTTATGTATCCTTTTGTAGTTCATATTTCAAAATTTATTTTTATGAAAACATTATATATATATATATATATATTTTTTAATTTATACAACACCTTCTTACCAAAATCTACTGATTTGGAACTTTCTCTTTATTGGTGGAGATAAGAACCTACCCTCCATAACAGTCAGGGCAGAGGTGGTGAGAGGCAAGAAATCTATCAGCTTTCCTAGTACCTTTCCGACTCTCCAAGTGAGAGTTCCTCTTGGAGTCAGTTCCATTTGGGGCTTTCCTAAGATCAATTCTTTTTTGGGACTCTTTTTTTGAGATTCTTCAAGCCCAAAGGGCCATCAAACTAGGTGTACCCATTGACCTAGCAATACCACTATTATGTCTGTATCCCAAAGAAATCAAAGATAGAAAAAAAGACATAAATGTACAAAAATATTTATAGCAGCTCTTTTTATGGAGGCAAAGAACTGGAAACTGAAGAGTTGTCTATCAATTGGGGAACAGTTGAACAAGTTGTGATATAGAATTGTAATGGAATATTATTATGCCATAAAAAATAAGAATAAAACAATCACAAAAATAAGCACAACCAACACAGTCAGATTTATATGAAGTGATACAATGTGAAGTGAACAGAAACAAGAGAACATTATACACAGTAACAGCAGTAATACATGACAACCAACAGTGAATTATCCATTGTCAAGAAGGCACGTATCGAGGACAACTCCATGAGACTTATGAAGAAAAAGGTTATGCACAACAAAAGAAAAAATATGATATAAAATATGATATTTGATATTTATAGATGATATAAAATATTGTTGATTCTGAATGCAGATTGAAGCATATCATTCTTTGTTTTATTTCATCTATGAATTTTTCTCTAGTGTAAGCAATATGTGTCTTCTTTTACAATATGATGAACATGGAAATATGTAATATATGATAATACATAATATTTTACTTATCATCTTAGAGACTAAGGGAGAGATAAAAAGGAAGGAGAGACATGTTTTGCAAAATGTTAGAAAATAATTTATTAAAAATTGTATCAATGTATTAAAAAAAAAGAAAAGAGAAAAAATACTTCAGATGTCATTGGTCCTCTTTGAAAATGAAGGATGGATGACAACAACAATACTTACTTCCTGCAAGAACCATTTAAGGTCCATTTTCTTCATTCAATCCGTAATTATTTCAGTCTTTTTCTAATCTGAATTTTTATACCACATAGAGTGTCACTATTACATCATCTTACAGTTGTTTATATTCTGCAGGAGGGCAGCAAACATTTATTAAGAACTTACTACAAGGCAGGCATTTATCTAAGCTAATAATAATAATAATAATCCCAGCCCTCAAGGAGTTTACTTTATAATGGGTAAGACATACAAAAGGGTAACTAAAAAGCAGATGGGGATAAGGAAATGGAATGCTGTGAAGAGGAACTCAGGAGATTCAGAAGCAAAGCTGAGAGGATAATGAAGCATGGCCCACTTAGGCCCAAAGAGGACCTCACCAATGGGAGAAGGCAAAAACAGTGGAGAGCCACATCAGGATATGAAGGTCATAGGAACTGATGGAAGTTCCAGCGTGAAATTGAAGCTGAAATATGATGCATCACAAAATCTGGAGAGTCAAAAGGTTGGGAAGGGAAAAGTTGTTTCAAACTATAAAATTTTGTCCTGGGGGAAGCATGTTTTCTTTTCTTTTGCACCCATTCCTTCTAACCCCTCCATCTACCATAATGCTGAGTGCTTAATGACTGCTTACCAAACAAAGAATGAATTCCAAAAGCAGGAGCTCTTTAAAAAGAACATCTACAAGCTTCCACTTTAGAGAGCACTTCATGCTTCAACTCTCAGCTCAAATGATGTTTTCTTATCTAGAGCCAGATTGTACTTGATTCTTTAAAGCAAAAGTAAACTTCTGCAGTCAGCTATAAATAAAAATGTTTACTGGAACATGAAGAAGGATGAAGCTGATGAGAAAGACAAAGAGAAGGAAAGTTGTTACAAAGGTATAAAAGTTTCTACTTCACCAAGGCTTTTCTCCCAGAATGTAATATTTATTTTTAAAAAATTATTCATTTGTTTGTAACATTAAAATTCTCAAGTATATCCCTCCTTTTCTACCCCTCACTAGAAAAGTTATCTTACCAAAAATATATGTTTATATGTATAATTATACTTTGCTTATTTTTGTTTATTGGTTCTTTCTAGGCATGTGGACAAGTCATTCTTCAAGCAATATTTCTGCTACTAAATATAATGTTCTCTTGGTTCTAGAATGTAGTATTTAAAATAGAATTTTAAAAGACAGGCAAGTTAGATGAGGTCTAACATGCCTAAAGAGAGAAAGAAATTAAACTGCAGATGAAAACAAGCAGGTTAGTAATAACAACAACAACAACAACAACAACTAATACTTGGTAGTATTTAAGGCAGGGGCCACATGTGGCCTCCTAAGGCCATTTATCTGGCCCCCACCACACTTCTGGAAGGGGCACCTCTTTCATTGGTGGTCAGTCAAAGGAGCACAGGACGCAGATGCAGTGCTTCAAAGCAAGGCATCGCTCATGTACAGTACTACTTCTGGTGACATAATCCTTTGTGTTACAAAGCGCCATGCAAAGGATTATGGGGCTGCACAATGGAAGACATCAGCATGGTGAGCAGTGGTCTGGGGGAGGGGATTCTGCACTGTGTATACTGCTGCCCAGAATAGTGGTGGCAGTAATGGGCCTGTGCAAGGTGTGACAGCTATCCCAGGCAACAGTTATAGCGGGTATACAGATTTGTTGATAGTTTTTTTTTTTAATAGTCCAGCCCTCCAATTATCTGAGGGACAGTGAACTGGCCCCCTGTGTAAAAAGTTTGGGGACCCCTGGTTTAAGGTTTGCAAAGTGCTTTATAGTGGTAAGCACATTCATCCCTTTCAAAAGTCTGTAAAGAAAAATCTTACTATTATTTTCATCTTTTTACAAACTATGCAACTGAGGCTAAGGAAGGTTGTCTTACCTATATACACAAAACTAGCTAGTAGGTATGCATCAGACTGTCTTTGAACTAAGCTCTTTCTGACAAGTTCAGCAATTTTATTCAATGTCCAACCAACCTGTAATAATATGAATAAAATTTCCAAATAAAAATTGAATCATTGGTACTGTGAAATTAGAATCTGTTATCTTAAAAACTATGATCCCCAGCAAAAACTATGATTCCCAGAACCCCATTCATTTCCTGTCATTATGTGCTGATGTAGACAGGATAAATTGGGTTGAGTTCCTTGTCTAGCCCTCTTTCCTTCCTGTTGGCAATTTTGGTGGAGTAGGGATTTTTGAGCAGGTAGAAAACTTAGTCACATGGTTCTATTTTGTCAGATAATAAACTTTAAAAATATAATACTTGAAGTATTGGAAATTAATTTAACTCTTACAGAATCTACCTATTGTGCTCCTGAAATTTGTTGTCATTTTTTCTAACACACTGAGAAGTTGGAAAAGGGCAGGTCAAAATTTAAGATATTGATATACCAATTGCATTGAATCTTTTCCATTATGGAAAATATGCCATGTGACAATATATCACTCTATTCTTCTGCCTCACCACAAACATAGAGCAAAAGTAAAATCTACTATTAATTCAATAAATATTTATTAAGCAACTACTATGTGTGGAAAAAGATTATCTACCCCAGAGAAGCTTAGAATCCTTCATGACCACAACTGAATTATTTCTGGAGGCATCTTGAATGTATGCCTTCACCTTCTTTTTTTATATATGGTTACCACAAAAAAGAACAAAATTATTGACTTTAATAATTTAAATTTTAATTTTCAATTAAAATGTAATTAAACTATAATAATAAGGTTAATGAGGCTCTAGTGGTTAAAAAGTTAGCATCAGTGTGACTGTGTCTTCTGTTAAAATTATTTAAGATAATACAATTAGTGGAATGTCCACTTATGAGATAGGGCAAAGAGAGGACAAGCATTTATTAAGTACTTACTATGTGCTAGACACTATACTTTACAAATATCATCTCATTTGATGGCCACAACAATCTTGGAAAATAGATAGCATTATTATCCCCATTTTTCAGTTGAGGAGACTGAGGCAGTTTATGAGAATGGATAGAGCAAAGGAATTTGAATAATTTTTTTTTGGAGCAACACAGACTTCAAATCCCTCCTTCAGAAGTAACTTATTAAATAAGTGAAGTGTTATTAATAATGATGCCAGATTAAATGGCTAAGTAAACTTTTTTGTTGTTGTTCCATACCCCAAATCTCACTGGTATGGAGGTCAGATATTCACAATATTCCATTTTCTTTACAATGCTGTCATTGGGGACAGAGTAGATTTTTATTTATTTATTATTATTTTGCTTCGTTTTGTTTTTAGACATCTGTCATTTCTGAGAACAAAGATTTCTGTTCTGTGGTTCTTAATCAGCTTTGCAAGGTGGTTTTTCTGGCATAAGAAGAAGTCATTTGAATAATAAAAGCTCATATTTATAATTACATTGAGTTAAATAGATTTGCTTAGCTTAGGGGTTAGGGTTATTCATAAACAGATGTGAGAGGCCAGAAAGCCCCAGTAACTTAAAAATCCTATTGCTTTGGGGTTGCTAAAGAGCTTTGGAGCCTGAATGTACACTAAAAAAAAGAAGAAGAAAACCTTCTGAATTCTCAAAGTGGTAACAGCCTGAATCTATTTAGGAAGGATCTTTCTGAATATTTTCAATGTATAAGTAAGAAGATCCTGAATGAGCCCTTTTCTGTGCTGGGAGTATCCATTCCCTGATGATCCGGGGAGAGCAGCTTTCTCCAAGGTCCTTTGCCCAGGTCTGGGTCTATCTTGGCAACCCAGAGACAGGCTGATCGTTCCACTACAGTGAGGATGAAGGAATAGCCATATGATTCTTTGTATCCTCCACAATAGGACTGCATTCAGGGCACAACAGGGCACATTTGATAGCTTGGGAAATGGAGCTCAGAGTGGTTATCTGAGGTTGCAGTGCAAGAAGGAAAGACTCAGAGTCCAGTAACTTAATTCCTGGGAAGTTGCTTAGCTTACAAAGTCCATAATTCAATCAGTCAATATTTGCTATGTACCTACTATGTGTCTGATTCTGTTGGAACTAATGTTCTCATCTCCCTATGCCAAGGCTGACATTTGTGAATGTTTAGATAGTTAATTGGTCCACAAAAATTTATTACGTGCATTCCGTGTGCCAGGTAATTTGCGATGGGTCCTTAACCTAAAGTTTTAAATATATATATATATATATATATATATATATATATATATATATATATATTTTTTTTTTTTTGCTAACTGTCACCACAAGCATTTCTCAAGAGCCTGTTATGTGCCAGGCACCATACTAAGAACTGAAGAAACAAAGAAAAGCAAAAGACATTCCCTGATCTCAAGGAGCACCTAATGGAAGTGATAAAATGCCAACAACTACATGCTAGTTACATACAAAATAAATTGGAGATAGATAAATTAGAGGAAGGTACTAGAGCTAAAAAGGACCTGGAAAAAGCTTCTTGTAAAAGGTGGAACTTGTGGAAGGACTTTAGCTGAAACTTGAAAGAAGCCAAAGAAGCCAGGAGACAGAGGTGAGGAGGGAGAGCCTTGCAGGCATGGGGCACAACCAGTAAAAATGCCTGGAATCTGGAAATAGGATGTTTTGAGTGAGGAAGAAGAAGTTCATTGTCACCAGATCTTAGAGTAAATGGAATAGAGTCAACTCTAGGAAGACTAGAAAATTAGAAAAAAAAAATCATGTTTTGAAGGGATTTGAACACCGAAGGCAATATTTTATGCTTAATTCCTGAGGAGATAGGGAGCCAATGAAGTTTAATGAATAGGGAAGTGAGATAGGTTGACTGACATGCTTAGACCTTGACTTTCAGTAAATCAGTTTGAAAACTGAATAAAGGATGTAGTGGAGACTTGAAACAGAGATTAAGCAACAACTGAACTCATTCCTGTGGGAGATGATAAGGGCATGTACCAGAAAGAGAGTAGTGTCAGAGAGATAAGGGGTCAACAAATGGATAGTTTTTCTAACAAAGTTCTTTAGTGGGCAGGAGCGTAGCCCTGGATTATAGAATATGTGGCCCCAGAGATACTAATCCAGGTTGATTGTTTTGGCTTTTTTTTATAGCTGACAGTACAATGGCTAGAGTGTTGGTCCTGGAGTCAGGGTCACCTGAGTTCAAATACAGTCTCACACACTTATTAGCTATGTGACTCTAGATGAGTCACTTAACCTCTGCCTCAGTTTACTCAATTGTAAAATAGAGTATAAAAATAGTACCTATCTCTTAGGGTTATTGTGAAGACCAAATTAACTGATATTTGTAAAATTTAGCATAGCATCTGGACCATTGCATGAGTTTAATAAATATTATTCCCTTGTTCTCATTCCCCTTGTCTGTCTGTCTGGGGATTGTATGCTACAGAAAGTTGCATTTTTTACTTGAAAGTTCATAGGATGGTGAAGACTGATATAAATGATAAATTAAAGCCTCCAATTGTAGGTTATATAAAAGGAAAGGCATAAACTGGATTTCTTTTTCTTTTTTTAGGGCATTCATTTTATTCCCTGTTCAACCTTGAGCTTGTCCTAAGGACCAGAATCCATATCCTGAAGGTTTTAACCATTTCATCCCTGGTACTCTTATCATGGGGTCCTCCATTCTAATTGGTATTTGGTGTGATCTATTATGCCAGGCCAGGCTGACTCTAGCCATGATTTCTTTTACTCTTCTTTCATTTTCTCCTTGCCCAACAACTTGGTATACCCTCCTCACTATCTTCCCCTTGCCACATTTTCCTCTTTTTTACTTCTAGAACCATAATCAAATCAGTATGACCTTTACTACTAGAAAGGCTATGTCTATCTATTCCCCAATAGTTCCACTCACCATCCCTGAAATTTTCTAAATCAAGAGATCCCTCCAAGATGAACCATTCTCTTTTCTATCTTATTGCCATCTAAGAAAATTCCTTGTTTAGGCACTTGTAATGCATACTATCTGTTTAAAGTACTTTTCATAGAAAGCAGTTAATGCTTTACAGGGCCAGAAAAAAAAATTAAAATATTTGCATTTGTTTCAGAATCATGTAAGACTCCTGTGGATGAACATTTTGATGTCTAATAGGAATAGAAAAAGAATTTTGTTTTAGCATAAACTGCTAATCTGTGTGTATGGAGAAAGACATCTTCCAGATTGGATTTTTGACAGTCATATAGAGAAAATGATCTGTAATATATAGATGTGACAAAGAGACGAGGAAATCAAAACAAAGAAAAATACAAAGAAAGAATAAAGAAAATTGGATGATGGATAATGAAAACAGCTCTTTGTTAACAATGTGGAGTGGTGCCTTGTTTGTTTGGGGAAGGTCTAATAATATACTGTGGCAGAGAAAGTTTTTCTTTTTTTTCTTTATTTTCTTTTTTATTAAGAACTAGACAAATGTGAGCCTGAAGAAATATAGATTGGAGGATACCAAAGAGGTAGTTTGTAGTACACTTCATATGTGAGGTATGAAATATGTGCTTTCCCTAATTTGCATATGCATGCTTTATTAAGCGGATAAAGAGGCAACAATGAGGAAACAGCTATTTGGAGATTAAGGTGTGATTGAAAAAGGACTGACAATTTGGTAGGAGTAACTGAAAAATCAGAGAATTTCTCCAATTACTGTAGTGAGAGTCAACAACCCACCAGTGAGCAGAAAAGTAGTGCCATGGATGAAGATGCCAGTATCATTGTAGCCTGCAATATAAAATCAATTGCCCTAAAACATGAATTTTTCTTTTCACTTGCTTCGGTCACATTCCTAGTGTGTGCCCACTCATCATCAAAATTTCTAGAATGTGACCTGGATTTGTATAAGTATTGTGATATACTATTTATAAATGCATTTCAATGTACTAGTATCTATAATATTTTTATTATTTATTTTGCCTTATTACTAGGTAGATTATTGTGTTGATGATCTAAAAGTGTGATTATTCCCATCTTTGTTTTCTTTTGCACTATTTCGATTTCCTCATACATCACAGCATAGATTGTACTATTATCCCTCAAATATGACTGTTCTCCTGTCACAGATGAGGAAGTGCTGACAGGTCTTTTCCATTGTTTTGCTATCCTGCTTCCAGCTTAAATCTCAGTATGATCACCTTTAATTGGGTCTCATAACGTAATGCCTGGAAGTTCTTTTTTTTCCCCCTTCCATCAATTATTCTTTAATGAGTAGCCTACTCATAACCTTTCACCATCTACCACAATAAGATTTTATAAATTAGTTCATATTTTAAACTATTTTAACTGGCCTTGACTTTCATGTCCCTCTGTTTGGTGAGGCAATAAAGAACTGACTGGGAAAAAGGGCTTTTTAGGCTTTGTGGAAGGGGTGGGGGTAGCACCTTCAGTGTGATTGTGGTGATAGTCTCTGTTAATGCTTGTACCTTTATTTACCATTTTGGAGCACTGAAATAACCAAACAGGTCAAGTTAGAGCTCTTTTAATTATATATCATCAAATTTTCTTCATTCTTTCTTTGTATTTTTCTTGCTATTGATTTTTGAATTTATAAGTCTATGTTTTAATTATATACAGCTGATTTAGAAATGACTCCTACCTTGGAAATCAGTTGCTTCCTGACTAAGGGATAATAAATCTCATTTTTGTGATGTTATTTGCCATATCTAGTACTTTTTTTTTACTGTATTCTTAAATAATTTGTGATATTCTCTATTGTCTATAAGCCTTTGACCTCTTTTTTTCTTGATTCTCAAACATATTTTCCAAAATATATTTTGTCTTTCTCTCCCATTCCTACCCATCTTTGCACGGAGATCACTAAGTTCTTTTTAAAATTAAATGTATTTACTTTTTAATTTACAATATTTTTCCATGATTCCATTATTCTTGTTTCTCCCCTTACTTTTCCCTCTCCCCCTCTGAGAACTGACAAGCAGTTCCACAGGGTTATACATGTATCATTGTTCAAAACCCATTTCCATATTATTCATATTTGCAGTAGAATGATCTTTTAACATCAAAACCCTAATCACATCCATATTGAACTACATTTTTCTTCTGCTTCTTTGTTTCTACAGTTCTTTATCTGAATGTGGATAATGTTCTTTCTCATAAGTTCCTCTGGATTGCCCTGGATCATTGTATTACTTGCTAGTAGAGAAGTCCATTATGTTTGATTGTGCCACAGTGTACCAGTTTCTGTGTATTATGTTCTCCTGGTTCTGCTCCTTTTGCTATGCATCAATTCTTGGAGGTTGTTCCAGTTCACATGAAATTCCTCCAGTTCCTTTCAACACAATAATATTCCTTCACCATCAGATACCACAGTCTGTTCAGCCATTCCCCAATTGAGGAACCCAACCCTCATTTTCCACAAAGAGCGCAGCTATGAATATTTTTGTACAAGTCTTTTCCCTTGTTATATCTTTGGGGTACAAACCCAACAGTGGTATGGCTAGGTCAAAGGGTAGAAATTCTTTTAAAGCCCTCTGGGCATAGTTCTAAATTGCCCTCCAGAATGACTGGACCAACTCATAACTCCATCAGCAGTGTATTAGTGACCCAATTTTGCCACATCCCCCAACATATCATTTTCCTTTGCTGCCATATTGGCCAATCTGTTAGGTGTAAGGTGGTACCTCAGAGTTGTTTTAATTTGCATTTCTCTAATCAGGAGGGATTTAGAACACTTTTTCATGGAAATCACTAAGTTTTAAGGAACATATTAGTTTAATCTGAAAACTTTGGCAGTGAATGAGACTTGTCATTTCAATAATACAGGGAACTCCCATGTGAGGAAACTCCCTCAATCATTGCAGATCAATGCTTCTCTGCAATTGAAAGGTTTGGGAGAGCACCATGAGGTTAAGCTGTCATGGGCATTGTACCCCTAGAAACTCAGGCAAACTATTATCAGGGAAATTCCTTTGCTCCCTTAAACCCTCTGACTCCCAACCTAAAACATCTGACCCTGAGAGAATTATCCTCCTTTAATTGTCCCATTGATTTGAGATGGACAAAGATATACCTCATCCATCTGTCCTCCAAATCAAGAGAACCACTCAGTGCCTTCGGGCAAATCTCCTCTCCACAGCCCCTTGCTCCAGAGTCAAGTCCTCACTGCTATAAAAGAATATAAAAACCCCAGAATTGCGGCATTCTGGGAGAAACCCTCCAGGTTGATCCATTCATGCTGTCCTGCTGTTCTTCTGAGGAGCAGCTCTTTCATCCATGCTGTTCCACTTAGGAGGAAGGCTTTTACCTATGCTGTCTCCTGGTCAGATTCAACATTACTTTCCAAATTAATAAATTTCTCTTTATTTTTAAGCCAAGTTTTGGAGTCTTGCCTTCTTGCAAAAGGTATCCTTTCCAAACCCCAGGGGTTCACCGCTGAACCCCACAACAAAGTGACTTGCCTAGAATAATCTAATAGGCAGCTAGAAAATGTGGTGGATAGAGTGCCAGGCCTAGAGTCACGAAGACTCATCTTTGTGAGTTCAAATCTGGTCTCAGACGTTTACTAGTTGTGTAACCCTGGGCAAGTCACTTAACCTTATTTGCCTTAGTTTCCTCCTCTGTAAAATGAGCTGGAGAAGGAAATAGCCAGTCACTCTACTATCTTTACCGAGAAAGGCTCAAATGGGGTCATGAAGAATCAGACATGATTGAAAAATAACTGAACAACTGGGTTCTTTACCCGGGTCTTCCTAGCTCCAAGCCTTGATTACTATTTATTATTCCTCATTGCCTTTCTTCTAATTGGGAGAAGCTGGCTTCTTCATAGAATTTATCTTCCTTAGATGATAAGATCGTAATTTAGAGCTATAAGCATCTATAGGAGTCATCTAGTTCAACTCTCTTTATGAGTAAACTGAGTCCCAGAGAGATAATAATTTGATGAAGTTCTCATAGCTAGTACATATCCACAGATACATAGATAAGTATTCATTCAGAGGTCTTTTTGAGCCCAAGTCCAGATGTCTCTCTCCACTAAACTTCATTCTCTGCATAGCCTATTAATGAATATGGTTCAGTTTTTTTATGGTGATCTTTTTGTTTACATTCATCATGAACAAGATGATAAAATGTCTCGTGAAATGATATATCTTATTGTTCTTGGATTCAGAGGAGAATAGGATCATAGATCTAGAGTTGGAAGAGATCTCAGAGCTCATCCCAGCCAGCCAAGGAAGGTCAAGTAACATGCCTAAAGTCGTACAAGGAGTAAAGATCCCAAGAGGGATTTGGAAATGAGTTTTCTGACTGTAGCTGGTGTGCTTCACATGAATCCATGTTACCTCCTAATTAAACCAACTTCCACCAATTCCTTTCAATGCTTCACAATGGAGAACTTACACACTATTTTTCTAGTTGGCTAAAACTTCACAGGAAAGTGAAAAGAGCATTAGATTTGGAATAAGAGTACCTAAGCATTCAATAACTATTTGTTCAATGAGTGAGACTGTCTGAATGAATCTAATTCAGTTCAATGACAGATACTTGAAAGCATTTAGCAATAGGACTTTGAGAAGAAAGAAGGTAATCGTGGCAGGAGGCAGAAGTGACATGCTTTTTCTCTGCACAGATCTCCAAGACAGAATGAGCACTGAGAAGATAAAGAACTAGATACATAAGTGGTTTATGAATGAAGAATTAAACAAAGGGAAGAAAAATTCAAAACTATTATATCTGTGGATATGAAAAATTATGGTAGATTATATTGGCTCTTGCAATGATATTTTATAATGTGAAAACATTTTATTTTGAGCTTTTTGATATTTAGGCATATAATCATCTTGATAAATGGAGTGAGTACAGCATTTCTTATGAACTCATAGAAAAGAAAATTCAAACATTATTTATTCAGAGATTTAAAAAAATATCCTTGTCTTCTGTCTTAGAATCAATACTACGTATTAATTTCAAGAGAAAAGAGTAGTAAGGCCTATGTAATTGTGGTTAGGTGACTTGCCCAGGGTCATATAGCTAGGAAGTGTTTGGGGTCCGATTTGAATCCAGTACCCCCATCTTTAGACCCAATTATCTACTGAGCCATTGCCCCTATTTGACAGATTTTAACAACCTCTGTGGAGCAACTATGGCTTTTTATAGGATGTTATATAGTATTACTCATCTCCATTTTAATCCATATTTCTTAGTGTTATTACGTGTTTTTAACTCTTTTGACATCTCTCACCCCCAACCTGCTTATGACTTTATTCTTTTCTAAGGTATTAAACAAGCATGCCTAAAGACTAAGAATTCCTACTTACTTTGTCTCCCCAAAGAGTTCTTGAGATATAATGAAGTAACTGCTTTCCCTGTAATTTATGCATACATTTATATACTGAATGGTAGTTTAATCAAACTCCTTTGCCTTGTGTAGTATAATAGCAATATCTAATGAAAACATATGAAGTATGTGTTTCATAATTACCTCAGACAGCTCATTTCAGTTTGCTTCCTACTTAATCCCAAAATTCCTATCTTCTTGCATTGTAAACACTTTCCTTCCCATCTCATCAATCTGAGTTATGTAAATGAACCAGGGGCGGGGGCACAATTGCCTTTTTTTCTCTGCCTTATCAAAGGCCCTATTCTCAGAGAAACAGCTGACAAGGGCACACGCTAAAAATGATTCTTTCATCTGACTGAAAAGCTGAAGCAAACCTAAATTACAGAGAACTTTGCAAACCCCACTGGAGTGGCATTGCCAGGGCTAGTGAATGCCTGTGTTGGCATTCAGAAACTATGCCAGAGTTGTCACATATGAAATACATTCAACTCTGCATTTCCTTGAGGGCACAAATGGAGAAAATCTGTCAGAGTCAAATACACATAATGAAAATAAAATACCTGAATGGGTTGGGGATATCCACCCACTCACTTCCCTTAGAATTGCTCCCTATTGCATTCCAGCATCACTCACCAGGTAGCAGGGATAGAAGAAAACTAGAACTGCCTTGTTGATCCTTCAAAGAAGCCTGAATTCAAGATTGGTTATTCATAGAGGAAAAAGGCAAAGAGTAAATAGAGACAATGGAAAGTGGCCAAGTCAACAAATATCCACAATTCATGGAACAATTTATTTCTCTTCAGTCTTAGGATGATCCCTTCTTTTTCTGTTAATCCTTTATGATGACAATAAGAAATAATTGGTTTAGAATTTTATGTCATGTTTGTCTTTTGGACAGTGTTAATGAAAGAGGCAGATTATCTTAACAGTTAACTAAACAATAAATTGGATTATTTGTATGGAATCAGAAAATTGGAATTGATCTTTATCATTCTTCTGTTCTATCCACTTATTACTGTTATTTGTTGCTTGTTTTTGAAGACCAATGACATCATAAAAAGATGGCTTAACTTGCCAGTGAATTGGATTTAAGTGAGGCAGAGTTGCACAAAGTCTCCAGCCTCACTCTTCTTCCAGTCATCAAAGTCCAGTAACAAGACAAAAGTCAAGATGACTGGCAATGGTCAAGGATGCAAAAGATGACCTTGCCATCTTTGATGTCTGACCAAGCTCCAAGCACTCCAAAGTGCCTGCTTCAGCTGCCTTTATGACCATTGGTGCAACTTGTTTTCATCTACCCTTTTATTCTTTATATTTCCCTCACACACTTGGGGTAGATATCCTCCTAACTCACCGATGGGTTTATGACCCATCTGTTACCCTCAGCCTATTTATTTACCATCTAGTAAGACAACCATACCATCCTGAGCAGATGGGTATCATGTTCATTTCAGAGATTCCCCGAGAGAGTACTCACTCTCCCTGAGTAAACTACTCTAATTTTGTAAAAATTAAAATACATTGGAAACTTACTGCTCTATATCTCCCCTTGGGAGCTATTCAATAAAATCACCTGGTCAAAGAAACCATGGTTAAAATGAATTACTTCTGCTTTCCCAAGACTTCAACTTTCTTGTATCAGGTCCTTGTTAGAATGAATTTGCAAATCTATTAGGATCATGCTAAAGAAAGTCTTCAGAAAATATCTTGCCTTTAAAGATATAATGGAAATTATAACTGAATCTATTTTGAGACACTTTATTAAAATTATTTTTGAGAAAAGTAATTCTTCTTACCGTTGCATAATAAGGGAAACATTGATTTGAATGATCAGTTCTCTAAGGGCAAACATCACATACATGAGAGTCACTCCATTTTGGATAATACAGAAGTTTATGTTATTTAGTAACCTCATTTTATTTTGTTGCAGTGGTTCAAATATGGACTACAGTGGGGAATTACAGTTTGATTAGGCATAGAATAAAAACATAGCACCAAACTCTCAAAGAAATATATTTCAAACAATTAAGAGAATATATGCTTATACACATTCATATTCAAATAAACACATATTTTAACCTAATATGTTTTTATTTCCTCTTCTTTAGACTTAATAAATCCTAAATAAATCAAATATATATTCAAATTAATTTGAGACACATCTATATAACTTTCTTTCCATTTGTCCATGTAGCCATCTATGTAAAGATTTTCCCAACTTTCTGTTTCATACATGTGGCAACAAACATTGGTTTGTTTACTTCCAAATGTCTGTGTCACTGTTTAATGCATGAATTCATGCCTATATAAACATTTATATGTATATGTATGCATAACTATATGTGCATGTGCATGTGTTTTTGTGTGTGTGCGTGTATGTGTGTGTGTATATGTGTAGAGAAAGTGAGAGAAAGATGGCTTTGAAGTAAAGAAGATCTAGGTTTGAATTCTCATATTTGCTATCTGTGTTACCTTGAACAAGTCTCTTACCTCATTGGTACCTTGGCCAACTAAGGTAGCGATGGTGAACCTAAGGAATAGTTGCCAAAGATAGCACACAAAGTGCTCTCTGTGGGTATATGGTCACCCCCACACCAGAGTTTGTTACTAGAAAGTCAGAGGGATTTGGGCAGAGCTGATCCCCAACTCCACTGTGCACAATGGCATTTTTTCATGTCCCTTGCTCCTCTGCCCTACAGTTCAATGGGAAAGCACAGAGAGTAAAGTAGGCAGCTCATAGACAGGAGAGCTGGAGGGAAGCCGAGAGTTCAGGCCACTCCCCTCCCCTTCTCTACACTCAGGGAAGATGTTCCTCTCTTCACCCACCTCTCTGCCCAGCAGCCCAGTGGAAAAGCTTTCTTCTTCCCATATGTGGGTTAAGGGGGTGCCCAGCACTGGACTGGTGGGGAGGGGCACAGCACACAGTCTCTGGGGAGGCAGGCATGACACTCAATTTGGGGGATGGGGCGGGGTCAGGGTTAAGCACTCTATCTCGAAAAGGTTCACCATCACTGCTTTAAGGCAATACATTCATTTCAAAGCAGAGCTCCTTCACTGGGAGTTCTGTATGCCCGTGAAATTAGTGTAGTTAAAATTTAGATGTCAAGGGAGATGCCCCATGATAAAGTGGAAAAAGTTCGGTGTTTCAATTCGGATAACCAAGGTTCAAATTTCAATTATGTCAAAAATTATGTATGTGTTTTTAGGCAGCTTCCCTAGTTTCTTTGTCTTTGGAGAACTTTTCTCCAATAGATAAATAAATGAATAAATAAATAAATAAATAAAAATGGAATTGGACTAGCTGAGTTTCCTTCAAACTCTATATCTGTGATCCAAAGATATAGACATATGAGTCTTCCTTCAAATGGGGTCATGAATAGAAGACTGGCCTTGGAGTCAGAAGCCGGAATACTCAGGTGGCCTCATGTACTATCTCTAACACAGTCTAGTTCTGTGGCTACAGTCAAGTCATTTATTTTCTTATTGCCTCAACTCTCTAAGACTATAATTTACAGAAAAGTTATGGATCTAAATCAATGGAAAGAGTTTCCATACTAGGAAATATTTCATACTGATAAAATAACATGTCTAAAGGAAAAATTTGCATACTTGGACTCATGCACATGTACACATGTGCATACATAGATTAGGGAATGAAGATAAGGATGTACATGTATCATACATATGTTTCTGTGTGTATAAAGAGAGAGAAAGAAAGGTGGGAGGGGAAAATATACATATATAGAGAGAAATATAAGAAAAAGACTCAAAAACAGATGCCATACAAGGCTGGATGCACCTTTGAAGAAATATTAGCTCAACCCAAATGACAAATCGATAAAAATATTTTCAATTAATGGGAAACCTACTTTCTAATATGAAACAATAATAGGTAAAATATTTACCATATTAAGATTTTTAGTGCTTTTACATGTGTCCTATGATCTCATTTGATCTAAAAACCTAATCACATGTATATTCAACAATGAGATTAAATCATACCTCATCATAATCCTAATGTTGAGATCATAAATCTGATATTAGTGTCATTGTAGCAGAAAAAGACAGTTTTTTACAATGATAGAGAGATGGAAAGAGATCGACTCTATGCAGGCTTTCCACGGCTAAAAAGGAAAATCCCGAAATTAGGAGAGATTAAGAAGGAAGAATCAAGAGAATGAATACAAGGCAAGATTTCCAATTTTCTACCTCCTTCCCCCTCCCATAGTGCTTCACCTGGTGAGAGAAAGAAAAAAAATCATAAGAAATGAGGAGGAGGTTAAGTTTTTAAAAGCATGGAAAGACATATGAAATTATGAAGAGTAAAAAAAAAGCAGAATGGAAGCCAACTGATGGAGTCAAGGAAGGTCCTTCCTCCTCAGTAATTCCCTTCTAAAAAGGAATCAGTTGCTGATTGCAACATTGCTTCATTAAATGTACAAGTAAACTGACTTCCAACAAAATATAAAATAAATTGAGGGCACAGAATTTTTTCCTTTTAATTTATTATTCTATACTTACGTTTGTCTTTCTTTTCCTATGCCTTTCCTTCAATAGATCCTCCACTTTCAGTCAATAAGCTTTTCTTAAGTGCCAAGCACTTTGATTCTTTTCCTTGAACATCATTCCTAACATACATCCAAAAAACAAGGAAACATTTTTTTATTAGAAAAGTGATTTTTCTCCCTCCCTCTCCCTTTCTCCTTTACTTTCTTTCTTCTCTCTATTCCTTCTTCTTTTTTCTTCCTTCCCTTCTTTTGTTCTCCCTTCCTTTCTTTCTCCCTTCCTCTTCTCCCCTCCTTTCTTCCTTCCTTCCTTCCTTCCTTCCTTCCTTCCTTCCTTCCTTCCTTCCTTCCTTCCTTCCTTCCTTCCTTCCTTCCTTTCTTTCTTTCTTTCTTTCTTTCTTTCTTTCTTTCTTTCTTTCTTTCTTTCTTTCTTTCTTTCTTTCTTTCTTTCTTTCCTTCCTTATTTATTTATTTCTTCCTCTCTTCCTTCCTTCCTCTCTTCCTTTCATTGGACATTCTTGGACCACTCAATAAATGAGCTTAATAAAACATGGCTGTTCTTTGTGATTAGCTTACCATCCTGAAGTAGTCTATGGCACCTGGGAGGGAATGAGGGGTGGAGTGGAGGGAAGATAAATAATTGGACCCTCACACACTGTAATTATGTGTGTTACAAGTGGATATAAACTATGGGGTTTAAGAGGGCTGCACAAGAGGGAAAAATTCTATAGTGCACACTTCACTCATCAATTCCAATAATCACAACCAAAGGCAGATGAAATTTTAAATAATAGAAGATTTGAGCAACAGGGATCCTAAAATAATAATGTTTCCTGAAAATCAGGGCTATTGTTCAATCATTTTATGTCTTTTCCTCCTCACCCCACCCCCCACTGATAATTATAGTGGTTATTGCCTGGAAAACCAACTTTTTTTTCCCCTTTCTTTTTACTATTTTCTCTTAGATCTCAGAATGAGTTAATGATTTCTCTCTTTTCATATTTGAATTATTAGAATAATGATGAACAGAAATTGCTTTTACTATTCTTACTGCCCTGCATATTGAGGAGACCAGGAAAAGGACCTTCCATAAGCAAAGATTAAGAGTCTTTCATGACACTTGCTGAAACCTCCAACGTCAAAGGAGGGTTCAGAAGTATCAGACTGGTCAGATAAAAGCCAGATTTTGTGGTCAATGATTCAGAGTGCTCAGTTTAAAAGCCGTAGGTGATGTCTGGATCAAAAGCATTTGCTGGGGCCAAACACCAAGACAGATGAAAAAATGAACTAGGGATGTGATCAAGATAAAAGGTTCAATAACAGGATGACCAAAATGGCTCAAGGCTCACAAAATATTACCAAAGTTTACTTTGTCCAGTTTTCTGCAAGGTCATTTATATTTATGTCTATCCAGAAGAGGACATGAGTCCTCTAGCCTCTTCCCTTAATCAATTATACCTGCACAGACCCCATTGGAGCTGGTTGTTGCTACTCTCTCAAGAAACTACTGTGTGCCTGGAACTGTGCTGAGTTCTGTGTGAATGAAGAAAGTCAAAAGTTAATCCTACCTTTGAAAGTTCAAAGCTTAATGGAGAAGAAAACAAGATGGCAAATGTGTCCCCAAAACAAGATGATAATAATAAATACTTAGCTAATATTTATGTAGCAATTATTATATGCTAAGCACTGTTCTAGGCACTTCGCAATTATTATCTTATTTGATTCTCACAGCAACCCTGGGAGGTATGTAGATAAATTATATAGGATATTAATATAATTATATATTATTATAATTATACAGGAAATATACAGAATAAATGGGAAATAATCAACAGAGAGAAGGCACTAGAATTAAGAGGGATTGGGAAAGGCTTCCTGTAGAAATGTAGAGATGGGAAAGGGAGTAGGACTTACTAATTCTCATAACTGAGGTACCTAAGAAAAACTTACAAATATGGAAGAAAGGGTGAGGGAGTGGGCTTCAAATGAACCTCATTCATTTCTAATCTAGGCAAAAGAGGGTTGAACACATACATTCATACGCACAAATAGTATGATGTAGACATAGTTCAAACTCACCTGGGAAAGATAGACATAGGGGAAAGTGGGATTAAGATGTAGAATAATACTGGGGAAGGGATAGTCACAAACAAAACAAATTTTAACTTTGGCATGTGGATCTTGAATTAGAAGAGAATTAAGGAAATGAAAAGAAATAAACAAAGCACTGGAAACTGAAATGGTACCCAACAATTGGAAAATACTTGAACAAGAAGTGGCCAATGAATGTCATGAAATATTATGACATTGAAAGAAATTACAAAAAAAAAGATGTTTTCAGAGAATTTCGTTATTGGTAGTCCACTGGTCACCCAATACCACTTAAAAGTTATAACATTTGCGAGGTAAGAACGCTTCATTATTAAATCAATCAATCAGAACTTGGTGTGAATATCTCCTATCTCCTTAAATCAAAGATTCGAGTTGTACTTAATTTCCCCTAGGTGCATCAGGAAATCTGCTTCTATTGCTGAAGTTGCACCCTGACTAAGCTTCTATAAAAGCAGAAGCTAGTTTAGAATCTGAGAGAGATTTCAAAGGAATCACATCAAAAGAAAAGAATAGGGGCATCCTGACCTGAGGTTTGGGGCAAGGGGATAGAGTTGGGGGGATAGCTGTCCAAGAACCACAGATAAAAGAAAAAGGAATATAGGACTTTCCTATGGGCAGAGAAGAGACAGATCAAAGTTCTAAGGTCTGGTCATTCCTCAACTTTCACTCCTACTATTGTCTAACTGTAAATCTGATGCTTATTTAGCCAGACATTTCTGGTAATGAATTTTTTTTTCAGTCTCAAAGTTATCAAGTGTTAGTGATACATAGACATAAATGTAAATTCAGGCAGAGAACCAGACTTTGCCTAAATGTTAGGAATTTTCTTACTTTGGTCCCTGAAGTAAGCATGGTTATAATGTTAATTTTTTGTTTAATAAATTTCCCCTAAAACAGCAATAGAGGAAATCAGATAGAAATGATGAGCCATTACATTGTGCCAGACTGAAAATGAACTAATTATTATAACAGGACATTGCACTGGAAAAAATTATTAACTGATGCAATATGAAGTGAGAAGAACTAAGAAAACAACTTATACAATAACTATCAGAAAGAGAAACAGCCTTGAAAGATGTTTGGGTTGGAAAAACCAACCATGTCTCCAAACATGTTAGCTGCTTACTTACAGAGAAGTAACAAATGCTATAGACATGTATCTTCAGATATAATATTGTGTTGATTTGCCTTACTTAACCATGCAATAATTGTTACAAAGGATTTTTTCCCCTTTAAAAATTGGAGTGGAAATTTAAAGGAAAATATGTGATTAACCATAGTGATATCAAAAAAGAAAAAAAGTGTCATTGACACTTTTTTAAGTGTACAGAAAAGAACAGAAGGAAGCACAGACCAACAAGATAGCTTCAAAAGTAACATGTTTAATTTACTGTGTACTTAAGGGCAGGTAGGTGATTCAGTGGAGAAAGAGCCAGGCCAAGAGATGAGAGGTCCTGATTTCAAATCAGGCCTCAGACCTTAGCTGTGTGAGCTTTGGCAAGTCACAACTTTAATTGCTTTTTCCTTACTGTTCTGCCTTGGAACCTGAAACTTAGCATGGATTGTAAGATGAAAGGTAAGGATTTTTACAAAGTTATTATGTACTTAAGAAACACAACTCCATAAAAGTGAGATTCATGGTTTCTTATAAAACAATCTTTTTTTTGTATATGGAGATGCTTATTTGTGGTAAGGAGCTTTAGTTCAGAATAATAAAAAAATTAATATAATTTAATTTTTAATGAGAGAGTCTGCCTGAAGGAGAGGATTTATATATGCATATATATATATGTAAATCTTTATATTAGCACTTTTTGTTGTAGCAAAGAATTGGAAATAAAGAAGATACCCATCAGTTAGGAAATGGCTTAAAAAGTTTTGTTGTATAAATATGAGATATCATATTACATGAATAATAAAAAGGACATATTCAGAGAAAACAGTTTTCTATAGATTTGAGATATTATACCTTAATCTGAGAAATTTGTTATAAAATTTTTTCCTGTTAATTGCTTCTCTTCTAATTTTGGTTACATTGATTTTGTTTGTTCAAAAGCTTTCAGTTTCCTATAATCAAAATTATTGCTCTTATATAACACTATCAATGTCATTTGACCATAAAATCTTCCCCTTTTCATAGATCTGACAGGTAAATTATTCAATGTGCCCCTAATTTACTTATGGTATCTCTCTTTATCTCAAAATTATATACCATTTTGACCTTATTTTGGTATAGGATGTGAGATATTGGTCTATACCTAGTTTCTGACATATTGCTTTCCAATTTTCCCAGCAAGTTTTTACTAAATAGGCAATTTTTATCCCAAAATCTTTGGGTTTATCAAATACTAGGTAGCTAAGGTAATTTATGCCTGCATATTTTATATCTAATCTATTCTATTGATCCACCATTTTATTTCTTAGCCAGTACCAGATTATTTTGATGAGTACTGTTGTACAGTACAGTTGAGATCTGGTTCTGCTAGACCAACTTCCTTCACATTTTTTCATTAATTCCCTTGATATTCTTGACCTTCTATTCTTCATGGTAAATTTTATTATTTTTTCTAGTTCTATAAAATTTTTATTTGGTAATTTGATTGATTTGGCACTGAATAAGTGAATTAATTTGGGTAGAATTTTCATTTTTGTTATATTCACTTAGCCTACTCATGAACAATTAGTACTTTTCCAATTATTTAAATTTGACTTTAATTGTGTGAAAAAAATGTTTTGTAATTGTATTCATATAATTCTTATGTTTGTTTTGGCAAGTAGATTCCCAGGTATTTTATACTGTCTAGTTATTTTGAATGGAATTCCTCTTTCTATCTCTTGCTGCTGAACTTTGTTGTTAATTTATAGAAATGCTGATTATGTAAAATTTATTGGAGGAGATTACATTCTTTTAGAAGCAGATACCACAAAGTTCTCAGATAAATAAATACAAGGTAATCCGAAATGGAACAAGACTTAACAATTTAGGGGATTAGTAAAGATTTCATGGAGAAAATATTATCCTACCTGGGCTTTAAAAGGATGTGAAAGTTTTTATGAGTGGATATTAGGAGTAAATATGTTCCAGCATGGAGGATAAGTTATGTAAATGCTTGGAGACAAGTAAAGCAGTACTATATTCAGGAAAGAGTTTATAATTCAATTTGACTAGAATATAGAGTATATGAAAGAGAGTGTTATGATATGTCTGGAAATGGAGGTTGGAGTCAGATTGTCAAAAGTTTAAATGTCAGTCTATAGAAATTTAAATTTCATCCAATAGGCAATGAGAACTCACTGAAAATTTTGAGTAGGACTCAGATCTGTGTTTTGGAAAGATTATTGGGTTAGTCTTTTGGAGGAAAGCTTAGAGAAAATAGAACCTGGAAGCAAGGTCCCTATTGGTGATATCATTCCTATGTGAAACTTTTAAGTGCTCTTGTGCCTCCTGAGCATATTGATTAACTGATTTATATTCTCTCTAGAACCTGGGAATTTAATAAATGGCTACTAAATGCATAAATGGAGACTTAAAACTCTACCAGAATGGATTATACAACCTCAGAAAATAATGTTCTCAAGGTCACCGAAAGTATTCACACTGACCACCTGACAAGCATATCACCCAATTAATAAATATTTTTAAATGTTTTCTTTGTTCTGGCACTGTGCTAAGTGCTGCAAAGGCAGTACCTACCCTCAAGGAGCTTTTGGTTCAATGGATGAGACAACATGCAAACATATATACAAAGCAAGTTATATAAAGGATAAGTAGGAAATCATTAAAAGCAGAGGAATTGAGTGTGATTAGGGAAGACTTCTTGTACAAATATGAAATTTTAGTTGGGATTTAAAGGAAAGTAAAAGCCAGTAGCTGAAGCCAAAGAGAAAGATTATTCATGCATGGGGAACAGCCAGAGAAAATTCTCAGAGCCAAGAGATGGAGTGTCTTTTTCACAGAATAATCAGGAGCCAGTATAACTGAATTGAAGTATAGATTGTGGGAAGTAAGGTGTAAGACTAGAAACATAGGAAGGGATTGGGTAATGAGGGTCTTTGGAAACCAAACAAAACATTTTATATTTACTCCTGGAGGCAATAGGAAGCCACTGGAGTTTTCTGAATAGGAGGAATGCAGTGATATGATCAGCCTCACATTTTAGGGAAAATATTTTAGTGACTGAATGGAAGATGAATTGGAATAAATAACCTGTCAGTGGGTCATTGAAATAATCATGCCAACAGGAGTTGAAATCAAGTAGGTTTATAATCTTTGTTTATGTGTTTTAAACCAGTGAAGGAGAATAGGATTTTGAATAGATTATGTGCTTGAGATCAGCACAATAGAGGTTCAAATCCCATCGCTGACTTTTGAACTACAAAACCAATGATAAATCATTCTAATTCTTGGAGTCTCAGTTTCCTCATATGTAAGATAAGGATGATAACAAAACATGTAATCTTGCAATCACAGTGTTATATGAGGATCAAATGAGATCATGTAGAGACCTATAGAAACTTTAAAGTACTACATAAATCTATATTATTATCATTATAAACCACCCAAGTCCAATAAGTACCTACTCTTCTGTTTTCCTTGCCACAATCTCAATGCCTTCCTCAGTCATTTTACTTTTTTTTCTGAAGGAAAAGTAATATCTCCTTTGATATCATCATTCACCCCACATTTTGAGTTAAAATATTTCTAGGACTTTTCAGAAGTCAGGGATAAAAATTTTCTCCCCGTGGTATGTACAGATAATCATAGCCAGTGGTAGCTCAGAAGTTCATTAAAAGGAAGTAGTGGAGGATTTAAGATCATTCAAACAATCAATAAATCAGCAAAATTAAGCATCTATTATATACTAGGTCAGATGCTAGAGATACATCTTATGCTGATTTCAAGAAGCTTAGTTTTTAACAGGATAAAAAATACGCATATATATTATTAATGTAAATAAAACATGTCAAACAGAGCTATGATTTGGTTATGTTGAGTTGAAGGCATTTATTGGACATCCCTTTTGAGATGTCTGAAAGGCAGTTGGAGATGAGAGATTAGAGGTTAGAAGAGAGATTGAGGCAGGACAGATTTTAAAAATGATCAGTGTAGAGCTGGTCATTAAATCCATGGTCATTGATGAGATCAAAGGAATTAGTATAGAGGAAGAAGAGAAGAGGGAGCAGTTCTGAACCCTGAGAGACACCTGTTATTAGAGGGGACAGTCTGGATGAGGACCTAGCAAAGGAGGCTGAGTGATCAGATAGGTAAAAGAACCAAGAGAGAATGATTTCCCAGAAATCTTGAGAAAAGAGTACATTAAGGAGGGAGAGGGTGATCAATAGTGTCAGTGGCTACAGAAGTGTAGAAGATTGAGCATTGATATACAATGTGTGTATGTATATAACATAAATATAACTAGATATGTAAGCATACATGCATTTATTCATACTATATACACATACCTGTAAGACTGAGGCTAATTATATGTGTGAAAGTTATCTGCAAAGAGATGATATTTCAAACCATGGGAGTCCATGAATTTGCCAAGAGTGAGTGTCCAGAGAAAAGAGATGGGGCCCTAGGATCAAGAGTTAGGGGTAGAAAATGGATGATGATCCAGTAAGGAAACAGAGGAGCCATCTAATCTCTATACATCTGACACCCCTAAGTCAGAACCACTGTCACAGTTCAGGAAAACCTGAATATTAATATGGTCATTATCTAAAAGTCTTTGAAATCTAAAAGAAAAGTATAAATTTGTATGTAGGAAATATATATTAAAATTTATGTAAATGATTTATATATAGGATCAGAGATTTAGAGTTGAAAGGAATTTTAGGAGACACCAGTCTAATCCCTTCATTTTACAAATAAAGAATCAACAACTTAAAGAATTAAAATGATTTAGGCAGCATCATATAGACAAGGGTCAGAAGAAGGGAGTGAACCTCAGTTCTGGGACAGGAGTCCATTTTCTCCTTCTATACCATATAACCCTGTTATTTTATATATGAGGTAACTGAGGCCCAAGGATAAGAAGTTGACATGGGCACTATACCTCCAGAAGCTCAGGCAAACTATTATCAGAGAAATTCCTTTGCTCCCTTACATCCTCATGACTCCTAGTCTAAAACATCCAATGACCCCTTATAGGACCCTGACATGATTGTCCTCCTTTGGTCATCCTTTAGATTTAAGATGGACAGAGATGCACCTCCAGGCTACACCTCGATCCTATCAGGCTACATCTCAGACATCTGTCTGTTCCCTAAAAACTAAGGAATCTTTATGAGGGTCATTCCCTATGCCTCCAGGCAGACCCCAGTCAGATGACCAACCCACCCCACCAAATGCCTGAGTGATGACCACTCTAGAGTCAGTCTACACTATGACACAGCATTTGTTGCAAGAGTATAAAATCCCCAGAATTGATGGGTTCTGGGAGCAGCCTTCCATCTTGCTGTTCCACCTTGCTATCCTCCTGGCCATTCTCAACATTATTTTCCTAAATGAATAAATTTCTCTTTTTGTTTTTAAGCTAAGTTTTGGAGTCTTGCATTCTTGCACGAGGTATCCTTCCTGAACCCTAGGGGTACACATCTGAACCCCATAACAAAGTGACTTATCCAAAGTCACACAGGTAGTAAGAATATTCTCTAACAGCTTCTGCCTCTTAGCTTCCCTGATTTTCTTTAAGACTTAGTTTAAATCCCACCATCTGCAAGAGGAATTTCTATTCTATCCTCTAGCTTTCTTCTGAAATTACCCTTCAAATAGCCTTTACATTTATTATATATATGTGTGAGTGTGAATATATATATATATATATATATATATAGTCATATACATATTGTCTACCCCATTAGAATGTGAGTTCTTGTGGAGTATTTTATCTTTTTTTTTTTTTTAATCTCTGGACATGGCACAAAATAAATGCCTAATAAATACTTACTGACTCTCTCTCTCTCTCTCTCTCTCTCTCTCTCTCTCTCTCTCTCTCTCTCTCTCTCTCTCTCTCTCTCTTTCTCTTTCATTGGTTCTGTCTCAGTCTGTCTTTGTATCCATCTATCTCTTTCTGTCTGTCTCTTACTTTTTATTTCTTTCGCTTTAGTTTACCAGACAGGTTTCTCTTGATCTTCAGCATCTGCATTTAGTCCCTTTAAAGTGTGTGTGATTCTTATGCTGACCCCATTTCATTCTACTAAGCTTTCTGCATCTTCTCTCTGCCAAAGACTTAGCTTCACTTGCTGAGGTCTCCAGATAGATTGTAGCCACCACTCGATTCCCCCCCGAGGCTACCCTATCCCCATGTCTAAAATATCAGGTCCAGGAAAAGGTTGGGATATGTGGACACCTGAGTCATGGAGACTATAGCAACTACTTTTAGGCAATTTCAAATGAATAACTTCAGGATTAGCATTCAAAGTGCTCCCCTCTTCTGGATTCCTTTTCATTCACCCAGCTATCTATCAGTGGCCTAGATTCCTTTTGCCAGAAATGTTCTCACCTGGACCCCAGGTTAAAGGAAAGAGATCTGGGGAAGATCAAGGACCAGGGTTCCTAAGTGTCTCTGCTGGGAGAAACCTGGTCTACTTCAGAGTAAGATTGGAAAACATTTTAATTCTTGGAGAGAAGTAATTAAATAATTTCCTTTTATGATGCTGTCTTTGTTCTCCTCTTGAAAGAGAAGAGAATCATCACCCTTTATCACTTTAAACAGGGCAAACTAACATTGGGTCCTCCCCCCTCCCATCCCTTCCCCCAAAGTTAATTAACATGTAAATACTTGTCAGTAAAAGGTAGCACTTCAGCAATTAGCATATAAATGGGCCAGGGACAGTATTCTGCCATAAAGGAGGCAGCTTGGAATCTTTCTCCTAATGTATGTGGAAAGGAAAAAATAAAAAACTTCATAATTTCCATGCAAACAGTTATGAAATAGAATGTCACCCGAAGCCTGGGGTAAAGAGTAAAATCTCATGCTTGGATTGAATGCCCTGGAGTTTGCATACACAACCCAATTTTATGTACATGTTTACTTAAGCAGCTACGACAGAAAGTGACTAATTGTTTCTGTCCAGAAAACACATCATGTTTGTTTGATTTTAATGGATACCATCAGCAAAGGAAACAGAGAACCATAGGTGGGAAAAGACTTGAAGGGCTAATTTTTCCATATCGGGTGTAATGATGAGTATACACACAAAATTGCACATGCAGCAATTGCTTCCACTCAGCCCTGAATTTGGATTTCAAATGAGGTAATTGTGCACCTAATGATCCGTTTGCACATACAATTATCTGATTGGCATATGCCAGGTGAGCTTTGGGGGGATAATGGGGGCAAAGGCATTTTTCCTCTCTCTCTCTCTCTCTCTCTCTCTCTCTCTCTCTCTCTCTCTCTCTCTCTCTCACTCACTCACTCACCCATGGCACCCTGGAATTAGAACCATAATTCTAATTATATTATATTTATTGCATTCCTATTGGAATTTTGTGTCCATGTGTGCATGGGATGTTCCTGCTAATGAGGATTATACAATTAGCCCAAGAGGAAAATAAACTCTCAGGTTCCATTGGCAAGGACACTTACACATTTAACAAAAATAAATGAAAGCTATAACAAACCCCAACATCTTCCTGAAACAAAGTTTATTAATTAATGAAGGGTAGTGAGAAACCAGAATAAATGGATGCCTTCCTTTGTGTATGATGAGAAGGGATTTCGACTAGGTGAGTGGTGGGTGATAAAGCAATAAAAGACATTATCAGAAGATCTAGGGAATGCCAACTTGACCTACAATATTTTGTCTGTTAGGACAGAGGTTTGAAGAGAATGAAATGTGTGTTAGCATTTAGAGCTCCATCTTGGCCCAGGCCATTGACAATTTATAGGCAGTCAAGTCAAAAATTTAGGTCTACTCTATGAGAGATCTGCTCCTGAAGAGAACCAAATCCATAGGACTAATAGTTATCCAAGACCTCACTTCAGTCCTAGAACTGAATGGTTTTCTGGGGAGTTTACTGAATGATGGCCTATGCATGATCCAATCAGATTCCTGAAGATGACCTAACCAAAAAAGATTGACCTTCCCCAATTTCTTTCAAAAATGACTAGTCCAGTCCTAAATCTATAGTCAACTATTTTAGTCAGCTTTTTAAAGTGAAAGGAGGAGTCAAATTAGTAGGAGCATTGGCTTCAGAATGAAAATATCCCTGGCCAAAAAGAAGGTAATCCCAGGATAACTGAGAGAGGTGAGAGGTTGAGACTTTACCATCTCTATCAGAGACCTTACCATTTCTCCCTGTGACCTAACTACAGAACTTTTACCAAATGATTAGTCCAAAGTTATGATTGGCCTCCATTATACAATTTAGAGGGGAGGAGGGTGGAGGAAAGAAGGAGAAAGAAGGAGAGAGAAAAAATGTTTTCTGCGTGTGTCAAGCACACTATTAAAAGCTGAAGATAACTAATAAAAGCAAGACATTCGAGCTTGATACAGTCTAATGTAATTCTTACATAAAGGCAAACTGGAAAGCAGTGACTGGGTTGGATGTATACAGATATAGCTTGGAACTAATGACCAGGGAATGAGGTAGAAGTTATTTCCTGTCAAGATATAACAAGAATTAACCTTTTAGAGCCCAGCAAGATTTTAGTAGTGAAGTCCAAGGTTCTCATGGAGAGACTTTCAGTGATAGAACAGGACAAGAACCTGATTTTTCTACTCCTCAGACCAGTGATCTTGCTTCTATAAAGTACAGATTGTTTTCTGACTTTTCCAGCTTTTCTAATCTCCACTCATATTCCTGTCAGTTTTTTTCTCTTTTATATGACTAAGGGAGAGAGCAGTCAAACTTATTCCTAACTCAGCTTCTTGAGGTCAGGGACTGTTTCATATTGGTCTTTATATCTTCAAGACCTACCTTGGTGTTCGTCACACAAAAAATGCTGAATAATACTTATTTTTTTTTAATTTGGTTGTTATATACACAATTGCCAAAGATGACAGGCAAAGTTGAAATAGAAAAAAAATGTTCATTAATAGGCAGAACCCATTAAACTTCTTCCATGACTACTAACTCCTTATTTTCAGGTTGTGGGTATGAAAGGATTACTTAATTGGCATTGCTAAAAAGGTGAACATAGACCAAAACATGCTAGTTTAGTCAGAAATTAGTCATTTTAGTTTAGTCAGACTTAGTAAAAAAAAAATCAGAAGATAAGGTTATGTCACCAACCTCCAACTCAACACTTTCTGTGTCTTTTTTAGGGGCATTTTGCCAAATTCCTACTGGCTAGGCTATAGTGAGAGTAGATATGAAATATTTAAATACATTATCCTTCCTTTGAAATCTTCTTCCACTGTCTTATTCATGGCTCAGAAGTGACCCTGGATTTTCAAACACTTGTCCAACATAAAATAAGTTCTAGCAGGTCTTGAACTAGAAAAATTTTGAATATGGATCTGGAGATAGGAATTTGTCACCTGAACTTAATTCAGAGAAGGATATCACCAGAAGATTCGCTACCATATCATAGATTTGTTTTTCATCCCAGGAAAATTGCCTTTTTTTCCCCCAGTAGGACACAGAGGAATCAAATTAAGTCAGTAGAAGGAGTATCTACTCCAAAGAAAAGGTGAATCCTTGAAATTCAGATTTCCCAGAAAGCTCTGGAGAACATCACAACTTTGTCTTTGGTATTTCATATGACCTGCTCCCAGAAGAATCTATTCAGTCAGTTTTCCATCATCCTCATGTCCTCATGGAGCCACTGTTAGAGAGACTGGAATTCTACCAACCACAGCACCTACCTCATCAGATAGTGTGATTGCTATGAGTTAACCATATTCCTGTCCTAGAGTAGTAGTTTGATGGACAAGAATTCCTAACTCAATTAATATGATTTAAAAATTCTAATCTTAAGTTCTTCAACTTCATAGAAATAAACATTGTCATAAAAATGGAAGGAATTTAAAGTTAGAAGACTTAGTTTCAGATCTCACCACTGACGTTTATTATTCATAGAACCTGCGGCCAATGAATTAACTTTCTGAAACATCTCTAAAATGTTGGGATCTGACCTAGATGGCTTCTTGGATCTCTTCTAGCTCCAGATCATGGATCCCTTTGATAGTTTGTTGAAGCCCAGAGAGGGCATCTTAAATAATGTTTTTAAATATTGTTGTTGTTGTTGTTGTTGATGGTGGTGGTCTTCCATTTTGACAAGGACCAATGACATCATAGGTTTGGACATGAACTGGTTTTGTGAAGCAGAGTTGCACAGTCATTACCCTCACTCTCTTTTTCAGAGTCATCAAAGTCCAGTGACCAGATAAAAGTCAGGGCAACTGTCTATGGCCTGGGATGCAGTAGATAACCTTAGCATCTTCAAAGTCTGATTGAGCTCTAAGAAACCACAGCAGGTTTCTGCCACTTTCATGGCTATTGGCACAAATTATTCTCATCTTTCCATTTGGCCAGAGGAAGTTTTCACATGCTGGAACAGACATTCCTGGCTTGTTGACTGGTTTGAGACATATTGATTACCTTCAATCTAGTTTAACCTGTCTTCTGGGATAGTTTTACTTGACTGTGATCATTGTTCATGCTACAGCTTCCTGGAGTCACAGAGGAGAGTATGGTGAAAGGTAGACACCAAAAGTGAATGAGCAACCCTGAAGTGGGCTCAGCAAGTCCTCATACCAGAGGCACTAGTCCTCCCCAAACATTCCATGTACCTCATTTTTAAATATATAAGATTATTGGACAGAATTTAATTTACTTGGTAATTTAATTTGTTTTGTTTAGTAATCTTATATGTTTTTAAATTTACAGGATTACTAAGGAAACTAATTCCATTGAAATATAATGATTAGTTGTTTGCTTTTTCAGACATTATGGACACTGACTAGACTTATGTTCCAATGAAGGACTATCGATGGGCTGATGTTTAGGGAGTTTAAAACTACTTTTTGGGCAATTGAAAAGAAGAGTTCATAGTGACTAATATAATGAGGTTCTGGACTCGCTTAATCTATATCCAATGATCTCACTTCTTCCTAAACTATGAGATTTACACACCAGAGTCTAACCCTATAGAAAGGATAATTCACTTTAATGAATACCTAGAACTCCTCTCATGAGGTTAAATAGCTTCATGCTTTGATAGGGGAAAAGATTATTAACACCATGAGCCAATTGTTCAAAGAGATTTTCATTCCATTGTGGTCCTTATAAGTAACTGCATATGTCGAGGCTACACTTATACACATGGCTTATGGGATAAGTGTAACACTTCTATCCTGTGTAGTGTAAATATGTTGGGATAGGTGTTTCACAACTAAAAAGTTATAGGCTAAGAAGAAAATGATTCTAATTTTACACTCCAGAATCTGGGGATGTGAGGCCAGGCTGGCAAAGAAAGCATAAAACTGTGTGTCTCCCTGTGTGGGGGCTCAAGAAACTAGTTACTGCAAGCTTATCACTTTTGTTATAAAACTCATGTTCAAGTGACCCATGAATGTTTCTCCTCACTCAGTTAAGTCAGACTGAAACTATTAAATGTGATATTATTTATGGCTATTTCAAAAAGAAGTAGAAGAAACCTTTTGCAGAGACAGGGAAACAGTAAATATAAAAGGAAGCATGGTGCAGAGCCCATTGATTTTTGGCTCATCAAAAGCATTAACTTATTGGTTATTTGTACAGACCATGGCATAATTATGTCTAATTTGGTTATGTGTTTTGTTTAATTGTTCATTATGTAATGGATGGGAGTAATGGTGATACAGTTTGCCTAAGACAAGGTAGATAGAAATTAATGCTATGTTTAAAAAACATCATTAAAATTTAAAATACAGGGGTTCTTCAAGTTTAAAGCAATACATATTTTGATAACTACCAGTCAGTTAATTTAAAGTGTCTCTCATGTGCCAAGCATTGTGATAAGCCCAGGGGGTATAAACAAAAGTAAATGACAGTACTGGCCAGCCCTCAGAGAGTTTGAACTCTAATGGGGGAGATAACATTTAATTGAACATTTTTATTTATTTAATTAATTTAGAACATTCTTCCATGGTTACATGATTCATGTTCTTTCCCCCCCCTATTTCCCTCCCACACCCCCGCTCTCCCAGCCAACAAGCAATTCCACTGGGTTTTACATGTGTCATTGATCAAGACCCATTTCCACATTATTGATATTTGCACTAGGGTGATCCTTTAGAGTCTACATCCCCAATCATGTCCCCATCAACCCATGTGATCAAGCAGTTGTTTTTCTTCTGTGTTTCTACTCCCACTGTTCCATTACATTTGATTTGCCACAGTATATCAGTCTCTGTGTACAGTGTTCTCCTGGTTCTGCTCCTTTTACTTTGCAGAGAGATAACATTTAAACAACTATGTATAAACAAGCTACATACAGGATAAATTGGAAATTATCAACAGAGAAAAGGCACTAGAATATCATATTATTAGTTTCTTGTGTAGTTCTATATATTTTATTTTATGTCTTTAAAAATAATTTTGAGAAGTTGTTAATGGACTTTATTGGACTGCCAAAAAAATATATATATGATGAAAAAAGGGAGAGGAAAAAGTCTAAGAACTCTAGGATCAATTGATGTGAAGATCCTTCCCCTCAAGATGAGTATAAACTAAAGGCAAAATCAAGTGAACAGAACAAAGAGAAAATTTTATCCAATAGCACCATTATAAAGGCCGAAAACTTTGAAAGATTTAAGAGCTCTGATGAACCCCGTGACCAACCAAAACTGCAATGGAACCATGATGAAATATGCTACCCAGATCTTCCTAGAGAGGTAAAGGATACAGGGTGTGGATTGAGACAGGTAATTTTTTGGATGCTGCTAATGTGAAAATGTTTTGCTTGACTATGCATATTTGTTAAAGAGGTTTTATTTCTCATTTTTTTCCAAGTGGGAAATGGGGAGCATAAGAGGTAAAGAAAATAGATTTTATGAATTGGAAAAAAAAATTATTGTCTCCTTCCCCAAACTCCATCTCTCACATATGTTGCTGATGAGGGTCAAGTATTTCTATTATCTGAAAGGGTGACCTTTATTTCATTTTGTGAACTTTGCTGGCAAATGTCTATCTTCTTCAGGAACAAATATGATGGGTGATAGAAATAAATATGTAATTCCAGGTTGCTAACCCTTTTATTCTTAGATCTATAATTCCCTTACTTCATAATGTAGGCTGTAATAATTATGACACAATCTCAGAGATGTATGATAGCCAGCAACACTCTGTTTTACTTCCTCAATGAAAAGATTTTCAGGAAGAAACAGGAATGTCTTGTCACGGATGAGCTGGATATCAGTTAGCTAAGCTGAGTATCAAATATGGGAAATTAGTTGCCATTAAAAGATAGCTTTAGGCAGTTCATTTCTCATCAGCCAAGCTGTGTAAGCCTCCTGCTGTGGACAGTGAACATTAGCGTACTAAATACACCAACTAATCAGACATCACATTTACCATTGGATGCGCCTGCATTGAGGGTGGGGGTGGAGGTGGAGTGCAGTGCTATCATAAGGCAGAAGGAAAGGCACAAATGCACAAAGAGCATGTTCCCAGGTTGAGTCTAAGAACAAAACAAAATAAGACAAAACAAAAATTGCACCAAACTGGTCCCCAGCAATCCCAACTTTCTCTTCTTTCTTCTAGGAAGGAAAAATGAAAACCTTCTTTGACTTTTAGAGAACTTTATTTGGGGGACTTCTAAACACATAAGGAAGGAAATATCCAAGGGTATATACATATATAAAATCTGAGTATACTATCATTTTTGATGAGTATCTATAGTCTCTCTCAAACTGCTACTGTAGGGCCTATAGAAAGCATACAGACTCTGAAACCAGGGAACCTGGGTTTACCAGCATTATCATTATCATCATCTTTATCATCATCATCCTCAGCATTTATATAGTGCTTTAAGGTTTACAAAGCATTTTACATTTGTTATCTCTTCAGAACTTATAAACAGTCTGTGAGGTAGAGTCTGTTATTATTCCCATTTTACAGAGAAGAAAAATGAGCCTGAGAAGAGGGTGGTAAATGATTTGCTTAGGTCACATATCTGACTCTCAGTTTTATTGTTCTTCACAAGTTATCTAAAAGTACCTCAAAGTTCCAAGCAAATTTTTATGTCAATTAATATATCTTTTTCTACAAATGTTAATATCATTAATTCTTAGGTTCCTTATCTGAACAAATGAAGTTATTGGACTAGATGGCACTCTGAGTTCTCATCTAGAAGTAGGATTATTATTCTATGACCCTTCATTTTTCATATTTCAAAAATGTCTCTGATTTTCTGCAGATTCCCTTTCTAAGAGCATCCTCCAGACCTTCTGATTTGCCTTTCCTGCCTCTACCACCTTTATCTTTTAAAATCAAATCAAAGATCATTTTTAATTAGACTAACATTTATTAGGGACCCACTATGGGCATGGCACTGTAATAGGCACTGGGAATACAGAAACAAAATAGTATTTGCCTTTGGAACTTATCTTTATGAGGGGAAAAAACCCATCAATATGGTACTCTATTTTTAGGCATCTTGGTCAGGAGTGATTTTTATTAATTTGGCATTAATTAAAACAAAGCATTAATCTATGAGAAAGAGACAGAGAGAGAAAGAAAGAGAGAGAGAGAGACAGAGAGAGAGAGACAGAGAGAGAGAGACAGAGAGAGAGAGCCTGGCAGTCCTCCCATTGGACATGTCTCTAACATAAGACATTTTGAAATAACATTAGGAGGAGTTTTTAACCTTATTATCTGGGAACTTTAAAAAATACATTGATAAGTATATTTAACAATAATTGATTTATTTTGTAATCCTATGCACTTTATTTTTATGCATTTAAAAACTTTAGTCTGTCAAGGGGTCCATAAGCTTATCAAACTTTCAAAAGGGATCTGAGGTAATCCATGACACAAACAAGCTTAAGAAATCCAGATCTAATAGAACACTAGTCACTTAATCTTTGTGGAATGCCCTTAGAGAAGCCTCCTAAAACCACTCATCTTTCTTTGATCACTCCCCTCCAGGCTCTCTCCCAGATGGTCAGAAATGATTGACCTGAAGTAATCAAAGGAATCTTCTCCCTCTGAGAAATACCCTAATTTAAGGTTTCTTATCGTGGATCCAGGAATTAAAGTGGATAGATAGATAGATAGATAGATAGATAGATAGATAGATAGATAGATAAACAGCCATGTTTTATTAAGCTCACTTGAGTGGTCTAAGAACATCCATAGAAAGAAAGAAAGAAAGAAAGAAAGAAAGAAAGAAAGAAAGAAAGAAAGAAAGAAAGAAAGAAAGAAAGAAAGAAAGAAAGAAAGAAAGAAAGAAAGAAAGAAAGAAAGAAAGAAAGAAAGAAAGAAAGAAAGAAAGAAAGAAAGAAAGAAAGAAAGAAAGAAAGAAAGAAAGAAAGAAAGAAAGAAAGAAAGAAAGAAAGAAAGAAAGAAAGAAAGAAAGAAAGAAAGAAAGAAAGAAAGAAAGAAAGAAAGAAAGAAAGAAAGAAAGAAAGAAAGAAAGGGAAAGAGGAAGAAAGAAGGAAAGAAAGGAAGAGAGAGAGAAAGAAAAGGGAAGGAAGAAAGAAAAAGAGAAAAATAAAGAAAGAAAAGAGAAAGAGAGGAAGGAAGGAAGGAAGAAAGAAAGGAAAAAGAAAGAATACAATCAAGTGTTGATGAGAACTTGTCCTGCCTCTGACACATATACAATGAATTTGTGGTCTAGGGCAAGTTCCTTAATCTTTCAGTGGCTTCCAAACAACTCTTTTCAGTCTAGAATGTGCAGTGGCAACCTTCACCCATGAAATCTTAGGTCCTAAAATACATAAAGCAAAAGCTTAGAACAACTTTAGAATCATTCTACCAGTCATATCAACTTTGGAAGGAGGAAATAAGGGATCCCCTTTTTAGGAAGGGGAGAAAAGGGGGAAGTGGAAAGGCTTTATTTAGCACTTGCACTTACTTAGCCAGGCAATGAGCTAAGCATTTTACAATTATTATCACAATGGTTCTCACAACAACCCTGAGAGGTATGTGCTATTATTCACCTCATGTATAGCTGAGGAAACTAAGCAGATAGAGGCAAAGTAATTTGTTCAGAGTCCTACTGTAAATATCTAAGGCCAGATTTATATTTTGCCTCCCTATACACAAGAAGAGACAACTAAGGCATCAGTTACTACTAGATTTTCCCTAGTTCATACTTTCAAAGTGAGGATAGACTCAAGACTCCTGACTCCATAAGTTATTGCCTAAAAATGTTCTTTATTATTTTTTATTATATTTTCCTTTTCCAATTATATGTAAATACAACTTTTCATAATCATTTTCTGACTTTTGTGATCAATGTTCTCTTCCTCCTTCACTCTTCTTCCTCTACAAGATGGCATATAATATGATATAGGTCATATACGTGCTATCACACAGTACATATCTCCATGTTCATCCTATGCAAGACATATGATGCTTAAACAAGAAAAAAAAACCTTAAAAAACAAATAAAGTGGAAAATGATATATTTCATTCTTCATTCAGACTCCACCAGTTACTTTTATGGAGATGGACAGATTTTTTCATCACTAGTCTCTTATCCTTGCATTGATGATAATAGTTAAGTCATTCACATCAGCCATCATACATTACTGCTATCACCATCTACAATATTCTCCTGGTTCTACTCACTTCACTTTCTATCAGTGTATATAAGTCTTTCTAGGTTCTTTAAAAGATCATCCTGTTTATTATTGCTTATGGCATACTAGCATTCCATTACAATCATATACTCCAACTTTTTCAGCCATTCCCCAATCGATAGACATTGCTTCAGTCTCTAATTCTTTGCTGCCACAAAAAATTGCTATAAATATCTTTGTATGGTTAGGTCCTTTTCTCCCTATCTGTGAAGTCTTTGGGATACAGATCTAATGGTGGTGTTGCTGGGTTAAAGACTGTGCAGTTTTATGGCCCTTTGGGCATGGTTCCAAATTGCTTTATCAGTTCACAGTTCTACCAACAGTGTATGTGTCCCAATTTTCACATATCCCCTCCAACATGTCATTTTTTCTCATATTAGTCATTCTAATAGCTATAAGGTAATACCCCAGAGTTGTTTTAATTTGTATGTCTTTAATTTATAATGATTTAGACCATTTTATATGAAAAACATACTATTTATTAGTAATTATCTCCTAAATTCTTCACAATAGGCAGCTTTAACAACTTTTTTAACTCATGAAGGATGGGTCAAGAAATAGAAAAGAGCAACTTTAAACAGAGAGGGATCATCAGCAAGTTATCTAGTCCAATTTGCTCTTTTTATAGAAGTAGAAACTCATAGCCACAGAGGTGACACGACTACACAGCTAGTCATTGGTTACCCTCTCACCCATCAGTGTGTTGCGTGTGGTGGGGAGTGTTGATCCCATGTATGTGAAGGCTTTTCCTGGTAGAATGAGCAGAAAAGAACAATGTTTACAAACTGCAAAACAGCAGTCTGAGAATTACTGCCATTCCTATTATTCTTCAAGACTTTCCATGGAAATGGATTCTTTAAAAAAAATGATACATACGTGTATATTTCAAACACTAAACAAAATGGAAATGAGAGAAATTTACTGACCTCATCTTTTTTTAAAATTTTCTATATTTTCATATATTTCTACATTTTCTTATCTGCATTTCACCTTTTTTCTCAATTCATTTTTTTTCATACCTGAAGTATAGAGGAGCAGCACTCTGTGCCTCTCTTCATGTAGAAAGGCAGAGTATTATCTTTGAACCTCAAAATTTCAAAGGATATTTAATTCAACTTAATTAATGACATGAAAAGAGAGAAAACAACATAAAGAGTCCCTTTAAACTCCTCAGATTTCTATGTCAAATTGCCAACCCAAAGAAGCTACAGTCATTTGGGATAATGTCTCCCTAAAAATACTATTTGTTCTAAAACTTCAACATTTTAACAAACCTTCCTGAAACCAATTTAAAGATTTTCCTTTTCATTATGACATGCACTGAATTGTTTTTTTATGAGAGATATTTAAAGCTGCTTTTTTTTCTGGAATAGCACTTTGAAATCAGGTAAGAGTCTTCAAGAAATGCACTAAGAAGCACTGTTTTGGGTAAGGCCATTTGATCAAGAATGCATTTACCAACTGATCTTTTCTCATTGGCTTCTTAAAGCAGAAGTGGCTTAGTTGCCTATTGCCAAGATGGATATAGCAATGAGGTGAAAATAAGATTTATTGAAAGTCCTGTTTTATGCAAAATTCACAGGGTTAGAGGGTAGGGTTAGAGAATGCTCCCTGTGCCCAGGAAAGAGAGGTGTTATTCTTGTCTTACTCCATATTCTGAAGCCAAGAAGACAATGACTTCCTTGCAAACATGGGCAGATTGAATAAACCACATTTTGTCCTTTTTGCCATCTGCTTCTTGCTTATTTTATTTTAAGCTGCATGACTAAGCTTTACTATCTGATGGGTGAAGGTGGGCCCTGCTGTCTTCCTTCACAGCTCCTTAAGGCTTGCAATGAATCTGAAGATGCAGAACCAAGCTGCAGAGGGGTGAGTCAGAAATCAGCAACTGTACAATTAGGACTCACTATGCCAAATATCAGAACTTGGTCATTAACATTATCCAAGTTTCTCAGAGACAGATTCATGGGGAGAGGGTAATAAAACAACCTTCTTTTAACCTCTCACAATATTTTACATACTATTTTTTCTCTGTGTTCAACTATAACGGTTGTATCTCTTGTCCCAAGTTTTCTAATATTTCAGAAACTTTAGTAATGTATTATCCTCTTACTTACATATTTCTGTCTTTTTATTGCTCCAAAACAGCTGAAATGAAGGTGAGGATTGATCCTGTAGAAGACTCAGATAATGTTCTGCTCTGTCCCAAAGGGCAGAATCAGGAACAGTATGACATTGTTAAATCTCTTTAATCAATAAATCTTTATCAAATTCTTATTGTATGCAAGGTACTATGCATGAAATGCTTTTGATTGTGCATAACTATATGGATATATACATTATCTTCTCAAGTATATAAGTATACCATAATTACGTGAATCCATAGATCCATCATTGTGGATTTTCCCTTTACTGAAATATTTCACGCAACAGTGTGTAACTCTCAAAGAATTGCACAGTTATCATTAATACTTTGCATACATCAAAAATAGATGACTCAAAAATACCCTGGAGGCTTTCCTTTGTCTCTCTTAGTATCTTAAAGCAGAGTGGTCAAACATGTGACTCACAGGCTGCATGAAGTCCACACATTTCTTGAATATGGCTAAAACCAGACTAAAATGTCATTGGGAAATAGTTAACAAAATAAATAAAACCACAATAAAATATCGATTGCATCATAGATTAAACATGTCAACATATGTAGCACCAACTTTTCTTTTAGTGATCCCTCACTTTTTTTGAGGTTGATACCATCGAACCATGAATTCATTACATATACTTGGCAGCAGAAACTACTTATGTGAATGAGATCTCCTAGAGGGAAAATAGAGGATTTGAGATTTACTAAATCCTGGGAGATCTTGAGAAGAAATAGGTAGAGAGAAAGAAGGAGAAGTCAAGGACGGAGAGAGTAAGATCTAAGAAGCTTAAAGACTAGTATATGCTTGTTAATGTAGTAATAAGAATTATATATTATTGAAATCATGATAGGAGCCAGACCTGTGAATTCATTGACATTGAGAAGTCCTAGAAGAGAAAATATTCACTAAGAATATGAATATCTTCTTTGCAACTTATAATCTTAGACAATAGCTTAGAATACTAAAAAATTAAGGTACTTACCCAGAAGCATACAATCAGTATATGCAAATATGTAAATGCCAGTCTTCCCAGATCTCAGTTCTCTGTACTATCACAGCAACTCTCAGTGTGCTTAAAAATGAGGAGTAAATGCTCACAGTGAAAATTTTATTTTTTAAACCCTTCCCTTCCATCTTATGATCAATACTGTGTATTGGTTTCAAGGCATAAGAGTGGTAAGGGCTAGGCAATAGGGGTTAAGTGGCTTGCCCAGGGTCACACAGCTAGGAAGTGTCTGAGGCCAGATTTGAACTGGTTCTCATTCTACTGAGCCACCCAGCTGCCCCCACAGTGAAAATTAATAATCATCTTTTTAGAGCTGGTATGAACTAGCTTTGGCATGCCTTTGGAGTTAAACAATATGATCCTAAGAGAAATGGTTAGAGAAGGAGAATCTACAAAAATTAAATCCCACTTCTACAATTTACTAGATTATCAGCACTTTGAAAATAGGGTCCATGTTTTAGTTATTATAGTAGCAGAGTGCCTTGCATATAGATGATATTTAATCAATGCTTTTTGACTCAATGTTGAATAAATATGCTCCCTGAAGTCAGGTGGCCAATTTCCAACTCTTCCTCCTCATAAGTCCTTGATAATTTAATGTCTGTTCTACACTGACTACAATTTACTTGAATAATCATTGATCTTTTAGTTATCCTGTCTTCCTACTAGAGTCTGAATTCCTTGAGAGAGGAGTCAGAGAGAATTATGAAATTAAAAGTCAGAGGGCCTTCAGAGTCTATCTAGTCTAACCTTCATTTTTACAAATTAGGAAAAAACTAAACAACTTTGAGTGACTTGTCCAAGGTCATACACTTAGCAACTGTCACAGGTGGGTTTAGAAGCCAGATGCTCTAACTATTTAGACTTACTGCTCTTTCCATCATATCACATTCCTATTGCTTGTTATCCACAGAGCTTAGCACAAGCCCTTGCAGATAATAAGAGTTTCGACAAGATCAGTGATGATAATGATGCTTACATTTCACCACTCCCAACTAGTCTAAAACTCCAAGGAATGAGATTCTTATTGAGTCATTTGGAATTGAATTGGTTCTTATAAGAATGGATCTCTCTCTCTCTCTCTCTCTCTCTCTCTCTCTCTCTCTCTCTCTCTCTCTCTCTCTCTCATTCTGTGTGTGTGTGTGTGTGTGTGTGTGTGCGTGTGTGTGTGTGTTTTCCAGAACTCTTCACCATAAGATAGTTGTTTTTTGCTTCAATGGAGGCTTGGAAACAGAGAAGGCTCAAAGGTTATTGTGAGTCTGTAGGATGAAACATATTGCATCTGTGAGCAGTAGAAGATGAGAGCAATCCAAGAAAGCTCACTGTCTATCATAGGAACAACTCAAAATAACCAGACAGAGAAGGTCTCTTCTTTCTTTAGAAATGCCAAAGGAATACAAAATTGAGCAATAAACTAAGAGAGGAAGGAGAAAAAACAATTCTGTCATTCTTTTCAAAATCGGTATAGATTAGATAAATTTGACCAGCTTAGAAGAGTTGTTTAGGAGAGTTTTTTTATTTAGGTCACATGAATTCAAATTTCACAATGTTTATACATGGGCTTTAAAACACATTTTATTTCCTCCCCTGGGAAAAATAATGGGGATGGACTAGAGTTCTGTAGGTTTTCTATATCTCATCCATCATTCAAAATTGTCCATTTTAAATAGAGAATGGCTGAATTTTAGAGCTAGAAAATACCTTAGAGATCATGACACATTCTCTAATTATCTTAATGAGTAAATCAAAGCTTTAGAAAGCTAAGTGACTTATCTAAGACCACATACTGAAACAGACTAAAATCCATATTTCTTGATTTCCACACCGAATTCAAGAATTTAAAGGAATTCAGGATGCCTTCTAATATACTATACTACCTAAGCCCTGGAAGCCAGAAGAAAACAACATCGAAAACTCCATAGTTTTCTATTAAGTCCAATTATCCCATCTTATAAAATTAACTTAAAGCTGGAAACTTTAGGAATAATCATAGGTTTCTATTTATAGATCACATCAGAATTTATTAAGTGCTTTCTACATAACAGTTCAGTGAAGTAGTTAGATAGGGACTAGACTTGCAATGTCACTGGTTTAAAGAATCCTCATATAATGAACTTCTACCAAGACAGGTCAGCATGATCTCTGAAACTCCTGTTTCATTGAAATATCTCCAACTGGATGTGGCATAGGCAGTTCAAACTCAACATGTCCAAAAGAGAACTAATTTCTTTCCTTCAAACTTTACCCTCTTTCTAATTTTTTCCATTCTCCCTGTCATCTACACTTAAAATCCTGGTATAATTCTTCATATCTCAATTCTCACTAATCTTATATGCCTATTCCCTTGTCAAATTTAGTAATTTCTACTTTCATTATGACTCTATTCATCCTCTTTTCATTTTTTAAAATTTTATTTAATTGATTAATTAAGAAAATTTTTCAATGGCTACATGATTCATGTTCTTTCCTTCCTATCCTCCCACCCCCTACCTGTAGCCAACATGCAATTCCACTGAGATTGACATGTGTTATTGACCAAGGTATATTTCCATTTTGTTGATATTTGCACTAGAGTGGTCATTTAGAGTCTACATCCCCAATCATATCCCCATTGACCCATGTGATCAAGCTGTTGTTTTTCTTCTGTGTTTCTACTCCCACAGTTCTTTCTCTGGATGTGTAGCATTCTTTCTCTTAAGTCCCTCAGAATTGTCCTGGATCATTGCATTGCTGTTAGTAGAGGAAATCAATTACATTCGATTGTGCCACAGTGTATCCATCTCTGTGAATAAGGTTCCCTGGTTCTGCTCCTTTCACTCTGCATCAATTCCTGGAAGTCAGTCCAGTTCGCATGGAATTCCTTCAGTTCATTGTTCCTTTGAGCACAATAGTATTTCATCACTAACAGATACCACAATTTGTTCAGCCATTCCCCGATTGAAGGGCATCCCCATATTTTCCATTTTTTTGCTACCACAAAGTGCTCAGCTATAAATATTTTTTGTTCGTCTTTTTCCTTATGATCTCTTTGGGGTACAAACCCAGCAGTGGTATGACTGGATCAAAGGGCAGGCAGTCTTTTAAAGCCCTTTGGACATAGTTTCAAAATAATTCCTTCATCCCCTTTTCTATACTCATGGTATATATATGCATACATACATAGTAGTTCAGGACCTTATTCTCTCTCACCTAGAATATTGTAATATAGCTTTCTAATTAGTCTCCCTGCCTCAATTTTTCCCTACTCTAATATTTCCTTCACTCAGTTGCCAAAGTGATTTACTTAAAGAATGCCTAATTATTTCACCTTTCCCTGCTCAATAAACTACAATGGCATACCCTGTTACCTCCAAGATGAAATATTAAATTCTCTGGCATTTATAGCTCTTCACAAACTGATTCCTTTATTCTTTTCTAGTTTTCATATTTTACTCTTCTTCTTGACCTCTTTGTTCTAGCTGCACAGGCCTACTTTGTCCTTACACATAGCATTTCATCTCTTATTTCTGTTACTGTCTGCCTTCCTGGAATTGCTTTCTTTCTTCATGTTAGTCTCTTGATTTTCTTGCCTTACTTGCATATATCTTTTATATACCTAGTTATTTGCATGTTGTCCCTTTCATGAGAATATAAACTCTTTAAGAACAAGTTTTGACCTTTGTTTGCATCCCTAGTACTTAGCATCCCATCTGGAAGATGTTAAATCCTTAATAAATGTTCTTAGACATTATCTTAATACTATTAGTGATTTGAAGCTAAGAAATATTCCCAGAGTCACATGGCTAGCATCTATCAGAGGTGGTATTTAAACCCTAGTCTTCCTGGTTTTTAGGCTGGTTCCCAATCCATTATATCAAGTTACCTTCAGGTAGAACAACTATAATGATCCCCATTTCACTAATGGGGAAAATGACGTTTGGAATGTTAAATAACTCCTCTAATTGTACAGCTGGTCCCCTACAGAGTTCAGATTTGAACCCAGGTTTTCTGACTGAAAATTTAGAGCACCTTCTATTCTTATGTTCTCTAGAAGTTTTTATCAGAGGGGAAAAAGAAACATTGTGCCAATTCCTGTGAAGACTTCCCAATTGTTTGTGATGAATGAGGACAATTCTAAAAATACACATGTATGTGATTATAAACATTTGTTCCTAAGAGTCTCTTTGTGCTCATGCAGTCTGACTGTTTCAGGATGAAATTTTGCTGCTGTTTAGGTTATAAAATTGATGAAGTGGAATAATGCCTTTTACTGTTTAGGGGAAAAAAGGGATACATTTTGAAGGAATCCAAGTTCTGCTTTGGAAAATAGCAACAGAATACGAGAGGTAATTACTTCATGACAATTTTCACTTTTCTGTTTGCCAGGTACCTATTTAATCCCTCTGTTTCTCCTTCAGTGGGTGGTTAGATGGGGCAATGAAGGAGTAAAAACTTGAACCTTTATAAGGTGAGACGGCTTGATTTTGTGCAAAGATGTTGTGGTATCAAGACATCTCATGAATTTTGTGCCTTAAAGCAATTTAAGAGTTCAAGACTCTAGGAGTTTACATACATTAACATGTTAACAAAGTCTGAGGAATGCCAGGAATTCTTTCCATAAAATTTGTCACAGTCATACATGTGTTTTTCATTATTCACTAAATAAGACTAGTATAATTTGCTCTTCCAAATTAGTTATTCCTTACATTTCAACTTGTATTCCTTTCAGGAGAAAAAAAAAATGTCTTAATAATCTTAAAGGAAGGCCCAATTTATTTAAAGCCAACTATCATTCCACAGTTTTTAAAATGAAATTTGAAGATGATTTCAGACTCCTTCTTTGCTGTGGGGTGGGCCAGCCTCCCACAGGGGATGGAGTCCTGGAAGTGGGACGGTGTTGGCAAATTGATGGATGGGACACAGCTTTCTCATTCAACTCTGCAGCACAGGTTTCACAGGATAAATTGCTCTGCCTTGGCTGAAGCCTGGCTTTATTTTATACCTTCATGATCACACATCTACTTGGCACACAGTTTCATTCTCAATATACAGGTTTCCATGGAACCTAACAACAGACAGGAAGCCTAGGGAGATAGTCAATGAAACATTGTTGCTAAGTGCAAGATTAAAGGGTTGAATCAACACGACCCAGAATAGGTTAGGGAATTCAGAGCACAGATTTGCCAGAAGTTTTTATGCCTAGACAAGAGGGTCCTATCTAAGTGAGTATATAAGAATCCTTAGTTTTAATTTTGTAAGTGTGCTCTCCTGGCAATATCCTAGGGGGCCAGAGTGAGATATCTGTATTAACCCTGCAAGCCTGTTGCTCTCATCTATTTTTCCATGTGGACCATGTCAAATAGCGTGGTCTTTGATGGCTCCCAGCACTTCTTCTCTGATTATTATAGGCTGAAGGCAAGTGATCAACTGGACTTGGGCTCCAGCCCTAATTCTGTTTCTGCTTAGCAGTAAAGTCATTCAATTCACTATAACTCCATAATCATTTTCTAAGAACTTATCATATTCAAGACACCCTAGTAGGTGCTAGAAATTCAAATACAAAAACTAAATGGTCTCTACCCTCGAAAAAGTTATATTTTTGTTGTTCCATTGTTTAGTCATGGATTCTTCATGACCCATTTACTGTAGCCAAGTATTTCACAATTGATCATTGCTATAATATTGCTGTTACTATGTATAATGTTTACTTGATTCTGCTTACTTCACTTTGCTTCATTCCAAATAAGTTTTCACAGGTTTTTCTGAAAACATCCTGCTTCTTAATCTATATAGCAAATCTTATTCCATTACAATTATGTATCAAAACTTGTTCAGCCATTACCCAATTGATGGGCATCCACTCAATTCTCAAATAATCAAAACTATCCATTTTACACTCTGTGATACTCAGTCTCTCTCTTGTTTGGTGTCACACATTCTTCTCATCCATACCTAGTTTATTCCAAACTGCTTTCTGCTTTTCCCAGTAAATTTGTCAAATTCACCCCAAAAGCTTGGCAATTAGGAAACAAAATTTCTAAGTCTTTGCCACTACAAAAATAACTGTTTATAATACTTTTGCACAAATAGTCCTTTTGCCTTTTCTTGGATCTCTTTGGGATAGATATGTAATAGGGATATTGCTGGATCAAAGGGTATGCAAAATTTTATAGCCCATTGGACATGGTTCCAAATTGTTCTCCAGAGTGGTTTGACTATTCACAACTACACCAACAGTGTACTAGTGTCCTGATTTTTCTATATCCCCTCCAGCATTTATCATTTCCCTTTTCTCTCATGTTAGCCAATCTGGTAGGTATGAGGTGGTATCTAAGAGTTGCATTGATTTTAGAATAGATTTAGAGGAGTTTCTTGTGAGTGTTGATAACTTTGATTCCTTTTTCTGAAAATTGCCTGTTCAAATTCATTAATAATTTATCAATTAAGGAATCTCATATTTTTACAAATTTAGCTCAGTACCCTATGTATCTGAGAAATGAGGATTTTTTAATTAAAAAAAAACTTGCTGGAAAATTTCTCCCAGTTTCATGTTTTTCTTTTAAGTTTGTCTGCATTAGTTTTGTTTATGTAAAACCTTCTGAATTTCACATAATCAAAACTATCTTTTTTACACTCTGTGATACTCTCTCTCTCTCTCTCTCTCTCTCTCTCTCTCTCTCTCTCTCTCTCTCTTGTTTGGTGTCACACATTCTTCTCATCCATACCTAGTTTATTCCAAACTGCTTTCTATTTTTCCCAGTAAATTTGTCAAATTCACCCCAAAAGCTTGGCAATGAGGAAACAAAATTATCATTCTACCTTTAATTTTTAATTTTTTCATGGGTTACATGATTCATGTTGTCTACCCTTTTCCTTCCTCCTTCCCAGAGTTGAAAAGTAATTTTATTGGGTTATACATGCATATCACTAAAGACCTATTTCCATACAATTATCACTCTTTGTAGATAGGATGATATGTATGACATGATGGTTAAAGATGGTTAAAGAACCCTAGATAATCAACTGAAAAAAAACTAGTTGAAACAATTTACAACTTTAACAAAGATGCAGGATCCAAAATAAACTCACAACAATCATTAATATTTTCTATATTCTACCAACAAAATCTAGCAATAAGAGACAGAAAGAGAAATTCCATTTAAAATAACTGCAGATAATATAAAATACTCACCAAGAGAAATTTAGAGACTATAGAAACACAATTGCAAAACACTTCACACAAATAAAGACAGAGTTAAATAAATGGAAAAATATTATTTGTGGGTAGGTTAAGCCAATATAATAAAAATATCATTTCTCCTTAAGTTAATTGGCTTATTCCGTGCCATGCCAATCAGATTACCAAAGATTTAGTTTATGGAGCTAGAAAAAATAATAATAAGCTTCATATAAGAATAAAAGATCAAGAACATCAAGGGAATTATTATTTATTGCTGTATTATGAAATAATTAGCTTCTACTTGTCCAATTCTAGTCTTTAAAGATTGATTTTTCAGCTATAATGTTTTGGTTTTCCTTTTTAGTTTGGTCTATCCTGTTTTTCATGGCTTCCAGCAGGTCAATTCTGTACCTCTTTTTCCATGTGAATAATTTTGGTTTTTAAGCTGTTATTTTCTTTTTGTATTACTTTCATTTCTTTTTCACAATTTTCTTCCCATTTTTCTTCTATCTTTCTTAGTTGGTTCTTGAACTCTTTTTTGAGTTCCTCTAGAGCTTGTGATCAATTTCCCTTTTTTTTTTTTGGTGAAAGTTTGCATGTGTTTGCTTTTTTGTCACTCTCTGCTGTTGCTTCTGCATTTTGCTTTTCTTTCTCCATAGAAATTATCCAGGGTCAAAAGCTTTTTCTGCTGCTGCTTATAATTTTTGCCAGAAGTGGAATGGAGTTCCTGCATGTTGGTGAATATTGCTTTTTTGGCTTCTGTTTCACAGGGCTTTGCCATGGTATTATCTTCTCTTCCCAGTCAGAAATCCAAGTGAGGTGGGCAGGCAGTTCTTTCACTCCAAAGTGTTTTGCACTCAAGCTATTCCTCCAGTCCCAACTGCCTCTGCTGCAGCCAGTCCTGTCTCTGTCCAATCTCCACACTCCACTGCCCAGGCTCTGCACTCCTCAGCCTCAGGTTCCAAGTCTCAATGCCAAGGCCTTGCACTGCTCTCAGGGGTAAGTGTGTGGTGCTCTCAGCCAGTCCCTGAGAATTCAGAGATTGCCCCAGCTCTCACTCTGATTCTGTTGCAGTAGGTGGTGGGTGGGAGGAATGACCAGTTTGTGCTTTGATAAGTATTAATTTCATTCCCTTATAGCATGGAAATCCCCAAACACTGCCTACCTCCAAGGCTGAATTCAATAAGAGAGATCCTTTTCTCCTCTGATTTTGAGTTTTGTCTTTTTTGCAGCGCTCTGCAATGATAGTTTGGAAAGAGATGCAGAAATTTCCTGTTACTCTGCTGCTGTATTATCTCCATCCCAAGAATGTCAAGAGAATTAAAGGGGAAAAATGTGAAGGAAACTGGCCTAGCCATACCAAACTTCAAATTATATCACAAAATGGTCTTTAAAAAATCTGGTCCTGGCTAAGAAACTGAGTAGTGGGTCAGTGGAATAGATGACATACACAATGCGCAGGAGGAAATGACATTGTAATCTAGTGCTTGATCAGTTTATTTAAATATGAAAAGCAGTGTATTATATGTGTGTGTGTGTGTGTGTGTGTGATCATGGGGTCTTCTACTATTTATTACAGAATAATTGATGGGCATATGTTATAGACAAGATCATTAACAACAACCAAAAATTAACTATGTTAAGCTTTTACTCATCTTAGGTATACTGACCTTAGGACTTTTCAGAAGTTGCCATTTTTCCATCTTTTGTACCATACATTTATTGTAGTATTGACAGATAACACATGTTGATTGTTTATTTGATTCCATAGTATATTGATAAACTCCTGTGCACAATATCATTGCAACTTTACCTTGCATTGTTTTGAGGAATTATGGCAGTAAAAATGCACATCATCCAACTGTTTCCCTATCAGCACTGCACACAAGGTGGGAGTATGAGGTTGTTTTGTAAATCACAGATATTATCCAAAAGCCTAAATGGTTTAGACAAATTGAGGCATTATGCTACCCCGCCATAATGGATTTTTTCATAAATAGGCCCTTAAGTATGCTACGGGCATTCTTTAACAATTGTCTTCTGATAAATTGTATAAATAAAAGAGTGATTAATGAATTTATAAGGCAGGGTGTTGATAGGTCTTTAACTAAACAGAAAAACCAGTTGATTAGTGCTAGAAGCTTGGTGGATAGGTTAGTGGTGGGCAAATTAGTATCTCTAATAACAGTGACAGTAAATCTTAGAGTTGTAATGAAAAATGCCAACCTTCTGTCCTAGAGACATATGTGGGAATATAGCATTTAGTTTAATAAATAAAATGCATCAGTTAGTTGCAAAGTTAAATTAATAGCGAATTCACAGACAGAGAGATGAATGAGAGGGGGGAAAGGCTCAGGATACTTTTGACTATCCAGGGAAATAAAGCACTCAGAGCACAAGAGCATTTTTATCTCAAGGAAGATATTTATGAAAGCATGTTGGGTGCAAACATTTTTACAAGTTGATTGGGTGAGAATATATCTTGAAAAGACTGATACCAATAAACAGGACATACACAGGACATTAGCTGAATGAAAATGGACAAAGAGCTTGAGTTTTTCAGCTCAGATCCTGAATTAGTATCTCTGGGCCTGGAAGGTTATGTTTCTTTCATTAAAGGCAAACTGACATTTGAGAATAAAGCTGAGATTTATTTTCTGCCCAGTATTGGGCATGCAACATTGGAATAACATCAATAAATGTAGAACAGAGTTACATTTTGATATAGAATGTTGTAATTTTCATTCACTTTAAAATTTCATTCATTTTAAATTTTCATTCATTTTTTAAAAAGACATAGAAAAATTAAGTAACTTGCTCATGGAGACAGGGAAAACCAAGAGCCAAAGAGAAAAAGAAAATGCTTGAACCAATTAAAACCATAGATACCAATTCCTTTTAAAATGTCTCTTCCTTGATGCTTTCCTACACAAATCCTACCTGGTTCTTTTGTCACTCAAATGTTACCAGTAGATTTTATCAGACTGTATTCAGATAGTCTTTACCCATCTTGTTCAGTTGCAAAATAACCCTGGAACTGTCCAGGGTAGCAGGAAAGAAATCTCATTATTGTTTCTGTGTTAACATTTAGATCCCCTGAATTTCTTAGAAACTCCATGTGCATAGATCCCATCCCCAGTCCTTTAGCTTTGTCCTCAGGAATTATTTCCAGGAGTATGGCCAGAAATAGACCACATCCCCCAAACAAAATTTTACATATATCACAAGAGAGTTACTAAGGCTACTTACTTCAGAGGGGAATTGAGGTCAGCTGTTTATTCACATGCAAAGTGGAGGTAGATAGATAATTCAGACCAATGTCCCCCAATATCCCTACCAAACACTTTCCCTTTAAATATACAGAAAATAGGGACATAAGTATCACATGGTTTGAATTTTCATTCCACTTGTCCTTAGACCCCTCAGCACTCTTAATACTGATAAATCTCAATTAAAAAGTTGCATATTTCTAGGAATGTTCAGGAGCCAGCTTGAATTGTTTTATGACAGCTGATTGTTAAATTTTCAATTTGAGCATTTATATCTTAGAAATCAACGAAACAGGTTATTTACTCTTCTGTTGATTGTATAGACTTTTTAAAAGTGCTGGGGAAAATGTTGATGATACAGATTAAACTTAAAGTGTATTGTGCATATATTATTCCTCAGAGAATTGGTTATTAAATGTTTACTATTTTTATTTTCCCAAGAATAGGAATTTTTATTCAAACTGAAGTCAATTTGTTTTCTTTGCCACCTCCTGTGAAAATCTTTTCCTAGTTCCCATGTCATATTATATTTGGTGTCTCAAAGTCTTAGTGAATTTTTAGTTTTTAATAGTTTAAAATTGCACTAAGACTTTTGATATGTCCTATATTTAGTGTTACAAAATTTACAAATTTTATAGTAGATTTTGTATTCTATCAGTAAAATGGAGCAGCTGGGTAACTCACAGGATAGAGTACTGAGGTCTGGATTCAGGAATACATGAATTCATGACTATCCTCAGACACTTACTAGCTAGCTGACCAAAACATTTAGCCTCTCTTTGTCTCAGGTTCCTTATCTGTAAAATAGAAAAATAATAGCACATAGCTCCCAAAATAGTTAGGAGGGTTTTTTTTTATTTTTAGGGTTTATTTTTATTTTATTTATTTATTATTTTTCATAATAAGGGATGGTTCACTGAAGATGAGAGAAGAGAAAAACAGAAATAAAACTGATATAAAAATAAAGAGAAAAGAGTAGAATTCTAGGTCTCACTTTGAAGTATAAGGTAATTGGAGTTTGGAAACAAGGAAATAGATTATTTTTATGACATTGAAGATTGTACTTAACCTAATGGCCAAAGCATTGGACTGAGAATGAGGAGACCTAGATTCCCAGCTCTGTTACTTACCAACTTTGTAACGAGGTTACCATATATTTCTCCTACATTATTCAATAACTCAAAAATAGATAAGCTGCATTGAAAGAATGGGTTTAATCAGTTCTGAAGTAAGATATTAGACTCAGTGCCCAGAGAACCTGGAGTGTGATGATATGACATATGGAGACATCTCAAACAACAAATAAGATAAAATTTTAAATCCATTCTCTAGACTAAATGCATTCTCCTTGCCAGCAGTCTTTCTACCCTAGAGACAACCCAACCCTGATGACATCTCTCCTGATTAATGAGTCCCTATCCAAGATCAACATTTCATAAGGAACCACAAATATGTTCATTTTATTTTTGGATTTCTAGACTCACTCACCTCTTTAACAGCAACCTTAATTCAAACCTCTCACATACTTTCTCCTCCCTTTTCCCAGCTCTCTTTTATGTGTTCTTCACTACAATGTATTAGTGAAAATATAGTGAAAGTATATTACAAATTGATCATCGTGAAAGCAGTCTAATACTGGTTAAGAAATAAAGCGGTGCATCAGTGGAAAAGATCAAATACACAGCAATCTAGGGTTTGATGAGCTTATATATAGATGTGAAAATAGTGTGTATATCTGTTCAACAGAATAATTGATGGTTTTATTTTATCATAAAGATAATATAAAATTTTGCTTTTGCTTTTTTGCCTTTGCATCATATAATTTTATTATTATTTTGGTGTGAATTAAATATCTATGGGACCAACAACCCAGTCCAACCCCAGAAGATTCACCACAGTGTGTGCCCATGGGAGTAGCACAGTTATGTGTCTAAGATTTACCAGCATGGTGGGCCAGGTTTCTGACCAGCGAAGGTCTCAGAAATATGACATGTGAAGGCTCAGGTGAAAGCTTGGGCCAGTTGAAGGATCCAAGGGAGGGGCTTAGAAAAAACCTGAAAAGTCAGAAAGGGAAGCATTCAGATATTCCCTCTCTTAGCCATTCTCTGAGTCATTCTGGAGGCTCATTTATGTAGCCATTTCTGGCAAGCAGAAGGTCAACTAAAACTAATCTGAGCTGGAATCTGGGACCTGATCTTACTTTAAATTAGAAACTTTATTTCTCTCTTTCTTTCTCTTTACTAAATATACTTACACATTTAGTATGTCTCCAAGATTAATTTTTATTCATAACATTTTAATTTAGATATTTGGTCTTTGGTGGGGGGGGTATAGAGGAGGACATGTGGAAATGTCCTCATTTGTAGTTTATAACCTTAAATAGAGGTCAAGCACCCTGAGTGAGGACTTACTTAAGCTAAAGGTTGTCAGAGGCAGGACTTGAATCTGAATCTTACTGATTTCCAGACTGATTCTCTATCTACTGAACCGTGTGTCCCTTCTGGTACTACCTACTTACAGAGAGCACTGAGAAGTATAAAAGTTAGAGGTTATACCTAAACTCACATTATAAATTATGCTTTTGAAGCATACTTTTTAGGTACATTAGCAATATGTAATAAAGAAACAACTAATAACTATTTCCACAATAAAGATGATACAATATTCATAGGATATGTCACAGAAACATAACTAGCAAAAATTCAGATAAAGTGTGTGATCCTCATGGACATACTCTTTCAGTATCTTCTTGACAAATTTAAAGGAGGAGAAAGATATTGTTTCAAGTCAGCCCATTCCAGTCCCAAATAGGTCTAAACAAAAGTAAGTTTTTCCCTACAAATCAAGTCTAAATCTATGTCTTTGCCACTTCTACCCATCGCTTCTAGTTTGACTTATTGGTCTAATGACTTGTGCAATTGTTTGTTGTTTTTTTTCCACATACGAGTCCTTCAAATAGTTATCATGTCCTTCTACCCACATTCTCAGAATCTTCTCTTATCCAGAGTAAACATTCCAAGTGCCTTCAGATAAGTATTGTCCAATAAAACAAATATTTTAAGTACTTTCTCTGAACAAAGCATTGTATTAGGTGCTAGAGAAACATAAAATTTTAATAAGGTATAATCCCAGCTTTTGATAATTCACAGGAAGGGGAGCAGCTAGGTGATGCAGTGGCTAGAGTAATGGACCTGAACTCAGGAAGACTCATCTTCCTGAGTTCAAAGCTGGTTATAGAGACTTTATAAGCTGTGTCACTCTAGGCAAATCAAACCAGTCAGGGAGTTAGGGCGATTCTACCTCATGCACGTAAAGAAGGCCCCTGGCTGAAGAGTAGATAAGAATAATTTGTTCCAAAAGCCAAGAAAGTGATTGAAGTAGGACCTATGGAGGTTTAGAGAATTGGTTAGACATTGAAGATGTCTAGGTCATATACTGTAATTCAGTCCATTGCCAGTCTTTCTGACTTTTGTCTTGCCACTAGACTTGATGACTCTGGAAGCAAGTGAAGTTGGCAATTCTGTGCAACTCTGCTTTACTTATAGCCAATTCCTGAGGTGGTCAAGACATCACCCCATGTCTTTGAAATGAAGGACAAACAAAAATCAGAATATCCTCAGTATTCTTAAAGAGTTGATTCCTTGTGTTTGGCTTTAATAGTAAACTGGCAGCTCAGAGTTCTGGATCTGACAAGGGACAAAAGGAGGGAAACCATACTGAGTCCATATTGACTCAATGTTATCAGAGCAATTTAAAAAGGACCATGAGTGTTGAAATGTATTAGTTATGTGCTAGGAAGCAGCTGGCTAAAATGTGCTTTGTGGCTCTGGGTAATACTGAGAGAAAGGCTATTTTGTTTTTAATTTAAAAACAAAACATGAATAAGAGAGAGACATGTATAGTAGACACAACTAGCATCAATCTGAGAGAGGTACAAGTGGGATGAATACTGTCCTCAAACACCTACCCCCACCAATAGAAAGATATTTCCACTGTGATTCAAACCAGGCAAAATGATGAAAGTAGTTATCATTATGTTAGCTGGAGAAACAATGTAGTGTATAGACAAGTTCTGATCAGTATAAATAATAAATCCTGTGAAGTGGTCACATTATTCCAATTTGTACTCATATTTCCATTGGATTGAAACCAATTAGCTTATTTTACATAATTATAACTTTAAATAATGCAAATTTGAATACTGAGACCTCTTGAGGGGATTATTTGAGATAATCATTATCTATATATGGATGTAGACATAGATAGAAATAGATAGAGATATATAAATATGGATATAGGTATATCTGATCATGGAGACAAGAGGATCTGGGGTCAAGTAAAAAATGACAAAAATTGGCTTTGTGATCTTGGTCAAATAGGAATCAGAGAAAGTGTAAATATACATTAGTAAAGTTCTTCCTACAACAAACATGTCAGGTAAACAACAAAAATATGTATATATATTATTTATAATATGTATGTATGACATATATCTTGCATTTAAGATTTGTCAAAACTCCTTCATGAATGTGTAAGTGTTCTCATTTGATTCTCCCTGTATTTTTAAAATTTTATTTTTATCATCATGCAAAGCACACTTCCATATTGGTCATACAAAACCAAAACCCCAAAATAAAACCATAAATACATCAATGTAAAAGACCCTATGTTTTGATCTGCATCCATGTGACTCCAATAGTTCTTCCTCTGGACATGGATAGCAATCCATGTTTCAGGACTGAATATAATAATGTGTTTCAGGATTATCCCAGATCATTGCACTCCTGAGAGTAAGCAAGTTTTCACAGTTGATCATTGTACATAATTGCTGTTACTATGTACCATGTTCTCTCAGGTCTGCTTATTTCACACTGAACCTGTTCAGGTAGATCTTTCCAGTTTTTTTTTTTTTCTGAAATCATCTTGCTAAGGAAGGAAGGAAGGAAGAAAAATTCAGAGGATCTGAGTTCATATCGTGCCTCTGCTTCTCATATGACTTTAGGCAATTATGTAACCCCTTAGACTCAGATTCTTCATACCTCTGTTGAAGTATTCCTCATACTATTTTCCCAGTCACCCAGGGTCACAATCTACATGGTGCCATCCTCAATTCTGCACTCTTTGTCACTACCTATATCCAAATCTGTTGTCAAGGCTTATAGATTTGACCATTGCAGCATTTCCTGAATATTTTTCCTTCTCTCCTTTGATAATTACTGCCACCACCTTAGTGCAGTCCCTCTTCTCCTGTCTCCTGGACCATTGACATAGCCTGATGATGGGTCTCCCTGACACAAGTCTTTCCCCACTCCAGTCCATCTTCCATTCAGCCACTACATTGATTTTCCCAAAATAAAGATCAAACCATTTCATCTCCTTATTTATTAAATTCAAGTAGTTCCCTATCATCTTCAGGATCATATATAAATTCCCGTTTTAGCATTCAAGACCCTTCGTAACTTGGCCCCATTTTTCTATCTTTATGCCTTCCCCCACACACACATATTCCTTGGTCTAGTGACACTGGTCTCTTTGCTGTTCTTCAAATCAAACACCCCATTTCCAAACTCTGGGCATTTTTACTGACTGTCCCCTAGAATTCTCTCCCTTCTCATCTCTCCCTTCTGGCTTCTCTGGATTCCTTCAAAACAATATTAACACTCTGCCTTCTATAAGAAGCCTTTCCCAGTCTCTCTCTTGTTGATTATATCCTACTTATTCATATAATCATAGTTTTTTGCATGTCTCTCTTATTAGATTGTGATCTCCAAGAAGTCAATTTGCCTTCCTTTGTACTTCTAGGGCTTAGCATGATGCCTAATAGGTAGTACCTGCTTAATAAATGGTTATTGACTAACTCACTTTTAACATGAGAAGCTATTCAAACCCCCTTTAGTTCCAAATCTGTGACCTTCTGATCAGTATCACTCTGTCTCTAAACACACAAGTGCACGCGCACACACACGTGTGCCTCCTTTCACTCACTTAATCATTTATTACACCAAAGTCCAATGTTATATAGTAGTGACAGCTAAGCTTTTAAACATGGTCTTCTGATTTCAAATATATCACTCTTCTGACTGTGTCACATTGCTACCAAAAGGAATTACCAAAAAGAGGGGAAAATGACCATAGTAGGAGCCTGGAAAGCAAGATATTATATGATGATACTCTTTCTGAGAATTATGGGCAGTCATATAAGTCTTCAATACTGAGATATTTTTATCTCTTCTATCCCCAGCTGATAAGGCAACATACTAGGACTTTTCTACATTTTTCTGAAGTGTTATCAGGTCTGTTTTCTTGCCCATTAAACATCTGAGAAATTCAGGTGAATGGAATTTGAAACATTTTTTTCCTTGTCATGTCACAGGGACATTCACAAGTCTTAAGGAATAGACAAGGTGAGAAAGATACATACAGCGAGATCAAATCCTGTATCATAAAATTCCCTGTTTATTAGCTGATATTTTATTGTTGAAAGTATAAAGCAAAAGTCATGTAACCTGAGCTGGGCACATTAATATATATATATATATATATATACATATATATCTATATATACATATATAGATATATATATATAAGAATATAACATATGTATAGAACTTTCTGTGTGATCATCACCAGTGGTCTATCACATCTTATTTTTCAATGGATAATGGTGGAAGATTTGGACATTTGACCCTCAGTCACCATAATGTGCAGCCTGACTGGTACATGTTTACAGATTGGAGAGCATTGCAAATCTCTCTCTTCTCTCTCTCTCTCTCTCTCTCTCTCTCTCTCTCTCTCTCTCTCTCTCTCTCTCTCTCTCTCTCTCTCTCTCTCCCTCCCTCCCTCTCTCTTATTACTTAGCTGCACAACAACCTTTTATTTTTGATTATTTATGCATTAGCAGCATGGAATGGAGATGTGCTATGGGGGAAAGTTATTATTTGCTAATTTGCTGCTTTTAAAATACACAGCACACTATCTATTATGTATCACGCATCACAATTACAACAACAGTTTAATTAATCACCAGTACCCTGTTTTGTACCAATCTACAGCAGGATTCTGGGTAATGGTGTTGTTTACCATTTAGCAAAGTACCAACACTTCACTCTGTTTCACTACATTAAACTGCTCAAATAAAGCAAACGGATATTGAAAAGAGTTGGCCATCTGCCTTTATTTTCTTTTACTTTTGTTTAAAAAAAAAAGCCCTTCTCTCAAAGGAAAAAAGAAAACAGCCGTGAAACTGATAGTGACAAAAAACACTCTTTTTTTTATCAGGTCAGAATCTCATCTAGATGCAGTTTTGATGAATGATAAGAAAGAGAGAGAGCGAGAGAGAAAGGGGGTTAGTATGTGGGGTGGTGGGGAGGGTGACTTGTTTTGTGGATTTCAAGTGGGTCTCAAGACCAGCCATGGAGTCTAATGATTATTTAACGGTGCTGCACTTGAGACTGGATTATGGGAGCCTCCTCTTACCCCTTTAAGAGTTTGATGAATAGGTCTTGTGACAACCATTTAGGAATAAACAAGAATTCATCAGTCTGCATAAGAAGAAGCCAGTTTATAGATTAAGTTTCTTGAGGTAATTCATGAGGTCAGTCCCATTTAGCTGTGGACTATTAGGGCTCAGCTTTTGAGAGTGTCCATACAGAGGAATTACTCCAAATGGACCCTACTCGCACACAAAGCCCCCTTTCAGAAAGAAGCCTGCAATTTTTATGACCCTGCTGCTAGGAAGCACACCAACTTGTCACTGCACAGATCTGCAGGGGCAGGACCTCATCACTCTATTAAAGAGCTCTGTGACCCTATTGATTTGAAGTATTTAAAGCAGGGGTGAAGTTCAAAGCAATTTCTTTTCTATACTATTACTCAGCCTCTCCTTGTCTTGGCGCTAAAACATCTGCTGTCAGTTCCTCTCTGTTGTCTGACTCTGGAATCTGTCACCAGAGAACAGAGTAGTTTTATTTAAAATAAATTGGATTCCTTTTCAGTTCTCAGCATTTCGTATTGTGATCAATGGTTTACACTCCTTCATCTGCCATGAGGCTTAACTGCTAGTGTATCCTTTTATGTCTCTTTAGTGGCAAACCGAAGCCTAGATGGCTCCTGAGGCTCCAGGAACAGAAAGTAGACTCAGAACTAGGGAGCAGCCACCAGCTTTTCTAATTGGACAAGCAGCAAAAATAACAACCTTTCATTTTCCAAAAACAAAATACAGCGAGGAGGGGGTGGAGGTGGCAAACACAGCTCCAACTGTGGCTCCAGGACCCAAATGCTAACCATTCCTTTAAAAAAACAACAACTCATATTTGCTCCAAGAAAGGAAAACCAAGTAAACAACTCGGTTATTTTTAAATGCCAGCAGGTAAGGTAAGCCTTAGTGCCAGTTCTGAAAGGTGTTTTGCTAAACAATGCCGGCTGCCATACTTGTTCTTTGAAAACTGCAGGAACCCGACTACATTCTGAATGGTTAATAATACATTAGGCATTGTGCGTGTATTACAGGCATGATGGTGGGAAACTGGTACCCTTTTAACTTATTCTGCAGGTTGGTCCACAGGCCTACTTGGGTGATATACGAATGCTCTGATGATATTAGGGAAATTGGGGGCAGGAGGAATTATAACCAGGGTGAAAAAATTGCTTAAAAACAACAGAAAAATGATAGGGGGCTTTTTGAATGAGTATTTTTATTTACCAAATGCTGGTTTACAATCAGAATGGGTGGATTCCCCTCCCTTGAGGTCTTCAAGTAGAGGCTGAAGGACCATATGTCTGATGTGTTACAGGGTGCTCTTAGGTGTGTGCTGGACTAGATAGATGACCGCAGATAGTTATTCTCACTCTCAAAGTCTGGGATCCCATGACCTGAGGATCTCGTGTGTCAAATAAACTAGTGCAAGGATCCATGGCTTGATCATGGTAACTTTGCTACAGTGGTGGCTCTTCCAAAGCCATAGATCTTAGGGAGAGCCTGCCAATAGTGCTCAAAAAAAGCACCCAAAACCACCAAGGAAGGATATCCTGCAAGAATGCAGTGAGGAGTAATTGGGAAAAGCTAATTTATTCTTTTTTTTTTTTACTTTTGTTGTTTTTCAGTCACACCCATCTCTTCATGGCCCCATTTGGGCTATTCCTGACAATGATACTAGAATGGTTGGCCATTTCCTTCTGCAGTACATGCTATAGACAAGGAAACTAGGTAAACAGGATTAAGTGACTTAACCAGGGTCACAGAACTAGTCAATGTCTGATGCCACATTTGAATTCAGGATGTTGGGTCTTCCTGACTCAAGCATCTGCTATTACTCTAAGCACCTGAGGCAAGAGTATTCTCAGCCCAAAGTAGAAAATCCTCAAGGACAATTCCATCTTTATTTATTAACAGAGTACAGGTTCCTCTTTTATTTCTTCTGCCCTTATTTGTTTGTTTGTAGAGTCTTGGTCAGTACAGTTTTGTCCTTTTCCAAATTTTTCTAAGTCTGCAAACAAATCAAGAGGAAACTTTCTGCCCAGTCACTAGAGCAAAGTCATTTTCATCATTATGCAAGTTTCTAAACCTGCTAAACCACTTTCTCTCATTACATTCCAGCTTCTATTCTCTTATCACATCATTAATAATCAGAAAATAATCGTGGGCAGCATGGTATAAGTGATAGAGAGGCAAACAGAAAGCAAGATGTGAATTCAGTTTCTGTCTCTAAGTCATATGAACATGAAACATAACTTCTCAGGGCCCCAGACAACTCCCCAGATAAAAACTACCTCCTGCTAGTGAACTGTGGGGGAAAATCAAGCCGTAAGGCACAGTAGGAAAAGTACTAGCCCTGGGAGTGATTTTAAATCTTTTCTCTTTGGGGAAGTTACTTAACATCTTTGGAACCCCTTTTCCATAACTGTAAAACAGAGAGTGTTGGACAAAAGGTTTCTTCAGGATCAGAATCCATAAACCTATGATTCTTAAAGATTAGTTACCTGTTTGCATTGGTGAAAGGTGTTTTCTATAGTGATAAAAGGATTGACCAAAAGTAAAGGTTAATAATAATAATAATAATAATAGATAAGAAATCAATATATATACTTAAGAAATAGCTCTATTCCTTATTAACTACTCTCAGACTTTCGTTGAACCTTCACTACATGGGACCCTTGATCTCTTTTTAGGTAGACTCCTCTTTCCTATATCCCTCCTTGTGTTCTTTCTAGACTTTGAGTCAAGAAATATTTCTCAAATTAATTCAAGAACTCTTAGGTATCTATTAAAATAAACACTACCTTTCTCCCACCTGGACACATGCAAATTTGTATTACGTTAATCTTTGTCTTCTTATTATAAATTCCATTCTAAAGACCCTACATCCCTATGATTTCTCCATAGATATATTATTTGATGATGAAAATCATAAACCTCACTGATTTCTACTGATCTTTGGCCCTCTTCTTGTGCTTTTTAAATTTTTTTCTGTAAACTATAACTCCTTACTCATGGTTTCTCTTAGAGTAGAGCTTAACAGACAAAATTCAGAAATTAAGACAGATACAGAGTGAGGGAGATATAGAAAGAGTCATAAAAACAGATAGATGGAAAAGGAAAGGCAGAAACAGAGGGGGACAAGATGCCTCTGTTTCTCTTTCTGGCCAGCAGATGCCTTAACAATATCTTGTCCTGAGTTCCTGATGAAATAGCCTTGCCCTGAGTTCTTCACCATTAGCTTTGCCATCAAGAGGAGGGACTGGGGTTTTCTTGTTTTATTTCTTGTCTTTCCTTCTTTACTACCTGAAAATAACATACAACCCTGTTAAATCTCTTAGCGAAAAGTATATTAGGGGTTCTGATAGCTGAAACAAAGGAGATAATACAGGATGGCATATAGGAGTTTTAAGGGATGGTCATAGTACTGTGCCAGTGAGGTGAGAAGGTCACACACAGGATCACACATCTGAAGTAGAAAAAGGATGTCAGTCAATCACTGTCAACAAGCAATTATTAAGTACTTACTATGTACCAAAAACTTTGCTAAAGCACTGAGGACACAAATAAAATAAAAAAGACAGAGTCCCCGTTCTCTTTAATGGAGCAAGAGGACACATGAACAAAGCTGTAAAGAGTGTCTGAAGGAAGGTAGTGAGTGTGGGATGGAGCACAGCAAAGAAGTCCAGATCACAACCTGTTGAGAGGTGGCTCCTGACTAAGAAGCCATCTAATCAGAGAGAAGAGTCAAGGGTACTTTGCAGGTGTGAATTCTAGGTCTAGAATGATCTTCCAGAAGGAAGGAGTCCAAATTGCAACTTGTTGAGAAATGAAGTCATCTAGTCTAATTTCCTTATGCCATGTGAAGTTAAGAGACTGTTTTTAAAAAATTGTTTAAATGTTAAGTAATGAATTTAGGCTATTATTTAAACAAAACTGTTTTTCAGGAATATGAAAAAAAATCCCCATATTTTAAGGGTGAGGAATCTTGGAGAGATTAAGTGATTTGCCCAAGGTTACACAGATAGTAAGGAGTAGAGGCAGGATTTGAATCTAGATCCTCTGACATTAAATCTAGCATTTTTCTACTGTTTCATATAGGAGTTTGAAAAAAGGAGAAGTTTTGGAATAACTTCTGTGGGTGGGAAATAGGAATTAGAAAACCATTCATGTGTTAGTATGAAGGACTGAGAGACTGTCTAACTGAGACTGGATAATAGATTTGTAGAAGACCCAGTAAGTAGAGTTGTGTGACTCCTTTTGGTGTCATCAGTTTGAGTAGAAATGTAGGGGATAGAGAGGACAAATGGTGGGAAAGATCCAAGATTTTGCTTAGGTAAGGTATGAGCATCAAGAGGGAGAAAAAGGTAAGGGATTCAAGGTTATAGGACAGTTGTATTGTTCAATTCAATCATAAGTTTGAGACTGCGAAAATTAATTTAAAATAATTATTATAACATTATAATAATATAATAAAGTTTTATAATCACTTAATGTTTGCTAAGCACTTTATACATATTATCTCATTCTTTCCTTCAGAACAATCCTTGGAGGTAAGTGCTATTGTTATGAACTTTTACAATTTAGGGAAACTGAGGCCAATAGAAGTTGAATGACTTGCCCAGAGTTACAGAATTAGTAAATATCTAACAGTGGATTTGAACTCAGATCTGTTCTAATTTTAAGCAGAGCATATTCACTCTGCCATTTGGCTTTTTCTCCAACTAGCAGGAGTCCTTTAAGGAGGAGAGATCACTTCTTTAAATCTACTAGAGCCCTCCTCTCTTAGTTTACCTTCTCTCTATCCTATATGTCTCATATCTACAAAAGTAGGCTATCTTCCCCATTAGAATGGAATCCTCCTTCTGAGGGCAGGGATTTTTAAAGACTTGCTTTGAGTTTGCGCCTAACATACAATAAGTACTTAATAAGTGTTTCTTGATCTCTGAGGAAAAATTCTCTCCAGAGCATACTCAAGATCCCTTTAGAATTCAAAGATCCTGGTAATAGCAGATGGTGACTGTAGTGAATGGGACCCTGGGGATTATATTGAACCCATCTGATGCTAGCTAACTCTGTGCTGTAGTTCTAATACTGCAAAAACTGACATTTCCATAGTACTTTGGGGGCTGAAAAGTGCTTTAAATATGTGATCTATTTAGGATTCTCTCAACAACCCTGTGAAATTAGTGTTGTAGTTAGCATTATCTCTATTTTACAGATGAGGTATCTACAGGTCAGAAAGTTGTCCAGGGCCTCACAGCCAGTGATTGTTGGGAGCTGGATTAGAGCCTGACTTCAAGTCTGGCATTTTACCCACTAAGGTGTATTTTTTCTAGTAGTCTTTCAAAATATCTCTACATGAATTACTCCCAGAAGTAATCCTACATGTGAAGCAGGTACTTATCTCCTGATGTTGAAGGCGCTGGGGGTATGGTCTTTTTAGTGTCTTTGGAGTCCTGAGTTTGGGAATCTCTAAGGTTTATGAATCATCTTCAGCATAGCCATGCCCTCACCCTCTGTTTCACTGGCCATGGATCTGTCAATGTCCTTGCTGTGCTCACTTAAATTGGAAAATTCTTACCTCACCTCCAAAGTTGACTTTCCTGGCTTTCACATATTGTGCTATCATCTATTACTTATGTCCTTTGCCCTCTTGGAGATCCATTCTAATGCAAAGACTTTACCTTTGATATAGGCAAGGCATATCTTTCTCTCTCTCTCTCTCTCTCTCTCTCTCTCTCTCTCTCTCTCTCTCTCTCTCTCTCTCTCTCTCTCTCTCCTTTCTCTCTCTCTTCCATTCTCTTTCTTTCTCTTTCTCTTCCATATCTCTTCTCTCTCTCTCTCTCTCTCTCTCTCTCTCTTCACCCATTTTTCTTTTTTCTGACTCTGTCTCTGTCTCTATTATTATTATTATTATTATCTCTGTCGCTCTCTCCCTACCTCCCTGCCCCCCCCACCCCTCTTCATCTCCATCTTTTTCTCAAAACTGTTTAACCAGTTTCCAGATCCACCCATGGTGAAATAACATTCCTGTATGGGCTGTATCATAAAAAATGTGTAAAGAATCCCTACTTTGCCTTATAAGAAGTGATAAAAGAAGCACAGGCACATAAAAATAATAAGCCACCTCAGCATGGTACAATAAAATAACCTAGAATTTGGAGGCAAAAGATATAAGTAAAAATTCGACCTTTCTCATCTGGTTAATGACCTTGGGCAACTAACTTAACATCTTACTGTCCTCATTAAAAAAAATGAAGGATTAGACTAAATGACCTCTAAAGTCACCTCAGTTGTTAATCTATATCCCTGTGACAATAGACAATATTTCTATATTTATATGAACATGAGAAGTCATAGGATCATAGAACAGGATCTCAGAGGAGGAAAACTCAGAGACCCTTTAATCCAATCTATTTATGTTCCACATGAGGAAACTGAGGCTTGTATTGGTTAGTGATTTACCCAGGGTCATACAGGTAGTAATTGTCAGAGGTGTGATATGAATCCAGGTCTTCTGGCACCAGAGTCCATGCTTTTTCACTGTATCAGGAAAGAAAAGGAAGAATTCTGAAAGGAGGGTTGGTGTAGTTGTCATGTCTCCTGATAAAACAAAAAAGTATATAAGATAAAACACTAGAACTCTACCAGTTTAAATGGAGGCTTGAGTTGATTCTACACAACACAGTAACAATAGCCCATTTATATAGTATTTAAGAATAAGTCACTGTGATCGCACATTTAAAACTTATATTACTTGCTTCCTCAAGGTAGGGAATAGGGAGGAAGGGAAAAAAACTCAGACTGCAAAATGTCAGAAAATAAATGTTATAAACTATCTTTGTATACAATTGGGAAAAACAATTTTAAAAAGAAAATTTTAAAAAAGAATAACAAGTCCCTTTTCTCAGTGATAACCCTTCATTAGTGGTAACAGAAGTATCATTGCATCCAGATAAGGAAACTGAGGCTCAGAAAGGTCAAGTGACTTGCCCAAAGTTACATATCTAGTAAGTGACAGATGTACAATTCAAACCCTGATCTCCTGACTTTGAATCCAGTGTTCTTTCTATCATATTGGACTCTCTCTCATAATTTAATTCATTTGTAATACACATTTTTTTTTCTAAAGTATACCTGGATGAAGAAATTTCCATTTAGGCATCTTTTCTTTCTCAAGCTGGTTGTGAATAGATGTACCTTTCTAGGGGTAAGAGTTATGTTTATGCAACTGTGACAATTGTGTCACTTATTCAATGGTATCATCAAATATCTAGCTGTGGCTCTGACTGATATATATTGTGTGGTTTTCTGGTCAGTCAGAGTACACTGGTGTCATTTGTTATTTGTAAAACCATAAATATGTGTCCTTTTGAGCTCGATGCTTTCCTTTTGTCAGTACAGAAAGTGAATGACTGTAGCTCTGAGGTCAACCATAAATACAGCAGCAGCATCTCTCCCTGAGAATTTTCAATAAAGGAAGCACAAAAGATTGGAGAGAGATAATAGTTTGCATTCAGCCCCTCTAAGGAAGTCTGAGATAAACAAGATCCAACCCCATTTCTTATACCTTTAATATGAAAAAAATGGAGCCTTTTGGTTGTCAGGAGGAACAGAACATCATTACAAGTTGATATCATCCTGAGTTCATGTAGCCAAATACATTGGCATTTACAGCATATTCTCCCAGAGCACGTTTCAAACTGAAACTGAAACTTGATGGAGAATCTGCACTCTGTTAAAAAAAAATGGGGTGGGGCAGGGTGAGAGGGAAGGGGAAGGGAGGAAAAGTACAGAATATAGCCATAGCCATGGGAAATGGATAGTTTCAAAACCAAGCATCTTCTCTTGAGAAATCTATATGTTGAAAATAAGTACAAATACAGCAAATCTAAATATTTATTTTGTGAAGGAATATGACTCACACAAGATGTATCTATCCTATTTATTTTTCCAGGACTTGATTCTAGATTTCTAAATAGAGAGTCATAGTAGAAATACCATTTTATTGATGTCATTATTTTTCATCTATTTGAGAACTAGAGAGGTCCCAAAGGGCAGCATCTTCTCTAAGAATAATAGGACATTCAGAGTACCAGCTGGTTTGAAAGTGAAGTAAAACCACAGTTCTTCATAAATATGAAGGCAAATTCTATCTTTAGAAGCTTTCTCTTGGTTGCCCTTATTGTTTTCTTGGGTGGAAGTTATCACAAGAGGAGTCATCTAAAGGAAACCATTAAAGAAATATATGACTGGAAACAAAAAAAATGGGAGGTCGTATTGTAAGAATCTATAGCTGATGAACCAGCCTGTGTGCTCCATAGATAGATTTACAATAATATAAAAAAAATTTTGAGGAAGACTCTCAGAACTTGACTTTGTAACAAATTTATTGGAGCTTAGGATGGACAGGTATGGATGAGTTGCTCTCCAGCTGGCTGTAGGGAATAATACATAGTAAATTTTGATAACTGTCTTGCATTTTATTCCAGGAAGCAAAGACCATTTACTACTCTCATCTCTGAGCTAGATATAAAGCTTTTAACCAAAAGACCATCTTTCTCAGTTGTAGGGTAATCACCAAGACAATACTGTCTTGATTATTTAGCAGTGACAACATGCATCCTGCAGGGTAATACATCAAGGTCAACAGCCACATATCTCCCTGAGAATATTCAATAAATTCAATATAAAAGACTAGATAATATTTGGCTCACAACCAACAGATTAGAATTCTTTGCTCAAAAGTTTTAACTTCCTTTTGGGGCTGCCTGCTCTGGGAAATCTCTCCTGATACTCTCTCCTCTTACCCATGATTTTAGTGCTCTCTCCATTCTCTAAGTATCTTGTACTTGCCAAGTAGAATGCTGACTTTGGAGATAGGAACATTGGATTCACCACTTCAGACATGTACTACCTATGTGGCTATAATTAAATCACTTAATTTTTCTGTGTCTTAGTTTCTCCTTCTGTAAATGAAAGGCTTCTGTGGTCATTTCCATATCTAAATCTATGATCCTATAATAATCTGTGCAAAAGGTGTATTCCCCTCCCTACCCTCCCACACAACCACCACCAGCACCACCAGTAGAATTCCAATGTCTCCTAAGAGCAGAGAATGTTTTTCATTTTTTCTTTCTGTTGTCAAGTCTTAGCACCTAACCTGAAGCAGATGACATTACTTCACAAAAATACTTCAATCCACATTCTTTTCTATGCAATGGATGCAACTTGGGTCAAAGGACATTGCTTCTGGGGGTCCAGAAAAACACATACCCTAAGTGAGGAAAGTCCTAAATCCAAAGCCTGAATTAAAAAAATACCTTAAAATAATTCTTATTGATGAAGTGTCTTTTGCTTTAATGTAACTTTCATTTCTTAACATATACTTCTCCTACACCTACCCAAAGAACTTTCTCTGGTAACCAAGAATTTTAAAATCAGGGGTGAGAGAAAAGAGGAATAGCAGTTCAGCAAAAACCAAACCATCATCAAGTGCATTGGATAATATGTACAACATTGCACTCCCTCTGCAAAGAGGAAGGAAGGTGCATTTCTTCTCTGGACCAAGTTTGGTAAGCCCATAGAGTCCAGTTTCAAAGTTTTTTCTTCTATTTATATTGGTAATCATTGTATATTGTTTTTCCTTGTTCCTATAACTTTGTTCCATCAAATCATAGGTCTTTCCATTCTTCTTTATGCACATTCTTAAAGCAGTTATATTCTCTGACATCCGTGTGTCATACATTATTTAACTTTCCCCCAATTGATAGGTATATATCTTATTTCTAGTTCTTCACAAAATATGACTTCTAAAGGTTGGCTTCAGGTGCCTTGGCATTCTCCAAGCACAAATACAGATGAAGGATAAAAAGGAGCCCTGAGAGCAATCTTGTTTTTCTTTTTTCTTTTAATAATTAGATTTTTAATTATTAGATATTTCAATTTTAGCCAAAGTATTGAACCAAATAATTAGTTCACATATGTTGGTGAGTAGACTATCATTAATTCATCTAAAGAAGATTTTCTGCAGTTATTTATCACATTAAGGGTTAGCACAAGACTTAACATGAGACAAATGATAAGTAAGAAAAGCATTGAAATTTTTATTTCAGTGCATAGTAGGAAGAAAGGATTTTTAAAAATGACCATGTTTTACTTGAAAATGAAATGGAAAATAAATTAGGCACATCTTGAAATAGAAGTGTCAGCTTAAATGTCCTAATTTATGGATATGCTTTTCAAATAAGTTTCTGTCCCTTGATCTTCCTTAAGAGGTGCACTTCTCTCCAACAAGTTTGTTATGAATGGTTGGCCCCAGAATCTTCTGGGATATGGGAATGTCTAACAGGGGTGGTGATCTGGCACATGCTTTCTTGGTGCTGCCTTAATGATGTTATCTATACTGAAGAATCAATTCCAACACTCTAGTTGCACTTGGTGAAAAGGTCAAATGGAGACCACTAGTTCTATAGGCAGTAGTAGGATGAAACATTTCCTAATGTGCTTTTAAGAACTTGGGCTTCTCTTTGATTAAAAACATCCTATGGTCAAACACTCCATTTTGTTAAAGTTGATTATTGTACATCATGGTGTTATATATAGGGAATAATTTATTCTAATTTTTGGCTGACAATAAATAGCAAGCATTAAAAGAGTCCTATAGAGATGTGCTAACTGCCAAAGAACACTTTGAAAAGACTTAGGCTCAATATATAGGTCTGATCATCATCTGCTTGATTCAATGATGACTGAACCTTTTAGAGTCTAATAAGACTACTAAATGAGAGTATAGAAAGAGCAGAAGAGAAGCTTAAAATAGAGCTTTGGGATTAATCCCCAGTTCATGGATATGGCATGACTGATGATCTAGCAATGCTGATGGAGAGAAGTATTCAAACAATAGGGTGAGGAGTAGGAAAGAATAGTAGTATGAAAACCCAGAGAGGTGGTCAACACAGCTCCCAGCATTCTCAAGAACCAAAAGAATCTAGGGATTCAGAAAAGATCATTGGATTTGGCTACTAAGAAATCACTGAAGATAGTTTTAGTTGAATGAAGAAGTCATAAACCAGATTGCAATGAAGATGGATGGCAGGCATAATCCAGGGTTGGTTCTTGGCAAGATATGAAAGAAGTTAAGGAGTCAAGAGAGGAAGATAATTATGTCCCCACACCCATTTCCCTGCTCTCCTGAGAGATAACTCATTTGCTGGGAAGAGCAGAAGGGGTTTTCAAATTGAAAAAGCTGGGGGACTCTCAGCCCTAGAGTCCTTGAACATCAAGTATAAGTTTAACCACTGGAGATTAAAAGAGGGTGGCATAGGGAATTCTCACTTTATACTAGAATTAATTCTCCCACTTAGAAACCATAGCCACTGGACCAGGAAATGGAATGAACACTGAAGTATCTAGAAATACTAGCTAGATATTTAGGAATCTGTCCTGTCTACTTGTTCAGAGCTTAGCACTTGGAACAAAGATATTCCTGATGAAAATTTAAAGGTCTTAGAGCCAAGACTCTGAGAGAAACAAGAAAGGGCTTATGGGGGGGGTGTCCAGAAGGTTTCTGTTTGTTTGTTTGTTTGTTATCCATACCCTTAGGGCAGCTTTTGTTTATTCCATGAATGGAGACTGAAGTTTTTGGAAAAGTATTGTAATAAGGTTTTAGATTTGAAATAAAGAACATGGCAGAGTCTACTCATCTCATGCAAAAATAGCACTGGAGTGAGACTGAAAACAAACAAGGTTTGTTGGAGACTAGTCTTCTTGGGGAATGGAACATGGCAGAACCTAAGCAGCCAGTGGGGTAATGTCCAGACAAGACAAGACTTCTGGTAAAAATTGCACATCCTGTGGAGAGTGGCTGGTCCGGTGGGAACAGTATTAGGATGTCATCAGTAGTATCAGAGGTTTGAGCTGCCCTTCCATGAATGTGTCCCAGCTTTGCATGTTCTCTATGCGTGTGCTTTGCTATACCTGTCCTGGTCACGTGAGTTTCCTTTATGTAGCTTTCCAACTATATTTCTTACTTATATTTTCTTTTCTCATTGATGGTGTTATAGGCCAGCATGTCTAGCTTTTGGGGGGAGGTGGGGTATTTTATTGCTACTTTTCTTTCTATGTTATTTCACTGAATATCTTTGCTTTAAAATATATATGTAGGTGTGTATATGGAGGTATACACACACACACACACACACACACACACACACACACACACAAACACACAGGGCAGTCCCAAGTCAAGAAGACCTGAGTTCAAATCTGACATCAGATACTTACTTACTGGCTCTACAAACTTGAGCAAATCACTTAATCCTGTTTGGATCAGTTCATCATTTATAAAATGAGCTGGAGAAGGAAATGGTAAACTACTCAAGTATCTTTGCCAAGCTAAATCTAAATGGGGTCATGAAGAGTCAGCTATGACTAAACAACAATATATAAATATCTCTGCCAAGAAAATCCTAAATGGGTTTATGAAGAGTTGGACATGAATGAAAAATGACTGAATAACATACATATATATGCATATATTCAATTATATACATACAGATATATCTACATTAGATATATAGATGTGTTTATCTCTAGATTGACAGAAAGAAGAAAGGAAGGAAGGAAGGAAGGAAGGAAGGAAGGAAGGAAGGAAGGAAGGAAGGAAGGAAGGAAGGAAGAAAGAAAGAAAGAAAGAAAGAAAGAAAGAAAGAAAGAAAGAAAGAAAGAAAGAAAGAAAGAAAGAAAGAAAGAAAGAAAGAAAGAAAGAAAGAAAGAAAGAAAGAAAGAAAGAAAGAAAGAAAGAAAGAAAGAAAGAAAGAAAGAAAGAAAGAAAAGAAAGAAAGAAAGAAAGAAAGAAGGAAAGAAAGAAAGAAAGAAAGAAAGAAAGAAAGAAAGAAAGAAAGAAAGAAAGAAAGAAGGAAGGAAAGGAAGGAAGGAAGGAAGGAAGGAAGGAAGAAAGAAAGAAAGAAAGAAAGAAAGAAAGAAAGAAAGAAAGAAGGAAGGAAGGAAGGAAGGAAGGAAGGAAGGAAGGAAGAGAGGAAGGAAGGAAGGAAGGAAGGAAGGAAAAAAGAAAGAAGGAAAGAAGGAAAGAAAGAAGGAAGGAAGGAAGGAAGGAAGGAAAAAAGAAAGAAGGAAAGAAGGAAAGAAAGAAGGAAGGAAGGAAGGAAGGAAGGAAGGAAGGAAGGAAGGAAGGAAGGAAGGAAGGAAGGAAGAAAGGAAGGAAGGAAGGAAGGAAGGAAAAGGAAAGATATGCAGACAAATGAAATTAAATATGTGGGCAGCATGATAATACATGTATTGCCAAGATCAAGTCAGTAACAAGAGAGGGAAGGGAAGGGAGAGAGAGAGAGAAGTTCAAGCATATAACTCAGGAAAACTTTTGTGTAAATTTGTTATTACATATAATTTCTAAAAGAATATATAAAAATCAATAAATACATAAGCAGGGGCTCATGAGGTACTATTATAAATGGACGCTAATTCCTGGAGGAACATGTACCTGTGGTCGCTTCACCAGTGGACATACTCTGTGAGTTGAGAGGTGGTTCCCGTAGGTGCTACATTTCTAAAGATGAACTTGAAATCTAGGAAACTAGCACTCAGAAAAAGCAGAGCATGAACAAAGGATGCCAACCTAAATGAATACAGAAGAGTGTTTGGAACCAGTATTTCTGTCACAGACAAGGGTTTGGTGTTCATCAGCCCCAAGGTGAGATTGCCAATGAATTTGGAGCCATGCAAAGTTCCCATAAGGCTCAAGTTCACACTAAATAAATAGATTCAGTCTGGAAGATGTTATGTTGGCAGCAGCATCATGGAGAAACTTGGTCCTGGGGAGGAAATCAAGAAGGAATTGAGAAATCATGGTGTAGTTCCTATTTTGGAGCTGTGTACATGCAAGTAAATAGGAAAATCTTCCTTACCAAAATTATTTACAACCTGGCTTTGAATTTCCCCCAAGAAAATTAATTTGGACATAGAAGACAGACAAAAAGTAAAATAGAAAGAAAACTTACACAAAAACTGTGCATGTAAAATGAAGTGAGCAGAAGCAGGAGAACATTGTACACAAATAACAAAAATATTATAAAGATCATCAAATGTGAAAGACTGTAATCAATAGTGATCCAAATCAGTTCTATAGAACTCATGATAAAAAATGGTATCCCTCTCCAAAGCGGGAAATGATGTACTCTAAGTGCAGATTGAAGTATAATTTTTTTCACCCTATTTTTCTTGGGGGTTTTTGCAGGGCAGTTAACATGGAACTATTTTCTGCGTGATTTCACATGTATAATTCATATTTTTTTACCTTCACAATGGGTAGAGGATGGACTAGAGGGAATTGAGAGAATTTGGAACAAATTTGTTTTTCAAAAAATGAATTTTAAAAATAAACTATATGTATTTTTTAAAATAAAGTATTCACATGATTTGCATGGGAGGATAAAGGATTCAGCTACCAATATTGGATGGAATACCTGTCATAAGGAGATAATTTAGAAGTTCAAGTAAGAATTCATCTTTATATTTAACTTTTAAAGTCTGAGAAGCACTTTACAAAGATTATCTCATTTGATCCTATCAATAACATTGAGCTAGGTTGCTGTTATTAGCATTGTTTTATGACTAGAAACATTGAATTTGAGAGGTGTTAAATGATTTAGACCAATCATGACACTGATAAGTGTCTAAGGCAAGTTTTGAATCCTGGTATTCTAAACTCAGAGCTCTATTTACTATATCAAGCTGCCTCATTAACAAGGAAGAGTTTTCTTATCTGGAAACCCAAAGAGCAAAGGCTTTATTCTGATTTTTCAAGTCTATATCCAGCGTAGAGCATATTGCTAGATGGCAGAATGGTTAGAGTGCCAGGCCTGGAGTCAGGAAGACTCTTCTTCTTCAGTTGAAATCTGGCCTTAGACACAAAAGGGGGCTACTCATTTAACCCCATTTTCCTCAGTTTTCTAATCCTTAAAATAAAGAGAAGGAAATGGCAAAATATTCCAGTATCTTTTCCAAGAAAACCCCAGATGGGGTCACTAAGAGTCAGATATGACTAAAAAATGACTAAACAATACATCATGCTTACCTAAAAGCCAGGAGAAAAGATTTGTTTAGAGGATAGAGAGGAGCAACAGACTTAAGTTCCAAACACTGGAGCCAAAAATTGAGGATGTCAATTCTAGAAGAATCCAGATGCCTAATCATAGACATGAGAAGGGAATCTAGAATGATCTAGCATTCAGGCAACCCAGGAAGGGGCTAGACCAGACACAGAACTCAGAATAAGGCTTGGTTCTGTGAGTGCCATAAAGATTCGTTTGTAAGACCTTGTTAACCTCACTGTTTGTTTATTATTTTAGCTACATGGATATATTTAGTAGACTTTTAATGGATTTTAAATTTAGCAAAGCATATAGTATTTAAAGGGCAAACTGAAGTAGTAATTTAAGGAAATGAATCACTTTATTTATCTAATCTGTATTACCTGGGCCAGCTAGAACATCTGAACATATAAACATTGGATCTTTTTAAGTCACTGCACACAACACCTAGGAAAGAGTAACATGTTAATAGGCATCCATGATAAAATCTCTTTGTGCCAACCATATTATTTTCCTCCCCTAACTACACTTTTTTTATACCTTTACCTTCCATCTTAGAATCCATAGGAAGTATTGGTTCCAAAGCAGAAGAGTGTTAAGTGTTGGGCAATTAGGGTTAAGTAGCTTGCCCACCATTACTTAACTAAGAAATGTTTGAGGCAAAATTTGAACTCGGGATTTTGTCTCTATGCCTAGCTCAGCTACCCAGTTTCCCTAGCTGCATCTCTTTTAAGATGATTGGGCAAAAGTCTAAATGTTCCTATTAATTCCCTCACTATTCCACATCTTTGCATATTAGAGACGCAATCCTATTTTTCAGGAAAAGTTCCACAGCCCTGGCTAACCTAGCTAAAGGGCATTTAAAATTGTTTGAGTGGACACATTTGCCTCAAAGTTCTTTGCATAACATGCAGCTATAGGTCCCTCCACTTTTAGGAAATTTAATGGCTATTACAAACCAGTCAGCTTCCTGCTACACCTGGTGAGATCTAATTGACTTCTGGCAAATTTAGAACCCAATACTCTCTCATTGTATTGGTACCCAAAGATTTCCTCCAGAACAAGAATCAGCAAGTGTAAGAGCCTCTGCTCCAGATCTTAAAGCTTTGTCCTTAATGTCAGTGTGTTGGATCTGAATGTATGGCAGCAAGCATCCAACAGCCAAGCCATGGGTATTTGTTGATTAGATCTCCCAGCTCCCTGGGTAGAGGGCAATTAGTGCATGATGGTGCCAGAAGGAAATAGACTTGCTATGGCTGGTGTAGATTCATTGCTTTAAAATTCACTAGATCTTAGTTAAGTGTTGAGTTGTAAATGCTCACCCATTGCCAGATTGACATTGACAGAAAAACAGGGGAGAAAAGAAAAGGTCACTCTGGAAGTTTCTGCTGTCCACCTCAGGACATTCTCCAGGTAGAGACTCCTGTTTCTCTCTCATTCAGCTGCATTTAGCCCCCCATCCTGAGAAGTCTGAGTTTATTAGACATCCATTATAATTGACATATTGTTGCAGTGGGGGTGAATAGATGCATTAGACAGATGATCTTAATTGGCTCCCATCCAAAAGAACTTTAAAAAAAAAAGAAGGGAGACAGCTGAATTTCATTCACATTTACAATTAGTAAAACTTTCTTTCATTATTGTAATGCTTACTGAAACAGCAGCCACATCAGGGTGACAAATCCCGTTATCATGCTTTCTGCAATTGTCTTCCCCAAAGACGCCTATTGAAAGTATTGTCTGGGTTTGTGCATAATGCTGACAATCAGGCTCAGGAAAAGGGGAAGAGGTGGGGGAAGGCATGTGCAAGCCTACACAGGCTCTGTGGTTGTTGTAGTGGGTTTTGTGGGTTTCTTTTTCCCCCCACTGGTGATTGCTCAGTACTGAGATCTAAAGTTGTGAAAATATATTATGATACCCATCACATTTTAACAAGATCAGTCACTAAGCATTAGAGGAATTCTCATGCCTAGCTTCTCTTTAGTTTGCTCTCTCTCTCTCTCTCTCTCTCTCTCTCTCTCTCTCTCTCTCTCTCTCTCTCTCTCTCTCTCTCTCTCTCTCTCTCTCTCTCTCTCTCTCTCTCTTTCTCTCTGTCTCTCTCTCTCTCTCCCTCTCTCACTCACTCACTCACTCACTCACTTTCTCTGGCTCTTGTTCTGCGAGTGTTATTTGTTTGTCAAACTGTTACTGAGAAAAATGGGGAGATCATTTTTTTTTTAAATGAGCAGTTAACTGATGAAATCACATGGCCAAAAAATAGGATTAGATTTTTAAAAGGAAGAAAGGAGTGTAAAAGCTGATCCTTCGGGAGTCTTGTGAAGCAAAGCTGTTTCCTGAATAGGGTGAGAGGGAAGTGCTTGTAATGGGACCTTTTACTTACAGTTGGATGCTTCTAGCTGAGTAGGCAAGACAGGTGGTATTCCAGCTTTGGTGCAGCCACCTGGATTCCTTTGGCAAACTAAGAAATTATTTCTCCTTTAAAGGAAGAAGAAGAAACAAATTTAGCCACAGGATAGTAATTGAAGGGGAAAGAGGGATTATATTATAGAATCATGGATAGGAACAGAGCTGAAAGGAACCCTGGGGGCCATCTACTCTGACCCTCTCAATTTTTCACATAAGGAAATGGAGATCCAGAGGGATGGAGGTCACATAGCTGGTCAGTCCGAGGCAAGTTTTGAGTCCAACTCAGGAAAAACTCCAAGTCCAATACTATGCAAAGCCAAGTAATGCTGATAACCCACAATTTCAGTTCAACGGGCACATCGCTCACAATTCCTTTGCACTATATGCCATAAACCAATTGTATAGCCTGGAAGATGCTTTTAAAATCCTAATTAATTAACTGATTACTTAATTAAATTGTCCAGCTCTCAACATGTTCTTTTCCACATCATTCATCTTTTTGACTTTGACAGTTCTATTCTTAATTATGAATCTACCTGATATCAAATTAAGCAGTAGAAACTGTGCCCCACAACAGGAGTGAGTTGGTTCTAATATAGGATTTAAACAGTCTTTTCTGATCCATTTCCTACCTCAGTGCTGACAAGGAGTCATGTGGTTTGTGTTTGTTTTTAGAACCATATAGATGATGCTGTCTATGAGGTAGGAGGATAATGGTTCCTTGGAGGAACACAACAATTTTGTGAAATCTGAATACCTTCACTCCTTCTACCCTCCCTATAGACTGAGAGGAAGTTTGAATATGATTTATGCTTATTATTTATATTTATTTAAATTTCCTCATGCCTTCAGATTCCTAGTACATCAAAGTTGGAATGGGACTCAGAAACTGCTTGATTTAATCCGTACCTGAGCAAGAATCTTTTCTAAAATGTACCTAATCATCATTAGATTTTGCTTGAAGACCTCTAGTAAGGATGACAACAACAACAACAACAACAGCAGCAACAGCAACTACTACTACTACTACTACTACTACTACTACTACTACTACTACTACTACTACTACTGCTACTGCTACTACTACTACTACTACTACTACTACTACTACTACTACTACTACTACTACTGCTACTACTACTACTACTACTACTACTACTACTACTACTACTACTACTACTATAGCTAGCTCGCTTGCATTTATATAGAGCTTTAAGATTTAGAAATACTTTAGAAGGCTCAGAGAGGTGAAGTGGTTTGATATCATTTAGTTTTGGCTCAGTTTCCTCAGCTATACTAGTAGTAGTAGTAGTAGTAGTAGTAGTAGTAGTAGTAGTAGTAGTAGTAGTAGTAGTAGTAGTAGTAGTTTACCCTTAAAACAACCTTGTTTTAAAATAGTTGTTTACCCTTAAACGACCCTTGGTAGATGCTTATTTTACAGACAAAGAAAGAGGGAGACAGAAGTGATTTACCCAGATAGTAAGAATGGGAAGCAGGATTTGATTCACATCCTTCTATTTCCAGGCATAGCTACATGCTGTCTAGTTGTCTCTGCCTCTCACAGAAGCCTCTTCCTTTTGGAGATAGTTCTAATAATAAAGAAGAGATTTCTTTTCCTTACTCTTTACTTTGAGCCCTTCTCTGTCTCTCTTTGTCTTTCACCCATTGCCCCTAGTTCTGCCATCTGGATCCAAAAAGAAGTCAAATATTTTTTACACTTGACTAATATTTAGATACTTGAAGATAGCAATTATATCCCAATCCCTTATTCTACCAAATCTGCTCTTTTCCAGTTTTAAAATCCCTAGTTCCTTCAACTGATCTTCATAAATCATGATTTTTATTTAATCCATTTGCCATCCTAGTTGTCATCCTTTGAAAATTCTCTGGTTTGATGGTATCATTCCTAAAATGAGATGGGTCTTTTCAATTAAAAATAATTAATATTTATAAACCATCTAATTGAAATAACCTTATCTTACCTATACCACAAGATTATAAGAGAGAGTGTGTAATAATGAAAAAGAGTAGAGAATTGGGTCAGAAAAACTGAATTTTCATCCCAATTCCTGGGATTAGGGACATATTATCCTATATATTCCCTGGCCTCAGTTTCCTCAGGTAAAAATTTAATGAACTTCTGACTTTAACATTTTAGGCTTCTACTATATTAAGCATATAGCTTTCTATAGCCCAGTTATTTAGAACTTTCCTTCACAGATAGGTGCTCTCCATTTAGCATGGTATAGCATATAGAGGGTTTACCTAAAACTTAAAGAGATCTGGGTCAAGTCCTACCTCTCATGCAAAATAGTGAGCACATTGCTATAATAGAAGAAGTTCCCTTATATAGGGAACTTTCAATATCGATGATGTCAGAGAGCTAGTCCACCAAAGATATTCAGCATAACACCTTTAGAAGACTAGTGATGTGCACAAAAGTCTTAAAAGAAATCAAGAAAGGTCTGAGAAAAAATAATCTCTGGAAATTTAGGTAAAATGTAATAAAATAAATATGAATTCTGTAGAAAATCTCAAAGTTGACATTTTTGTCCCTCCTATAGTATTCTGTCTGACCCCTCAGCATCCTCAAACCATGCATGTTTTCCTTTGCCCTATTTACCTACAAAAACCTAACCATAAACAATTCTTGGCTCAGACTTAAAATCTTCTGAAAAGGATTTTAGTGATCTAGTCCACTCTATCTTAAAGACATCAACAATTCTAAAAATTGTGTACAGGATATTACTTAGTGGCAGAATTAAAATGTAAGGATATTTGCTTTAAAAAAACAAATTGCATTTTCTGTTAAAAGTTTAAAGATTTTTGCTATATATTACAGAAAAATGTAATCATAAATATTAAGTTTGTACCTGTATTGTGCAATACTTGAAGAAAATGGTATAAAACTATTTTGAGTCAGTGGCTTACATGTTAAGGGACTGAAATAGTTTATATTAAGTTTGTATTAAAATTCTTTAAAATTAAAAAAAAGACAGGCTCAGAGAGATAAAGTGATTTGATATCATTTATGTATAGTTTAGAGTACATTTGTTTTCCCATATGTATTAGCATTTAAGTCTGCTTTCTAGTTTGGGCATGAAATGCTTTGAACCTGGGTAAAATGTCTAGTACTAGTTATAAATTATTTTTCCTCTTCAAAACTATTTTGTGATCCCTTAATAATGCATATTTTTGTCCAAAATCTGTCCCCTGTTAGTTAAATCAAACAATGATGCTATTCTTTGACTCAATCCCTATCTCAAAGAAGAATGTATGAGGATGAATCATCCAGGGAAAAAGAGCTTCCCTAATGCTCTTCCTCTCTTGTTTGGGAATCAGTGTCCACATCTCTTGTTCTCAGTCACCTTTCATTGTCCCATACCTGTATAGGAAATGGTTTAGGGATAAGTCTGACAGTGAACACTGGACTTGTGACAGTTGACAAGTGATAAATGGATAAAATGATCCCTGCTGTTGTCAAGTGGTTTTTCACAGTAATTGAGTATTGACAGTGTCACTCTTCTAGGAGACACTAGGCATATAAAGGGAACTGTTCATGTTGCCTCATTTCTCCAATTCCTTTCCACATCATGTTTCTTCATGTCTGGGAGCAGCATTTTCTGTCATTTATTTTAAGTGTATAAAGTCTTTCTTGGACCTAAGGATAGAGAACAGTTTGACCAAGACCCATTTAACTTTGAGTGGTCAACTTTTAGGATACAGATTTCCTATAAGAATGATGATCAAGCACATTAGCTTTATAAGAAATTAACAAAATGTAAAATAAAAAGTTAGAAGACATATAAAGTTAGGAGGAAAGTGAAACAGATTTGGTAAATATTGAACAATTTCAAAGAAAATTGAGTATTTGACTTCCAGGATATGAGCATAATCAGATGGAAGACTATATACTTTTTTCCAGCTCCTATTAAAAACTTCCCCAAATACCAATTCTGTTCTAAATACAGAATGATTATAACTGAATTCACAGAACCAAAATAAGGAAAGAACTCTGACAAGGTAAAATAGTTATGGATTAAATAGAAGAAACCTTCTCCTTAAAAGGTCCATTCAAAACTCTTTCCCTACCAGTCTTCACACTCCTGGCAGAGTTGAATAAAATTACCTGAAAACTTGAGCCTAGGATTCATATTAATATGCTCTCTTATTGTAGAGACTTTGCAGGTTATCTTAGACTATTTATACCCCACTGGCAACCAGAAGCAAAAATAAACATTGAGTCTGCTTGGTCATATGAGGAGATGGAGGGGGCAGAGGAAGAAGAAGAGAGAGAGTCACTTTTAGCCTATGGTAGTCCTTAAATTAGTGGCTACCCCATACTCTCACCCTTCAAAAAAGTGGCTAATGCTAATCCTGCCCAGCTACAGAAGAAAAAAAGTTATTCCAAGTGGAGTGAAAACCAATCCACACAGTTTTCCTAAACCTGAAGAAATACTTGCTTAAAGGTATCCAGGCTAGTTTTGTCCTCTACAAAGGACACTGATTCAGGCTAATGAATACTAAATTGTATAATATGGGAGGGGGTTGAGACAGTTTTGTAATCCATCCCTGATAAATATTCCTTTCACCAAAGGGGAAATGTCTCTCACTGCAAAAATGTCTTAAAAATTTTCAGTTAACAGAATAGCAAAAAATGGAATCTGTAGTGAACAATTTTCTAAGAAAGTGTGACAGTAATGTAATAGATTCAAAATATTAAAATGTTAAAGAGGTGAAAGACCTGGCAGAAGAAAAGTAAAAGAACTGATTTTTTATGTGTAATTCAGAGCCACTGACCTCAAATACAAATATAAAGGGACAAAAATTATACATCTCACAGAATAATATGACAAACTGAAAAATTTGAATACTACAATGCAAGAAATAACAAGAAAACTGCCTAAAATCTTGGGAATAAAGAAAACAAAACAGCATTTGAAGACCTTGTATATTGTCTCCAGCAAAACAAAAGAAAACTTAGAAATATATGTTTCAAATTTCAAGACACGTGGTTAATATATTGATAACAATAATAAACAACAGATTCTGGAAGTGACAAGAAGAAATACTTTTAAATGTAAATGAAAAAAATCGAATAATACAGGATTTTTCCACATTCACTAGAAAGAGAAGAAAGGATATAAATAGTATGTTCTGATGAATAAAATAGCTCAAGATGCTATACAAAATAACATCCTAAAATCTTGAGTCTTGTCACTATTGAATAAAGATAGACATTCATCAAGAAAAGCATTTGAGGGATTCTTAATTGTTTAAATGTTCACCCCAATTACATGTAAAAACAGTGTCCAACATTTCTTTTTAAAATTTTTTTGAATGATGGTGATGGAATACTATTGTGCTATAATAAATGACGAACAGGATGATTTCAGAAAGACCTACATGAACTGATACAGAGTGAAATAAGCAGAATCAGGAAACATTGTACACAGTAACAATGCTGTGGAATGATCAAATGTAATAGTTTTAGCTACTAACAACAATCTAACAATCCAGAACAATTCTAAGGGACCCTTGATGAAGAATGCTATCCACCTCCAGAGAAAGAACTTCTGGAGTAGGAATGCAGATGAGAAAGCATATGATTTATTTATCACTTGTTTATCTGGGTATATGTTTTGAAGTTTGGGTTTTATAAGATTATTCACTTTTAAAATAGACATATGGAAATATGTTTTGTGTGATAATATTTGTATAACCCAGACTGAATTGCTTGCCAGCTTTGGGAGGGGGACGGAAGAAAGGCAGGAGACAATTTGGATCATATAACTTCAGAAAATTTATGTCTAAGTTAAAATAAAATAAAGGAAGACATTTTTTAAAAATTAAGTTTCATATTCCTTCCCAAATGAGATTATATGCAATATGGCATATATTCTATATTTGCAATCATATAAACAATTTTTCCATATTAATCTTTTTGTGGAAGGAAACAAAAAAAGAGAAAAATAGAAAGTAAAAAAAAGTTTGCTTTGTTCTGGATTCAGACTCCATCAATTCTTTCTCTGGAATCAAATGTCATATTTTTTTATCATGAATTCTTTCAGATTATTTGGGATCATTGCATTGTTGATAATAGCTAAGTTATTCACAGTTATTCCTTTTACAATATTACTTTTATTGTGTCCAATGTTATTCTGGTTCCTCTTCATCATTTGTTAAAGTACAATAGCATTCCATTACCATCATACGCTATAACTTACTCAACCATTCCCCAATTAATGGGTATTCCTTCACTTTCCAATTCTTTGTTACCACAAGAAAGTGCTTCTTTTAAAATGTTTTATATGTATGTCCTTTCCCTTTTTTAAAAAAATATATTTTTAGCACATAGACCTAGTAAGGGTATGACTGGGTCAAACGGTATATACTTTTGTTAAAGCTCTTTGGCCATAGATTCAAGTTATTCTCTAGAATTATTTAATCAGTTCACAACTCTCACAATAATGCTAGTTAGTATCTTGATTTTCCCAATTTCCTCCAAGTTTAGTCATTTTCCTTTTCTGTCATAATAACCATAGTAGGGGTGAGGTGGTACTTTAGTAATGTTTTAATTTGCATTTCTCTAATTATTAGTGATTTTGAGTATTTTTCACATTACTAGAGATACTTTTGATTACTTTGTTTGAGAACTACCCATTCATATCTTTTGACCATTTATCACTGGGGAATGATTTTTATTCTTAGACATTTGACTCATTTCTCTACATATTTGAGAAAAGAGACTTTTATTAGAAAGTCTTGTAAATATTTTTTTGGAGTCAGTATTTCCATCTTTTCTTTTTTTTTCAATTTCTAACACAGTTCCTTGGTTACAAAAATCATTTTCTATTCCTCCTTCCACTCCCCCCACTCCTCCCATAGCCAACGCGTTTCACTGAGTATCACATGTGTTCTTGATCAGAAGCCCTTTCTATGTTATTGGTATTTGCACTAGGATGTTCATTTAGAGTTTACATCCCCAATCATATCCCCTTCGACCTATGTCATTAAGCAGTTGTTTTTCTTTAGTGTTTTTACTCCCACAGTTTATCGTCTGCTTGTGGATAGTGTTTTTTTCTCTTGTAACCCTCTGAGTTGTTCAGGATCACTGCATTACCACCAATGTGGGAGTCCATTACATTTGATTGTACCACAGTGTATCAGTCTCTGTGTACAATGCTCTGTCTCTGCTCCTCTCACTCTATATCAATTCCTGGAGGTTGTTCCAATTCACATGGGATTCCTTAAGTTTATTATTCCTTTGAACACAATAGTATTCGATCACCAACATATACCACACTTTATTTAGCCATCCCCCAGTCAAAGGGATCCCCTCATTTTCCAATTTTTTTGCCACCACAAAGAGAGCAGCTATAAATATTCTTGTACAAGTCTTTTTCCTTATTATCTCTTTGGGGTACAAACCCAGCAGTGCTATGGCTGGATCAAAGGGCAGACAGTCTTTTAGCACCCTTTGGGCATAGTTCCAAATTGCCCACCAAAATGGTTGGATCAATTCACAACTCCACCAGCAATGCATTAATGTCCTGACATTGCCACATCCCCTCCAGCACTCATTACTTTCCTCTGCTGTCACATTAGTCAATCTGCTATGTATGAGGTGGTACCTCAGAGTTGTTTTGATTTGCATCTCTCTGATTATAAGAGATTTAGAACACTTTTTCATGTGCTTATTAATAGTTTTTATTTCTTTGACTGAAAACTGCCTATTCATGTCCCTTGCCCATTGTTCAACTGGAGAATGGCTTGATTTTTTTGTACAATTGATTTAGCTCTTTATAAATTTGAGTAATTAGACCTTTGTCAGAGGTTTTTGTAATGAAGATTGTTTCCCAATTTGTTGCTTCCCTTCTAATTTTGGTTACATTGGTTTTGTTTGTATAAAACCTTTTTAATTTGATGTAGTCAAAATTACTTATTTTACATTTTGTGGCTCTTTTTGCCTTTTTGTTTTGCTTTTTTGGTTTTAAAATCTTTCCCTTCCCAAAGGTCTGACATGTTTACTATTCTGTGTTCACCTAATTTACTTATAGTTTCCTTCTTTATGTTCAGGCCATTCACCCATTCTGAGTTTATCTTGGTGTAGGGTATGAGGTGTTGGTCCAAACCTAATCTCTCCCACACTGTCTCTCAATTTTCCCAGCAATTTTTATCGAATAGTGAATTTTTGTCCCCAAAGCTAGGATCTTTGGATTTGTCATAGACTGTTTTGCTGAGGTTCCTTACCCCAAGTCTGTTCCACTGATCCTCCTTTCTGTCTCTTAGCCAGTACCAAATTGTTTTGATGACCACTGCTTTATAGTATAGTTTGAGATCTGGGACTGCAAGGTTGCCTTCCTTTGCATTTTTTTTCATTATTTCCCTGGATATCCTTGATCTTTTGTTCTTCCAAATGAACTTTGTTATGGTTTTTTCTAATTCCATAAAAAAAGTTTTTTGGAAGTTCAATGGGTATGGCATTAAATAAATAGATAATTTTTGGTAGGATGATCATTTTTATTATGTTAGCTTGTCCTACCCATGAGCAGTTAATGTTTTTCCAATTGCTCAGATCTAGTTTTAATTGTGTGAAAAGTTTTGTAGTTGTGTTCATATAGTTCCTGTGTTTGTCTCTGAATATAGATTGCTAAGTATTTTATATTGTCTAAGGTGATTTTGAATGAGATTTCTCTTTCTAATTCCTGCTGCTGTGATTTGTTGTAGATATATAGAAATGCTGATGACTTATGTGGGTTTATTGTATATCCTGCTACTTTGCTAAATTTGTTATTTCCACTAGCTTTTTAGTTGATTCTCTAGGATTCTTTAAGTAGACCATCATATCATTCGTGATAGCTTAGAATACAATAGGATTGCCTATTTTAATAGCTTTAATTTATTTTTCTTCTCTAATTGCTACTGCTAGTGTTTCTAGTACAATGTTAAATAATAGAGGTGACAATGGGCATCCTTGTTTCACTCCTGATCTTATTGGAAAGGCATCTAGTTTATCCGCATTGCAGATGATGTTGGCTAATGGTTTTAGATATATACTGTTTATTATTTTTAAGAATGACCCTTCTATTCCTATGCTTTCTAGTGTTTTCAATAGGAATGGGTGTTATATTTTGTCAAAAGCTTTTTCTGAGTCTATTGAGATAATCCTGTGATTTTTGTTATTTTGCATGTTGATATGGTCAATTATGTGGATGGTTTTCCTAATATTGAACCATCCTTGCATTCTTGGTATAAATGCTACCTGATCCTAGTGAATAACCCTCGTGATCACTTGCTGGAGTCTTTTTGCTATTATCCCATTTAAGATTTTTGCATCTATGTTCATTAGGGGGATTGGTCTGTAGTTTTCTTTCTCCATTTTTGACCTGCCTGATTTTGGAATCAGTATCATATTTGTGTCATAAAAGGAATTTGGTAGAGCTCCCTTGTTGCTTATTATGTCGAATAGTGTGTATAGTATTTGGATTAGGTGTTCTTTTAATGTTTTATAGAATTCATTTGTCAATCCATCAAGCCCTGGGGATTTTTTCTTAGGGAGTTCTTTGATGGCCTATTCATTTTATTTTTCTGATGGGGATTAAGAATTCTAATTCTTCTTCTGTTAGTCTAGGCAATTTATATTTTTGTAAGTGTTTATCCATATTGCCTAGATTAGCATATTTATTGCCATATAATTGGGCAAAATAGTTTTTAATGATTGTCTTAATTTCCTCTTCATTGGAGGTCAGATCCCCCTTTTTATCTATGATACTGCTAATTTGCTTTTCTTCTTTCCTTTTCTAAATTTGATTGACTGGCATTTTGTCTATTTTGTTTGTTTTTTTCAAAATACTATCTTCTAGTCTTATTTATTAGTTCAATAGTTCTATCACTTTCAATTTTATTAATTTCTCCCTTAATTTTTAGGATCTCTAATTTGATTTTCTTCTGGGGGGTTTAATTTGTTCTCTTTCAAGTTTTTTGATTTGCATGTCCAAATCATTGATCTCTGCCCTCCCTAATTTGTTAATATATGAACTCAAGGACATAAATTTTCTTCTGAGTACTGCTTTGGCTGCATCCCATAAGGTTTGAAAGGATGTCTCACCATTCTTCAATAAAATTATTAATTGTTTCTATGATTTGTTCTCTAACTGATTTTGGAGAATCATATTTAATTTCCAATTGATTTTTGATTTGGTTCTCCATGTATCCTTACTGATCATTATTTTTATTGTCTTATGATCTGAAAAGGTTGGATTTATTATTTCTGCTTTTCTGCATTTGTATGCCATGTTTTTATGACCTAGTATATGGTCAATCTTTATGAAACTGCCATGTGATGCTGAGAAGAAGGTGTATTCCTTTTTGTCCCTATTTATTTTTCTCCATATATCTATTAAGTCTAATTTTTCTAAGATTTCATTCACCTCTTTTACCTCTTTCTTATTTATGTTTTGATTTGATTTATCTAAATTTGATAGTGGTTGGTTCAGGTCTCCCACTAGTACTGTTTTACTATCTATTTCTTGTAAATATTTTTGACCATTATGATTATTGTGTTACTCTCCATCCTATTTCCCCATTTGTTTATCCTTTTCTCTCTTCTTTCATTCTGTCCATTCTCAAAGTATCTACCTTCTGATCACTACAACCCTCAGTTTTCTCTCTTTTCTATCAAATCCTCCACTTCCCTTATTCCCTTCCCCTCCTACTTTACTGTAGAGTAAGACAGATTTCTATTACCAATTGATTGTATATATTCTTTCCCACTTTGAGTCAACTCTGACGAGAGTAAGTTTCAAGCACTCCCCTCTTCACCTCCTCCATTTTCTTTCCCCTCTAAAAGATCTTCTATGCCTCTTTTATGTAAGATAATTTACTCCATTCTGTTTCTCCTCACCCACTTCTCCCAATTCATTCCTATTTCTCCCCCACTAATTCTATTTTTTGAGATATCATCCAATCATATTCATTCACAACCTTTTTCTTCATATACTCCTAACTGCCTTAAAATTGATAAAGATCTTAAGAGTTTTAAGGATCACCTTCCTATTGTAAAGGATAATTTTAGCATTGTGACTTAAAAATCTAAATTTAATTGGTTGCCAGGGAAAATCCCAAATAATAAAATGTCCAAGTCAACTGGAAATTTTATGGTGATTTAATTGATACAGTGGAGGAAATTAAGAAGAAGGAAGAAGGAAAGGGAATAGGATTTCTACTGCCTGGTTAGTACCAGGTGGGAAGATTAGGAGATCTAGTAAGTAAGGTTTTGGAGTGTGAAGGAGGAAGGAATCATCCTGAACTCCAAAAGGGTTCAGCCAAGATGCCTGAACCTGAATCAGCTCAAGAGCAAACTCACGACCAAACCCAGACAAATAACTGCCACCACTCCAAGATGTCAGAATGCCTAGCAAGCTGCCAGCCAGAGTCACCTCTCTAGGGAAAGAAGGAGAGAGAGCAAGTGATGTGCACTACATAGACAGTTTTATGTCACTTTCCTGCATCTCATCTGTACTAATGATAACTTAGCTTGACTTAGGATAGCCATGGGGTCTGTCTGCTTTTTCTGAACATGTTTGTTGAAGGCCATTTCCTCAAATAATTAAATCTTTGAGTATGTTGCAGACATCCTGACCTTGTTAGACTGAGTAGGGTAGAGAAATGTATAGTTCCCAAGACTTGATTCTGTTAAACCAAGTAACTCCATTATTACTAATCAGGAAATAGTTAAATCAGATCTTCTAAAGTACCACCTGAGTAGGGTGGAATAGTTTTAAAATTCCAACTATGTAGGTTCATATATAGTTTAACTTGATTGAATGTCTTGATTTCTCTTTCCTATTTACCTTTTTATTGAGTCTTGTATTTGAGAGTCAGATTTTCCATTCAGTAATGGCATTTTCATGAGAAATGTTTGAAAGTCCTCTATTTCACTAAATATCCATTTTTTTTTCCTTCTGAAGGATTATGCTCAGTTTTGTTAGGTAAGTGATTTTTGGGTGAAGTCCTTGCTCCTTTGCCCTTTAGAATATCATATTCCAGGACCTCTGATGTTTTAATGTAGAAGTTGCTAAATCTTATGTTATTCTGATTGTGGTTCCATGATATGTGAATTGTTTCTTTTTGGTTATTTGCAATATTTTCTCCTTGATTTAGGAGTTCTAGAATTTGGCTATAATATTCCTGGGAGTTTTCCTTTGGGGATTTCTTTCAAGAAGTGATCAGTGAATTCTTTCTATTTTGCTTCTAGAATATCTGGGCAGTTTTCCATGACAATCCTTTTTTTATATCTAAACTTTAAAAAAATTTTATTTTCCCCCCTCAATTACAGGTAAAATGTTTCCATTATTTTTTTTAAATTGAGTCTCAAATTCTCCCCCTCTCCACCCTTCAGTGGTAAGCAATCTTATATAGAGTTTACACACACAATCATGTAAAAAATTCCCTTATTACTCCTTTTTTGGGAGAAAGAAACCAAGAAAGAAAAAGAAAAAAGAGAGAAACAAAAATCAACAAAAGAGAAAGGAAGGAAGGAAGGAAGGAAGGAAGGAAGGAAGGAAGGAAGGAAGGAAGGAAGGAAGGAAGGAAGGAAGGAAGGAAGGAAGGAAGAAAGAAAGAAAGAAAGAAAGAAAGAAAGAAAGAAAGAAAGAAAGAAAGAAAGAAAGAAAGAAAGAAAGAAAGAAAGAAAGAAAGAAAGAAAGAAAGAAAGAAAGAAAGAAAGAAAGAAAGAAAGAAAGAAAGAAAGAAAGAAAGAAAGAAAGAAAGAAAGAAAGAAAGAAAGAGAGAGAGAGAGAAAGAGAGGGAGGGAGGGAGAAAGAAAGAAAGAAAAAAAGAAAGAAAAAAAAAGTAAAGAGTAATTTTATAAAATTACTAAATTACACCAGAAAAGAGTAATTTTAAATACTTTTTACATAATTATGGGTCTCCACCCCCCCTTTTTTATCTCTTTGGGATACAAATCTAGTAATGCTAGGTCAAAGGGTATATATTATTTTATTCCCCTTTGAGCTTAGGTTGAAGTTGTTCTCCAGAATGGCTGAATCAGCTCACAGTTGCCCAACAGTACATTAGAGTCTCATTTTTTCCAACTCTCATACAGGTTTTGTAATTTTCCTGTTTAGTCATAATAGCCAATATTATAGGTATGAGGTGGTACCTCAGATTCATTTTAATTCACATTTCTCTAATTAACAATGATTTAAAACACCTTTGCATGAGTATAGATAGCTTTAATTACTTTATTTGAGAACTGTCTATTCCTATCCTTTCACCATTTATTACTTGGGGAATTACATGAATGCTTATAAATTAAACTCATTTATATATTTAAGAATCAGGCCTATATTAGAGAAACTTGTAAAAAAACCCATCATGATTACTGTGTATTACTGTCTATCCTATTTCTTCCTATTTAGTTTCTGACTACCACTGCTCCCAAACTGCTCCTTCCTATCAGCCTCATCCTTCTTTTATTCCTTTCCCCTCCTACTTTTCTGTAGGGTAACACAGATTTCTATATCCAATTAAGTGTGTTTTTCCGTCACTGAGCCAATTCCAATGAGAGTAAGACTAATGCGCTCCTCTTCTCAACTCAGCCAAATTTTCCTCCACTGTAAAAGCTCTTTCATGTCTCTCTTATACAAGATAATTTATTCTATTCTCTTTCTATTCTCTTTCTTCACAAAACATTCTTCTTTCTCATGACAATTTTATTTTTTGTATCATTCCATTATATTCAACTCACATCCTTGACTATTTATGGACCTTCACAATGCCCTCATGATGCTAAAGTTCCTAGGAGTTGCAAGAATCTTCTTTCCACATAGGTATGTGAACAATTTAACCTTATTAACATCCTTTGATTTTTCTTTCCTGACTTTCATAATTATGAATGGACTAAACAATTCAATAAAAAGTTTCAGAATAAGAGGGGGAAAAAACCTTGCAATCTGCTATTTATGAGAAACAAATCCATAAAGCAAAAACAAAATATAGAATGTGAGGCTATAACAAAGTTTACCATAAAATGGTAAATTTAAAAAAAAGAAACAACAGATGTTGCAATCATGCTATCAGACAAATCAAAAATAAAATTCATAGTATCAGTAGAGATAAATATGAGACATATACAAGCGCTTAAAGGAAACACAATTAACCAATAATTAACATTAAACATATGTGCCAAATGGTATAGTCTCTAAAATCATAGAGAAAAAATTTTTTTAAATTTCAAAAATACACTAACATATTAACAATTTACAACTTTAATTTATCTTCCTTAGAGCTGGAAGGGTGACCGAATAGAACAATCAACAAAAGGGGAAATATAGAAAGGAACAAACTTTGGAAGATCTTGCCGATAAAATATCTGTTGTATTTTCTGAATAGCACCACTAAATGATATAGTTATTTCTCATAATCTCATGATACTTTTGAAAAAAAATAAGTCATATATTAGAGCAAGAGAAATTGCCAGGAAAAAAATAAAGAAAAAACAAGAGAGCTATTATGTGCATCTTCTTTAGATAATACTAATATGCAGATGATAATCAGTGACAGTGACTACAGAAGCAAAACTGATAGATCTAAATGTAAATTTAATGAAATCTTAAACAATGAATGGGTCAAAAATTATAGAAGCAATAACTAACTATATGAAAGATAACCATAACAGATAACATTCCAATATTTCTAGATCTCTGCAAAAAAAGTCTTCAAAGGAAAAACTGTATGTCCAAAATTATGACTTAGTAAAAGAGAACATGAACAGAATGTACAATTTAAAAAATTAAACCTCCAATAAATAAACCAAAAATAAGTGCAAAACATAAAATCTTGAAAATCATAGCAAAATATATAAATTAGAAACCAAAATGATTATATAACTGATAAAACTAAATAAATTATGGTTCTTTAAAGGACTAATAAAATCTATGAATGCTAATCTGGTTTTAGAAATTAAAAAAGAAAAAATTAGCCAATAAAAATAAGCAAGGGGAATTTGTTATTAAAAATAATTATCTGAAAATATTATGCCATTATATGCCAAAAAAGTCATAAGGATTAAACAAATTTAGATTAATATCTAAAAAGACAAAAATAATAATATAAGAGGACACCAATTAAAAATCTTAAATAATTCAATCTCAGGAAAGCAAATTGAAGTCCCTTTAGAGAAACTATCTAGGGGTAAAAAGAAATATCTTCCATATATATTTATATGAAAATAGCATTGAATTTTTAAAGAGCAATTTATACTTATTCTATACAAATTATTCTCAAAAATTAATAAATAAAAAATTCCACAAAACTAATTTTAGGAAATAAATAATATTGAAACTAGGAAGGATAAAGAAGAAAGAGAAAGAGTGTATGTGTGTCTGTGTGTGTTATTGACAAATATGAGGAATGCTGATTCAAATATTTTAAATAAAATCTTAGCACAAAGAATATAACTATTTTTAAATGCTCAGTTTGATCAAGTTAGATTTACACTGGAGAAAGTGTGATTCATAATTAGGAAACCAATTAACATACTTAATATTATTAAAAACAAAAATATTCAATAGTTTGAATGATAATCTTAATAGGTTTAAAAAAACTTTGACAACAGAATCTTCATTTATGCTAAAAATCCAATCTTATTTTTAATGGCAAAAAAAGAATCTATCTAAAACCAAAATCTCCCATTATTTGCATTAGAGAAAGACTAGAAGTAATTATAGGATTAAATCAAGGAGGCCATCATTCACCTTCTTATTTGTCACAGTTATAGAAGTGCTAGAAATAGAAATATGAAAAATAAAAATAAAAAGGACAAAATATGCAAAGAAAGGATAAAACTTTATTTTATAATGACATGGTTTCCTTGGAAAATTGGAAAATATACTTATTGAGACAATATCTTTATATTCATATAAGAAATTTCATTCAAAGGAACAAAAGATCTAGATTATCAAAGAAAATAATGAAAAAGGTAGAAACGATATGTGATTAGCACTTTCACACCTTAAATTATTTCATATAATAATATGCATCAAAATCACTTGATACTAATCAATACATAGAAGAGTAGATAAACTGAACATACTGGAAAAGGAAGATTAAAATGAAAAACTCAATAACCCAATATTCAACAAATCTGAAAAATTACCAAAGAAAAAACTCCTCACTTAAAAAGAATTTCTGAGTTGAATAAAGGACAGAAACTAAGTTTAAACCAATGTCATCTAGAGTTTTCAAACATGTCAAACATGAGCCTATAGGCACAAATCCCCTAATACTCCCACATACACTCACATCAGATTAAAATGTAATTGAGAAGTACTTAACAAAATGAATTAAAATATAATGAAAAATAGATAAAATTACATTTTAAAGTTATGTCCAATATGAGCTGCTCAAGGATCTTTATGTATAACTAAGAGGTTCCTGTTTCTATTTGAGTTTGAGGGCATGATCTTATAACATATAACAAAAAATTTAAAACTGATATAGAGAGCAGTGTCAAGATGGCAGCCTAGAAGCAGTAGATGTTCAGACCTCTGAATACCCTTCCTTACAGATCACAAACTGAATGCTCCTAAGGGACTGAAAATTAAACCTAACAACAAGACAGAGCCATGGAAACCTCCTCCTGGACTCAATTCAAAAGGTACATCCCCCCAAAAACAGGAATCCAAGAACACTTGAGTTTAAGGGGAAGGCAGAAGGAAAGTCCCAGGACCCCTCCCCCCACCCAGAGCACTAAGGTTCCAGAGGCAGAGGGAACCTCTGGGTGGGCAAAGATGCTGGTCTGGAGGGTGTACATTGGGAGCAGGACTGTGCCAGGCTCAGAGCATCGAACACAGGCAGTGAGGAAGGAGCTAGAGAGGGAGCATAGAGTGGGCAGCCTGACCAGAGTTGCAGAGACCCTCCATATTGCTCCCAACTCGGGATAAGTGACCTCAGCAAGACAGTATATGACAAACCCAAAGATCCCAGCTTTTGGGACAAAAATCCACTATTTCATAAAAACTGCTGGGAAAATTGGAGGACAGTGTGGGAAAGTTTAGGTTTAGATCAACACCTCAGCAATATAAATTCAAAATGGGTGAATGACTTGAACATAAAGAAGGAAACTATAAGAAAATTAGGCGAACACAGAATAGTACACATGTCAAACCTTTGGGAAGGGAAAGACTTCAAAACCAAGCAAGACTTAGAAAGAGTTACAAAATGCAAAACAAATAATCTGGAATACATCAAATTAAAAAGTTTTTGTACAAACAAAACCAATGTAACTAACATCAGAAGGGAAGCAACAAATTGGGAAACAATTTCATAAAAGGCTTAATTACTCAAATTTACAAAGAACTAAATCAATTGTACAAAAAATCAAGCCATTCTCCAATTGATAAATGGGCAAGGGACATGAACATGCAGTTCTCAGCCAAAGAAATCAAAACTATTAATAAGCACATGAAAAAGTGCTCTACATCTCTTATAATCAGAGAGATGCAAATCAAAACAACTCTGAAGTATCACCTCACACCTAGCAGATTGGCTAACATGACAGCTATGGAAAGTAATGAATGCTGAAGGGGATGTGGCAATGTCGGGACATTAATGCATTGCTGGTGGAGTTGTGAATTGATCCAACCATTCCCGAGGGCAATTTGGAACTATGCCCAAAGGGTGATAAAAGACTGTCTGCCCTTTGATTCAGCTATATAGCACTGCTGGGTTTGTACCCCAAAGGGATAATAAGGAAAAAGACTTGTACAAGAATATTCATAGCTGCACTCTTTGTGGTGGCCAAAAATTGGAAAACGAGGGGATGCCCATCAATTGGGGAATGGCTGAACAAATTGTGGTATATGTTGGTGATGGAATACTATTGCACTAAAAGGATAATAAAGTAGAGGAATTCCATGGAGACTGGAACAACCTCCAGGAATTGATGCAGAGTGAGAGGAGCAGAACCAGGAGAACATTGTACACAGAGACTGATACACTGTGGTACAATAGAAGGTAATGGACTTCTCCATTAGTGTCAATGCAATGTCCCTGAACAATCTGCAGGGATCTAAAAAACACTATCCACAAGCAGACAATAAATTGTGGGAGTAAAAACAAAGAGGAAAAGCAACTGCCTGACTACAGGGGTGGAGGTGATAGGACTGAGGAGAAACTCTAAATGAACACTCTAATGCAAATACCAACAACATGGAAATGGGTTAGAAACAGGAACACATGTGATACCCAGTGGAATCATTCACCGGCTATGGGAGAGGTGGTGGGAAGGGGGTGGGGAGGAGGAAAAGAAAATGATCTTTGTTTCCAGTGAATAATGTTTGGAAATGACCAAATAAAATAATTTTTAAAAATGTTATTATCACCTGGGTAGCTAGAAGAATTACACTTAGAGGGAACAGTGACAAATTGTATAAGATGAAATGACAAGATATTAATAGATATATAGATATATCTATTCATAAATCTATATACATTTGTGTATACATATATACATATATACATATATATATATATATACAACTAGAGCTAAAAAAAGAGGTTAATGCTAAAAGAAATGGAAAAAGAAACAAAAGGGGTAAATGTATATGTCACAAAGAAGCTCATGATGGAGTGGAGGGGAGAACATCAATACACTAGGAAGCTAAAGAAGTTAGTGATAGGAAATACTCAACTCTTATGTGCAAGGAAATTGACCCAAAGAGGGAAGAACAATCCAATCCATTGGGGCAGAGAATAGATTTGTGCCATATAGGAGAGTAGAAGGGTAACAAACAGACTGGTGGGGAAGGAAACAGTACAAGGGAGGGAGAAGGTGGGGAGGTAGTTTGGGAAAGACTGCAGGAAATATAAGGGGGAGAATAAGAAGGGAGGGGGTAGAAAGGGAAGGAAAATCAATTGGGAACTAGGGGGACTGATTAAAAACAATCATTGGTGTAGAAGGAAATAGTGAAAGAAGAAAAGGCAGAATCAGGAGTAGAAATCAAAATGCTGGGAAACACACAGCTAGTAATCATAACTCTGAATGTGAATGAACTCACCCATAAAAAGCAAGTGAATAACAGAGGGGATTAGAATCCCAAACCCTACAATATGCTGTCTACAAGAAACACAAATGAGGAAGGTAGATACACATAAGGTGAAAGTAAGAAGACGGAGCCAAATTTATTGGGCATCAATGGATAAAAAGAAGGCAGGAGTAAAAATCATGATATCTGACAAAGCCAAAGTAAAAATAAATCTAGTTAAAAGAGATAGGGAAGGTAATTACATCCTGATAAAAGGCATTATAGACAATGAGGAAATATCAGCACTTAAATGGCATAGCATCCAAATTTCTAAAGAAGAAACTAGTGGAGCTCAAGGATAAAATATATAGAAAAACTATACTAGTGGGAGACCTGAAACTTCCTCTATCAGAACTAGATAAATCAAAGCAAAAAAAATAAATTAGAAAGAGGTAAGAGAAGTGAAAGAAATCTTAGAAAAATTAGAGTTAGTAGATATGTGGAGAAAAATAAATAGGGACAAAAAGGAATACACCTTCTTTTCAGCAACACATGGTACATTCACAAAAACTGACCATGTATTAGCACATAAAAACATTGCAAACATGTACAAAAGAGCAGAAATAATAAATGCAAACTTCCCAGATCACAATGCAATTAAAATAATAATTAGTAAGGATACATGCCAAGGTAAATCAAAAATTAATTGGAAATTAAACACTATGATTCTCCAAAAACAGTTAGTTAAAGAACAAATCATAGAAACAATTAATAACTCCATTGAAGAAAATGACAATGATGAGACATCATTTCAAAACCTATGGGATGCATCCAAAGCAGTACTCAGGGGGGAATTTATATCCTTGAGTTCATGTATTAACAAATTATGAAAGGCAGAGGTCAATGAATTGGGCATACATATTAAAAAAAAAACTAGAAAGTGAACAAATTAAAAATCCTCAGATGAAGACTAAATTAGAGATCCTAAAAATCAAAGGAGAAATTAATAAAATTGAAATTCAAAGAATTATTGATTTAATAAATAAGACTAGAATCTGGTATTTTGAAAAAAACAAATAAAATAGACTAGACAAAGTACTGGTCAGTCTAATTAAAAAAAGGAAAGAAGAAAACCAAATTGACAGTATCCAAGATGGAAAGGGAGACCTCACCTTTAATGAAGAGGAAATTAAGGCAATCATTAAAAACTATTATGCACCATTATATGGCAACAAATATGGTAATCTAAGTGATATGGATGAATACTTACAAAATATAAACTGCCTAGACTAACAGAGGAAGAAATAAGTTACCTAAACAACCCCATATCAGAAAAAGAAATTGAATAAGCCATCAAGGAACTCCCTAAGGAAAAATCCCCAGGTTCAGATGGATTCACAAATGAATTCTATCAAACATTCAAAGAACAATTAATCCCAATATTATACAAACTATTTGACAGAATAAGGAAAGAAGGAGTTCTACCAAATTCATTTTATGACACAAACATGGTACTGATCCCAAAGCCAGGCAGGTCAAAAACAGAGAAAGAAAACTATAGACCAATCTCCTTAATGAATATAGATGCAAAAATCTTAAATAGGATACTAGCAAAAAGACTCCAGGAAGTCATCAGAAGGGTTATTCACTATGACCAGGTAGGATTCATACCAGGAATGCAAGGATGGTTCAATATTAGGAAAACTATCCACATAATTGGCCATATTAACAAGCAAACTGACAAAAATCACATGATTATCTCAATAGATGCAGAAAAACCCTTTGATAAAATACAATACCCATTCCTATTGAAAACACTAGAAAGTAGAGGAATAGAAGGATCTTTCCTAAAAATAATAAATAGCATCTATCTAAAACCATCAGCAAACAACATCTGCAATGGGGATAAACTCAAAGCCTTCCCAATAAGATCAGGAGTGAAACAAGGATGCCCATTGTCACCTCTATGTTTTAATATTCTACTAGAAACACTAGCAGTAGCAATTAGAGAAGAAAAAGAAATTGAATGTATTAAAATAGGAAATGAGGAGACCAAGCTATCACTTTTTGCAGATGATATGATGGTCTACTTAAAGAATCCTAGAGAATCAACCAAAAAGCTAGTTGAAATAATCAACAACTTTATCAAAGTTGCAGGATTCAAAATAAACCCACATAAGTCATCAGCATTTCTATATATCTCCAACCCATTTCAGCAGCAAGAAATAGAAAGAGAAATTCCATTTAAAATCACCCTAGACAATATAAAATACTTAGTAATCTATATGTCGAGACAAACACAGGAACGATATGGACATAACTACAAAACACTCTCCACACAATTAAAACTAGATCTAAACAATCGGAAAACATTGATTGCTTATGGGTGGGATGAGCTAACATAATAAAAATGACAATCCTACCCAAATTAATTTACTTATTTAGTGTCATACCCATTGAACTACCATAAAACATTTTTGCTGAATTAGAAAAAAAAAACATAAAGTTCATTTGGAAGAACAAAAGATGAAAAATATCCAGGGAAATCATGAAAAAATGCAAAGGAAAGAGGACTTGCAGTCCCAGATCTCAAACTATACTATAAAGCAGTGGTCATCAAAACAATTTGGTACTGGCTAAGAGACAGAAAGGAGGATCAGTGGAATAGACTTGGGGTAAATGACCTCATCAAGACAATCTATGATAAGCCCAAAGTTCCCAGTTTGGGGGACCAAAAACCACTATTTGATAAAAACTGCTGGGAAAATTGGAAGACAGTTTGGATCATCACCTCATACCCTACACCAAGATAAACTCAGAATGGGTGAATGACCTGAATATAAAGAAGGAAACTATAATCAAATTATGTGAACACAGAATAGTATACTTGTCAGATCTTTGGGAAAGGAAAGATTTTAAAACCAAGCAAGAGCTAGAACAAATCACAAAATTTAAAATCAATAATTTTGATTACATCAAATTAAAAAGGATTTGTACAAACAAAACCAATGTAACCAAAATTAGAAGGGAAGTAACAAATTGGGAAACAATCTTCATCACTAAAACCTCTTAGACAAAGGTCTAATTACTCAAATTTATAAAGAGCTATACCAATTCTACAAAAAATCAAGCCATTCTCCACTTGATAAATGGGCAAGGGACATGAATAGGCAATTTTCAGATAAAGAAATCAAAACTATTAATAAGCACATGAAAAAGTGTTCTAAATCTCTTATAATCAGAGAGATGCAAATCAAAACAACTCTGAGATACCACCTTACACCTAGCAGATTGGCTAATATGACAGCAATGGAAAGTAATGAATGCTGGAGGGGATGTGACAAAGGTGGGACATTAATGCATTGCTGGTGGAGTTGTGAATTGATCCAATGATTCTGGAGGGAAATTTGGAACTATTCCCAAAGGGTGCTAAAAGACTGTCTGCCCTTTGATCTAGCCATAGCACAGCTGGGTTTATACCCCAAAGAGATAAAGGGGAAAAAAAAGGAAAAAGACACATACAAAAATATTCATAGCTGCTCTCTTTGTGGTGGCAAAAAATTGGAAAATGAAAGGATTCCCTTCAACTAGGGAATGGCTGAATTAATTGTGGTAAATGTTGGTGATAGGATACTATTGTGCTCAATGGAATAATAAAGTGGAGGAATTCCATGGGAACTGATACAACCTCCAGGAAGTGATGCAAAGCAAAAGGAGCTAAACCAGGAAAACATTGTACACAGAGACTGATACACTGTGGTACAATCGAATGTAATAGTCTTCTTCATTAGTAGCAATGCAGTGACCCTGAACAACTTGGAGTAATGTGAGAGAAAAACCATTATCCACATTCAGAGGAAACACTGTGGGAGTAGATACACTGAAGAAAAACAACTGCTTGAATACATGGATCGAAGGGATATGGTTGGGGATGTAGACACTAAATGAACATCCTAGTGCAAATATCAACAACTTGGAAATAGGTTCTGATCAAGGACACAAGTAATACCCAATGAAATTGCGTGTTGGCTGCGGGAAGGGTTGGTGGAGGGGAGGGAGGGAAATAATGTGATTATTGTAACCAAGGAATAATGTTCTAAATTGACTGAATAAACTAATTTAAATGGGGAAAATAAAGAAAATGCTCCACATATAAAATTTTTTTTAAATTGAAATAAACTGAATATTTTATAAAGTTCATGCAATGAATGTATTAGTTGAGTACCAGATTATGTGCCTTATCAGTTATGGTAGGATGTTCTCAACCAAGGAATTCTTAAACAAATAAAAGATAAAATAATTTTGATTAAATACAAATTAAAATATTCTGTAAAAACAAAATTAATGAAGCCATTCTCCAATTGATAAATGGGCAAGGGACATGGATAGGCAGTTCTCAGATAAAGAAATCAAAACTATTAACAAGCACATGAAGAAGTGTTCTAAATCTCTTATAATCAGAGAGATGCAAATAAAAACAACTCTGAGGTATCACCTCACACCTAGCAGACTGGCTAACATAACAGCAAAGGAAAGTAATGAATGCTGGAGGGGATGTGGCAAAGTAGGGACATTAATTCATTGCTGGTGGAGTTGTGAACTGATCCAACCATTCTGGAGGGCAATTTGGAACTATGCCCAAAGGGCGACAAAAGAATATCTACCCTTTGATCCAGCCATAGCACTGCTGGGTCTGTACCCCAAAGAGATCATGGACAAAAAGACTTGTACAAAAATATTCATAGCTGTGCTCTTTGTGGTGGCCAAAAACTGGAAAACAAGGGGATGCCCATCAATTGGGGAATGGCTGAACAAACTGTGGTATATGTTGGTGATGGAATACTATTGTGCTAAAAGGAATAATAAAGTGGAGGAGTTCCATGGAGACTGGAACAACCTCCAGGAAGTGATGCAGAGAGAGAGGAGCAGAACCAGGAGAACATTGTACACAGAGACTAATACACTGTGGTATAATCGAATGTAATGGACGTCTCCATTAATGGCGGTGTAATGTCCCTGAACAATTTGCAGGGATCCAGGAGAAAAAAACACTATTCATAAGCAAAGGATAAACTATGGGAGTGGAAACACCGAGGAAAAGCAACTGCCTGAATACAGAGGTTGAGGGGACATGACAGAGGAGAGACTCTAAATGAACACTCTAATGCAAATATTATCAACAAAGCAATGGGTTCAAATCAAGAAAACATGTAATGCCCAGTGGATTTACGCATCGGCTATGGGGGGTGGGGGGGAGGAAAAGAAAGTGATCTATGTCTTTAACGAATAATGCTTGGAAATGATCAAATAAAATATATTTTAAAAAATTAATGCAGCTAAAATAAGTAGTGAATTTGAGAAATCTTTATATCAAACATTTTCAATAATAATCTTAAATTTTGAACCAGCAATATTATAAATAGGTTGTTATCTCAAAGAGATTAAAGCTATGTATAAAGAATCTACCTGTAGAATAACATATATAGTAGGTCTTTTTGTGGTGACAAAGAACTAGAAACTGAAGGGATGTTCATCAGTCAGGGAAAGGTTGAACAAGTTGTGATATATGCTTGTAATGGAATATTTTTGTACCATAAGAAATTATAAACAAGGTCATCACAAAAAAACAACAAACAAACAAACTTGGAAATACCTATATGAAGTGATGCAAGCAGAATCAAGAGAATGTCATACACAGTATCAACAATAATGTAGGATGATCAACTGTGAATGACTTAACTATTGTCAACAAAGCAAAGATCCAGGACCACTTTAAGAGAAAAAGAGACATCTACCTCCATTGAAGGAATAGAGTTCAAATGCAAATTGAAATCTATTATTCTTTTTTTTCCTCCATGAATTTTGTATATATTGTAAACAATATATGTAAGAATATTATAAGAAATATATGTAAAAATGTAAGAATGTTGTAAGCAATAGATGTCTTCTTTCACAACATGATAAACATGGATATTACCTATCTTATTGGGGAGTTGGGAGGGAAAGATAAAACATGAATTATAAAGTATCAGAAAATGAATATTATAAAACTGTACTAACATGTAAAATATAACCTCCTAAAATAATAATGTTCTGAAATCCAAAATATATAGATAATTAAAATTCTAAGAAGAATTTTAAACTGTTAATGACTACGAGAAATACAATTCAAAACAATCTCATATCCAGGCTAAGTACAAAGAATGGTAATAGTAAATGTGAACTGACTTAGCACAGTGTAAGAAATCCAAGAAAACAATATTTTAAATGAGTAGAACAATGGGAATGGAAAGAATGACAAGAAAACCAAGACCAAATGCTATAAAATTATAATGACTAAGCTAATTTCAAAGGAAAAATATGTGAAGACAAATATTCCCCCACTTTCATTAATCAGGGAAGACTATCATGATGACTTTTTTGGTATCTTGTTCAGTTTTGCTGGACTTCTTCCTCCTTTTAAAAATCCTTTAATATTAGAGATAGCTCTTAGGAATCAGATGGGGTGTAATGAATATGTAAATATGTAAAAAGATATCAATAAAAATTCCCAAAAGATCTTGAAATTAGGGAAGAAAGGAATAAATATGTATATAGTGTCAAGCATAGTGGTAGGTACTTTATAAATATTATCTCATTTGATCATTCAAATATCTTATTTGAAAGTCCTTTCCTTCATTATAATGTTTTGGAATCAGATGATCTGCCATTAAGTCCCATCTCTTTCAATTGAACCTATATGACCTGGGACAAATAATTTAAACAGGTCTCGGTTCCCTTATTTTTAATATGGTAGAAAAATATTACCTTCATTAAAGGGTTGTTATATGGATCAAATTAAGTTATGGAATAAAGGACTTTGTAAACTTTATGGTGATCTATATCTATTTGTGTATCATCTCTGTATGTATGCATATCTCTAATATATATGTGTATAAACCATCTATTGAATATCTGTGTCCATGTATATGCACCTATGTGTATGTATATTTTCATCATCATTATCATTAGTGTGTCTAATTTATGAAGCTATCATAATATATCCAGTCTATTTTATCTGTCATATGTATCTGTTTGTTTCACCTATGTACATATCATTTATCTCTAGCTTGCTAGCCAGGTATTATCTATCATATAGATGTATGTAGGCATTGTTTATCATCTATCTATTTATCAGGCAAGCTATTGAATCCCACCTTATATACCCACTAGCTATGCAATTCTGGGTAAGTCAATTAACTTCAGTATTGTTTCCTTATTTCTAAAATGAGAAGGGAGAACCTGGTGGCATCTAAGGTCCTCTTCACCTCTACATCAGTGGTCCTGTGTCAGATTCTGATCCTGTGCTCTTTGTTTGAGTAAATAAGGAGCAGGGACCAAAATGTCCTACATTCTTAAGCTGATGTATCTGCTAAATCTGCTTCCCCTAAAATGTTTATCATAGGTTGGACCCTACAACATAGAGAGATATGAATTTCCCTCTATGTATATGTATATGTGTAAATATAAAAAACCATCATTAGATATATATGTATGTATGTATATTTATATTTGTGGTGGCAGAATAAGAGAATGGGTAGAAGGAGAGACTGAGAGGGCTAGACTCAATTCCTATCTCTAATGTTTACTTTGTAACCCTGGAGAAGTCATTTAAAATCAGTGTGGCTCCTTGGACTTATCTACTGAATCAATCAGATCGCAACCTGTGCTAGAAAGACTTATTATATTAAGTCTCCAAACTGATTAAAACATAAGTCTTGAGTGTGTGTATAATATACACATACATGTATGTAGCATTTTGTATGTTTTCTTTTTGTATTTGAATCTCTCTTGCTTTTTAATTATATATATTTATTGTGTATATATGTATATAGGTATATATGTGTGTGTGTGTGTATACTTGTAGATGAGCCTCTCTCTTAGCTTGTGTATTTACCTTTGTATATATGGTGGGGAAAGGAAAGAGAAAAAAAGAAAGAGAGACAGAGAGAGACAGAGAGACACACAGAGAGAGAACCTGTGATTTCATTTCATTTTGGTCTGATCCTTGGATTTCATTTTGTAAGACACTCCCAATATTTCCAGTGTGGAAAGTCCTTCCACAAATAAAACCAACAGATTATTCAATAACAGCTTAGAGTTGTCTGGATCATTGAGAGATAAAATGGCCTTCCTATGGTCACACAGATAGTATGACTGAGGCAGAATCAAAACCCTTGTTTTCTAGACTGCATGGCTGCTTTTTATATAATATGCTTTTAATGCACATGTTTCAAATAACTGAATTGAATTTATAGACCCATCAAGGAGGTCTAGCAGTACCAGATTTTAAACTATATCACAAAGCAGTAATTATTAAAACTATTTGATACCAGCTAAGAAATAGGAAAGTGTCTGTGGAACAGAACAGACATATGACAAACAGTTGTAAAAGATTATAGTCACCTTGTGTCTGACTTCTTTCTCTGTTACTATTGAGGGTAGCACTAGATCCTCTCAGTCACCCTGACTCACATCATCAGCATCATCCTCAGTTCCTCTCACTCACCCACCATGTCAAAATGTCCTTGGACAATATGGCACAACATCTACAAGATCTTTCATTTGGGTAGACCTTTCACAAGCCAGCTTCTTCCTCCTTTTTCTTTCTTCTCGCACTTTACTCCATTCTGTGCAACCTACACTCCATCAACACTGGCCTTTTCACTATTCCTTATATACAACACTCACTGGCTACTGCCATATGCCTAGAATGCTCTCCCCCTGCACTTCAGCCTCCTCCCTTCTCTGGCTTCTTTGAGTCTCAGTTCAAATCCTGCCTTGCTGCAAAAGTCCTTTCATTCACCCTACTCAATGTTAATGCCTTTCCTCTGGGATACTCTGCATAAAACTTATATGTATGTGTATATATATATATATATATATATATATATATATATATTTATATGAGTGTTTCCATGTCCCTGCCCTCCCCCACACCCCAGACCATTAGAATGTGAAGGCTCCTTAAAGGCCATTTTTTTCCTTTCTTTGAATTCCAAATACTTTGCATGTGTGCCTGGAATATAGTAAGTTCTTAAATGAATGTTTCTTTGCTTTTTGCTTTGACTTTACAGCAATACATATATATATATATGTATATATATATATATTTATACATATATGTGTGTATATTTATATATGAGTGTATATGTGTATGAATGAATGAATGAATGAAGCATTGATTAAGCACTTACTATATGCAAAGCACTGGGAATTCAAGTGGATTACCAAAAATAAGGCACTACCTGCTCCTAAGGAGCTCATATTTTAATGGGAGAAATAATGCAAGTGGAAGTTTTCAGTTCCAACTCAGATGGAAAGTTCCTGAGGTCCTTAGCAGCAGCAGTTGTTAATGCTTTTTCTTTAATGGCATTTCTACTGATAAAATGATATCATTTTCCAATGTTGACCGATTTGATAGTGTCAAGTTCTTCTGTTCTCCAGTCAAAGTCTAAGGAGAGACAATGGTCAGAGAGAAGTGATTTGATTTGCCTTTCACATGCTACCTCCTTTCTCTCCCTCAGGGCACCCCATTCCTTCAGCAGGGCTGGCTTGCCTGCCCTATGTGTGACAATTGATAGGAATGGTTGGCCTCCTTTCCATAGGAGTTTCTTTCCTAGGCGATGGTGGGGAGAGATCCAGACTGAAAATGGGAATCGTGGTTTAGAATGTGGCTCAACTCCCAGGGTTCCTGTACCTATCTGCCCATTGGTGTCAGTCAATAGTTTTTGCTGTCCCTGTTAAGGAATGAGATATAGAAGAGAGAGAGAGAGAGAGAGAGAGAGAGAGAGAGAGAGAGAGAGAGAGAGCATCTGATAGATCAGTAGATAGATAGTTTGATAGATCAACAGATAAAAAGAGATAGATATATTGTATCATATTATATATTAATTATATAAGTTCTTCCTATATTATGTAAACCCTAAACATCTTCAGTGACTGCCATTAATATGATATAAAAATTAAATTATAATCTCTAATAATAAAAATATTATATTTTATGAGGCTTATTAAAGATAATTAGAAATCAAGGAATAAAGAGGATACAAAATAAAAACCATGTGCCCATGGCTGGTTAGTCAAATTTTCCTACCTTACCACCATCACCGCTGATACTACATCATACCAAAAAGAGGAGGAGCCTCAACACCCATTCCCTTTATCTTTTTTCTACAGGAAGTACATAATGACAGGAAGTCAGTGGGCTCTCAGGATATGTAGTTCTTTTTTAGGGTAACAGATTTTCAATTATACAATGCATATAGTTCAAGGAGAAGTCTTATTCAGATTTGGTAACAAAACTTTAACTGCATTATTCATGGAACAATATAAAATATCCCTCCCTCCTGGAAACCATAAAGAAAACAGAATTAATGAAATAAAACTTTTAAGGTCAAGTCTTGTCAGTATCTTTTATCTTTAAGTTTTTTTCACTCACTCATTCCCATGGGTCACAAAACAATTTGAAATTTAAATATGAAAAGATATATCACATGAATTGCAATTTAGGGATTCTATAGATGTGCTTCTTTTTTCTTTCTCTATGCTCATGAAGACAGAGAACACTTAATAGTGACCTTTCTGGTCAGAGCAATTACCTTTCCCTTCTCTGTATTTATGTCTTTGTGTGTGAGCTTTGATAGCTTTCTATCTCACACCCTCCCTAAACTCCAACCTGACTGAAAATTATATGGGGATGTGTGTGTGTGGGGGGGTGGGGTAAGCAGCTCTTTCTTTCTTTAGTGTTTTGATTTTTGTTACTTTGCTATTTTCTACACACATGCACACATATACAAACATGCACGTAGCCCTGCCTTTTGTATATTGTTTATAATTTGTTTTAAAATGGGTCTGGGAATTATAAAGTATAGTCCTAACTCTGCTACTCCCTTTCTCCCTTTGCCTGAAAAAGTCACAACTTCTTTAGCTGCAAAATGGAGTTCTCCATACATTTTAACTTTGGCTCACTGGTATTCTGAGAGGACAAAAATATGTGAAGATGAGTTTGCAAATAAAAGGATTTGTTTTTATTGTTATTCCAAGGAATATGTTATAATCTCAATCTCCTATTGTGACTGGAACCTTCTGATTACATGGGAAGGGGGCAGAAAGATTGCTTTCTGAATTGCCTCAAAAACTTGCTCAGAATCCATTTCCACAAAACATCCAAAGACAACATAGGCATTTCCCATCTAATGTCTTTAAACGATTTTGCAAAAGCATGGCTTTAAGTGAAATATCACTACAGGGGGCACTTGAAGCATCGGAGAAATGGCATAATTGAAGGATGAGCCTATAGAGTTTTACAAAGAGGATTGTTTCATTAATGCTACTGGAAAATAACACCAACTGGGGTGATTTTATTCAGTATATGCCATGGGATCCCACTTGACCTAACATTGTTAGCTGGTTCTGGGAAATCATGGTATTAGCTGAAACATCATCAGAGGGGCCATTAACTACTTCCATTGGAACAATGTCACAATATTATAGATGTTGTTTTCAAGATTTTAATGAAATTCAAACAAATAACTAATGAGTACCTTCCATGTTAGGTATAAAGAAAACTACAAAGTTTATTGTGCTTTCAAACAGTTTACATCCTGCCAAATTAAGAGACAATCGACTAAATGATGTTACAACAGAGTTAGAGACTTTAGTTTGGGGTTTGGTCACAATTTGTTAATGATGTTATTTCCAGTTGATGTATTTAGGGGATTGTGGGGTTGGGAATGGAGGGAGGTTGGACCAGACCTGTGGATTTCTAGTGAGGAACCCCCCTCTACTAATACAGATAGGCAGCTGTTCTCTAACTCATAGTCTAAAAAGTTGCCTGGAGTACTAGGAAATTCAATACCTTGCCTAGGGTCACACAGTCAATATCTGTTAGTGCTGGACTTTTAATCCAGGCTAGTTCTCTAACTACACTATGAATGCTGCTTAGATGGACTATTCCGGTTTGTGATATTCTGTCTGTTGCTAGAACAAATGATTCTTCACTTCCTACTTTTGACTTATTATTGTATATATTTCTTTTCTTTTAAGTTTAATTAATTGTTTCTGGGACAAACATGTATTATCATGGAAAAACACACTTCCATATTGGTCATTGTTGGAAGAGCACATTCATACAAAACTAAAACCCCAAAATAAAGTAAAAAAATATACTGATATGAAGGATAGTGTGGTTTAATCATCATCCATCCAGCTCAGCAGTTCTTTTTCTGAATAGCAAACCCAGTCCTAAGTCCTTCAAAATTGTCCTAAATCATTGCATTGCTGAGAGCAGCCAAGTTTTTTCAGCTGATCATTATACAATATAGCTGTTCCTGTGTACAGTGTTCTCCCAGTTCTGCTTATTTTGTTCTGCATCTGTTCATGCAGATTTTTTCATCTTTGTTTGAAATCATTCTGTTAATCAATTTTAAAATAGTATTCCATCATAGTGTTTATTTCAGTGGTGCCTCTGACTGACACAGCAAAATGTCAAAAGCAGTTCAAACTCCAGTTCTACTATTAACTGACTGTGTGAACTTGGGCTAGGCATTTGACTTCATTTCCTCATCTATAAAATAAAGGTGTTGGACTAGATGACCTATTTGGCCCTTTCTATCTCTATCATTATTCTTCCATTCTTTCAAAATATACTTTCCTTATATATGTCAATACTTCAAGGATCTGTGATTTAATGTGAAATTTAAAAAAATGTTTTAAAAAGTTTTTAGACATTGAAACAATTTTAAATATTTTTCTGACATTTTGCAATTCATCTCCCTCCTTACCCCTACCAACTCCATATAGGTCATGTATGTGTTAGCATACTATATATTTCCATGTTCATCATGTTGTGAAAGAAGACACATATTGCTTACACTAGAAAAAAATTCATGGGGGAAATAAAGTGAAAAACTGTAACTTTCAATTTGCATTCAGACTGACTGTCAGTTCCTTCTATGGAGGTAGATAGCTATTCTGTCACAAATTCCTCAGAGTTGTATTGCTGATAATAATTAATTCATTCATAGTTGGTCATTATACATTATTGCTGATACTGTTACAACATTCTCCTGGTTCTGTTCACTTCACTTTGTATCACTTCATATAACTCTTTCCAGTTTGTTTCTCTCTCTCTCTCTCTCTCTCTCTCTCTCTCTCTCTCTCTCTCTCTCTCTCTCTCTCTCTCTCTCTCTCTCTCTCTGTTACTGTCTCTGTGTGTGTGTGTGTCTCTCTCTGTCTCTCTGTGTCTCTTTCTCTCTCTGTCTCTCGGTCTCTATCTCTCTGTCTCTCTCCCTCTGTGTGTGTGATATTATTATGCTTGTCATTTCTTCTAGGAAAATAGTACTACATTGCAAACCTGTATCACAATGTGTTCAACCACTCTCCAATTGATTGACATCCATTCAGTTTCCAGTTCTTTGCCATTCATTGGTATGAGTTCTTGTATTTATTCATTCTTCTATACATGTTGATTATAACCCCTCTGAACCTTATTTAAGCATCTTCATGAGTTTCTCTGGTCAAAAAAGTAAATAAATCTTCACTTGGTGCCAGCATTCTACTAATGAGACCCCAAACTTGGTGCTTTAATGACCAGCTTTCAATCCTCTGCTAGATCTGTACACCCTTGAAGTACAGCCTTGAAGAATCTCAGAACCTACACTCCTGTCACATCTCTTAAGAACACAGGGTCACTTCTTTATATGAGGATGTATGAGAAGGTTAACAGCAGAGACCTTTATCACATTCTTGTAATAACTTTTATTAATTATCCCTCTATCTTGGATCATCGTGATCAGCCACATGCTAGCAAAAGCCAAAAGATCATGCACTTAGAAGACTTAAAGTCCTATGGGAGCTGCCCAATCCAATGAACAGTTGTCCCTAGCTCTAAGCCAGAGCCCTTGTCTAGACGCATGGTAAGGGATGATAGCTGGCAAAGCACTGATGATCAAAATAAGACATATTCATGTTTACTGCTAAGTAAGAAACAAATGCTCAGCCTGTTCTTTTTAGCTTAAGCATGTTGCACACGAGGCTCTAATATATACCCAGAAGAATAAGGTTGGCAGGAAGGCAAAGATCTATTTTATGATCCAGTCTACTTCACTCTCTTACAGAGCCCAGACAATTTGGTGTGTTTAATCTTTAGGCCTAGATTCTACCAGAGACATAATCTCTGATCAGATCCTAAACACCCGCTAGAAACAGCACGGCATTGTGGAAGGCAAGGACTAGGAGTCAGATCATCTCATCCTAATTTTGCTGTTTGACCTTGGGAAAATCATTAAAGCTTGTGTCTTAATGTCTGCCTTAACCCAAAATGGGAAAGTTGGACTTGTTAAACTGGAAGTTTCCTTCTAGTTCCAAATGCTAAATCATTTCTTTTTGTGACCCTTTGACTCTTTTTGACCCCATTTGAGGTTTTCTTTGCAAAGATCCTGGAATGGTTTGCCATTTCCTTCTCTAGCTCATTTTATAGATAAGGAAACTGAGACAGAGGTAAATGATTTGGCCAAGGTCACACAGCTAATAAGTATCAAAGTGAATTTTTGACTCAAGTCTTCCTGACTCCAGCCCCAGCACTCTACCCATTGTACCACCTAGCTGCCCCAAAATTCTACATTTCCTCTATTATGTCCTGGTGTGGCTTGCATCAGTGTCGATAGTTTAGTGTGGTTTGTTTGTTGTGAGTGAATGTGTTCATCTGTTTGCTTACAGAGGGGAAAACACCAACTCCAAACTGATTGCCAAGGCTTTCCATCTTTCTAAAGCCAAAGCCATATTAGTCAGTGCTTTGGTCAGCCATTTCTGTGGATTCTCAGGCTGCCTTCCTGACATGTAGCCAATCAGCCTCAGTGTCCAGGCAGCCTATAAATCAGCAGGCATGTTTTAATGATACATTAAATTACAGTGTGCCCTGAAGCAATATACCTGATCTTTGCTGGCCATGGCCACTTGCCAGTGGTGTCAGCTGGGATACAGTTTTTTAAATGAACTGCCATGTGAGGGACAATAGAAGAGAACAGGAGGAAATGGAGAAGTAAATTCTCTTGGACATCAGAAGGCAGCTGCAGTGTGCCTGATAACTTTTAAGAGAGTAACTATTTTGTCTGTTGGGTTTAAAGAATGACATTTTAGTACCAGTGGCCAAGTTATTTACTTTAGGTCAAGGTACCCAAAAGTAAGTAAAATACTGGTTGGTCTCTCATGGTCCATGATGCTATCTTTCTTTCTTTGAAGGATATTAAGGAGGAAAGGCCAGGAAGGGAATTAAGTTCAGAGCTCTATCTAACCACATATGACCTCTCTATTAAAGGAAGGACTTCAAGTTGATCCAAGAGAAGCAGGTCCAGGATCATCTCTAACAGATCAAATCAAAGTATATTCTAAGAAAAGAATATGCTGCAGGAATAAATGCTTAATCATACACACAATAAACTCCCTCTTTCCTTCCCTAGGTTCCAAGATTCCTCAATTCTTATGTATATTTTAGTATCACTACTTCTGGAGAATTTATGAATTGGGAAGTGGCAAGGCACCTGATAACTCTGGCAGAGATGAATGCAAGTATTTTTTGGTAAATAACATGGGTCAGCAAAACTTCATGCTAATCAGTTCATGGCACCAAAACCAGGATCAATGAAGATTAAACATTGAAACAAGACCCAAGAATCACAGACTCATAGGCCCTCAGAATTTGTTATGTATTATTTGATATTATGTAGTATTTATGTTTCTCATTTCTGATTGGTCCTGAACTGTATAGCATTTTTTATCAAGGATGAAGGAATAGATGATGAGCTCATCAAATCTAAAAATAACACTAAGGTGGTAGGTATAGCCTATACACTGGATGTTAGTCAAGGTCCTCAAAGATCTTGAAAGTACAAAACACTGGGCAGACTTTACAGGTGACATTTTGGCCCATATCCAGGATTTCATCATCATGGACGGAATTCTTTGAATAAGAATTTTCCTATGTCAAAGGAGATTGGCAACTGCTCAAAAAGAGAGTCTTAGAGAGTTGACTGGTGCACTGAAAGATTAAGTGATTTGCCTGGAGATACCTGGTTAATATGTGTCAGAGACAGGAATAAAACTCAGGTCCTTACTCTAAGAATGATGCTGTCTTTGCCAAAATGACGCAGAAGAAATTTGAGATAAATGGCTTTAAAAATGCCAACTTTTCAAGTGCATGATGGAGAAAACATGGCAAAATAATACTTTAAATAAGATCTGGAGGGTGAGATAGGGTTAGTATAATACAAACAAAAGTATCCACTGACTCCAATGGAAAAGGAAATGGCAAATTACTCCAGTATCTAACACCATGGATTACTCTAGTCCATGAGATCATGAAGAGTTGGACACAATTGAACAACTAAACAGCAAATCCAGACTTGGTAGGAATTTTCAGAGTTATAAACCATCTAAGAATATTTCCTGATTGCCTGTTGAATTGTGATCACTCTTCTCTTCAGAGATAATTGGTCTTTCTTTCTCAGAGATTCATTTCCTAATTCCATGTTGGCAAGCAAGAGTGTTCCTATAAGAACATTTTTTAAAATCCCAATGCTCTCAGTGTCTTATGAGAAATTCTTCAGATTATTCATACTAATATTGTAGTTCACAAATCCTTACCATTACATTACTCATTAATAAGTCACTTTTGATTTATAATTGTAGTATATCAGTTAATCAGTAAAATCACTAAGACAAAGCAAAGATCAAAACATTTATATTAAACTTCACTGAATCACACTCTCTTGACCATATCCTTGTGGAGATTGGTCACACACTTAAAGTCACAGGGTAGTAAGGTCCTCCAGTAGGGAATACATGTACCAAGCCAACTCAGAACTTTAATTGTAAATATTGATATCTTCTTTCGGTTTTAGGAACTGCTCATAAGAGTCTCAAGTTGTTCACAACTTCTATGTGAACAAATCAATACTTCCACTTGCTATGTTGTCTTGTTCCATGCTATATTGGCCTTCATACCTTCTTTAGGGGTGATATATGAGGTAGAATGTCTTCTAGTCAGCTTCTTTACTTCCCAGATGTTCTTCTATTGGTTTGGCCTTGCTCAACGATAGCAAATATCTTTTACTTCCCATTTCAGGCTTAGCTGAAGCCTTCAGCTACAGACATGTTTTCTTCTTTTAGGATAAGACAACAGTTTATCCTAATACTGGTTACAGAAAAAAATTCTCTAACTCTACTACTCTGGCAAAATTCTTCTTTCCTAATCAATATCTCAAGTGGAAATGCAGGGAAGTATCTTCTGTTTTGTTTGCTTCTCTATTCTATTCTTTATTTTCTCAGTAAAAACTGAGAGTAGCAAAACTACAAAGTGTATTTTCTCTATTTCTTCTCCTCAGCAGCAAGTCATATATAAATAATGAGCAGCTGGCCTGTCCATAGAAATCAACAACTGCTCCCTTCAGTATACTCGGTGGTTGTTTTAGTAAGGACACTAAAGCTGATTTATGCCCCAGACAAGTAAATTGGCAAGGGTCAACCCCCTTCCACAAGAAAGCAAATGTTTCTTCAGGATTCATTATGAATACATAGTGTCCAGCACTAAAGAAATGATAGCACCTTACTCTGACCTAGTTAGAACACATCTGGATAACTGCATTCAGTCCTGGGTACCACATTTTATCAAATACATTAACAGACCAGAGAGTGTCCAAAGGAAAGTGACTAGTTGGGTAAAGGTTGTTGAGTTTTTTCTTTATGATGATTGGTTGAATGAATTGAGTATGGTTGGTTTGGAGAAGAGAATACTCAGGGAGGAATGTATACCTTTCCTGATCTCTTCCTAATTAATGCTAGTAATGCCTTCCTTTCATTAATTATCTCCATTTTATCATATATCTCTTTTATTTGTACATAATTGCATATTTTTCTCCTCTGCTCATCTGTAAACTCCCTAAGAGCAATAATTGTCTTTTTTCACAAAACCCTTATACTCTGTTTTAGAACTGATACTAAGAATTGATCCCATGGCAGGAGAGTTGCAAGATCTAGACAACTGAGTTTGAGTGACTTGCCTAAGGTCACATGGGTAGGAAGTATCTGAGGTCATATTTGAACCCAGGACCTCCCATCTCCAGGACTGGCTCTCTAAGTACTGAACCACCTAGCTATCCCAGGAATTGTCTTTTATCTTTCTTTGTATTCCCAGTACTTAGCATAGTGACTGGTACATAGTAGTTACTTAATAAATGTTTATTGACTGTGTAGATGAAGAACTTTCTCCAAAATGTTTGAAAGTCTGTAATGCAGAAGAGTCAGTCAGTCAACCAGCCTTTATTAAATGTTTATTATGAGTTGAGCATTATATCAAGCAATGGAATATACAAAGAAAAGCTTTCCAATAAAATAGTCACTGCCCTCAAGAAGCTTATGGTCTAACAAGGGTGACAACATGCAGATAATTATGTGCAAATAAGATAATACTGGACAATTTGAGAATAATATCAGAGAGAAGATATAATGATTAAGGAAAACTGGGAAAAGGCTTTTTGTAGAAAGTGATGCTTTTGACGAAACTTGAAGGAAGTTAAGAGGGAGATGTAGAGGAAGAGAGTTGTAAGCATGGGGAGCAGCCATTTAAATGCTCAAAGTCAAAGGATGGATTTTCTTATGGCAGGGACAGAAAGTAGGCCAGTATCACTGGAGTAAAGTTTATATAGAGGGAAGTAAGGTATAAGAAGAAGAGAAAGGAAGAGAGGAATGGAGATAAAGAGAGAGAACATTCTAGGCATGAGAGACAGTATGGGAAAGGCATGGGAATTGGAGAGATGGAGCCTTACATGAAAAAGAATAAGAAGAAGGTCAATGTTGGTCTATCAAAGGGCTTTGAAGGGCTTTAAGAGCCAAGCATAAGATGTTATATTTGATTTTGGAAGTGAGAGGGAGCCCCAGAGTTTACTAAATATGATGGAGTGACTCTAAGTCAAATCTGTCCTTTATAAATTTGATATTTGAATGGAGGACAAATGGGAGTAGGGAGAGACATGAGGCAGAAAGACCAACCAACAGCCTCCTGCAATATCACAAGGTCTCTTGGTACATCCCAAGGTGATGACAGTGTCTGAGTAGAGAAGGGAACCTATACAAGAAAAATTATGAAAGTAGAAATAGCAAATATGGGAGGTCAGAAAAAGAAATGATGAAAGAGAGAGGGGGAAGAAGAGGAGAGAGAGAGAGAAAGAGAGAGAGAGAGAGAGAGAGAGAGAGAGAGAGAGAGAGAGAGAGAGAGAGAGAGAGAGAGAGAGAGAGAGAGAGAGAGAGAGAGAGAGAGAAAGAGAGAATACTCTAGTGTGGCACCTAGGTTTTGAGTCTAGGTGACTCAGAGGATGATGAGAGAGTTAGAAGAGGAGAAAGTTCGGAGGAGGGAAAGGATGATGTTAATGACTTCAGTTTTGCATTAAATTTAGGATTTGACTTGCTTTACTTAGACTTTGAGCAAAAACTCTATCTAGTGGATAGAAGTTGCAAAAAGAAAAATATTGGCCAAATATAAGTAAAAACTTCCTAATTAGTAAAGCTATCCCAAAGTATATGAATGGTTCAAGAGATAATGCCAACCTCTGCCCATTCCCTTGAGAATTTCAAACAAAGACTAAATGATTACTCATCAGTAATGTTGTAGGAGATGCTTCTGTTCAGCCAAATATTGAATTAGTTGGCTTCTCTGGTCCCTTTCAGCTCCATGGTTCTACAAAAAGCATGAACAAAGAATATACCACCACTTTCATTTGATTCTCCTAGGCTTTTTCATTGTTCTCTTAAGTCAGGAATATCTTCTTTCTTTAAGTTCTCCTTTGCTACTAACACATAATAATAATAGCCAGTACTTATATAGTTCTTAATATATGCCAGGCATGGTGCTAAGTGCTTTACAAATATCTCCTTTGATCCTCAAAACAACTCTGTAAGGTAGGTGCTATTTTTATCCCCATTTTAAAGAAAAGGAAACTGAGGCAAACAGAAGTTAAGATATTTCTCTAAGATCGCACAACTAGCACCTGTCAAAAGGTAAATTTGAACTCAGATCTTCTTGACTACAAGCCTAGCACTCTATTCATAGTACCATCTCAGTGCTATAAAAATCTCATATCATGATGAAGAAAAATGATTATCCTTCCTTGCTCTGGATGTTCTACCCAACCTAACAAAGTCACAAATAGAAATAGAAAACAAAAATACATAGAACAAAATAATAAATAGAAATAGAAAAATAGAAATGCAGGTTAAATAGAAAATATTTTTAAGTATAGGAAATAGAAAAATAGAAACAGAAAAACAAAAACATGTTACATTTTTGGAATTGCTCAACCTAATTCAATTTCATCTCATTAAAAAAAATAATCATTAAGAAAAAGAAAAAAGAAACCATCCTTGACTTCAAGGAACTTAAATCTTATTTAGAGGTAAAAAATATTCAAAAAAGACAAGTAAACATAAGATAATTTTAGTAGAAGGCAAGGAATAAGTAGGAGGTTGGAGGCTGCTAGTAGGAGGTGGTATAACAAATGAGTCTTAAAATAAGCTAAAGAAACTAAGAAGCAGAAATGAAGAGAGAGAACATTTCAAGCATAGGAAACAGTCTAAACAATAGCAAAGAGGTATGAGATTTAATGTTGGATTTAGAAGACAGCAAGTAAATCTGTGTGGTTAGTTTTAGAAGACATGCCAGCAGGTATTGAGAATTAAGTAAAGAAAGCAAACCGAAACCAGATTGTGAAGGACTTTAAATTACAAATAAAGGAAATGACATTTTATCATCAAATCAGAAAAAAAATTATTAAGTGCTTACTATGTGCCATACACTGTGCTAAATTGGTCGAAAAGTCAATCAGTCAATAAACAAATTGTTTATTGTGTGCCAAGTATCTCACTAAAATAGTCCCTTCCCTCAAAGATCTCTCTCTTCCAAATGCTAATAGGGAGATAACAAAACGACAGGCCAGACAGAAACTCAGAGGGAAGAAACTATAATTGAGGAAGCCTAGAAAAGGCTACTTCCAGAAGGTAGAATTTTAACTGTACCTTGAAAGAAGCCTGTGAAACAAAGAGATGGATAAGAGGAGTGAGAGCATTCCAGGCATGAGGGACAAACAGTGGATAGGGATGGGGAGTGGATAGATCCTCAAGTGCAAGGAACAAAAGAAAGGTGAGTTTTGTTTTCTCAAAAAGTATGAGGAAGGGAGTAAGTGCAAAAGGAAACCACTGAAGCTTCCTGAATTGGAGAGTGGGGGGGTTGTTTTTGCCAGACCTGTACTGAAAGATTATTGGAACAGATATGTGTCTATGAGGGCTGGTGGTTCCTATACAGGAATGACTACAGATTTATTAAAAGTAGATTGGAGAGCAGAGAAGCCAATTGGAGGACTGTTGCAGTATTGCATAGGAGAGATGAAGAGTTTTGAAATAAGTTGTAGCCATCATAGTATAGAGAAGGGGACAGAGGAAAGAGATGGAGAAATAATCTAACCAAGGTTTAGCAACTAATTAAGTAATGCTGTCTTTCTCAATAGAATAGAGATTTTTAATGCTAGGAAATTGTTTTTGTGTTTGTATAAAGAGGATCTAACAAAACACTTCAAACATGGTAGGTGTTTAATAATTATTCTTCATTAATTAATTGGATGATGGGAAATGAGAAAGAGTGAATTGTTGGGCACTATTCTAAAACTATGTCCTGGGGTGATTGGAAAGTGGGATGTCCTCAATAGAAATAGGAAAGTTTTTTGTTTTGTTTTGTTTTTCTTCTCATCTATAGATTCTTTCCATTTGTGAATGTTAATCATGCTCAGGCTAGAGGAAGCCTTTGTTTTCAACAGTGAACTCCTAACATCCCAAGCTCCTATCTTTAGTGTAGTCTGTCAACATGGTCCTTTCCTTTCTCATATAGTGCTGTGCACCTGGACGCACACTAAACAATTCCCAGCACAGAGTGGCTCTTAATAAATGACTGACTGCCTGAAGAAACATAACTTGACGACATTGAGATTTCATTGCAGTCCTGCCTGTGTCTCACAAAAAAGCATGTGCTCCCCACCCCCAGCAGGGCAGGGATCCATTTGGCATCTGGAAAGCAAATAGCTAAGGGAGGTCCAACTTCCACTCTGCAGCCACAATCCAGGCTCTCAGGAGATGCATTTTGATGAACTCAGACACCTCCAAAAATGCCGGCAAACGTAAGAAATAAAAACGGCCTCGCTGTCACAATAAAAGAGCAGCATATGTGGTTTAACCGAATTTGTCTGGAGTCCAATTAAGCAATAAGACACGATAGGGTGTGTCGTATTACAGGGCCATTAATGCAAGCCTCTGGAGCCCTATGAGGCATAAGGCCAAAGGCAAGTGCATTAATGGGCCAATAATGCGTGCTTGGTCATGTCCTACTGCCATTAGAATATGAATCTTCCTTATGAAAAGAATATCAAACCAAATTTTAAAATAGTTAGAACCCTTACTGATCATTTTCACTGCCTTTTTAATGGCGTTGATTTTTTTTTTTTGCAGAAAAGAACAGAGTTCAAAGATAGTAAGAGCTCCTAAGTCATTTGCAGTTGTTTGAGTACCTATCATATGGGAGGAACTGTCTGAAAACAGAGATTCTTAACCTGAGGTCCACAAGTTAAAAAAAAAAATAAAACAAAGATAACCCTATTTCAGTATCATTGGATTCCTTAGTAATATTATACATTTTATTCTATGCATTTAAAGACATCATTTTGAAAAGTGGTTTACTGTCTTCACCAGAGGACCAAAGGGAAATAGAGCACAAAAAAGACTAAAAACTCCCACCTTAATAGATGGTGTCTATTTTATCCAAGATAATAGCCAAATGGATCTAGCCACCTCCTTTTGAAACAGTCAGTGCCGCTCTGCCTATCACCATGGGAAGTACCTGAAGCAAATCTGCCTCTATCTCTTCTTCTCAAAAATAGATCCTTTTTAAAATTTTCAAGTTTCTCTTTGCTTTAAGTGGAGTAACCGAAATTTCCTGATTTTGGCCCATGTCTTTTCGTTGTTGTTGTTTTAAGGGCTGGTATGACTTCTCAGTGGATCCAGATTACTAAGAAAACCACAAAAAGGGTTATGAAAAACAACCAAACTACTTTTTTATTTTTAATTTTTATTTAAAATATTTTTCCATGGTTACATGATTCATAATCCCTTCCCCCGCCCGCTTTCTTTCTCTCCCCCCCCCAAAGCCAACAAGCAGTTCCACTGGGACATATATGTATCCTTTGAATGACTTCTTGATTTCCAAATCTAGTGCTCTATTCACTGAACCTTATCCACTGTGTGTGTGTATGTGTGTGTGTATAAGAGGAAGAGAGAGAGCCAGAGATCCATACAGAGAGAAAGAGACAGAGACAGACAGACAGACAGACAGGCAGACAGAAATGCAATTTAGAAATAACCTGAGAAAGGATCATAGATATAGTATTAGATTTAACCAAGCAAATGTTCAAATCTGATTTCATTTTGCAAATGAGAAAAATAAGACCAAAAGAAGAAACTTAACTAGCTCACAAACAAAGAAATAGAAAGCGATAGAATTCAAATACGTATTCTCTGACTCCAAATTCAACTTTTTCTCTACTGCACCATGAAAGCTCTCAGTCCCACTGTACTAAGCCATTGGGCACATGATTCTTGATATTTTTCTCTTGTCAGTGGGACAGGTTAACTCTCAAAGCTAGGAAATGTAGCCTATGATATGTAAATATTACATTTTCCCCACCACTCTCCATCATTTCCCTCTGAAACTGGATGAGGTATCTATTTGTAGCACAGAACTTCCATCAACAAGGAGGGCTTGCCTCTTCAGGGGTTTCAAGAGTGTCTATCTTTAGTGAAGTGCTTTGAGATCCAGAGATCAAAGGCACTTTTAAGCACATCATACAATGATTATCATTAATGAGTATGAGACAGCAAGCCCTAAACTCCCAAATTTTCAAAGCAACAAGAACAGCACAGCTTTAATGGGACTTTGAAGTAAGCTAAGTCTCCAGGTATTTTCATTATAGAAACTCAAAGCTAATTAAGGAAAACGATCTGGACCAATGTTTAATTATGTTGGCCTGTCTCCCCGTGTCATGTGCATTTGTCTGAATGTGGAGAGATGTCAGCTGAATAGTACCTAAAGACTGAACTGGGACCAGTCAGCAGATTTCATTTTGAGTAAAAGAGCTCAGGGCTGGGCTTGCCTTTAAGGTGATTTCACTAGATAAAGGAGCTCATTAATAAACAGTGTCAATGGTTTTAAAAGTTTACCTCCCTAAAATTACCTCACAGTCATTTTCATAGCAAATGTTTCATCTGTTTTTAAGTCACAGGAAGATACGCATCCATCAACTCTGGAAGATGTCAGTTAAATTCTGATGTAGTTCTGGGCAGGACCAAATGGCCCTGACGCTTTGCCCATGGTCAAGAATCTCAAAGAAAACGTGTTTATAAAGCAGAGAAAATTAGGTTAGACCAATCAGGGAGACGTGAAGACAGCATGTATGGAAACAGATCTTTGCTCCTTCCTTTTGCTCCCATTGTCTTCCACCAGATTATTAGTGGAGAAATGAATAAGCATTTATGAAACATCTATTATGAGCCAAGCATAGTGGTTGGTACTAGAAACGAAAATGTAAAAAGGAGGTCATTCCTGCCCTCTAGAAGCATATACAAAACGCATAGAAAAGTATTGGTTAGAGAAGGAATTTTGGTCTGTGGAGTCATGGGGATTGAAAATAGAACATCCAAATTATCTTTCAATTGTTGCATTTTCTATTAGCAATAGTAATATTGATTTGATTATTGTTTTCGGAGTCAGACTTCAAAAAGGTAAGAAAAGGAAGCATACTACATCTGGCAAGAAAAATAGCACAAGAATAGGTGAGTGAAATATATAAATATTATGGGGGGCCAGCCAGGAATAGTGAGTTGAAATGAGCTCTGATTCCCCCTACCCTCTATCCTCATCCCCCAACTGAGAAAACTTAGACCCAGAACAGAGCATCAAAATTGAAGGTTAAGTCCTGCATGATTAAGATCTTCTGCTAGCAAGATGGAAATCCCAGAGGGCTTTGGAGTGGCTGAGTCAGAACTTTGATATGAAAAGGTAGAATCTTAGGTCTGGTTTACACCTACCTTAGTATCACCGTTCTATCCTCACTTTTGTCCTGAGGTACATCAATTAAAATCGCAATTATCCAACTTCTTTATCTAGGTCCCCCATTGATTTAGTTAGTTGCAGTCTCTTATTACATTAATTTCATAGGGCGATCCCATCTGACCAGTGTCTTGTTAAAAGAAAGACCAGTGTCCTCCTGAAAGGTAAGGAGTACTAGGAACTACAAAATCTTTAATTGCTTACAACTGGTTCCCCAGGATAGCTGACTAATGACACTTTGTTATATTTTGAAGGAAGAAGATTGTAAAACATAAAAATTTTTAAAAAGAGTAATTAACAGCCAAAATGAGTCACAAATTCCTTGCTAGTAAGAGAGATTAGCATTATACTGTCTTCTTGTGACCACCAAACTAATACCATAGAATTTGGCTGATGACTTAGATATTGGTTCAAAAAAATCTACTTCACAAGAACAGGATGGGACAGTGAAGCTAGACACAATTGCTATGGAGCTGATCTGAAAATTTTAAGGGATTAAAAAGGCAATATAGGTCAATAGTGTGGCATGGTAGTCAAAAAAATATTATTCAAGAATGCTTTAAGGGAGATATAAGGGCCAAACCAAGAAGGTGATATTTCTGCTGCTGGTGGCTGTAGACAGACTCTGCCTGCAGCACTGATAAGGTTGGAATGCCACATCTTATAAAAGATGTGGAAGAACATCCAAACAAAGACAGTCAGCATGAAGAAGGAATTGGATCCCAGGACAACTGAGAATCTGTGTCAGGGACTGGAGAAGAGAAGACTCAGGGGTGAATGTGCCATTATAGCATCAAATATTTCAAAGATGATCATGGAAAAATGATTAGACTCATTCTGCTCATCTTCTGTGGACAGAACTAAGGACAAATGTTTGAAGTTTCAGAGAAGCAGGCTATTAACTAAACTCAAAAGCATTCTAATAATTCAAGTTATCAAAAAGTGGGAAGGAGCAGTTTATTCTCAGGTCTCCCCATCCATAAGAACCTACATTTGATCTTGCCATCTCTTTGAGCTATTGTTCATTTCTTTCCCTCCTTGGACTGTCCAACTTGTTGAAAAAAGCCAGATGATATGCATATTAATCAATCTATAATTAGAAAACATTATTTTCAGTCAGTTAACAAGCACTATGCTAAGCTATAGGCAACTAGATGGTGCAGTGCACCTGGAATCAAGGAAACATCTTCCTGAGTTCAAATCTAGTCTCAGACATTTATTGACTGTGTGAGATGATTCAAATCACTCAACCCTATTTGCCTCAATCTTTTTACTGTAAAATGAGCTAGAGAAGAAAATGGCAAACCATTCAAGTATTTTTGGCAAGAAAACCCCAAATGAGATTGTGAAGAATTGGATCAGATTGAAAAGGACTGAACAACAAATTCTAAGCTATGAAGATCATTAAAAAACAAGTCCCTAACCTCAAAGAGTTTACTTTAAAAAAAATAAATGTACAATTGTGATTATAACTAGTTGTTTGATTGCCTGTCCTCCAATCCTTTCCACAACCCCTTTGTAATCTGTGTTTTAATCCCATTTTTCTATTAAAATTACTCTTTCAAAGGTTTCAGAAGTTTTTTTATTGTAAAATGCGATTGTGTTTTCTCTGTGTTTATTTCCTTCATCCCTCAGAGCCGTTGGATGTGGTTGATGATTCCTTCTTACTTGATACTCTCCATACTTGGCTTCTATAAGATCACACATGCCTTTCTGTTCTTAATCCTCTGACTGTGTTTTCCTCTAACCAAAAGAAACAAGTATGAGGAATTCAGAGAAACATGGAAAGATTTAGATCATAGGATCATAGATTTAGAATCAAAAAGGAACATTGAAAGTAATTTAGCTCAACCCTTTCATTTTACAAATAATGAAACTGAAATCATAAGAATTTAACTGAATCAAAACAATACAATATCAGTAAAGCTAAAGATTATAATGTGCATCATGACTACAACAATGAAAATGTAGTCAAAACCAAAGTAATTAGAATCACCAGTCTCATAGATTTAGAGTTAGATGGGACTGTAGAAGTCATTAAGTCCAACCTCCTTTTTAAAAAAAATGAGGAAATTGAGGTATACAGAAATTAAATAATTTATGTAGGGTTACACACCTTGTACTATATGATGTAAAATCTGAATCCACTTCTTCCTGGCTAAATCCAGCACTCAATATACTACATTATGCTGGGTTTCTGCTATCTCAGTCACCATTCTTCTCTAAATACAGATTTGGGAAGCTTTAATCATGTAATGTGATCAATATAGGATGCCATTGCTAAGGGTGTCAGATTGGCTTGAATATTTTTCTTTGTAAAAAAGCCCTATTAAATGGTAGATAGAAAGATAACTATCTATTTTTAGCATCATTATCTTTGAACTGCAAGAGTGGGCTATGTAAATGTTGTCATAGATTCTACTTATAGGCTAATATGCATTAATAGAAAGTTTCCTCACTAGGAGATCCTTATAATAATGAAATTGAAGGTTGGAATGCACACAAACACACATTTTGTCTTAAGGGAATTAAGAAGGGTTCTAGATTCCAGCCAATAAAGTTAGTTGTAATGACTATGGTGGAAAAACACAAAGCATTCGTTTTTGTTTGGTTGGTTTTTTCCCAAGGAGCACATTGCCATAAGATAATGAAAAGGGCCTATAGTTGAGGTGTTCATGTGTAGCATGAGATGACACTACGTATGTCATATAGGCACTGTGATACTGAGCTGATTTTAAAATTATCTGCCAGGAATAAATCTAAAAGGAGTCTTTTGGGGGATATACTCCATTTTATTTATATTTTTAGTTATACCAGTTTATTGCAAGCTCATAATACAATACCATGAAAAAAATGCAGAATAGCATTCCATGGCCTCTGAATGGTTCTCTGAGGAAAAGAGATAGAGGATGGGAAAACATCTAATAGATTATTATATCAGTATGAATTTTATAAGAATCTCTGGGAGCAAATTTTAGTAAGGTAAATAGAATCACAATATGAAGGATGCTTTAAAATAAGAAGGAAAAAAGATTGGTGGGTGAGGAAGTACATCATAAGTTTTCACAGAATCAAAAGAGGCATGTTGAGCTTATATGCTTCCATAAAGAAACATCTGTTTTGGTTTTAGACCCTGGTAGTACACCTTGGGTTTACTTGTTTAATATTGGAAGGGTTTTCCATTCAAAAGACTTCAGGCAAATGAAGCTAGTCATGGTTCTCCAAGAGAAAACAAGAATTTATCTAAATAAATATTTTGGTTTCAACTAACAGAACTTCTTCATACTAATGTCTCCATATTTCAAAATAGTTGCATTAATTGTCATGAGTCAAAGTATCTATTTGAAATGTGGTCCACTCTTTCAGTGGACTAGCTAGGATGATTAAACTGAGGTTCAGAGATATCAAAAGACTTTCCCAGTTTTCAATTTGAACCAAGACTCCAGCTCCACTGACCTGTACTTTGCCATCTCTCAGCACCTCATTTCTCTATAGTCTCTCAAAGATCCCTAAAGGGAATTCAACAATCACATTTATCAGTTCTCACTGCAACCAAGGATATATTTCATCTGGTTCTGGTGACTCGAAATGATAGAATACATCAAGAGAGTGTGACTATCTCCCCACGTTCCTTGGGTAATTGATCCCTGTTGATAACTGATACATGACTGAAATGGCTGAACATAATAAACACAGAATGATAACATGTTTTCAGATATAGTCAGTACATTAGGGTGTATGAGTATTCAGGGAAGCACCTCTGATGTTAGGAAGAGAGTGGGAGGAATGACAAAGAAGCAGCTTGTTACATGATGTTGTAACCAGCAGAGGAGCAGATAAAGTAGAGTGAGTCCAATCCAGTTTCTGCTTTTTATAAAGAAAGGCATTGGGTGGAGTTCCTTACTTTTCCTTCATCCTTTCATTCAGAAAGTACAGCAGACTTAGGGAGGCAGTGGCCATCAGGATTTGAGCTAGAGGCAATAGTGATAAGATTAGAAGTGAGGAGCTTTTCCTGACAGGGGCATCTTGTTGCTTGGAGTTGAAACCAGAAAGAGTAGCAGATGAAAAGTGGAGGAGCAGATGCTTTTTCACCATAGATTATAAAGGGATGATACTGAATTTAGGAAAATGAATTGTTAATGTCTTACACAGTGAGCGAAATTTGTTATAGCATTTAATGAAAGTACAGATTTTTTAAAAACACATCTCAGTTCATGACATTGGCTCAATTCTGTTTTGATACTGCAATACATCAGGCACATGTGAGTCACAACAGGAAAGATGTACCAGAAAAGATGTAGTCTCAATGAAATTAATTAATTTTTAAAAAAGTTTTATAGAACTGTGTAAGAATAACTGCAAATTAAGTAGTTATTATGAGTAGAATTTTTTTTAATTATTCTAGTAGGTTTACAAGCATAGAACTACACATGAAATTCATTCCCTCCATCTCTCATAAGAAAGTAAAGAAGTTGGAGTCAGAAATGTACAAAATGCTACAAGAGGTCATCGATGTGGTTAATTAGATAGAAACAAGGCTTTTGTGGATTCGAGTCTCCATAATGGGTTGTAATGAGATGGGGAGTGACCATGAAAATCTTTTGTACTACATACATACATAGACACTCTCTGTTATCTTGGAGCAAAAAGTTTGAGAGACTTGTCAAGTTTGTGGATATTAGGCATTCATCTTTTACAGAAAGACAAGTTTTATCAACTTGCTGATCTTTTTTGGTGATGACAAGTGGCTGTCAGGAGTATGCTACCTAAAAACATTTTTGAAGAAAAACAAACATGTCATCACAGAAAAAATAAAGTTTTAACAAAGGAGTTTTTGTTTGAAAGAAATGTAATATGAATAGAATAGTTTGAAATTTTCAAATTTGATATGGTTTTATGAGTGGAAATTACATTAAAGTATTCATTGCCATCTATGTTTCTGTTCCTGCCTAAGGGGCCATAAAGTCTTTCTATCAGATTTGCAATTGAAACCTTTATTTGTTCTCTCCTCTAATAGAGGGAATTCTCGAAAGCAGAGATGATCTTGTTGCACAATGGTCATGTAATTATGCTATTGAAAAAATATAAACATGTAATCTATAAGACATTTCCTATTTAATACTTTTAAAACTTAGAACTCTCTAACCTGTTCTAAACGAAGAGCTTTAAGTGGTGTTTGAATCCACTCATTCACAATATAAAATTGAAAAATGTACTGAATAGTTTGCAAGAACAATTGATTGACATAAGGGAAGATGAGGATTTACTAGCTGGATGGAATTTTTTAAAAATGAGCATCTAATATCCACAGCCAATGTTACACTTCTTCAATTTGAATTTACGTATCTTTATGAGGTACATTTTTTTCTGATGAAGGATAACCTTTGTGAGTTTAGGGACTGTCATTTTTTGTCTCTGTCTCTAGTGACTATCTAGCATGATGTCTATTTGAATCTATTGATTGGTTGACTAAATAATTGTTATAGCAGTCATAAAAACCAAGAATTAAAGTTAGCTGATATTGAAACTAACATTTCAGATCACTTAATCATGGTATTAAAACAAGTTTTTAAATTACTTTAAAATAAATATGATTTTTAAAATGTTACATGATCATAGTTTCTTCCAGTATGTCTTGTCCAAACCTTTCCCAAAGAGCCTATATTGTCCTATAAGAAATTGTATTTTTAAAAACAAAACTGATTAGTACATCAAAAAAGTCTGAAAATATATTAATTAAGCAATAGCTTTAGATTTCACACTTGCAAAGGAATAGGGTGATATGTCTTCATATATCCCTTCTCTCCAACCATGATGGATTTTTATAATTTGACAACATTCCTTTTTAACTTTTATGTATATGATTGATCTTACTATTTACATTGTTATAATTATTGTATATATTATTTTCCTGTTTATTATTTCTGTTTCTATCATTTCTTAAAGCACGCTACTATTCTATTGCATTCATGTACCCCTAATGCCTTATCTATTCCCTAATCACTGGGAATCTATTTTGTTTCAAATGCTTTGCTCTCACAAAAATGTTGCTATAACTATCTTGGATCTTTCTGTATATGGGAACTATATATGGGAACTTTCTTGTTATCAATGACCTCATTGGTATATAAAACTAGTAATGATATCTGCAAGTCAAAGGTTGTGAATATATTAATTATTTTAGTTAGTAATTTAATTTAAATTTACTTACATGATTTTAAGCTGTTTTCCAAAATGATTGTACTGATTCATAGTTCCACCAACAATGCACTAGTGTGTCTATCTGATGATTGCCATCTTTTTTTTCCTTTTTAAATATATTTTATTTAATCATTTCCAAGCATTATTCGTTAAAGACATAGATCATTTTCTTTTCCTCCCCCCCCCACCCCCCATAGCCGACGCGTAAGTCCACTGGGCATTAGATGTTTTCTTGATTTGAACCCATTGCTTTGTTGATAGTATTTGCATTAGAGTGTTCATTTAGAGTCTATCCTCTGTCATGTCCCCTCAACCTCTGTATTCAGGCAGTTGCTTTTTCTCGGTGTTTCCACTCCCGTAGTTTATCCTTTGCTTATGAATGGTGTTTTTTTCTCCTGGATCCCTGCAAGTTGTTCAGGGACATTACACCGCCACTAATGGAGAAGTCCATTACGTTCGATTATACCACAGTGTATTAGTCTCTGAGTACAATGTTCTCCTGGTTCTGCTCCTCTCGCTCTGCATCACTTCCTGGAGGTTGTTCCAGTCTCCATGGAACTTCTCCACTTTATTATTCCTTTTAGCACAATAGTACTCCATCACCAACATATACCACAGTTTGTTCAGCCATTCCCCAATTGATGGGCATCCCCTCGTTTTCCAGTTTTGGGCCACCACAAAGAGCACAGCTATGAATATTTTTGTACAAGTCTTTGTGTCCATTATCTCTTTGGGGTACAGACCCAGCAGTGCTATGGCTGGGTCAAAGGGTAGATATTCTTTTGTCGCCCTTTGGGCATAGTTCCAAATTGCCCTCCAGAATGGTTGGATCAATTCACAACTCCACCAGATTGCCATCTTTTATCTTCTTTGCTTATTTGCTAGGTATAAGGTGAAATTTTAGGTTTCCCTTCAGGTTTTGATTTTGCATTTTTCTTATTAGAACATTATTATTATTATTATTACTATAACATTCTTTCTTGTGATTGTTAATAGTTTACAAAGCTTTTGAGAATATTTTTTTAAAATCCCCTTTAACCACTTTTCTATTAAAGAATGGCTTTAAAACACATTTTCAAAGGTGTTGAAACATTTAATTATATTGTTTTCACATATTATTCATAATTTAAAATTTTTAAATTTTAAATAAATTAAAATTTTAAATTAAATTTAAATAAAATTTTAAATTTTTTAAATTAAAATATTGTAATTTATACTTTAAACTTATATTTATATATTTTATAGTGTATATGATTTATTGGTAGAGCAATGCATTTATATAATTTAATTTAATTAGATTTCTGTAGAACACAGTCCCAGTTTCTTGTAGATGAATCCCCTGACTTCTTAGAGTTTCCATGACCAGCTGCAGCATCCCAGCTGTAATACTGGCTCCAAAGTCATCACTATGGTTTGAATTCTCAGATCCTGAGGATCACTTACTTCAGTCAGGGTAAAGGAGAGAGCAAGGAGATGAGCACATTTCCCCTCTCACTGGTTCAGTTCATGGCATATGTGGTGAATTGTTTAATCTTCATCTTTTGAATTCAGCAGATTTGGAAGTGACCAGTTTTGTTTCGGTAGTTTCAAAGACCTAGGCAACCAATCAAAGTATACTACCACCACCTACATGGTAGAAAAATTAAGAGGATTCATTGTTAAGCAAGTCCCAAAGGCCCCTCAAAGATGCCTCTAAATTAGGCAAATTGGGCATGCTCATATATACCTGGATTTTACACATGCACACACTACATACATACAAAAATATATATGTATGTGTGCTCATAAATATATCCACACATTTCATATGCATGCATATATATAGTCTACAGAGTATTAGACCTATAGTCAGGAACACTTGAGTTTAAAAAAAAAATCTTCCTCAGACACTTCTTTGGTGTCTTATCCTGGATAAGTCCATTATCTCTGTCTGCCTAAATTTCTACATCTGTAAAATTGAAATAATAAAAACTACCACTCATAGTTCTACAGATAAAATGAGATGTTAGTTGTAAAATACTTTGTAAAACTTAAAGCACTATATAAATGTTTTCTATTACTATCTATTAGATATAATCATATATATTAGCTATTATATATAATATACACACATATCTATAAGCTCTTGAGGAACAACTGATATAATTTCTAACATACACACATATATAATTTATATCACTTGCTCCTCAAGAATTTCACTCTGGTTGAATACACAGCCATTTGGGATTTCAATATCTGATTGTCACAGAGTCAGTGACAAGAAAAGTTTGTAAACCTGAGATAATGTTGTCCTAAGGGGGATTTTTTTCCTCCTTCAGAGGTTTTAAAAATAAATTATAAATGGAATTGCATTCAGAATTTTTTCTGTGTGTAACACTTTAAGATAGACTGATAAAGAGGAAAAGCCTATAAAATTAGATTATCAGGATGGTAAAGGACCTCAAGTTCATGACAGAGAATTGTTTGAAGAAATTAGTCATATTTAGTTTGGAGATAAGTGAACTGGAGGGAGGCAGAGTCCACTTATCAATTTCTTCAAGTATTTAAAGTACTATTCTGGAGGGAAAAGGTGGATGGAGGAAAGATTTAGGTTTATCCTGCTTGTCCACAAAAGCTGCAAAACTAGGCTATTTGTTAGTGGAAATTTCAAAGACTACAAACTGAAGCTTGCTATAAAGAAAATATTTCCTCCAAAATAGTTTTTCACAAATGGCTTGGACTAGAGAAGGAAACTGTCTATTTCCCCTCATGGTAGGTTTCCTCAACTAAGGCTGGATGACCATTTTTTTTTAATGTTGTAGTGGGAATTCTTTAGTCGGGTATAGGTGGAACCACAGAGTTCCTGAACTCCCTTCTGGCCCTCGGATTCTGTGAGATGGAAGTAATTCAAAGGATAGATTTCTTGGTCCTCATTTATTTGAGGGTAACTTAGATCTTATTTAAAGTCTAGAGAATGGAATAAGTAACTTTTCCAGATCCTTTCCAAGTCTATGATTTTACAATTTTATGACCAAGTTCACAGAATTTCTGATCATTCCATCCTTGCTGGAAACAATGTAAAGACTGCCTTTCTTTTTCTGTTGGCATTTGTACGTCCAGCTGGGTTGAAAAGCACACCAACGCAATGGCAGCTGTGTAAATTACAACTGCCAGAAAGGTAAGGAAAGCTCTCACATTCCTTTTGAATCTCAAGGAAAGGTGCTGTACAATTTTGGTTTCAGGCCTGGGAGGTGTGAGGGCTCCTATTTCATTGGGATCACTTTGCCCGCATTTAGCAGTAATCAGGGAAGGGAGAATACTCTGCCAAGTGGAAAACCCACTCAGACCTTGTGGGATTTGAGTTTAGCTCTCATAAAACAACATTTTGATGAGTTGTGTGTAAATGAATCAGAAACATATGGATTCAATTTCCTTTGAAGTGCATGTGGGTTGAAATTTTTTTAATGTGTGTGGTGGTTGGGTATGTGTCAAAGCTGAAATGTTAAAAAATATATAGTCTACGATGCTTTGCAGAACATAAAGCACCCCTTGGTTTTCCCCACCAGAGCAATTGTTGCATACTGGGAAGCCAATTCAGTGATCCTAAAGCCAAAAGTATACAATGGATCTGGCCCAGCAGAGCTGGGGTCATTGGGATATTATGGATACCCTTAGAAAAAGGACTTTAAGCAGGCACAACATTGGAGGGGGAAAGACTATACTATGTTGATGATAACAATTAAACCATCCATTCTGCTCTATGGACTTTTAAATGAGGTATTTGCACTCTATTTTGAAACTAATTTAATTGCACATAGAGGACATTCTGCAGGTCTTGGCTTAGTTAAGGACTCTGTCTCCTCTCTTTTACATTTTAAGAGCCCTTTGGGGACAGAGTTCACTGGCAAAAAAAAAAATAATGAAAGTGATGCTTGCGGTAATTGAGGCTTTGCTAGTGGATATTGAGCCAATAAACTCTTTTGGGGTGGGGTAAATTGCCTCCCCCTCATCACTGTATATTTCCATAACTGCTGGAAAGAGTCAGTGTACTTCCCAAAGTGAACATTTTCCCCCTTTACTTCCCAGTAGGATCAGATCTATTCATAGTCTCACCATACACATTGCTCAAAAAAAGGTTATACTCTGATATAAACCAGGACTCGGTGGCAGGTTGATTGAGATTTACTAGTTAATTTTGAAGTTTTACCTGCTTGATTTCCAAGCTGCCAGCCAGCAGAAGAGGTACCGTCTCCCTATGACACCTCCCCAGGACTCTCAATGGGGAGAACATGGTTGGCCATCTCTGACTTTCCCTTTCTACTGCAGCTTACAGGGTTCCCAAAAGGAGGGGAATTCAGCCAACTCTGAGCAATTCTCCAAAACAATCCAGGCTGATCTCTTCCTCCTTGTTCCGTTCTGGCCCCAGTTCATTTTCTATCTCATCCAAGACAGATGTATATATTGATACGACAGTTCAAAGGAACATCCATCCAACTGAATATCAGAGAACAGACAATTAGCATTCTTCATCCAGATGTTTATTTTTTGTTTTATGGATAAATAGGTTGAACTCTTTCAAATGATTTTGTACATTATTAAATAAACTTTGTAATATGCCAGGGCTTGCTGCCATCAACACTATGTCATCTATAAACAGGAGCATCTGTAGGACTTCGCCCTCTTTGAAAAGGATCTGAGCATTTTGGAATACTACAAGCTCAACATTAATCAACAGGTCCTTCTACCATGTGAAATTAGTACTGGCCAGCTTCACTATCAGGGGCAAACAACTTTATATCTCCCTGTTCCATTCCTTGCTTGATAGTTAGAATCGGAGGATCATGGAGGAAGGAAAGGAAAGGGAACGAGCATTTGTTAAATACCTACTATGTGCCAGGAACTGTGCTATGAACTTTACAGATATTATCTCATTTGATCTTCACAACACTCCTATGAGGTAAGTTGATTCCCATTTTACAGGTGAGGAAACTGAGGCCAAAAAAAGATTAAATGACTTGCTGAGAGTAATTAAGTCAGCAAGTATATATGCTAATATTTGAACTCCGGTCTTCCTGATTCCTAGTTGGGAGCTCAATCCTGCCTTGGTATCACCATTATTGCATCTTTCAAGAAATCTTATATGACTGAAATATATACATGGGAGATGCTTCACTGAAGAGGAGCCCTTAAAAATGATTCTATGTGTTCCTATTAAATCATTATCATCATTACTAGCATATACATATATATGTATATATATATATATATATATACACACTCTAATTTTTACAAAGAGTTTTACCTATATTGCCACATTTGAAACTTACAACAAACCCAGAAGCAAGACACCATTATTATCTTTTGTGGATGAGAAAACTGAAGTTGAGAGATAAAGTGACTTGGTCTGGGTTACTCTGGTAGTCAATGATAGAGACAGGATTTTAACTCAGATCTTTCTGACTCGAGGTCCAGTATTCTATTCATTATAGCAACTGAGTGTCTTGGTTTTTTGTTTAATATGCAGTGAACAATAATAATGGAAAGTTCCATTCTTCAGGCAGTATACAATGATGATCCGGTCTTCTACAGAATTTAATTTCTTCTATTTCCTCATGTAGCACAGAGGAGACTGTGACACTAAACTTGAAATGTAATGATTCCATTGTTGTTGATTGAGACAAGGTTTGTTATAGAAATCTTTTTTCCCAGTTTCATCTGTTTCTTGTGCTTGAATGTAATCTTTAAATACTCTTGGGATGACTTGCCTTAAATGGCGTCTCTCACTAAGTTTTCTGTAAATTTGTTTTTCCTTCTATTGCTATTTTATGAGGTGATGTTAGTCATCATTTTCCCAACCACCACCCCCAACTAGTGCTATTATTTCTTATAAATTCCTATTTGACAAGATCAGGCATGAGGAAATGCATTTTTTATATTATCCAATTTTTGTTATGTTCAGAACATAGTGACTTCTCTTCTTGTAGAAAGTATTCATGCAATATAAGAATGAAATATATTTGTGGTCTAGACTTCTTTGTTTCTAAAACCTGAATAATCTTTTCCCAAACATTTTGAATTGTCCTTCTCTATTCTATCTCTGTATGAAAACCACATTTAAAGAATCTCAATTGAATTTGGAAAGTCTTGGTTTTTTTCTACTTTTCAGAATGTTTCTACCTCCACATCCTCAGGTTCTGAAAGACTTGGTAAATATAATCATTGAATCATTCTCAGTGGCGGTAAAAAGATCATAGAATGCAAGAGATGGACACCGGATTAGAAACAGTCAAATTCCCAACTTTCAAAAAAAGGATGAAATTGGAATCTGGAAACTCCGAGTCAATAAACTTGACTTCTATTGATAGAAAAATTTGAGGACATTTTATTAAACGGATAATGAGAGAACAGATGTAAAGTAAGTGATCACAAAAAGCCAAAGTGGGTTCATCAAGAACAAGTCATGTCAGACTAACATTATAAAAAACAAACAAACCTTACCTTCTGTCTTAAAATCAATACTGTATATTGGTCTCAAGGTAGAAGAGCAGTAAGGGCTAAGCAATGGGGGTATCCTAGGGGAGGGGGATCAAAAAACTTGCCCAGGTCAAAAATCTAGGAAATGTCTAAGGTCATATTTGCACTCAGGACTTCTTGTTACAAGGTCTGGCTTTCAATCTACTGTGCCACCTCGCTGCCCTCATAACATTGTGCTCTAATACAGAGTACCTAAATGCATAAGTTAAAGGAATACTGTTTAACTAGATCATTAACCTAGATTTTAGCAACATCTCTCCTACTATTGTACTGAACAAGATGTGTGTGTGTGTAGACTAGATGACAGATTCAGAACCAGCTGCATGGATAGATCTAAAGTATAGTCACAAATTCCTTGGTATCATGTCAGAAGGAAATCTGTAGGGGCACACTGACAGCATTTTCAACTGCTTAACCTATTTATTCAGAACTTTTACAAGGTCATATACAAGGTGTTCCTTTCAAATCAACATATATCAGAAAGCTACTACCATGGATGATAAAGACTGAAAAGTATCTTGTCAATCCTAGAACACTTGGGAAGAATCTAATCAGATAAAATATACTGGGGCTCATCAAATCAATGTCGCAAAAACAAAAAAGAGGAATGATTAGACAACAGTTTTAAAATTAGTCTGAGAGTTGTAGAGGACTATAAACATGTCATTAGGCAACAATATGGAATGGCAGCCAAAAACCTAGTGCAATCTTGTGCTAGATCAAAAGAGATACTGAGTGCAGAGGAGTCATACTTCTGCTATACCCTGTTCTGGTCACACCACATGGGGGATCGGTGTTCTGGACATCCTATTTTTAAGAAGGTACTTGTAAAATTAGAGAGGGTCTAGAGTGGGCAACCAGAAGGGTGAAAAGTCCTGAAACCCTTCTATATAAGGATCTATTGAACAAACTGAGAATGGGTGATCCCAATGGGGAGAGGGACATGGAAGCACTCTTCAAGTATTTTAAATGTTCAAGTATTAAATATGTTGAATCTGCTCTACTTAACCTGAGAGGGTAAAAAAAAAGGAGCAGTAGGTAGAAGGAACAAAGTGACAAATTTAGATTTAATGTAAAGTAAAGCCCTTTAACTATTTCAGCTCTCTTTAAGTAGAGTGGGATTGTCTTAGAAGGTAAGGGCTTCCCCACTTAGTGGAGATATTCAAGCCAAGATTTGATAGATATTCTTGTCCAGGGACAGGATGTATGAAATGTCTTATGAGGTTTCTTATAATTCAAATTCCACAAAATCCTTTATTTTCCTCTCCAAGGAGAACCTGTGAACTATCTTTTCATTTAGTTATGATTTCCCTTTGTCTTTTGGTTTCATATATAGCAAAAATGTCAATATTGATTTGATTTATTTCCTCTAGTACTATGCCACCTCATTGGTCTTTGGGCATGGTTCTCACTTGGGAGATAACAACCTGTCAGACTTGACAGGTTATATAGAATTCAATCCACTGTTGGATCACCCGACATGATAAGCAATAGTAATGAATAAGCTTCATAGGGCACACAAATGACAATCTGACGACTCATGCATTGTTATCCTCCCTTATATAGTGCATTCTGGGAAGGCAGGCTTTTGAGGAGGTAAAAATAACAACACATATGATTCAAAGGTAACAACATGTACAATTCAAAATTAACAACATATATTCTTCAAACTAATTTTGTTAAGTCTATTTGAATTTCTGTGAGGTAATTATATATTGATAGTACTATATTTTTAAGTTTAAGTATTATATTTTGAAAATCTATTTTGAAAATATTTCTGACTTTCCCCCTCTACAATATTGTGTTCTAGGTGAAACCAACTTTCTATATTTTCAAAAAAATCCCTGCTCAAGAGCTTTTGCATTTAAGTATTACAAAATCACAGGATTCTTGACTATACAGATTAGTTTCCTTTTCATTTGACCACGATTCTTCTTTCTGACACCAGAATCACTTAAATTTCTGTCTTGCTATGGTAAAAGTTATTCTGGAGATGATAAAAAGTTTTATGTACTTCTTATATTTAGAATTTTAAAATGAACAGAACACCATACCAAGTAGAAATATGTGTAGATTTTTTTGTATTTTTAAAAGTAACTATACAAATTCTTATTCTTATTACTTTTTAATTTTTTATATTTGCTTAGCATATATCAAGGATGAAAATTACAATCCAAGCAATTATAATATAGGCATATGACAAATTAGGCATACTTGAGAGATATTGTAGGTTTTGTTCCAGACTACTGCAATAAAGTAAATATTACAATAAAATCACACAAATTTTTTGGTTTCCTGGTACATAAAAATTTCTGTTTATACTATGCTATAGCCTATTAAGTATGAAATTGTATTATATAAAAATGCATATAACTTAATTGAAAATAAGTTATTGCTAAGAAATGCTAAACACCATCTGAGCCTTCAGTAAGTCATAATTGTTTTGCTTGTGATGGGTCTTGCCTCAATGTTGATGTATGCTGACTGATCATGTTGGTGGTTGCTGGGGGCTGGGGTGGCTGTGGCAATTTCCTAAAATAAGACATAAATGAAATTTGCTGAATATCAATTTCTACTCTACCTTTCACTTAGACACTTAGAGTCTATTGTAGAGTTATTAATTGGCTTAATTTCAATATTGTTGTATCTCAGTAAATAGGCCAAAGGAGAGGGAGAAAAATGGAAATTATTCAGTAAAACAGTCAGAACACATATAACATTTACTAAGTTTTCCATTTTACATAGGCACAATTCATGATATCCCAAAACAATTATAATATTGACTTCAAAGATCACTGACTAGAAATCACCATAACAGATATAATAATAATAATGAAAAAGTTTGAAATATTGTTAGAACTACCAAAATGTGATGCAGAAATAGATGTGAGCACATGCTGTTGGGAAAAGAGTACCAATAGACTCCATGATGCAGGATTGCCATAAACCTTCAATGTGTTTATTAAAAAAAAAAAAAGCTCAATATCTGCCAAGTGTGATAAAGCAAAACAAAATAAAATTAGGTATGGCTGTAATTGGGAAGTTGAAGGAAACCTTAGAGATGAACATAAAAAGAATAGTGTACTCCTAGAAAATACAGAGACAATTTCCAAATCAAAATGAATATTTGTAGAATTAATATTTTATGTTTTCCAGGTTAAATATCAATACAATTTCTTAATATATTTATTTTCGGATATTTTGCAATCCATGTTCTCTTTCTCCTCCCCATCCCTCCTTCTTCTCTAGGAAGGCAGGTAATATGATATAGATTGTACATAAATGATCTTATAATATGTATTTTCATGTTTGTTAGGTTATGAAAGGAGACACATATTGCTTACTTTAGGGAAAAATTCATGGAGGAAATAAAGTACAGAATGGCATGTTTCAATTAGCATTCAGACTCTGTTCTATCTAAGGTGGTGGATATCTTTTTTTTGTTTTTGTTTTTGTTATGAGTCTCATGGAGTTGTCCTGAATCCTTGTCATATAGAGAGTGCAGAACTAATATTAAAATAATATCTTAATCTTACACATAACAGCACTCAACTCAGCAGTGCAGAGAGCAACCTATCCATGTCTTCTCATCTTGGGCAATTCGTGTGTTCCCAAATCCTCCCTGGAAGATCATCAACTCAACAGTGATAGTCTTCACCTAAGTCTCTTACATTCCGTGGGCATTAGTATAACAAAAAGGTTGCCCTTTTTTGAATATCATTCTACTATTTTTCCTGATCTTAAATCTCATAGATACTATTATTTGAACCCTTTATGTGCAAGTGGAGAGATGAGATAGCTAAGTAGTAAACTGGCTTACAATACAAACACAGTCACAAAATATTACAGAAACAGGGTAGAAGACTGAAAACTGAGAAGAAATGTGGAGAGAGAATGAATTTATTGAAAGCTGCCTTGACATTATCCCATGAAGTTTGTAGATGAAACTGGGGGTGGGGTGGGCCAGGTGGGAAAGAACTTAATAGATAGACTTAAACAATAAAATAATTTGCTAAAATTTCCTGAACTCTTGATGACAGTGTTACCTAACAGTCCCTGATATGAGGAGGTAAAAATGGCATTTAAAAAATGAATCCTAAAATTAGCTAAACCAGACTAAAATATTCACAGGTAAAATCTGTTCTGGAGGTGAAACATTAGAAAATTTTCTGTAAGCCTGGCTAATAAATTATTCCATCAAAAACCTTTTATACCAAACTAAGCATATGTCCATTTTATTGTGGGCTCTGGTATGATGAAAGACCTCTTTCTCCATGGTTTCCTTTAGGTAAACTTCAGAATTTCTGTCTGAAAATCCCTTCTAACCATCATTTTAAATTTTTGTCTTTGACATACGTTAGGCAAATAGGAAAAAAAATTAAAAAGTAATGAGGAGGGTTCCCAACAGCTTTGAGAGAATTCCACATATGTGCTAATTAGTGATTCCATCTGAAAATATTCCCAGAAAGCTGGATGGGTAGAGCAGACTGGGATAAATAATGCAAACGCCCTATGGCACTGTCACAAATACCCCAATCAGTGCTGTGTGTGATTTCAGTGAGACTCTCCAAGTTCTGCACCTGAGAATAAAACATTAATGAAGTAAAGCTGTAAAAAACAAACCTCTGGGTCCAATACACCTTCACCTCCTCCCCAACTCCCACCCTGACTCTTTTGGTTCAGGCTGAGCAGTCTTTACAGGGGTTAGATTCCAGGTGACATCCCTCCTCCTCCTACCTACCACCCACCCTCCACTGCGCTCTTTCCTGCATTTTTTATAAAGTGAAATGGATCTTATATCTAGGTTGCTGATGCGGGTGAAATTTGCAATTTTCATTCAAAAGTTTGTCCAGTCCCATAATCACAAGTCCTTGATTAGTTACAAGAAGAGGCAATAGCTCGAGTCTCAAATACCAATAAAGTACTCTCAGATTACAGAGACTGCAACCTCTGGACGTTCCTTTTGTGAAATGACAAGCCTGCTGCTTTAGTTTCCTGACACAATGCCCAACTGTGAGTATTTTTTTTCCTTTTTTTAGTACAATTGAGTTTCATCAGACAGACCATAAATACTGTGGATTGAATTGCATTCAGTAAAATCAATGGAAAAACTAACACCAGCTCCCTTCATAAATGAGGGGTAAATAGCACTATTAGGGTAATTTCTGGTTTTAATGCTCTCAGCTAACACCTGAAGACTATGATTTGAAAGTTGCAGTGTAGATATTAGGAGAAACACCTAGATGCTTTACTGAGAAGTGCCATAGAAATGACAGAATAAATTGTCCAATTTTCCTTCCTAAAAACACAAGCATGAATAGTCACATGAGCACATTTGTGATATGTGTGACTATATTTTGTTAGAGATATTTCTGCTTCTACATCTCCTTTAGAGCTGTAAAAGTGTGCAGCAAAAGAAGAGGAAATAAGTGGTCTATAATCAGGAGGACAGTATTGCTTAGTCAATAAGAGCACTGAACTTGGCATCCGGAAGATTTAGGTTCAAATCCTGCATCTCTTGCTTCCTGGCTATAAGACCATGAGAAAAATCACCTAACATCTCAGACCCTCATTTCACCATCTAGAAAATGTTTCTAGTAATACCTGCTGTCCATAGTTCACACGATCTTTATAGAGCAAAAATGAGATCATATAGGCAAAAGACCATATACATTTTAGTAATTATTATTAAGTCCAAATGCTTGAATCAACATAAAGAGAACTCCTTAAGAATTTAAAGCTATTGGAAATGGAACTTCATCAATTCCCTGTCATTTAATTAGGTTCACACAGAATTAAGAATCTAAAGTTACAACAACAGTCATCTAATCACATTGGGAGTATTGTGGACGGTTCTATGCATTACATTTTAGAAAGGACATGGATAATAAACAGGAGAGAATCTAGAGAGCAGCTACTAGTGTGTTATCTAGAGTTTATGCAATGGGAGGAAGGGTTAAAGGAACTGGAGGTATTTACCAGAAGAAGAGCAAACTAAATTAGGTCTTGTCATGTTTCTACTCTCAAGGAATTTACATTTCAATAGGGAAAACCTATAAATTAAGAATAGTATATGACAACTAGAGATGAGATCTAAATAGATTCTTTTTTGCTCTAGTGAGAGATTGCTAAAAATCTCAGCACTGTCATCTTTCCAGTATATAAGTTTTATAATTATATCTTTATTCTGAACTGCCCATTTCTTTTCATTCCACATAATCCAATAAATTTCCAAATCTTGCCATTTCCACCTTAATAGTATCGCTCACATCTGACACAGCTACCACCTTATTTCATTCCTTAGAATCTCTTACCTAAATTATGGGATGATTCTCCAGTGGTTCTCCCTGCCCTAAGTATATCCCCACTTCAGTCTAACCTACACACTGCTGCCAGTGATTTCATCTAAACTGAAATCTGACCACATAATTCCATTACTCAATAAAATCTAGTGGCTTCCTATTGTTTCTAGGATAAAACGAACTCCTTTGTTCAGCTTGGAAAGCCCAATACAGCCTACTTCCAATCTATCTTTCAATCATTACTGGACATTACTTTCCTTCCTGCACATTGTGATCCTACAAACTGCCCTATCTCTTCTTCACTCATCACCTTCATCTCCCTTCTCCATGTCCTTTAACTGATATGCTAAGCATGTACTCTCTCTTTCCCTCTGCCTCATAGAATCCCTCACTTCCTTTAAAATTGAGCTCAGGCACCTTCTTCTGCATGGTCTTGCAAAGATTGGCCATGTACTAGGTCATAAAAACATTGCAAGCAAATGAAGGAAATAAGAAAAAATAAATGTAATTTTTCAGACCACAATGCAATAAAAATGATGATCAATAAGGGATTATGGAAAGGCAGATTTAAGATTATTTGGAAACTAAATAATCTAATTCTTCAAAACTGGTGGATTAAAGAACAAATTAAAGAAACTGATTTCATTGAAGAGAATGACAATGAGGAAACAACTTATCAAAATCTATGGGATGTACCCAAAAATAGTACTCAGGGGAAAATTTATGTCCCTCAGTGCATATATCAACAAATTAGAGAGGGAAGAGGTAAATGAATTGGGCATACAACTTAAAAAACTAGAAAGAGAACAATTTAAAATCCCCAAATAAACACTAAATTGGAAATCATAAAAATCAAAGGAGAAATTAGTAAAATTTAAAGCAAAAGAATTATTGAAGTATTGGTTATTCTAAAAAAAAGAAAGAAGAAAACTAAATTAACAGTATAAAAAACAACAGGGCAACCTCACCTCTAATGAAGAGGATATTAAGGTAATTATTAAGACATATTTTGCCCAATTAAATGACAATAAATATGACAATCTAGGTGAAATGGATGAATATATACAAAAATATAAATTGCCTAGATTAACAGAAAAGGAAATAGAATACTTAAATAATCCAATATCAGAAAAAAAATTGAACAAGCATCAAGGAACTCACTATGAAAAAATCCTCAGGGCCAGATGGATTCACAAGTGAATTCTATCATATTTAAAAAACAACTCATGCCAATACTATACAAACTATTTGACATAATAAGCAATGAAGGGGTCCTACAAAATTCATTTTATGATGCAAATATGGCACTAGTTCCAAAGCCAGGCAGACTAAAAACAGAGAAAGAAAACTACAGACCAATCTCCTTAATGGTCTACAAAAATCTTAAAATAGAATACTAGCAAAAAGATTCCAGCAAGTCATCACTAGAGTTCACTATGAAAAGGTGGGATTTACACCAGGAATGCAAAGATGGTTCAGTTTTGGGAAAACCATCAACATAATTGACCATATCAACAATCAAAACAATAGAAATCACATGATTATCTCAATAGATGAAGAAAAAGCCTTTTATCAAAATACAACACTCATTCCTATTAAAAACACTAGAAAGTCTAGGAATAGATGGGCCCTTCATGAATATAATAAACATTATATGTTTAAAACAATCAGCAAGCGTCATCTGCAATGGGGATAAATTAGAAACCTTCCCAATAATTTCAAGTGAAACAAAGATGACCATTATCACCTCTATTATTTAACATTGTACTAGAAACACTAGCAATAGCAATTAGAAAAGAAAAAGGAATTGAAGGGATTAAAACAGGCAATGAGGAGACTAAACTCTCACTCTTTGAAGATGATATGATGGTGTACTTAAAGAATCCTAGAGAATCAACTAAAAACCTAGTGGAAAAAATCAACGACTTTAGCAAAGTTGCAAGATACAAAATAAATCTACATAAATCATTAGCATTTCTATATATTTCCAACAACTCGGCAGCAAGAGTTAGAAAGAAAAATTCCATTTAAAACCAATCTAGACAATATAAAATATTTAGCAATCTATTTACTAAGACAAACACAGGAACTAATAACAGAACTACAAAACACTTTCAACACAATTAAAACTATATCTAAATAATTGGGAAAACATTAATTGCTCATGGGTAGGATGAGCTAATATAATAAAAATGACAATCCCCCCAAATTAATTTACTTATATAGAGTCATACCTTCTAAACTACCAAGAAGCTTTTTTACAGAATTAGAAAAAATATAGCAAAGTTCATTTGGAAGAATAAAAGATCAAGAATATCAAGGGAACTAATGAAAAAAAAAATGTGAAGGATGGGGACCTAGCAGTACTGGATCTTAAACTGTACTATAAAGCAATGGTCATCAAAATAATCTGATACTGGCTAAGAGATAGAAGGGAGAATCAGACTTGGGATAAATGACCTCACCAAATCAGTGTATGATAAACCCAGGTATCTTAGCTTTTAGGATAAGAACCCACTATTATTTGACAAAAACTGCTGGGAAAATTAGAAAACAGTATGGGAGATATTAGGTATTGATCAACATCTCACACCCTACACCAAGATAAATTCAGAAAGGGTCAATGACTTAAATGTAAAGAAGAAAACTATAAGTATGGTGAACAGAGAATAGTATACCTGTCAGATCTATGGGAAAGGAAAGGTTTTAAGATCAAGCAAGAGTTAGAAAAATACAAAATGTAAAATCAATAATTTTGATTACATTAAATTAAAAATGTTTTGTACAAACAAAACCAATGTAACCAAAATTAGAAGGGAAGCAACAAATTGGGAAAAAAATTATAACAAAAACCTCTGACAAAGATCTAATTACTCAAATTTACAAGGAGCTAAATCAATTGTACAAAAAAATCCAGGCGTCCCCTAATTGATATATGGGCAAGGGACATGAATAGGCAGTTTTCAGATAAAGAAATCAAAACTATCTATAAGCACATGAAAAAGTGGTCTAAATCTCTTATAATTAGAGAAATGCAAATCAAAACAGCTCTGAGGTACTACCTCACAAGCAAAAAAATAATCAATCCTGGAGGGGATGTGGCAAAATTGGGACATTAATGCATTGCTGGTGGACTTGTGAATTGATACAACCATTCTAGAGGGCAATTTGGAACTATGCCCAAAGGGCACTAAAAGACTGCCTACCCTTTGATCCAGCCATACCACTGATGGGTTTGTACCCCAAAGAGATAATAGGGAAAATATGTGTGTAAAAATAGTTATAGCCACGCTCTTTGTGGTGGCAAAAAATTGGAAAATGAGGGGCTGTCCTTTAGTTGGGGAGTGATTTAACAAGTTGTGGTATTTGTTGATGATGGAATACTAGTTTGCTAAAAGGAATAATTAACCAAAGAAATTCCACGTGAACTGGAATGACCTCCAGAAATTGATGCAGAGTGAAAGGAACAGAACCAGGAGAATATAGACACAGAGAGGGATACACTATGGCACAAGTATATGGAGTATAATGGAATTCTCTACTAGCAATAATCCAGGACAATTCTTAGGGACTTATGAGAAAGAACACTATCCACATGCAGAGAAAGAACTGTGGGAATAGAAACCCAGAAGAAAAACAATTGCTTGATCACATGGGTTGATGGGGATATGACTGGGGATGTAGACCCTAAACAATTACTCTATTACAAATATTAACAATATGGAAATGGGTTTTGATCAATGATACATGTAAAACCCAGTGGAACTGTGCGTGCTGAAGGGAAGGGGGTAGGGTTTGGGAGGGAAAGAACATGAATCATGTAACCATGGAAAAATATTCTAAATTAATTAATTAAATAAATAAACTTTCAAGAAAATGAAACCCTGAATTCAAATATGACCTCAGACACTTACTAGTTGTGTGACCACAGGCTACTTATTTAACTTCTGTTTTCCTCAGGTTCCTTAACTGTAAAATGGGGATAAGTAAATAACTCATAGGGATATGAAGGTCAAATGAGATAATATTTTTTAAGCATTTAGCACAATGCCCAGAACATAATAGGTACTATATAAATGCATATGCCCTTCTCTCCATTTTATGTGTCCTCCTGTAAAAGAGAGAATCTGCAATGCCTGCATAGGACATCATCTGTCAATCAAAACATAACATACCTTTGGAATGTTCCCAGGAGAAACAGTTGGGGAGCCAAGAAAGCAGCTGAACAAGGAGACTTGCTTTTGGGGCTAGGCGGAGAGGCTTCTGACTGGACCCCTCTTAACTTCTGTCCTAAATTGGGGGAAACTTGTTTTTGAGCCAGGCTGAGAGGCCTGGACCTTATTTAGCTTCTGACCTTAGGCTGAGAGATCCTGGTGACTTCTGGAGCATGGGGAGAAGTTTTTGAACTAACTTTTGTCTAGTGTGGCTGATGGTGGTGGCTGAATCTGAAGAACTGATTGTATATCTGAGATTTGAGTTTGAAGAAAAAGAAAGAAGAAATATTTGTCCTCTTATCTCTCTCTGACTGTCTCTGATAGTAACTGATGGCCATACTCCCAATACCTTCCTAACTCCTTGTATAGATTAGGGAAACCCCCATCCCTCTTACCTCATCTTCTATCCTTGTCCTATCTTCCCCAATAAACCTCCTTACCTGAGAAATTAGGAGAAAAGAGTATTTCCTCTGAGACCTCATAGTTCACTCTGGGAAGGAGAGGGGAAGGGTGAAAGCTGAAAGGATTTTGAAGAGGGCGGTGAAACATGGAGGGTAGGTAAAAATCTTGATCCATAAGCCATCTAGTAGTGATCCATAGACACCCTCTGGTAGTATCTCTCTACCTCTCAGAAGTATCTCTATCTCCTATTATCTTCTTTATTACTATAGAAACACCAGTATCCATTTATTACAACTGGCATCTCTAAGACTGACTGTACCTCACAATCCTTTGAAAGACAGAGTAGAAAAGAGTGAAGATGTTTAAACAAGTTATTTGTAGAGTTGTGGTGATGGCTGTCATTGCTTGTTTCTGGGTCTACAACATACTTTACAGTAAAATGACCCACATGATCTCTGAATCTATTGATTACATAGGCAATCTAACCATGTCTTTTTTGCAGTTGCCATTCTAAACTGACCCTATACTCTGGCAGGTCCTGATTCAAGTTTATGTGCTCTTTATGGCTGTCCTTCAAACTTTGACCCAAATGAAAAAGATCTTTAGATTTGTCATTCCCCTGAAGGCAGAAAAGATACTGGCTATTGATAACAACCTGAAAAGCATGATTAAGATCCTGTTTGAGGAATTGATTAAAGAAAAAGGGCTAGATCAGGTTATGGGCAAAGACAATGTACAGACAGACAGTGTATCTGAGGAAAAGACAGCTAAAGTCACTGATAAGGGAAATGAAGGTGACAAGGATGCTGTGTCTGTTATTGAACTAGAGAAAATCTGTCCATTAAAAAAGGTCACCAAGCTATCCAGTACTGCTATCCAGGAAACTTAAATACAGGAACTTAAATCCCTAAAAAAATGTTTCCCAAAATTTGTAGAACATCCTTTCAAATCTCCAAAGGAACTGAAACGTGCTTTTAGGATTTTTGAATCTGATTTTGAGGATGCTGTGTTTCTCCTGTCAGAACTGTTCAGCCCCCATGAATAGAGACAATTCCTAGAAAAGACAAGATCTCATAGTAACCTGACTAGCTGGCCTACTGTGGATCAAAGGGTAGATATGGACTTTACTAACCCTGTTGTAACAGAACTGCCATTTTACCAATACCCTCCTAACCCCTTGTATAGATTAGGGAAAACCACATCCCTCTTACCTCATCCTCCATCCTGTCCTGTCTTCACCAATAAACCTCCTTACTTGAGAAAGAGAACAAGAGTATCTTCTCTAAACCTCACAGTTCATCTTGAGTTACATAGAAGGTGGCTGACTAAAAGGGGGGAAGGGAAAGGAGGCAGGAGGGAGTGGGTAGAAAATGGGTGGCATTTTGGAGGAGGAGGGTAGGCAATATCTTGATCTATTAGCCATCCAGGATAATCAATAGGCAACCCTCTAGTATTCCTTTATTACACTCCCTCCCAAATTACCTTATATTTATATGTTTGGATTTCAACATAATTAGAGAAGGAAATGGCAAAGAACTCCAGTATCTTTGTCAAGTGATCCCAAACAGTATCCCGAAGAGTCAGACCTAACTGAAACAACTGAACAATAATTTGTATTCAAATTAATATATTGATTTTTAAAGATTTACATAAATATATTTATATCTTTACATTTACTATTTATATCAATAATATTTATACAAATTATATATTAATAGACACTTGTATTTATTCTTTAAATTTATGCTGCACACTTTTGCATATGCTTTTGTCTCTCTGTTAAAATACTGTCCTTAATTCAACTTGAGTTTCTTTCATTCATTCTTTGTCCTTTTATCTCTAACACTTAGCACAGATTTAATAATACTCATTGACTGAGAGAATTCCTGGACGTTGTGTTTTATGTTATATATGTGAAAGCAAGAGTGAAAATAAATTACTGCAGAATTATTTTGCATCGATTTATTAATTGTTCTGCATTTTACTTCATGTTATCTCTGTGGAAGTGGAATAACCTTGTATAGGCAGGTCATCCTGGAACAGAACAAGTATAGACAAACAAATGAACATCCATACAAAGAAAATTGAGTTATATTCAATGATACATACTCTTGAAGGTTTAGGATATTTAGCTGATATAAAATATTATATTCTAGGAATGTAAAAAAAAAGTATCTTTCAGAAGTTAACAGATTTAGAAATGGGAATTTTTTTTTAACCTTTACCTTCCGTCTTGGAGTCAATACTAAGTATTGGCTCCAAGGCAGAAGAGTGGTAAGGGCTAGGCAATGGGGGTCAAGTGACTTGCCCAGGGTCACACAGCTAGGAAGTGGCTGAGGCCAGATTTGAACCTAGGACCTCCCGTCTCTAGGACTGGCTCTCAATCCACTGAGCTACCCAGCTGCCCCCAGAAATGGGAATTTTTAACTTGCTACAAAAATGGTCAGCTATTACAAGGAATAGAATTGATCTGTTCTTTTTTTAATTTAAATTAATTTATTTAGTCAATTTATAACATTATTTCTTGGTTACAAGAATCATATTTTTCCCTCCCTCCCCTACTCCTACCCTTCCAATAGCTGACAAGCAATTTCACTGGGTATTACATGTGTCCTTGATCAAAACCTATTTCCATGTTATTGGTGTTTGGATTAGGATGTTCATCTAGAGTATACATCCCCAACCATACCCCCTCAACCCATGTATTGAAGCAGTTGTTTTTCTTCTGTGTTTCTGCTCACACAGTTTTTCCTCTGAATATGGATAGTGTTTTTTCTCATAGATCCCTCCAAGTTGTTCAGGATCACTGCATTGCCACTAATAGTAAAGTCTATTACATTCGATTGTACCACAGTGTATCAGTCTCTGTGTACAATGTTTTCCTGGTTCTGCTCCTTTCACTCTGTATCACTTCCTGGAGGTTGTTCCAGTCCCCATGGAATTCCTCCACTTTATTATTCCTTTAAGCACAATAGTATTCCATCACCAACATATACCACAATTTGTTCAGCCATTCCCCAATCGAAGGGCATCCCCTCATTTTACAATTTTTGCCACCACAAAGAGCACAGCTATGAATATTATTGTACAAGTCTTTTTCCTTATTAACAATTGATCTGTTCTGTGAGCACCTCATATCAGTGATTTCCAACACTCCTGGGTCTGACCTTAGAAGACTCATTTCTAAGTAGGTAGGACACTGTGTAGTGTCCTCTCCCTTTTAAATGATATACACAGAACACAGTGATGGTTTTTGTTTCCTGTAAATAAGTGAAATCCGCGTAATGTCTTACAAATAATTTATGTTTCATATGGTACTCCTCTATAGCTAATGTGTGATGCTACTTAATGAAGCAAAGTCATAATCTCTGACCTATACGTTGATCCTCCAATGTGAGAGTGAGAAATTCTGTTGTTGTTTAGTCACTTTAGTGCATCCAATTTTTTGTGACCTCAGTTGGAGTTTTCTTGGCAAAGATACTAGAGTTGTTTGCTATTTCCTTCTCTAGCTAATTTTACAGATAAGAAAACTAAGACAAACAGGTTCAAGTAACTTGTTCAGGATTACACAGCTAGTAAGTATCTGAGGTTAGATTGCAGGAAGATGAGTCTTCCCAGTTTCAGGTATTGTAGCATTCTATCTGCTGTGCCACCTAACTGTCCTATTGCTGTTGTTTATTAATCTCAGTATGTCCAATGCTTTTTAAAAACACAATGATTATTATATTTTCAGGTTGTCACACCTCCAGACAGCAAAAATGTTTTTGGAATAGGGGAGACTGTCATGGCAAAGCCAAAAAAAGGGCAGTTTCCACCTGTACTTGAAAGGACAGCTGAGATGGATGATTCCTTGAAGACCCATCTGTGCATAATAATACTAATTCACACATACATGTCTTCTGTCATGTCATGGGGACTGAAAATATGTATTGCATGAAAGCGCTGGTATAAGCTATGGCAGACTATTTACTGGGGAGTGGGAAAGAGCGAGAGAATCTGAATCCCCAAATGTATGCACAACTCTTCATAACCCAATTTGGAGATTTTCTTGGAAAGTTCTAGTTCACCACAAATAGAGCATTGATTGATCCAGGTAAGAGGCAGCATAGGGATCAATAGGATCTTGGTTTCAAGTCCAACCTTCCATATTTGCTAGCTGTGTGACCAAGAGCAAGTCACTTGACCTATTCAATACTCAGTTTCTTCATCTGTCAATGGAAAAAATACTTTTAGTATCATATTCTTTGTATCAGGATCCAGTGGATTAATACTAAGCTATTTTTATTATTTCTGTGTTAGTTTTGTTATTATTTAACAACTCTGGTCCTTTTTTTCCTCACCTCTCCAATGACATGTTTAACATAGATGATCAATAATATTCCTTCCCACTCAAAATCTTATAATTCTGAGAATTTCCATAATTGCATTGCAGATAAATCTGATGGTACCTAGGTTTGAATTCTGCTTTTATCTACCATCCACATGACTGTTGCAACTTCATGATCACCCTCATCCCCAAATTCAACAAGTTGCCAAGTCTTGTTGGCTTTATCTCTATAACAACAGTAGCATTAGTCTCCTCCTTTTCATTCACATTGTCACCATGCCAGTTGAAGTCTTCATTATCTTCATTGCCTCTCTCAACTTCAGGACTTGAATTTTTAATAATCCTCTCACAAAGAACTACTTATTTACAATGGTCCTAACTGGTCTTCCTACCTCAAATCACTTTCTCCTCCAGCCATCCTTCACATAGCTGCCAAAGTACTCTTCCTAAGGAAGCTCTGACCTAATCCTAGAGGTACTCTCTTCTTTCCCATGTTTTAGAGTATCTAGTTTCCTTCAAATCCCAGCTCAAGAACTATCTCCTAAGAGAGCCTCTCTTAATCTTCAACTGTCAGTACCAATTTCTGAAACATCCTTACATTTGTGTGTGTGTGTGTGTGTGTGTGTGTGTGTGTGTGTGTGTTTATAGCTCTTCAAGAGAGTTGCAGAAATAATCCATGGAAAATCTTTGCAAAACTTAAAACATGATATAAAAACATGGCATATGATGAATATGGAAATATACATTGCGTGATAGCACATATTCAACATATTAAATTGTTTACTATCACAGGGAGGTAGGAAGCGAGAGATGGAGGGAGAAAATTTGGAACTTAAAATATGAGAAAATGAATGTTAAAAATTGTTTCTACATGTAATTGGGAAAATATTACTAAAATTTACATTTACAAGGATCCGTGGAGAAGGAAATGGTAAACTGCTACAGTATCTTTCCAAGAAAACCCCAGGTATAGCTATAGTCCACAGGGTGATGAAGAGTCAAACACTTCTAAACAAATGAAAACCATATAGACTAAATATATAATTTGAGACTATACAATTCTTTTCAAGACTTTAAGTTTCTAGGCAACTACATACTATATTGTGAGTTTCCTCACTGAATTCCCAATAGCAATGAAATATAGATATGGCCCAAAACCCTGTACATATATTGTATGCACTGTATGTGTTTGTCTCCCTAGACCTAGATAGATGTAAGCTGCTTGAGGTATTCAAAGGACTGTTTCATTTTTAGCTTTGTATCTTCCATACCTAGTCTAGTCCCTAGCACAAATAATGCAATTAACAAATTCTAATTGATTGATTAACCCTGGCCAACATTTCTGAGTTTTGATTTCTCCATTAAAAAAAAAAAAAGATTTAGGGTGCGGCATTAATGGAGCTCTAGGACTAACTTTAAATCCTGTGATGCTTAGATTAAGTAAAAGCTAAAGGCTAGTCTAGCTAAATTCTCTTGGTCTTTCCAATTTTCCCATTTTATTATGCTATAATTACCCTGATAACATAGAACCTTTCCCTATCCCCCTTAATGCTAGTGACTTTCCATTGTGGATTATCTACAATGTGTGTATCTTGTTCATAGTTGTTTTCACTTTGTTTCCTGCATCAGACAATGAGCTCCTTGACAGCAGGAACTGTCCTTTACTTTTCTTTGTATCCCCAGCCTTAAAGTAGTTGCTTAATAAAATGCTTGTTCACTAACTGCTTGAGATATCCTAAATCAAAATCCCCTATTAATGAATTGATCTGGGAAACCAATCTAAGTTATCTCTGTGATTTTGTTCTTCCTGCCAGTGTAAAGGTGTTGTTCAGAATAGAGAAAGATCTGGAGAACTTAAACTACGAGGATCAAATTCTGGCACATTCCTCACCCTATCATGGTATTGAACTGCATGCCACTTTTTCCTTTTAGCATACCCTAGAACATTCTGCCATACTTTTTATACATAAGAGAATCAGCCATGATTTAAGGTTCAATGCAGTGGTCATATGTCAATGATGTAGCTCAAACCTTTAGACACCTGATTATTAGCTCTGATCTTTTAGGACTCACCTATGAGATTTGGGTCTAAGCAATAGCTCTGACCCAGGGTCATGCCAGTTCATTTGTATGAACTAGGAAATCCAAATGCTTCCATTTATGGTCATAATTAGTTGGATGTTTCTGATCAAGTACTTAAAGGATCAGTGTCAGTTCAGGACTACATTCTTCATGCAACAGACATCTTAAACCTCTTCTGAACAATACTATATATATATATATATATATACTGAAGGGCATTTATAGGAGAAAGGGAAAGGAATAAGCATTTATATAGTTTTCTTATATACTAGGCACACTTCTATGCACTTTACAAATATTTGATTCTCATTCAATACTAAAGTAGATGCTATTATCATTCTCATTTGGCATATGAGGAAACTGAGGCAAACAGAAGTTAAATAACTTGCTCATTGCCCAAAGCTGGCAAATGTCTGAGGCCTGATGTGAACTCAGGGCTACCTGACTCCAGACCCAAGACTCTATCCACTGTACCAACTAGCTATGTATGTACTAATTTAGGAAAAAGTGAAAACCTCACAATCTTTCCTCAGGTCCTAACTTTTGTGGACTGAAATTATTTCAGGGAATTAATCTTTATAGTCTGAAAGGTTTTTGGTGAAAGCAAATTCATAGTACATTAGAAAGAATTCTGGATCTTAAATCTGAGGACCAGGGTTCAAATCCAACCTCTGACATATACTACTTGTATGACCTTGGGCAAGTCCTTACTCTGAGTTTCAGTTTCCTCATCTGTAAAAAGAAAGTTGACCTAGCTAGCCTTAGAGATCCCTTTCAGTTTTAGATTGATTATCACTTTTGGTTTATATTCACCAGGAAAAAATATTGACTACATAAATCAAAAGCAGTTGTTTCCTTTATACAGTTGCCTTTAAAATTGCTTCATTATCTTAGTAATAATGTAACTGCTTAAATATTTCTCTATGAAATTCTAGTTAAAAGAGAGGTTGGCTTATCTTTATATATATATGTGTATCTTTATAACTGACAGTTTTCATATCCATCGAGAGATGGGGGAGGCAGGGGGAAGCTTCTGATGGAGTTCTGCTAACTCATTAGTAGACAAGAGAACTCAAAGTGGTTTGAAGATGAGATTTCTGCGCAGTCCCTCCCCCACTCCCCACCCCCTTTATGAATACCCAGAGGGGAGAGATACCCTATCCTGGATACTTACAGGATGACATCCATCAGACAGGTAATTACTCATCTGTCTTAATGCCTCCTTTTAAGTTTGTCCATAAGAAGTCTCTTATCCCCTAAGTCAAAGGCCTCTCTAAAATCAATAAAACCAAGCCCTATTGGGCCACCAGCCAGTTCATTTTCCACCTCTTAACAAGGCAGTGGTTATTAAATGCCCTGCTTTAAAACCCAAGTGGGGTCATCAGACTTTCATGATGAGATTAATCCATCAATGGTGCATGTGTTAACTTTGCAGTTTCTTTGATATGAGCGATAAAGTAAATAATGGTCCATGGCTTTCCAATAGGAGGGAAACATGTTCCAGAAGCTGAAATATAAAAATGGGGATAATTCTTAGAAAGAGATATCTTGCCAGTAAGAAAGGTGTTTCATTATATTCTCCCATTCAATGTTTGAAATGTGGCACTTGTATAAATTTTAGAAAGATAGATATACAAAGCCCAGCATTTATGTTCAGTGCTATATTAAGTAGTAGGGATATAGATACAAATAAGAGGTAGTCTCTGCCCTCAAGGACAAAAGTCAATACATAAAATGGAGCTGGAAAAAAGGCAGGAAAGGTGTGCTGCAGGATGGTAAGGAAATGGGTGGAAATAGAAACCGTTTCCTGCAAATTACATTTACTACAGTTGAGGGACACTGAGAAAAGGTTCAAATTTTAGTTGGGTGAGAGATGAGGAATATGGAAGAAGTATAAACAGCATGGTGAGGAGATGAATATACATGAGGTTCATCTAACTGGCTCCTGTTTGAATAATAGATATTTTAAAACTATTTATTCCTTTTCTTCTTTGAATTCTTGCGTTAAAGAATGGCCACCACTTAATGTAATAATTGTCCGTATCTTGCTCTTTTTTATAGCAATTGAATTCTAGTCATAAGTCTGCATAAGGAAATCAAATCAAAGAGAAAAATTATAGAAACAGATGAAGTGGCAGCAAATATTACATAATTTCACCTTAAAGGCACCTAAAATTGTGAAAACTCAATTTGCAAGGTTGGGAAATGATTACTGTCTCTCTTGAGATATCATCATAACACCAAGAGTCATGAGCATGGGCAAAGAGAAGCCAGGATGTCATTTCTTATGATGCTTAGGTTCTAGGGTTCATTCTTAACTAAGGGGGAATTTCCTGGATATTTCTGAGAAAATTATGTTTGATAGAGTGAAGATTTATTGGCATGAAGGCCACTAGAGATGGGGGTGACAAGTTGCTGCTTGTGGTCCAAATGAAGAGAACAGTGGTACAGTCATGCTATCTCCAGGTCTAAGAGCCTTGGTAGAGTTGGGATGACCATAGATCATAGCTGAAAGGCAACAAGTGATGCTTTAGTAAATTACTGTCCTGCTTTGAGATGTTTCCCAAGAGGTTTTTGAAGACTTTCATGAGTCAGAAAACATTGAACCTTATATTTTTACTAATAGGCAATAAGTCCTAAAGAGATTATTTCTCTCCCCCTGATGTGCTAGCCAAAAGGAGAGGTATCATAGGGAAATCTCCTTGGAACCTCGAAGAGTTGTACCCTTTTGTTCAAAGAATGATTCTATTATTGAACTCTTTTTAATGATGTATATTGTTTTTAATTTATATTGCAAATGCTTTTGCTATTAGATTTGTGGGTTTTTCATAGTCCATGAATAATATTATATTGGCACTGGTGGAAGCTTGGGTCATGATTTACAAAACTGATTACCCAAAACAGCTCACTCTAAACTTGGGGAAAACAGCAAGGATTTCCAGAGGAAGAAATATTTGCGGGGCCCAGATATATTTACTTGGTTCCAAAAGGATCTTTATTTTGTTGGTTAGTGAATTCTCTCCATCAATATATTAAACAACTCTTTTAGGCTTTATAGTCAAGTCAACAAGGACACTTCCTATTTGTCAGACACTATGCTAAATGCTAGGATTACCAAAAAATGACTAAAAACGGAAGTTCTTGCTCTCTACAAATTCATCATTCTCACATCCAACAAGGTGATCAACCTCTCTAACTTAGCTTGGCTAATTCTCAGTCAATAAACACAATGGCCTGTCATCTAGATACCCTTGAAGCTATTCCATTTTGGTAAGATCTGCCAAACCAGAGTTGGTGCTCCAATGGCTTAGTCTTCTAGAAATCTCGTGCACTTCGATGACAGAAGTTTTAGAGGAAGGTGGTAGTGTTGCAAGAAACTTTGAAGTCATTAGTGATTTGTTTAAGTGTCTTAACTCCAGAGATGGATGTGTTATATCCAGTAATTGAATTTATATCCTATGTCTAAGTTCAGCATTAGGTTGTTCTAACACATGACCAACTGACGCTCTTTTAGCTTTGATTTCTGTGTTGTTTTTGTTGTTGTTGTTTCAGCTGGTGCAGCATTTGTGGTTTTCCATGTCTGGTCTCTAATCCTCATTATTGTTTCATCAAAGTGAAGCCATAATAAGCAAATGTAGGTATATCAACATCCAGAAAGTACTACCCTGAGTTTATGAGACTAATAAACCGGGTTAAAAATTTACAACTTGATCACCTGACATTTTACCTGCTGGACACTTCTGCTAATTGGCACCACTGCTACCATATCTCAAGGGGAACTAAAATTCATGGGGCAGTAGGGGCTGACAATAGAAGGTTAAATCAGCAGGAGCCCAGGTCAGAGCACTGAAATCAATAAGCAGATTTGGCTCATTGACTCAAGTCTTTAGAGCTATTTGGAAGAAAAGGGAATTGATGAATAAATGTTGGTGAGGGCAGAGAAGGCAGAATCTGTGAACCAAGCTATCGAAAGACATAAGACAGAAAGATGAAATGAGTATAATCATTGAATTTTAGAATAATCTCCCTCACATACTCCAAATCCACCCTTCCTCCAAATATCCCTCTTTCTTCAGATTGGATCTCTATTGTATCAGATTCCCAGGTTCGTGAATGCAGAATTATCCTCAAATCTTAGGCTTCTCTTTCTTTCTATATACAATTAATTGACTAAATCTTACTGATTTTATCTGCACAATATCTCTTGCACCTGTTTACTTCTCTCTACTCAAAGAGCCATCATTCTAGGCTTAAATTCGTATTTGATCTTTCTCACACTTCTATAATAACCTCCTAAGTCTTTTACCTCTTCTAGTTTTTTTATTTCTCTGATGTACTCTCTTTAACAGTTGCCAAAATAATCTTTCTAAGGCACAAGTCTGACCATGTAACACCTTTGGTTGTAAACCTTAATACATCCCTCTCCCTGGTCACTCCATTGCTTAAAGGATAAAATATAAGCTCCTTAGATTAGAATCTTAGGAGACATTCCTAATGTGGTTGCCATTGACTTTCCCAATCTTATTTTATACTCTTACTTTTCATGAACTTTTCCACTTCCATATATTTCTATTTTATTTTCCCTATACTTCTTCATTTCTATCTCTCTTACCTCCCTTCAGTATTCAACTTAAAAGTAACCTCTTGTATGGAGATTTTCTAGATTTCTCCCATTTGCTTTCTCCTGTATGAAATTTCCTTGTGTTATATATCTTTGTGTGCATACAGTATTGTCCATCAAGTATAACACTTTCAAGGTCATCGACTGCTTCTCATTTTTGTCTTCATGCCAGATTTATTAAAATTCTGACACAACATAGGGAGAACATATTCAAGGCAAGAAAGCCAAGGAATGGGTAAGTTGGAAAAACAACAATTTTTTGTTTCTATAATGAATGTGATTATTACAGAGAGGTACAGGAAGATTTAAATTAACTGATGTAGAGTGAAATAAGCAGAATCAGGAATATATAATGGATACAACAATATAAGTGAAAGCACCAATAATGAAACAATCCATACCAAATTCTATGAACACATAATAACAAAATTTGGCCCCAATAAAGAGATACAAAGGCCCATTTTTTTGCATAGTTGGAGGAAATTAGATTTATTGCAGAATATAATGCCCATCTTTTTATGGGTTGGTTATACTGATTTCTTCTTTTTTATTCCCTTCTCTGAAAAATGGCACTCTAGGAGAAACAAAGGAGAGAAAATATAGATGACTTTAAAAGAACAGATCAATATCCATTTTCCCTCATTTTAATTTTTTTCACAATGTCTTACAATGATTGACCACTTAGTAAGTGTTAACTCATTAGAATTATATCACAGAGAGTAGAAGGATCAAGATAATCCAAGTCCTTCATCTTCTTACTGAAGAAATTAAGAGCCCATAAGACTAAATAAATTCTCCAGAATGAAACTCTTTGTAAAGACAGAAGTGAAATTTGAATCCATGTTTTCTGACTTCCTGCACAGAGATTATTCCATTAAACTACTGCTGCTAAAGTCAAAATGCAACCAAGAAAGATAGACAGAGTCAAAAAGCCAGAAGGAAGTTTAGACAAAAGTGAATTTAAAGATCTAGGATGGAAAAGTGACAATCAGTTGATGTCAACTCTGTCTTTCTGGACATAACAAGGTATTGGAGGTACCGGGCAGCCCTGTCTTTCCTGCCCTTGGGATGGTCAAACTCTAATACCTCAGAAAGCCATGATATCTAAGATTAATCAAATGATTAAAATGTATTATGATGATATCCCCGAAAAAATGTATAATCTCACCCTGCTTTTTAAGTCATTAAGGTCTGAGTTATGTCCAGTATAGTTTTAGTATTGTTTGTACTTTATTGTATTATAACTCACTGGTTAAATTTATAATCACATATAACATTAAGTCAATTTCCCATAATATTGGAAAAAGTACAAAATTTCATTCCTTGACCATTCACAAGTACAGAGTTGAGGTACATTTTGATCCTATGGAATGCACTAGTTCCAGGTAGCATCTTTTGTTCTTTCTACTACTACAATAAGATTTGTAATCTTATTCTTTCAGATATTCTCTCTAATCTAACCATGTCCAGCCCACTCTGACTTTTATTTATAACTTTCCATGTTTCCAATAGAGGATCCACTCAACACACCAAGGATCTTCCTTCCTTTCTTCTGACATAGCAAGGACATTTATGTATCACTTGCTCACACTATCCTGAGCTGCTTGAAGACAGTTAGGTGGTGCAGAGAATAGAGTGTTTGTTGAGTCAAGTCAGAAAGACCTCAGTTCAAATCTGACCTCAGACCTTACTAGGTACATGACCTTGGATAAGTCACTTAACCCAGTTAGGATAAAATATTTGTAAAAGTGTTTAGCACAGTGCCTGGAATATCATATCATACATTCTCAATAAATGCCTGCCCTTCTTGCCCCTTATTTACCTATTTTCTCCATCCTGCCATGTGACTTATCTTAATCTTGCCATATGACTAGCTTATTTTCAGACAATCAATGCTTATAATTGCCATGAACGATAAATGTTCACATATCAGTGGTAAAAAAGTATTAGAAAGCTTAATGCGAAACACAATATGTCTTGTTTCTAGCTTCTTAGAATTGGTAAGAAGTCATATGGAGATTAGGATTTGGAAACTGAGGTTGGGTTTGCCTACCTCAACTCTTTGTATTCCTCTTACTTTGTAATCTGAGGGACAATAGGAGATAAAGATAATAGTAGGGCTGAATATGAATGGAACAAGTTAAGATTTTATAGGAAAAATAACTTTTCCATGCTAGTAGAAAATACTTCTATTTTAGGCAAGTAGAGATATATAATTATCAACCCAGAAAATCCAGACTCCTAAATCCACTTTGGGAGTCCCTTTCACCTAGTTCAATTGTTTAAAAAGTCATAGAAACATAGCTTTAGAATAAGAAGAGACTTAGAGTCCATTGAGTCCAATCCCTTCACTTTGCAGATGAGGAAGTTGAGGGCCAAAGGGGTTATTACTTGACTTTTCCAGGGCCATACACTGTGAATGGTCATGGTAGGATTTGAACCAAGGTATTCCTAATTCCAACTACAGCACTATATCCCCTATGATAAGTTCTTTTAGAAATTGCTGGTCATAGATTTAATTTTGTTCCAAGGCACAAAAATGTGACAGAAAGAACTGGGCTACCATTTCTATCACTAAACAGTTATATGGTTTGGGGAAAAGTTGGTTCTCTTTAATTTTGTTTCCTCATATTTCAAGTAGAGAAATTCATTATTATATTGAGGTTGTATTAAAGGATTTGCATGACCCTAAAATACTATGATCCCATTCATTTTTTTCATCTAATATGAAAAAGTGTGCTATAGTGAAAAAGAGTATTGAATCTTGATTCAGAAGATCTAGGTTCAAATCCTGAGTCTGCTACTTATTACTTCTGTAACTTTGGACAAGTTATTACCATATATTTATTTGTTCTGGAGATTCATATTGGCTTCATCTCTCAAATTTTGGCAATGAACTAGATGATTTGATCTCTCAGTTACTTTTAAGCAATGAAAACTATATCCTCAACTCTTTAAATAAATATATATTTTGACTTAGCCCTTTTGTACAATTTTGCAATACAGGCAAATGACCAATGGCTGTTTCATTTTGTCCCCATATTAAACCTGAGCTATAAGACTAGTCTGAGTCAAACCTGGTTTCTTATAATCAGTCGACTGCAAGAGCTGGCAGGTTCTATCAAGTTGGGAAGGCATTTAGCAGGGGTATGCTGGTAAATGCTTAATAGAAGATCTCTGAAAAACAGTGTAACACACTTTTAAGCTTTTTCTGCAACATTAACACTTTCTTAAGTCAAGGTAAGCAACAAAGCAATAAACCAAGCCCTGATTTGTAGTAAATAGGGATCTGGGAGATGTAAATATTCACCCCCAAAATTTAACAATGGCTCTTAGAGCTGGCTCCAGGACACCTCTGGCATTGAGATGGCAATCTAGTGGCAGACTATGCCTACTTTGGGACCAAACTAGTTGACCTCACAAAGGCTCATCATCATGGATGGGATGAAAATTTTTTAAAGTTTATTGCATCTATCAGTCTACATATAGAAAATGTGAGTACTGTGATAAAACCACAAAGCCTTGAATTAAAGACATCAATCACATGACACAAGGCTCTCAAATAGATGTATGGGCACATTTTATGGGTGTTTTCCTCCCTACTCATAATATATTGGAACTTCACTCTCCAACAGGAACCAAAGTCTTATCTCCAACTCCCCTTTTAATCTCCTGGTTCAGAAGGCAGAGATGGAACTGGTTAATTTAACAGGTCAAAAAAAAAACAAAAAAACACCAGTTCTTATCTATGTAAATATTGAATCCCTCAAGTAGAATGGAAGCTCCCTGAGGTTTAAGAACTGTTGTTCATCTTGTCTTTGAATTGTGTCCCCAGAACCTAGTATAGTGCCTTGGTTATGGTGTTTAATAGTGTTTGTTGAATTAAAGTAATTGTCTTATGCAGAACTCACTGAAATAAAATCTCTACTCTGAGGGGCAGATAGGTAACTCAGTGGATTGAAAGTCAGGCCTTGAGATGGGAAGTCCTGGATTCAAATATAGTCACTTCCTCACTGTGTGACCCTGGGCAAGTCACTTAACCACCATTGTCCAGCCCTTACCTCTCTTCTGTCTTAGAGCTAATACAAAGGATCAATTCTAAGAAGGAAGGTAAAGATTTTTTTAAATCCTACTCTGATTGCCAAAGACCTAAAGAACTTCAGTCACTTATAGTGTTTGCTAAGATTCCCATCAAATGTCTCAGTTGTGATCCCTTAGCATATGCTTTGCACCAAGATATTGTGGCATTCCCTTTTTGGTTCTCCTGAAATTTTGTGTATATTGGATTCTTTATGCCTATAATTCTCAGCCCTGAGAAAACAGAGAAATCGGTACGTTGTCCCTTGGTCATGTCTCATCACAGTACTTAATAGCAACTCCTTACAGTGAGGCTATGTTGACACTTCTCCATGTATGTTACTCATCTATTTCCATCACTCTTAAGCAGGGCTCCTCTGGGCAGCATTCCCTTGCTGGGGACATTCAGAACTCCTTGATGTTAGTGAAGACACTTCTTCTATCCATGGTCATCTCTTAATACAGTACCAAACAAAGAATCCAACTCTGAGTTTCTCCCTTGGGTTACAATCCTGCTTATCCTTAGTCATGGGGAAACATGTCCAGCAACCAATAAACTATGGCCCCTTATGACTTCCAAGTGAGTCTCCCTTCTTAATATCAGCTTAGTTCAGGAAGAATTCCACCCTCTCCTATACATTCTCCTCAGCATCTGAGAAGCAAACTGCATATTTCAGCAACTCTCATAACTTTAGTTCAGGGGCTCTTAACCTTTTATTGAATCATGAACCCTTTTGGCAGTCAGGCAAAGCCTATGGACTTCTTCTTGGAATAATATCATCAAATGAATAATACAAAACATATTGGAATACAAAGGAAACTAATTATATTGAAATTCACCTGTAATCTTTCTTTCCCATCCAAGTTCACTGATGCCCTATAACCTTCCCATAGATCCAAGCCCTAAAGGCTCAGAAGGATCCTCATTCCTACCATCCTTCCTCTAATTTCCCACCACTATCAATTGACTCTTTGGCCACAGGAGTCCCTGTAGAATCAACTGGATAAGGTTATTCAAATGACCTGCACTAAGCTATCAACTACAGATTAGGGAAGATGAGAGGCGGGTGAAGATGTCAAACATAGAATGACCTCATCTAGCAGAAAGAATATAGCTTTATTACCCTTCCTATATCTTTATTTGAGAAACTAAAATATTCCTGGTCAGATTATAGAAGAATAGAGCACAGATGAGGACGAATTTCTTCCTCACTACACTGTGTGCTATGCTGACCTGTTTCCCAAAGCTGGTCATACAATGATATGAAATAACATCCTACCAGGCAGGTATCTCTTATTATAATCCCTCTTCCTCTCAAATGCCAAGGTAAGTTTTAAAAGCATAAATCTGACCCTGCCATCCCCTTGATGAATGAAGTCCAGGAGCTCTCTATTACTCTCAGCTTCAAATATAAAGAGCTTCATATGATATTTAAAGGGCAGTGGTTAGGTGGCACACAGAGAGAATAGAATGCTAGCTGTGGAGTCAGGAAGATTCATCATCTGAGTTCAAATCTGGACTCAGATACTTCTTAGCTATGTGACTCTAGGCAAGTCACTTAATCCTTAACACTGTTTGCTTCAGTTTCCTCCTCTGTCAAATGAGCTGAAGAAACAAAGGGCAAACCACTCTAAAATCTTTGTCAAGAAAACCCAAAATAGGGTCCCAAAGAATCAAAAATGACTGAATAAGAACAACATGACATTTAAAGCTGTTCATTCTCTGGCACTTTCCTTCTATTCTGGTCTTATACTTTACTCCCTCCCTGTTCTTTAGGATTCAGCCAAATTGGTCTACTTGTCTTGCACCCATGGCACATACCTCCTTGCCTTTGCACTGTCTGCCCCCTGGCTAGGAATGTTCTGTCTCCTTTCTTTATACTGCTTAATTTCTCTTGCTTTTCTCAATACAGCTCTCAAATCTCACCTTCTCCAGGAGGTCTTTGGCAGTCTTCCACCCCACCAGACTCCTCAATTGTTAGTTTCCTATTTTTTCTCAGATTTTCTTCTATCTATTTTATATATTAGTACCTGACCTGCATGAGGACTGGAATTGTCTTTGCTTTTCTTTGTCTCCCCAGTGCTTACACAGTACCTGGCACAGATTTAGCACTTAAATGTTTGTTGACTAGAATTCTGAAGCAATCTTACAAATATTAACTTGCAAAATGGCATTTAGGCCATACAATCTGCATTGACCCATTCTTCCTCATACTCCTCATCACCCAGATTTTCTCTGCATACTGCCAAGCCCCCCTGCCCTTTCTCCCCTTGGTACAACAAAAGTACAAAGATGCACCAATAAAACAGATGCTAATTCTGCATCTATGAATTGTTTATGATATTTATCATCCTAGGTTCATTCTGAAAGATTCATAATGTCATCAAAGTGGTTGCTCCTCTCCACACACAGCCCCACTCCTACCCTAGGTGTACAGGCACAAATACTAAAGCCAGGCAGTGAGGGAGATAAATTAGCCCTTGGTCTCTCCCCTCTGGAGCCCTTTATAAGACAGAAGAGGTTTAGAACAATCAGGACCAGGGATGCTACTGGCGTCATCCCACTCTCCCACTCCTGCTGATGGACAGATAATTTTGCTAATATACTCTATGGAACTTGAAAAATCCATTCTCATGTATATTGTAAAGGCAGAAGTGATGAAAAATTCATATTAGTATTGATAATGACGTCCCAGGAACAATGAGGGAGCAGGGACTGAAAGAGAATTGCATTTTTTAAAGGAGGGGGGAAGAGTATCATTGTTGGGATGACAGTAGTTTCCGGCATTAGAAGGTTCTTCAGTAACTTATCTTTGTTAAGTAGTCTACATGGCAATAAATACCAATAAATTAGAGATGGCAGAATATAATGACTGTCCTCCCAAACCAGCCTGCTTTAAATGTGCTTCACGTTTATAAAGAAGTGGACTTGCAATATTAATGCATTCCTATATTTATAAGTCTATATGCATTAGAAAATCAACTTGGGAGATGGCTTTGTTAGAGATGGCTAAAGAAAACTTTTAAGTCAAGAACTCTCATCTATTGCAAGGATACTCTTGGTCAAGGTCAACAATGAGTCAATAAGTATTTATTAGGTACCTACTGAGTACTAAGCACTGTGCTGCAGTGTAAAAGATACAAGTACAAAAAAATGAAACAATCTTTACTGGAAAAGTTGTTCCAGTTTCTAATTCTGGTTACATTCTAATAACAGGGACAAGTACATGTAATAATGTATAAAGCACAAGGCAGTTAGGTGGCTTACTGGATAGAGTGCCAAGCCTAGAGATATGAGGTCTTGGGTTCAAATATGGATTCAGATACATCCTAGCTGTGTGACCCTGGACAAGTAATTTAATTCCAATTGCCTAGCCTTTACCTCTCTTCTTCCTTTTACTTATACTTTTATCTGTACATCTGCATATCTGTACTGATTGATTCTAAGACAGAAGGTAAAGGTTTGTAATGAAATAGAGTATAAAGCATGATCATAAAGGGAATAAATAAAAAATTGCTAAATACAAGGTAGGACAGAGGAAGACATCAAATTTATTCAATGGTATTTGTAACAGCTCTTCTAGTATCCAGATAGAACCCTGCCCTCTGGAATGCCCTAATCCTGACCCTCAAGACATAGCCAAGCACAAAAAGGAAAGTGGGTCACAGACTACAGCACTGAAAGCATACCTAGGGCATGTCTACCCTATATTTAATGGTACCCTCTAGAGACTGATCTTGCACTTTTAAGAAGGAAGGGTCAGTTTGGGATTCCACAAAATCCAAAAAAAAAAGATGATTGGTCCATGATTAGGTATATAAGACTATGAGAATGGCAGAGTACCAGCTGGCAGAGATTATAAACTAGGGGGGTAGTACTCTTTTATTTAATCAATGCTTAAAAAAACATAGACATACAAATGTTATCATCTGGCAATTTACCTCATAACTTTCTGAATAAGTCGCAACACTGAATTATGATAAGGTTACTACACAACTAACAAAGGCCACATGTCACACAGCACACATAGCCAGAAGATGGTTCAGTAGCAATAGTGCCGTGGCCTCTTCCAAAGGTCTTGGGACTCTCTGGTGCAGAATCAATGATTTTCCATTCCATGTGTATGCTTCCCGATCAGGTGCTTTCCTTCCAAGTGAGCCATTGCTCTCTAGATACTAAGCATCCACCTGCGTTTTCTATACAGTTCTCCACACATGGTTTTGGCTTATCTATTTTTCCCACTGGTAGGTGTTTATATTTATGGGAGAATTTGCCTGAGATTTATGGGGCAAATAATTTTTTATTAATTTTCTTACTACGTTGTTTTGTTAAATGCCTTTACTCAGTACTAAGTATGCCCTCTGGCTATAAATATAAACACATGTAAGGGAACTCGGGAGCTATAATTTTGAATGGCTAGAGACCCATAGATAATTTAAAGTTGAGGTTGACTATAAAGGAGAACCCATGACTTAAGTAGAGGTACTTCTGTATGTATATGTATATTCACACATATAGGTAGACATGTGTATCTTGTATATATATATATATACACATAAGTACATACATTCCTGTGAATATATTTATATGTGCATGATCCACATATACTTTCTTTTTTTTTAAATCCTTACCTTCCATCTTGGAGTCAATACTGTGTATTGGTTCCAAGGCAGAAGAGTAATAAGGGCTAGGCAATGGGGGTTAAGTGACTTGCCCAGGGTCACACAGCTGGGAAGTGTCTGAAGCCAGATTTGAACCCAAGATCTCCAATCTCTAGGCTTGGCTCTCAATCTACTAAGCCACCTAGTTGCCTCCCCCCCCCCACACACACACACATACTTTCAAAGATCTGGAAGTGAGTCCTACTGTGTTCCAACTCACTAAGACCTGTGACACTCCAGACAAGGTTGGAGATGGGCAGCCAAAGTCTTGCTCCAGAAAAGGAAACATAAGTCAGCCTCAGAGGAAAGATAAAAGCTCGTGTCATTGAATCTTCATACAATCTGGAGCCAGGACACCATTTCTGCCTTCTAGGCTACTAGAGGACACATGCCATTCTTTTGAATGAATGTGTTCTTGAACTGACCTTCTGCTATTTGAGACCTGAAAATTTCAAGTTATGAGTGTTTAAAAGACTCTTGATTCTGAAATTATGCTGCATTTAGCTTTCCCCTTGTCTTGCCTTTCACTCTTTCCCCTTGCTCTGATTGCTAGAAGGCAGGATGGGAGGGGGAGAGAGGAGGTGGAGACCCAGAACATCATCATTTCCACAGCCTCTGCCGGCTCCGTGTTGCCAATTCCAATTTGCTCAGAGTCCCACAAAGCAGATATAGGAAGGAAAGGGCCTGGGGCCATGGCATTATCACCCCCACGCTCCCCAGGGACAGACTGAGAGCTTATGGGGAGCTCTCCTCAGGAAAGATGGAAAGCAGCGTCTCAGGGGCCCAATTATTCACTGGAGCTGCCGAAGTGAGAAGATTTGTGTTTGTGGACTAGCTGGCCTAGAAATAGTAACCCATTCGTATACATTTGAGTCTGTTGGAAACAAAATTTGTCCTTAGAAGGAAAGAAAGCTCGACTAGTGAAAAAATCAAACTCCTGTGGGTTTCATGAAAGAATAGCCTAGATTGCACTTATAGATAGATAGATAGATAGATAGATAGATAGATAGATAGATAGATAGATAGATAGATAGATAGATAGAGATAGATAGATAGAGATATAGATGCAGATATATACATATATGACACAATTGAATGAAAAGGAAAATATTAGGAGTCATAGGAGCTGGGTTCAAATCCCAGCTCTGCTACATGCTACCTGTGTGACCCTGGGAATATCTTTACCCTCTCCAGGCTTCACATTGGAGATTAGCAATTGCCAAATAAGGAATTTGGGTGCTATGACCTCTTAGGTCCCTTCTATCTCTGCATTTATGATATCAGCCTATGAGTTTCACAGGAATAAAGACAATCTACATTCATATACACATGAGGAGTCTGACCTGGAGTCAGAAGAGCAGAGTTGAAGTAATTGACCCACCACTTAATTTGTATATCACCATCAGTGCCTTTTGGTAGGTATATCCCTATATCTGGAATACGTCCCCTCTCCCTTGTAGAATTTCTAATTCCCTTCAAAGAATAGCTCATCTGCCTTGTTCTTTAGCATATCTTTCCAGATCTTATGAGCTTCCTCTCTCTTTTGAAATGAATTTTCATTTCCTTGGATTCTTGAAATAATAACACTACAAAAAAGGTGAAAAGAGCCTTAAATATCATTTAGTACAATTTTCCCATTGTACAAATGAAGAAACTGAGCCCCAAAGAGTTTAAGTGATTTTCCTGTGGTCACATGAGCAGTAAGGACCAAGGCCGAGATTAAAATCAGTGTCTTTGGGCTCAACTTCACACTGCTGTAACAGGATGAAGAGCATAAGTTCCCTGAAGGCAGGCTGTTTTTATTTCATCTTTGAACCCTCAGTACCTAGCACACTGCCTCTCACAAAGTAAGTACTTAACAACAGATTATTATTTGATGAATTAAATTTAACTCTACTGTTGACCAGCAGAATGTTTTTGATCCTTGTCTGGGAGAACCACTGTGTGAAATAAGCACAAATGCCTCAAGTATCTGGGATTTCAACAGTGCAGAAGAACTCTGTTGTAGTCACTTCCTCCACCAACCCAGATCACAAGCCTCCTACAAAGAGTCCTGGGGAATTGTTTAAAGTAAAGAGAGGCTCTGATTTGCCCAGGGAAATGCCTCAAAGCCAGTAAGTGTCATAGTTCAGATTTGAATTCAGGGTTTACTGACTCTAAACCTAGCATTCTATTTATCATGCTTTTCTACCTTACTTGATTCCTTCATTGCCCCACTATATCCTCTCCCCTTCCTTACATTTCCTTCCCTTTCTATCCCTTTGCTTTCCTCCTTTTCTTCCACTACACCTCTCCCTTTTTCCTCCTTCTACTACTTTGTCATTCTCACTCCTTAACACATCCTCTGGGAAACTTAAAGATTTGAGACCTCTTAGTTTTGAAAAGAAAAACTGGAAAAGTTAGTTAATTGAAACAAATAACCTTCCATCTTGGAAGAATGGGAAATTAAGATCACAATGGGAATGTCAGCATTAAAGATCATAAAGATCCCCCTAGATAAGAAGGGAGATAGTAATAAAAGATCTAGGAACCATGAAAATTTCAAATCATGAGACTCAGATGAACTAAATCCTAAGCTATTAAGAGAAATGAAAGATGTAATTACTAAGCCACACAAGTCATCCAAGAATAGCAAGAGTTACTATAGGATTGGAGAAGGGGAAGTGTTGTCACATAGCTAGGTAGTGTCAAAGTTAGAAATAAAACAAAGAACTCCTGACCCTCAAGTCCAGTGTGATTTCTATTATTCTATAATCTCTGGACTAGCTACTATTCAAATGACAGAACTCAATGAGGAGTCATTAATGAGTTGATGTCATCATGGAAGAAGGTCTCCAATAGAGTTCCACAAGTCTCTGTCCTTGGCATGTGATATTCCAATTTTTATCACTGAATTAGATGAAGTTATCTGTATTAAATATGCATTAAATAGTAGGCCTATTAAATGTGATATTAACATGAATCTAGAAATGATAAGTACCATATTATCCAATGAAATCATTTATGTAAAGGAGTTTGCAAACCTTAAAGCACCATATATAAATGTCAGATGTTATTGAATGACAAAATCAAGATCCAAAAAGATCTCATTGGGCCAGTATGTAAAGCTAAATCTAATAGCATAGAGTTTAATAAAGATAATTGTGAAGTTCCAAACTTAGCTTTAAAAAAGTCACAAGCACAAGATAGTGAAAGCATAGTTACAGTAATCTGTGAGGAAAAGAGCTAGTGTCCTAAAATCTTAATATGTGTCAATTATATAACATGGTGGCCAAAATAAGCTGTTATGATCCTAGGTCATGAAGAGTGAAGCAAGCAGAATCAAGAGAATATTATATTGAGCAACAGAAATGTTGTTTGAAGAATGACTTGTGTATGTCCACCTACAGAGAAAGAACTAATAAATAAAAATAAGGCATAGTATTATCTATACATATATCTTTTTAGCAAACGATACCTTCTTTAATGGGGAGAGAAGAGAAAAGGAGGAGAGAGGGAGAGAGTTAACTGGGTATTTTAATGTAACAAACTAACAAATAAATAAATGCATGTTTTAAAAGTATATAAACAAGTAAAAGAAATTATGATCTCTCTGTACTCTCCTGCCTTTACATGGTCAGAAAAAATAGAACATTTAAATAACAGGCATTTTGTCTTACAAGGATACGTAATAGTCAATTATACTAACTGGTGAAGTAAATTCAAGTTTAGATTGCATTTGTTATATAATATATATTATAATTATCTAGATTATAGATATGTTACCCATACCTATATCTTGGATTTCATGGGATATATACATATAAATATATGTGCATTGAATTATTTACTTACAAATAATTCAGTCTTCATTAAATATATATTCATTGGATGTCTCATTCATGCATCTATACTAAAGTCTGGATTCCTCACCATAGCATTGAAGGTTATTTGCAGAGGATCAATTCTAGCATATTCTACCAAGTGGGAAAGGTTTCAATTACTGGTAAAGTAAAACGAAATCTGTATCTCCTATCTGTAGACCAGCTAACTAAAGATTAGAAAGATTCATCACCATCACACACACACACACACACACACATATTCACATAAACACATACACATACATACACATACACAGGCATGTAGGCAAACATATATGAATGTATATAGTTGCATATTCTACAGATGTTTCTAATAGCAAACAAATTCTATAACCTAGATCAAATATATGTACATATATACATACACACATACACATATCTGTATATGACTATTATGTTTATAGTTGTGCACATATGTTATAGATGTGTGAATGTATGCACTGTTTCTCTATACACTTATGCATAAAGGCATACATGTATTTTGTGCATATGTATTGTGTATGTATGCACACCTGCATGAACAACTCTCTAATACCAGTCACCACTAAATCACTGAGAGATTGCAATTGGAAGGGTGGGAAAGGGCCAGCACTAAGCCTACCATTCTAAGGACTAAAACTCCATGCATGACCTTGTTCTAGGTTTTAATGGTGCTATACAGTAAACTCAGACACCAGATCTCTCCTTGAGGAGTTAGAGAGTATCATAAAAATGCTACAAAGTCCTTCAGAAATCTCAGAGATAATATCCGCATCAAGTTGAGGTGATCAGAGAAGTCTACATGGAATAGATGGCCTGTGAACTTGTCTTTGAAGGGATAGATAGGAGCTCATTGGTGAAGACAGAAAGGAGATGTCATTCTTGGTGGCAGGAACAAAAGGAACAAAAATGTCCATTCTGGTCACAGCTTGGAATCTATCAAAGGGATTAGGAGAAGACAATTCTGGGAAGGTAGATTGGGACTGGGTTATAAAGGACTTAAAATGTTTTTAATTTATATAAACGATGAAGAGCCATTGAAAGTTTTAGAACAAAGGAATGGCAGGATTAAAAAGGTTTTTTTAGAGAGTCCATCTGTCAATAGTATGTGGGATAGATTCAAGTAAGAAGAGATTAAGATGAGAAAACCAATTAAGAAATTATAATAATTCAGGGATTGCATTATAAATTCCTGAACTAAGAACAGGGGGGATGGAAGGGAAAAGGTAGATGGATGCAGAGAGCATATGAAAGGAAGAATAGACTTCAAAGGACTTGATGACTGACTGGATATAAGAGAAAGGTAGAAAGATAGAAGTCAAAGATAACTTCAAGATTTTTCTATTGAAGTGACTGAGGGTTTGCAAGCTATTATAAATCTATTATAAAATATTATTATAGGGGGCAGCTGGGTAGCTCAGTGGATTGAGAACCAGGCCTAGAGACGGGAAGTCCTAGGTTCAAATCTGGCTTCAGCCACTTCCCAGCTGTGTGACCCTGGGCAAGTCACTTGACCCCCATTGCCTAGCCCTTACCACTCTTCTGCCTTGGAACCAATACACAGTATTGACTCCAAGATGGAAGGTAAGGGTTTTTATTAAAATATATATATATATATATATATATATATAATTATATGCTATTATTAAAATTTTAAAAGCCAGGAAGAATACATGATTTAGGAAGTGGTAGGAGATGGATATCACCAATTCAATTTTCAATGTTTTGAGAAGTATTTAAAAAAACTTTAAAGGGCTGGTAGAACATTGAGAAGTGTGTATGTTTGTGCACAAAACACCATCCACACACATCCACACGTATATACAAATGCACATTCACAGATGAGATATAGGTAAGGGGTAGCTTTAGCATTAGAATCATAAAGACCTAGGTTCAAGACTAGCTTTTGATATATACTGCCTTTCTGACTATGGTGAAGTCCTGTAATTTCTCAGGGTCCAATGCAACTTCTAAGGTAACAGCTGATCTCCATTGCTTAAGGGAGTTTCCCCATTGGAATTTCCCTAGAGCAATAAAATCAAAGACATAGATCAAATATATGTGTCCATTGGCTATTAAGTGTATATGTGTGTGTATGTTGTGATATGTAAATGTATATGCATGCATGTATATACATATATACAAACAGGCATGCAAACAACATAAGGACATAAAAATGCTTATCTCCAAACATGGCATCATGCTTCCTCACTTCTAGGACTGTATTAAATGTTCTTTTAGGACACACACACACACACACACACATGCACACAGACACAGATACACACATACAAACAGTTAATTATTGAAAATGTGTATCTCTCTGATATTGAAAGACTGTCTCTTTCAAGCAGGTGGTGGATTTAGATAACCCCAGAAGGAACTTATAAGTCTTCTGGGCCCTTGATCAAAATTTCCTTTTTAATTTGTAAAGAACAAAGATGATCCAAACTGAGAGTGATAGGGAGTCTAATGAGAGCTGGTCAGCCCTGCCTCGCTCTTGTGGAGTATGCAGATTTGATGAATATTTTCCAGTCACTGGCCATGTAAAGCCTTTGATCTCCCCACTACCCCAAAGTATTGCTGCTTTGATTTGACTTTAGCAATTGAGGGAGTTAGATGGCATTGTCTTCCCCTGGAAGAACTGGAAGCACCTTGGAGATCATCTGGTCTGACCCACTAGCACAGAAAAGTAAAGTGATTTGCCAAAGTTCTCACAGATCTAAAGCAAAACAGCTTGGAATGCAACTAGGCTCCTCTGTCTCCTGATCTAGTAGAAGTTATTCATGGGAATCCACACTAAATGCAGAGCACAATGAACCAGGATGGAATAATATATGTAAAGCTCTTTGGAATCCCCAGTGCATGAATGGAAGGATTCATGATTTCAGCACTGTGGGAAAATCATGGTGTGGGAACTTGTTCCACAAACAAGTTGCCTGAGGGACATGAAGGTTAAGTGATTTGACCAGTGTTCTGCTGCTGCTGCTGCTAATTATTATTATTAAATAACATTGAAAGTTTTATGAAGTGTTATGATGTTATTTGATCCACCAAGAACCCTTTAATATGTGAAAATTGAGGCTAAGTCACTCAGGATCATACTGTTAGTGTGTCAGAAGCAGGACTTGGACACACAACTTCCTAACTTCAAATACTACATATTCTCTATACTATCACATAAAATGATTAATTTAAAGCAGTACAGCAATATTTAAATGTCCTAGTATGGGGCAGTTAGGTAGCTCAGTGGATGAAGAGGAAAGGTTCAAGTCTGGCCTCAGACACTTCCTAGCTATGTGCCCTTGGACAAGTCACTTAACCCCAATTACTAGCCCCTACCACTCTTCTGCCCTGGAATAAATACTTAGTATTAATTCTAAGACATAAGGTAAATATATTGTAAAACAATAATAATTTGGTACATAATAATGAGGTACAAAAGAAATAACACTGAATTGATCATCAGGTAGCCATGGGGAATTTGATTGATCTCTCTGGGCTTCAGCTTCCTCGTTGTAAAATGAATTTGTTAGGCTAGATGGCTTCTATATATGAAACACAACTTTATTAAGTGCTTACAATGTGCCATCCACTGTGTGAGGTGCTGGTTTAAGTGAAATCCTAGACTTATCTCTCCATCTTATCTGTCTATTCATTTGTTAGTTTACTTTTTTTTACTTCAATTTTACTTGTTTGTTTCTGTCCATCAAATGTTTTTCTCATCTTCAAAGCACCTGCCCTTTAGAAATTTGTTAAAAAGAAAAATAAAACTTGTAAGAAAGATTCAAAGTCCAGTAAAGCAAATTGCCACATGAGTCACATCCAGAAATATCTCATTTTGCATTGTAAGGCTATCACCTTGCTGCCAAGATGGGAGTAGCATCCTTCAGTCTTCTGAAGATATGGTTTGTCATTGCACTGATCAAAGTTCTAGTCTTTCATAGTTGCTTTTCATTATAATTGTTCTCATTTCATACATTGTTCTTCTTGTCCTGCTCACTTTGCCCTGCATTAGCTCATAAGTCTTCCCAGTTTCCTCTGAAACTACCTATTTTGTTATTAATTATAGTATAACAATATTCCATTATATCCATATATCATAATTTATTTAGTTATTCCATGATAGTTGGCCTTCTAGTTAGTTTGCAGTTTAGAGGTATTAAAGAAAGAGCTGCTATAATTTGTTTTGGTAAATATTGGTCTTTTTCCTTTTTCTTTGATCTCTTTGAGGAATATGCCTAATAGTGGTATAGCTTAGTCAAAAGGTACACTGACTTCAGATATTTCCTAGCTCTATGACCCAAGGCAAATGACTTAACCCTAATTGCCTAGCCCTTACTACTCTTCTTCTTTGGAACTGATACCTAATATTAATTCTAAGAAAGAAGGTAAGGATTTTTTAAAAAGACATACACAATTTGGTAACTTTCTGAGTGAACGGCCAAAACAACTCACCATTTCACCAAAAATGCAGGTGTCTGTTATTCCAAAGCCCTTCCAACATTTGCCATCTTCCTCTTTTATGATTTTTGCCAATCTGATAGCTATGAGATAAAACTTTAGAGGATGAAATTGGTCACTAGATACAGAAGTTAGGACAGAAAAAGTGGGCAAAGATGACTCCAAGGTGGCTATACGTCTAGCATTTCAACAGCATTACTGATAGAAATTGAAAATGTGAGAGGAAGAAATAATTAGGAGTGATGTGTTTAATTTGGCAAAAATGAAGTTTAACATAATACCATATATTTATATAGCAGACATATCTGTTAGGTGGTTGGAGATATAGTTGTAGAATTCCAAGAAAAGAATGAGACTGTACCTATATCGTTGGAAGTTTTCAATATCCAAGTCAGTCAATAAGTCAACAAACATTTAAATGTCTCCTATGTGCCAGGCACTGTTCCACACACTAAGTTTAAAAAATATGGGGATGGGGGAAGTTAGATAGCTTAATGTTTTGAGAACCAGGCCCGGAGACAAGAAGTCCCAGGTTCAAATCTAGCCTTAGACAATTCTTACCTGTGTGATCTTGGGTAAGTCACTTAAGCCTCCACTGCCTAGCCCTTACCATTCTTGTATTGATTCTAAGACAAAAGGTAAGGTTTTAAAAACACACCTTGCCCTTAAGGAACTTATCATCTAAAGAGGGAAGACAATACACAAAAGAAAGCTGAAAAGCAAGTAAGGAAGAGGACTAAATTGGGAAAATAACCAATATGGGGCATGGTGAAAAATTCAGAGAAGTCCCAAAGTAGTGAAGCCAGTTGAGAAGTTGAGAAGCCAAATGAGATTATTTGACATGGGCTCCCTCCTTAATTTCAAGTTCACAATCCCACCCTTCAATTAGAAGGACAAAGTATGGCAATGAGGTGGAATTCTGGGACTGATGGCATTTTGCAGGAGTTTGGGGTTTTCCCAACAATTATTTTCCTGGGACATGGTAGTAAAATGAAAGAAGTCCCAAAGAAGTGTGACCAGGTGAGAAATGAGAAGGTGAATGAAGAAAAATTGGGAAAAAATTGATGATAAAGGGGGAAAGGGAATAGAAAGTAGAGTAAAGAGAGTAGAACTGAGCTTTAGAAAATGTCCATAGCCAAGGGTCAAGTATAAGAAAAACTTGAAGGAAAAATGAAAAAAAAAATTATTGGAAATACAGAAGGAAAGCCAAGATAGAATAATTTTCACATCTATGCCTTTCTACCAACACAAATGTCATATTAGTTCAGACCACTTTGGCCATGCCTGGGCTATGATTGTAGCTTTCTAATTGTCCTTCCAAGTTTTCAGTTTTTCCCTTTTCTCATCCACCCTCCAAACAGTGGTCAAAATCATTTTCCTAAAGCAAAGGTCTTAGTATGTCACTGGTTTGCTCAACTATATTGAGTGTTTGATTTAATTTTATCTAAAACATAAATTCCTTAGCTTGGCATTATAATTTTGTCACAATCTTGCTTCAGGCTACCTTTCCATACCTGTTTCATATCACTCTAATTTACAAACTTTACTTATAGCCACATTGTCCAACATGCTTTCTCTTCTAATCTGATATTATTACATCACCCAGATCACCTCCTATATTTAGTTCCCAATTGAGAACACATAGGAATGTTATAGCCAAATTCAAGGATTACCAGACTAAGACAAAAATATTACAAGCTGCTAAGAAGAAGTCATTCAGATACCATGGAACCACAGTTAGGATAACACAGGATCTGGCTTCATCTACACTGAAGGACCAGAAGGCATGGAAAGCAAGGGAACTGGGTCCATAACTAAGAATCAACTACCCAGCAAAACTGACTATATTCTTGTAGGGGAAATTATGGTTATTTAATAAAATAGAAGACTTCCAAGCATTTATAAAGAAAAGATCAGACTTAAACAGAAAATTTGAAGCCTAAACACAGAACTCAAGAGAATCGCCAAAAGATAATTAAGAAAGGGAAAAAACAACTTTTTTTAAAGAGATCAAAAAAAGTTCAAATGAATTGTAATCCTATAAGAAAGGATGATATTAGTAATTCTTAAAAATTGTTTTTATCACCTGGGTAGCTAGAAGAATTATACTTAGAGTGAACAGTGACAAACTGCATAGGATGAAATGTCAAAATATACATGTATATACATATACATGTGTATGTATGCATGCATGCATGTATGCATAAATATATTTAAAACTAGAGGTAAAAAAAGAGGTTAATACTGAGAAATGGGAAAAGAGACAAAATGGGGTAAATCTATCTTTCATAAAGAAGCACATGGCAGTATCTGGGGAGAATACCAATATAGTGGAAGAGTAAAGAGGTTGGAGACAAGAAATGCTTGATTCTTACCTGCATTGAAATTGACTCAAAGAGGGAAGAACAATCAGATTCATTAGGGTAGAGAATTGATTTGTGCCCTTTAGAGAAGTAGAAGGGTAACAAATGGACAGGTGGGGAGGGAAGGAATCCAAGGAGGGAGAATGTGGGAGCTAGTTTAAAAAGACCCAAAAGAAAAATAAGAGGGGAATAAGAAGGTTGGGGGGATAAAGGGAAGTAAAATAAGGGTGGTAATTATGGGGACTGGTTAAAAACAAAGCACTGGTGTAGAAGGAAATAGAGAAAGAAGAAAGGGCAGAACTAGGAGAGGAAATCAAAATGTTGGGGAATACACAGGTGGTAATCATAACTCTGAATGTGAATGGGATGAACTCACCCATAAAATGGAAGCAAATAGCAGAGTGGATTAGAAACCAAAATCCTACCATATAGTGTCTACACACATGAGGCAGGTAGACACACATAGGGTAAAGGTAAAAAGCTGGAGCAAAAACTATTGGGCATCAACTGAGAATAAGAAAGCAGGAGTCACAATCATGATATCTGACTAAGCCAAAGTAAAAATAGATCTAGTTAAAAGAGATAGGGAAGGTAATTACATCCTGATAAAAGGCAGTAAAGACAATGAAGAAATATCAGAACTCAACATGTATACACCAAATGGTATAGCATCCACATTTCTAATGGAGAAACTAGTGGAACACAAGGATAAAATAAATACTAAAACTATACTAATGGGAGATCTGAACCTTCCTCTATTGGATCTAAATCTATCAAAGCAAAAAATAAATAAGAAAGAATTAAGAGATGTGAATGAAATCGTAGAAAGATTAGCATAAATAGATATATGGAGAAAAATAAATAGGGACAAAAAGGAATAGACCTTCTTTTCAGCAGCACATGGTACATTCACAAATATTGACCAAATACTAGGGCATAGAAACAAGGCAAATAAGTGCAAAAGAGCAGGAATAATAAATGCAACCTTTTCAGATGATAATGCAATAAGAATAATAATTAGTAAGGGCACATGGAAAGGCAAATCAATAATTAATTGGAAGTCAAATAGTATGATTCTCCAAAATTGGTTAGTTAGAGAACAAATCATCAAAACAATTAATAATTTCATTGAAGAAAATGACAATAATGAAACATCCTTTCAAAATCTATGGGATGCAGCCAAAGCAGTACTCAGGGGGAAATTTGTATCCTTGAGTGCATACATTAGCAAATTAGGGAGGGCAGAGGTCAATGAATTGGGCATGCAAATTAAAAAACTAGAAAGTGACTAAATTAAAAATCCCTAGATGAAAATGAAATTAGAGATCCTAAAATTAAATGAGAAATTAATAAAATCAAAAGTAAAAGAACTATTGAATTAATAAATAAGAATAGAAGATGGTACTTTGAAAAAACAAATAATCATATAGTAGAGGTTATTGTTCAATTGTTTCAGTCATATATGCCTCAGTGAATTCATTTGAGGTATTCTTAGCAAAGATACTAGAGTGGTTTGACATTTCATTTTCCAACTTATTTTAAGTCCATGGATGTTTTTTCTCCTTCTTTTCCCCTCTGTATTCCCTGTGCCTTGGACCTAGTGAGAATTTAATAAATGCTTATTTAAATGAAATTGCTGTTCAAATCAAGAATGAGTATTTCAAAGATCTGATGAGTCTTATGAAATGGAGCAGAAAAGTCCAGGAATTAGCCATTGTAAATAAGAAAGGAAGTTTTATATCTTAGCCATCTCAGTCGATATTAAGTAATGATCAAGTTACAGCTCTCTTCCTGTGTTAGAAAGAAAAAAAATCAGAGTATCTAGTTGATATGGTGTATAGAGAACTAGACCTTGAGTCAGGAAAACCTGAGTTCACATCCAGATTCAGACACTTACTGGCTATGTGACCCTTGACAAATCTCTTAACCCTGTTTGTCTCAGTTCCTCATCTATAAAATGAACTGAAGAAGGAAATGACAAACCACTCCAGTATCTTTGCCAAGAAAACCCCAAATAGAGTCATAAAGAATCAAACATGACTAAAACAACTGAACAACAACAACAACAATGTCCATTTTTCCCTCTCTGGGTCTGTACTTTTATCTTTAAGATGTGTTAGAGTAGACTAGATACACTCCAGGGTCTCTTCCACTCCTACCATTCTGAAGCAATCATTGAACTTGATCCCAATTAAATAGAAGCAACTGCCAATGAAGTTTGTTTTTCATCTTCACTTAACATAGACTGTCAGTCATGTGTGGAAATATGGTTGGAACATGAGAGCACCTTGAGAAAATATTTATGTTCTTGCCCATGTGCATACATAGTACCTTCAGAATCACTTTCATGTAAGAGCAGTGAAATAAAGTTTGCAAAGAGAAACAATGATATGAGGAAAACTCCTCTTTGAATTTATTTGTATTGGGCTTCCTCTGAACTTAAACACTGAAAGAATACCATCTGGGTCCTGAAAGGGTACAACTGAAGGAAGAAGGGCAGTTTATTCAGCTGATGCATGTCCACAAAAGGACTGTCAAGAAAGCACGCCAAAAGGTTCACTTTCCTGATTGACCAATGATTTCTCCTTTAAGTCACAAGGGAGTAGAGTCAAGGGTCAAGTGAGAGCCATGACATTACACTAGAATTCTGCAGATGTCAATGGACTGACTAATGAAGGGAACTAAAATGTCTCTTGCTGAGAGCCTTCAGAGATGTTCTCTTCCCTTGCCAACTCCATCCACACTCTATGAACAAGGGAGAATATCTATGATTGGGAGGATTTCTGGAGTTGAATTAAGGACTGAATTAATCCCAAATTGCACAAATCCACTAGAAAATTCTCTTCTGATCACAATGAAGTCAGACCATTGAAACATTTTTAAAATGAATAATTGAGCTGGAAAGGAAATGAATGATTACTAAGTTGATAGTACCACAGAATAATTCATTCCTTGTGGTAGGGATGGTGTTTTAAATATACCAAGTATGTTCATATGTTGTGGCTCATTTTAAGCTCACAGAATAAACTGAGGCCATCATAGATTTAATGGGTTATATCAGATAACACTATAATAATAAACATAAGTTTCTTTACAATAGAGTCAAATACATATTTAGGATTGGAATGATACTTAAAGGTCATCTAATTCAATTCCCTTATTTTACAGATGAGGCCATTTATAGCCCAGAGATGAAATAATCTGCCCAAGATTATTTTAGTAGTAAGTGAAAGAGGTAGAATTTTTATACAAATCCCATGTCTCCAAATTCAGTACTCTTTCCCATTCAACTATTTTGTTTTTGCCCTTGTATCCCCAGCACCAAGCATAGTGCAGGCTACATTATAGGCAATTAATATATGCGTACAGATTGATTAATTGCAACAGAACTCTATTCTATTCAATAATTAATGAAGCAATTTAATAAAGAGATAATATAGTAAAGCTGACCTTTCAATCAGAATGAACTGGGTTCAAATCAAAACCATCTTCATTGCCTTAATACCTACCTCTCCTCAGACCACAATGGAGACAGACCAGGATACTGAGCCCCAAATACCTGGAAATAAGAGAAACATCTCTGATCACCACCTCAGCTTCCAGTTTGGTCCCTTTAGCCATTATTAAAGAGAATAATCCTTGTGGAGAAGTAGCCCTTCATCTTCAGCATATACATGAAGGGCTAAATAGATGTCCCTGATGGGCAGGAAAATCCCCTGAAATAGCTATAGCCACGAGACCAGTTTCTCTGCTTAAAGCCTAGGTCCTGAAACCATCTTCTAGGGGAGCAATTATTATACAATATGTAACCTGGCAACTGTTTCTTTAGGTGCCCCATCCTCTACTCCCTGCCCTCAGAGCAGAAAAACAACTGACTAAAGACCCAGGAAAGAAATATTCTTTCCCCCAAAGTCTTTGTCACTGTCAAATAGTTCAGCTTCAGAAGCACAGTTTTATCAGTGGAGATGACATTAAATAATATGCATTATAAATAGTTTTTCAATTATAGTCTAAAGACTATACAGCTAAAACCTCCTACAGTATATGTGTTGTCTCTCCTTAGGAGAATGTGAGCTCCTTGAGAAGCAAAAACTATCTTGCTTTTCTATCCCCAACATTTTGTATTTAATAAATGCTTATTTTTTCATTCATTCATTTATTCATTAAAATAAGCTTTGCCTCTGACACAAACTAGATTTGTAACCATGAGCAAATCATTTAACTTCCCTTTGATTCTGTTTTCTCATCTGTAAAATTAGAATCCAGATTCAATGACCTCTAAGACAATGGTTCCTAGAGGGTTTTCATATCATAGATTCTGATAATGTCTATGAACTTCTTCTCAGAGTAATGTTTCTAAATGCACACTAGATTTAGGATTACAAAGGAAATTAATCATATTGAAAAACAATTTTATATATACATACATATGTATATATAAATTGCTGGACTAAAAAAGTTTGGAAGTCCTTGCTCTAAGGTTTCTTCCAGCACTAAATCTCTGAGCTATAAGCCTGAATGACTTAAGGTCTCAGTGCTCCCAGGTAAGTCTCTAAAATCATAAATTTACAAAGTGGCCAATGTGAATCAGTTGGCAGGATTGTCCACACTTATGAAGTCACAAAACTGTACTTAAAAACAAACCAACAATATCTTTCATAAGGAGACTAAAAATTACAACAGATTAAGCAGCATATTTTGTCATCTCTACACCGTTTGGTCTGATGGTCTGAACTCAGCACCTCAAAAGCCATAGCCAAGCCCGAGGAGGGGCACAATGAATTCCTTTCCATAAATATCTCACCCTGTTCTCGTCATTCTAAAAGGAAGGGTTTGCTGTAAAAGACAAAATTCCTAAGGCATCAAACTACCTTTATTTTTTTTTAATGTTTGAGTTAAGTACAAATGCTCTGAAAACATAAGGATTCAATTTCTTTTAAACTGCACATAGACTTAAAAATGATGGTGGAATAGTATTCAGATGAACATGTTTGGGGTTTGGCTGAACACAAGACATTTGAAAAATAGATTGAGATGTTCAATGATCCCCAAACATGTCCTGGTTCACTCATCCTTGTTCAGGAGCATATGGCATCCTGCCATTAACGCGTAATAAAACATACATGTAGCCTGAGCTTCCAGGGTTGAAAAGCAGGGCTCCCAACATTTATCTTGCTGCCACCCACCTTACAGTCTCCAGGCTACTAAGCAGGAAAACAGCTGCCCTGCCTGATTTTCCCAAGTGTTTCATATTGTATTTTTAAATGATGTACAATTGATTTGGTGCCTTTGAACTTCCTCTAAACATCCAAACCACTTAGGATCATTAAGAAGCTTTCAGAATTCAGCATAGGTACCTCTTGAGCCCTCTTTACTACTCACTGTCGACTGCAGGCTGCCTCTGTCTCACATAGCCTGGGTGTTAGCCCATGGTTTATTACTGTAAATTGCTAACATTAGAAATGCTAAGTCGGGAAACTAAAGATGGAGAAAACTTAGCAAACAGGACCCTATCCTACCCTGCTCCAGTGGTTTCTGCTCAGGGTTGAAGCAGAAAAATGGAATGTGGGAGTTTAAAGACATCCTGCTCTCAGCTCACTTACCTACTCCCTTAATATGAAGGACAATGGTTTGGTTTTCTTTCCTTATTAGAGCTCAGCCATCCAATTTCTAGAAGACAGGCTAGCCTCCAATAACAACAAAATGATGGTATCAATTCTAATAGCTAGTGTTTGGAGTTTTAAGGTCACCGAGGGTTTTACATATATATAGGCATACCTCAGAGATATTGTAGGTTCAGCTCCAGACCATGACAATAAGCAAATATTGCAATAAAGTTAGACACACACATTTTTTGGCTTCCTAATGCATTGAAAGTTATGTTTACATTACAGCACAGTGTATTAAGTGTGCAATTTTATTATGTCTAAAAAATGTGAGTACCGTAATTAAAAAATACATTCTTGCTAAAAAAATTGCTAAGCATCATCTGAGCCTTCAGTAAGTTGTAATACTTTTGCTGGTGGACCATCTTGCCTTGATGTTGATGACTGCTAACTAATCTGGCAGATTGCTGCTAAAGGTTGAGGTAGCTGTGATAATTTCTTAAAATAATAATGAAGTTTGCTGCATCAATTGACTCTTTCACTTAAACACTTAGAAGCCATTGAAGAGTTATTAATTGACCTAATTTCAATATTGTTGTATATCAGGAAGTAGGGATACCTGAGGAAAGGAAGAAAGATGGGAAAGGCTGATTGGTGAAGCAGTTGGAACAGATACAAAGTTTATTGATTAAGTCTGCCCTCTTATATGGGCATGATTCATGGTGCCCCAAGATAACTGTAATTATAAAATTAAAGATTACTGATCACATGTATCCATAACAGATATATGAGATAAAAAATTTGAAGTAATATGAGAATTACCAAAAATGTAACACAGAGACATTATGTGAGCACTTGATATTGGAAAAATGGCACAGATAGACTTGTTCAATGCAGAATTGCCACAATTCTTCAATTTTGTAAAAAATGCAAAATCTGTGAAGTACAATAAAGCAAAGCACAATAGAAAAAGGCATGCCTGTATTATTCCATAGAATCTCAAAACAATTCTGAAGGTTAAGTGCCCTTAGTGTCCCTATTTTACATATTAGGAAACTAAAAGTTAAAGAGGTCAATAGACTTACCTATGATTAAATGGCAGTAGTTGCCTGAGGTATCATTCAAACTCAGGTATATGTGACTCCTGTAGGAATTAAATTTTAATGGCTTGACTAAAACATATGAAAATTATAAATAACATGGCAGTTGCTGATTTAAAGTATTGTTGCTCAAAGTCAAAATGGCTTTTAATAGTTTTTATTTACAAAAGAGGTGGAAAGAATGAAAGTAGAGAAATACAGAAAGGTAGAGAAGACATTTAGCCTATCTATCTGAATATTTCTTTGATGCTTGACTCAGCTAGGACTTGTTGACCTTCAGCTAGGATTAAACTCTCTCCAAAAGACAGGAAAGGAAAGCCAGCTATTCACTCACCTAAGTTCCCTCCAAGAGGTAAGTCAAGACTATGACTTGAGCTGAAGATTACTCCTGAGGTCAATTTTCTTCTTAAAGATGACTTTCTTCTTGAAGCCCACTTCCTTCTTGAAGCTGACTTTTTTAGCCCCAGAAATTCAGGGCCTTTTATGGTGGCTTCTTGTCTCTTCCCCTCTTCACAGGGGCCAATCACAGTTTCCAAATTGCCTAGACACTGGCAGTGTCTGTGGGATTTGCTTCTTGCCTTCTGGAGGGGTAAATTCTCATCAAAAGGGTTCACAGATTCCTGACTGATTGAGTTTCTGAGGGTGTGAATTCTCTAAGTGGTTTTTGAGCTCCTCCACTTAGTTCAAGCTTTTGTCAATTCAATCAAAAGGTAGAGAAAGGAGAGTTAATCTAGTGAGGTAATAAATAAGGGTACTTAATTTATTGTTAACCAAAGTGTTAACTCCAACTACACAAAGAGAATAAAGGATTCCCTTTTTTACAAGTGTAAACTCAGAATAGACAAAGAGAACCAAGAATTTTCTTTCACATGCCAAGGCCAGGGGTATATCCACTCTGCTAGTGAACTACTTCTCCAACTATTTCTGGAAAGTGGCAGCATATTTCATGACAATGTGATATTTTATCATTAAAAAAGTCTAGATTTCCACATGTAGACCCCTTGGCATAGCATATCCAAGGGATTGTCCAAGGTACTTCATTTGAATTACCACAGGGACTATTGAAAAGAGGGCAGTTGGCTCCAGAGTAAGTACTGTGAGTGGGTGCTTTAGGAGAGACAGAGAGACTGGATTGAAGGAAGGGAGGAAAGGAAGAAGGAAGGAAGGCTATATCATCATTATTATTATCTATACAGTCTGAAATTTATAAATTACTCAAGGCAATCTAACTCATTAAAGTCAATCAACATATATAGAATCCATTTGTAATCATTTTTAACAAGGAATTGCTCCCCTCTGAACCCTTTTGATTTTTCCTTCTTTTGAGACTGATAATAGTATTCATTTTGCTTGTATAAAATATTCATTTGGGGCCAGGGAAAGAGAAAAAAATTCACAGAGCAATTTTCTCTTAGAATCATAGACACAGAAGAGAACTTGGAAATCATCTAGTCCAACTATACACACAGAGAAATTTTCCTTGTAGTTGGGAGGTCAGACATTTTGTGTTAGAGCCTTTTCACTGACAGGAAGCTCTCTTACTCATGAGTCAGCCAACTGCACTGTTGAGCAGGCCTAATTGTTGAAGTTCTTACCATATCAAATGTGCCTCCCTATATCTACTTCCCTCTAGAGCTATATAAAATATCTAATCCCCCTTTCACATAACAGGATTTGACATTCAGGACTTTGAAGCTAGCTCCTGAATTTTGTTTTCTCTAAAGCCCTGACCAAAATATCCTTTACATTCTTGGGTGTGTGGCTGGGTGGACAGGCTGAGGTGGGGGAAGGGTGGAACAGAAGATTTGAGTGGAAGGAACTATGTTCTCAATAAACAGTCAAGTTTCAAAAAGTTGTTGGAGTCTGATCCTGAATGCTGTCAGTAGCCAGATCTTCATTTTCCCCTCCCAGCAAACAACTGTCAAAATTATAGGATCTCAGATTGGGAAGGGATGTCAGAAACCATTGAATTCAAGTCCTGACAAAATCATAAATGTCATCTACAACTTCCTCAATAAGTCACTACTCAAACAGCATCTGTTTAAAAAAAAACAAACAACCATCCATTGATGGGGAACTTGTTGTCTACTAAGGCAACTTATTTCCTTTTTGGACAAGATTTGATTATTAGGAAACTTTGCCTGAGGTGAATCCTAAATCATCCTCTCTGCAACATTCACCACTAGTTCTTCCCCCAGGTTCAAACAGAACAGATCTAATCTTTCACATGTCATCTTTTCAAATATTTTAAGAAAACTATCATGTCTCTTTTAAATCATTCCTTCTCCAGACTATGCATCTTCAGTTCCTTCAAATGGTCCTCTCATAATCCAAACTGTCAGTGTCATCAATTTGTAGTACTATATACAATCAGTTTGACCATCTGTGGTACATAATTCTAATATTTGTTATGTTTAATTATCTAATGGATATTGTGTGGAGTTTGGAGAAAGAAAGAATTGAAGAGAGAAAGAAAGGAAGAAAGAAAGGAAGAAAGAAAGAAAGAAAGAAAGAAAGAAAGAAAGAAAGAAAGAAAGAAAGAAAGAAAGAAAGAAAGAAAGAAAGAAAGAAAGAAAGAAAGAAAGAAAGAAAGAAAGAAAGAAAGAAAGAAAGAAAGAAAGAAAGAAAGAAAGAAAGAAAGAAAGAAAGAAAGAAAGAGGGAGGGAGGGAGGGAGGGAGGAAGGGAGGAAGGGAGGAAGGGAGGAAGGAGGGAAGGAGGGAAAGAGGGAGGAAAGAAAGATAAATTATCATCATTATTATTATTATCTATGAGTCTGAAATTCATAAACTTCTCAAGGCAATCTGCCTCATTAAAGTCACACCACCTTTATAAAATTTACTTGTAATCTCCATTTATTAACCCAGTAAAGTGAGTGAAATTGCTCTCCTCTGACCTCTTGTGATTGTTCCCTCTTTTGAGACTACCTTTGAAATTCTGGAGAAGTCACTTTAACTTTCTGAAATCTGGTCTCTGATACCTCCTAGCTGTGTGACCCTGAGTAAATCACTTAACCTTATTTGCCTAACCCCTGCCTTTCTGCCTTAGAGTTGTTACTAAGACAAAAAGTAAGAGTTTTTTTTTAAGTTTATATTTGATGGCTTCTAAAGTCCTTTATAGTTTTAATCTACCCTAAAGTCGCTCTACCCTCCTTGAAAGTTTTCTATTTCTGATCACTCCAGGCATTCATACAATGAACAGATATTCAACAGCAGCACAGAAAATGAGGTAGAGTGGATATCTCAGGAAGGTGCTGAATTCAGAGATAGAGAGACAGGTCCAGGGATAAGTGCAAGATAGTCAGGAAGTTATGAGGTGGCAGCAACCTAAAATGATCCAGGTGAATGTTTTCATGAACTTTTTTGCTGTTCTTTGTATGCTGCTTAAAGAAGAGATAATTTTATAGTCCTTAAATTTAAGCAGTTTGGTAGGATTCATACAGTCATTATGATACAAATCATTAGGATAACTTCTATAGGGATACCTGGATGTGGTGGTATCTGGAGGAAGGGAAGTAGGATATAATATCTATAGGACAGAAAGTTCAAACTACTATCTCCCTAAAAAAATGCCCAAATGAACTTCAATAGTAACTTTAACACAGGGTAGGGGCATTTCCATGCTCTTAGTAAACATCCAAAATAGCATAGTGCATTAGAAAGGGTATTAGATTTGGAGTCAAATGACCTACATTCAAATCCTGGCCCTGCTACTCATTAACTATGTAATCTTGAGCAAACCCTCCAAATTCCCTGTGCTTCTATTTCCTCACATGTAACATAAGAAAATCAAACTAGATAATATCTAAGATCCCTTCTAGCTCCAAATCTCTGACCAAGGTAACACAGGCTTTATAGATAATCAAATGACGTAACTTGGGGTCTCTATCCAAATTTGTACAATTGTTCATCTTTTCTAAATCCTAAAACACTATATAAACTCTCTAAAGCAAACTCGTTGTTAGTAGTTGTTCAGTCATTTTTCAGTTGTGTCTGACTTCATAACTCCATTTGAGTTTTCCTGGGTTAGATACTAGTGGTTTTCCATTTCCTTCTCTAGTTCATTTTATAGATGAGGAAACTAAGGCAAGCAGGGTTCAGTGACTTGCCCAGAGACATACACCTTCTAAGTGTCAGAAGTCATATTTGAACTCAGGATTCTAATCACTCTATCCAGTGAGCCACCTAAATGTTCTGTAGCAGTAGTTTGTAGTATGCATATAGAATTCTGCTAGCAGATTATAAGGTTCCTGCTTCATTTGTTTTCTTATCCCCCAAAGGGTCTTCCACAAAGTGTGAGAAGATGTAAAAAGATCTGTGATTTTCTTGGTGGGGGTCTCCTGGTAGGAGAGTTGCCTCTATGAAAGCAAATGCAATCCAATAGAATTGGGATTTGAACCAAAGTCTTTCTACCCACTATGATATACTGCCACAAATATCTGAGGCATGAATGAATGAATGAATGAATGAATGAATGAATGAATGAATGAATTCTACCTTCACTTTGTGTGGTATTGACCATACCTATCAGTGACTTCAGTACTTAAATGCTAAAGTATTTAATAGAACTGCCAAACAATCTGGTTAGAGTACCTCGTAATTAGTAACAAATAAGTGAGAAAGTATACTGATAAAGTAACCATTTTACAATCCCATGTCTTCTTTTAAGGCTGTAAATAAAAGAGAGAAAAGGAGAGGGAGAAAGTTGAAAAGTAACAATAATGACTGAGAGTAATAAAATTATTTGAAAATGTAAATGCTGATATTTATATATTATGGGTTTATAAATATTTTGCCATCTCTCAATCTCATTATCCCTACAGCCCCCTTCTAACTACCTATTTATTCCACAACTTTGCTCCAGGAAAGGAAGCAGTACTGGAAATAGCTAAAACTAATATGAGAAAGTATCTTCCAATAATCCTTAATATCAAACTTAATATCAATATAGATATCTCAGGGGAAAAAGTGAAAGTCAAATATACCGAGTTCCTGGATACTTAGTGGGTCTTAGATTTTAAATATGGAAAAATAATATATTTATATAAGAATTAAGGTCTACAAGGCATTTTATATATATATGTATATATGTATGTATGTATGTATGTATATGATCCCATTTAATCCAAACAACTGTAAAGTAGATGCCACTGACAATTAACATCTTCATTTGACATATGAGGAAATGGAGACTTATTGACTTGAGTTAGTCAATGAGCATTTATTAAGTCCTTAAAATACGTGACAATCTCTGAATTTTGTTCAGGGAATACAAAGGAAGACAAAAATAAAAAGAGCCTCTGCTTTTAGGCAGCTCCCATTCTAATAGGGGGAACAATATGTAAATAGCTAAGTTTGTATATGTACAAGTTCTGTATAGGTAAAACATATACAGAACAGATAGAAGTCAATCTCTAAGGGGAAGGCAAATAGATGGAGGGAACTGAAAAGGCCTCCTGTAAGAAGATGGGATTTGGGCTGGGTACTGAAGAAAGCTAGGGATGCCAGGAGACAAGGGTGAGGAGGGACACATTCCAAGTATGGGGCACAACCAGTATAAAAGTATGGTTGGGAGATGAAGGGTTATAGGCGAGGAACAGCAAATAGGGCAACATTTCCTTTTTAGATAGTCTGCTCCCATAGAGACCAGAAGCTTGACAGGGTCAGGGGATTTTAGCCTGGGAAGGGACCTTGAAAAAATCTAGTTCAATCTTCTCATTTGACAGGTGAGGAGAGTGAGACCCAAAAAAGGTGACTCTGCCATTGAGGCTGAAATTGCCTTGGATTTGACTGAGGAAGAGTCTCAGAAGAGTTGTCATAGTTAGGTTGGTTCTGTGAGGAAAATCTACGTGAAGAGACCCTGCCTACAGCAAAGCTGAAGTTGGAGGAATATGGTTCCTTGAGATGCCCCTGACAACCTATGGAAGAACATATTCTCTTGAAATAAATGCAATCTGTCTGCCAGCACTCTAATGTAAAGGGAAGTGCAAGCTTTGTAGAAATAATTAATCCTCCTTTTCTGCCACTGGGATAAACAAAGAAGGGGGGGGTGAGGGAGGGGAGAAATGGATGAGATAAAAAAATAAAATTCAAGGCAGATCAAAGGGGATGTGGCAAAGAATTCAGCAACTGTAACCCTTAAGCAAAGCCCAGTAATGAAGAAATGAGTCTTGGCAGCTTAGTCAATGGAATATTAAAAAAAATTAATCCAGAAGGTACATAGTGACCTAAAAATATAATAAAGCAAAATAAAGTAAATAGGATGAGATTAGAATTGAATGGCCAGGTAGGAAGTCATTCTCTGATGGGTCCTGACTATCTGAACCATATCAGAGAGGAAAACTCTGCCCATAAGTGGCTATGAAAAAGTTAACCCCCAAAATTGATTATGCAGAGTAATTTAACTTTTTAATTTTCTATTCACTCTCTTTTTTGTTAAAGCAAAGAATTGTATTTTAATTTAATACCCAAAGAGTTGTGCCAGCTATTGATAATAAGAACTTCAGCCAATTAGGATGTGGGAAGGTCCAGAAGACTCAGGGCTCATTTTCACAGACTTTGTTTCTCTAGTTAAAAATGAGACTTGCATTGAAGTCCAAGACCTCTAGTATAATATGCATTGAACTTTTTGTGAAATGGAGACTTTAATGCAATAGGGAATGAAACTAAAATCATTAAATTCATTCCACTTATCATTTTATAGAACATTTTTATCCAGACTGTCTAAGATCAGTAATGCCCTGGTATTAAACTGTAGCATCAAAGTCTGCTGTTATCTAAGTTTAATTTTTTTAAATTTCATTAAAGAAATTTTCTTTTAATTCTATAATATTCTTTAAATTCTATACCCTAGCAAGCTATACAAATTAGCAGTTAGCTATGGAATGGAATAAAAACCAATGGATTTGGAGTCAGAAGACCACTATTTAGTTTTGGCTCATCTAGTTTGTGAGTGATCATTGGGCAAATTGATTTACTTTTCTGTTCTTCAATTCCCACATCTATAGAAAGGGGTTATTAATACCTACCCTCCTTACCTCATGGAGCTAAGAAAATTCAATGAAATGATTTATGTAAAGCAAAATACCATACAGGTATGACATATAAATATAAATAAAATTTAAAAATATTTTGCTGATGTAATATATGAAATTTCCAGATCTTTTTGATACTAGGCAAATTACTTAACATCTCTGTGTTCCAGGCAGCTTTCTAAGACCAATAAATACTCATCTACCCTGTGCTTAAAGACCATCATGGGAGAGGAGCTCACCACCTCTGGAAGCAGCCAATTCTAGCCCACACCATCTCTTTCTACTTCATTGTTATAATTTGATATTACAACATCACTCATCTTACTCAGTCTAGAAAACAATGTTCTGAAAAATGATCAATGAATGAGTTTAAGGCTTCCAGTTTAATTGCCTATTACATCAGATACTTAATTTAAGAAATGTTTCCTGACATCATGCCTCAATCTGCTTCATTGCATCCACCCATTGCTCCTACATCTATTCTCTGGGGCCAAGTCTACTAAATTTAAGCCTTCTTATAGATGGTAACCTATCAAATACTTGGGGATATATTTCATATCCCCCCTTAAGTTTTCTTTTTTAATCTGATTTGAAAACCTCTCTTCCTTTAAATGATGCTCAAGATGGCACAGACTCAGAATTTTATTTCTATTATAAAATGTCACACCTGAAACCAAACATAACACTTCAGATATGACCAGATTATAGCAGGTCTTTAGGAATTTCTTTTATTTTTGGTCTGGACCTATGATTTATCAGTTTAGTGAATATTTAATTTTTTAAAAGCCTTTTACCAGAACAGAAGAGAACCAATTGCCCGAGGGTTAAAGTGATTTATTTGCCCATGTTCTGGAAGCCAATTTGTGTCAGAATCAGAATTTGAACCCATGTCTTTCTAATTCCAAGGCAGGTTCACTTTCCATCACTCTACACTACCTCTCAGAAAAACTCTTCACCTTATTTCTGGAAATTAGTCCTCTCTTAATGTAGCCTCAAATTGCATTAGTTTTCTTGGCTGCCATATCATATCCAGTTGTCTTGCTGTTCATTTACTTCTGTCTTTTAGCTGACCCTCTTTTTCTGTAGGCTGGAGTCAGACTTTTTTCCTGGAAATTTTGTCATTACCAGATAGGAAGAAAAAACTTGTCTTCAGTCTGTACCCACAGAGCAAGGGCTAATTCAAGACAATGGATGCAGGGCATTGACAGTGTTCTATTGACCTTACTACCTTTATCAAGTCAGCAAGCACTTTTTTTGAGCCCTTCCTCTGTGTCGGTCCCTGTGCTGAGAACTGGAAATACAAAGAAAGCCAAAAAACAGCCCCTGCCATCAAGTATTTCAGAATCCATTCTAGAAAGCACTGAAGCTTGTATACATTTGCAAGCATACCTATATGTTAGAATTATTTTTAATATAATTATGTTTGCATGTTTTCTCCCCCTAAAGAAAGTAAGTTTCTTGAGGGAAGGGGTACTGTGTATTTTATGTCTTTGTATATTTTATATGTTAGGAACTATGCTAGGGATGCAAATACAAGCAAAAAATAGTCCCTACCCTCAGGGGGTTTACATTCTAACAGGGTAACATATATTAGGAAGCTAAAAATGATAGGGATGAAGAGACTGATATCCAGTAGAGGGATATAATGGAGAAGTCTAGAATACAACTTGGAGAAAAACAAAGACATAGCTGGTTTGGGTGCTCTCCTTAAGTGCAGGATCTGAGAGGAGCCATCTAATTAAAGGGAGAGGGTATAGGAATGGAGTCTACACCATCTAGGAGGCAATGGAGCATTTGCTCAGTCACTTCAACTTCAACTTCAACAGCTACTTCTAATGTTATGATGATTGAATGGACCTTCTTTATAGGGACCATTTGTCCTTGCCCAAAGCTGGAGAGGTACTTCATCGGCACTTTAGGAATCTGTAGTCTCTTTATACCTTGGAGTATCAATTAAGCTTGGTCTCCATTAACATGGTATTTTAAAATCTGTGTTTACCCCAATGTCATTTAGAGATATCTAATGAAGATATTTCACAGAATCTTACAGAACCATATCATCTTAGAGCTGGAAGGGGGCCATCTAGTTCTATTTGTATTCTCTCAATAATATCCTCAAAAAACATCAACCAGATTTTGTGGGATGAGTAGCCACTTACTTCCTCTCCAAGAAGCCCAATGTACTTTCAGAAACTTCTAATCATTCAAATGTTTTTTTCTTAATTAAACCTAGCTGTACCTCCCTATACCTTCCATTCTAGGTCTCTCTTCTAGGACCAATAAAATAAGCCTAATCCCTCTTCCACCCTGACAAGACAGTCCATTAAATACCAGAAAACATCCAGTAGGGATTTAATGAATTTTCATCAAATTTATCATATCCCCTAGGTCTGTGATGGTGAACCTATGGCACATGTGCAGGAAGGGGCTACTCCCCTTCCCTCTCCACAGTGTCTGAAGACATTTTTCATATGACCTGCCCCTCTGCCCAGAAGCTCAATGGGAGCACTTCCTCCCTCCCCTGTCTGGGGTAAGACAGAGGGCTAACAGGTGGCATTAGGGTTGAAGTTTGGACACTTGATCTCTAAAAGTTTTGCCATCACTGCCCTAAGTCATCCTGGAGGCAGCTAGTTGGCACAGTAGATAAAATACTGGACTTAGAATCAGGAAGACTCATCTTCCTGAGTTCAAATCTGGCTTCAGACACTTAGTAGTTATGTGACTCCAGGCAAGTCACTTTAACCCTGTTGGCCTCAGTTTACTCATATGTAAAATGAGCTAGAGAAGGAAATGGTGAATCATTCCAGTCTCTTTGCCAGGATAATTCCAAATGGGATGATGAAGTGTTGAAAATGACTGAAACACCTGAACAACCAAAGTCATCCTATTTTTTTTCCTTTCAGTGATAATGAATGTATGGCATGGTTTTGAGACCTTCCTCATTCTGTTTACTCAACTCTGGATATTCTTACACTAGTAAATGTTCATTCTAAAATGTACCGTCAAGAAATGGAACTGAACTCCAGAACCCAGACAGTCTGACTAGGGCAGATTACAGCAAGAACAGACTCTCCCTTATTTTGACAATATACACTGCTATTAGCCAAGCCCAAGAGCAATTTCATTTTTGCAATTATCATATAACATTGCTAGTTCATATTGAGGATATCTGGAACTTTTTGAAAATTTTTGCTTTTTATTCTTGAGAGAGAGAGAGAGAGACAGACAGACAGACAGACAGACAAACAGATAGGGACAAAGAAACAGAGACAGAGAGAATATTTACATATACAGCAAAACAAAATAGAGTTTAATGTAATGTGAAAATGAGAATTTTTGTTTTATGTTATTAGTTTAAAATTATATAATAATTCCACATTACTTTCAAAACTGTCCTGCTTTTTGGTGCTTCCTTCTGAATTTCTTTCTATTCCTTCCTATTTTGTAAAAATGTTTTAATACTACCCATCTTGGGTGGAAATCCTTCCTAGATCCTTTTTCACAAAAATTGCCTAATGAATAAAAAATAATGAAATAGAAATATTTATTAAGTATTTTGCACTGAGTGGTGTGTAATCACAGATAATGTAAGAGGAGGTTTCTTCAAAAAATTGTTTACATGTGATTTAAAGTCCATATATCAGCTTTTGGCATTTGACAACATCATATCCTTTTTTTGTGATTCAATTTTCAAGTTACAAATGTTGGATGAGGCATCTGTTATTAGAAACTCTAGTCTTGGTCTTCTTTATCTAAAGTTTCACATCATCTAAACAATAAAAATAATATTTCATTAAAATATTCAAACAACTAGTAGCAAAAAGAATACTGTTTTATCCTGCAGCCTCCCAGGGATGTGCTAGAGGCAGAGCATCCTAGAGATCAAGAGAAAAGATTTGATGAAGTCATAAGATCTGGGCCACTCAAAGCCTTTGATCAAAGGACATTGGCTCAGCTCTGCTGTTTCCAGGAAATAGAGTGAGAAAAACAATGCCTAAGGCAACACAGTAGGGTGTTCTATATTTCTTGTGTGTTTACACACACACATACCCCTTTACAAAGAGGTGTATGACACTAGGCTTTTGATAAAAGTCAGGGTATGACCTAGAACCCTACTGCATCTTTGCATCTTTATGTGGGAGCAGCCAAGTTTCATAACAAGTCTTTCTAGATAGTTATTCCAATTCAGTACAATGCATACTACTGTTAACACCATCAACAATAAATAATAATAAATAGCTAATAATAAATAATAGCTAACATTTATAGAGTGTTTACTCTGTGCCAGGCACTGTGCTAAATACTTACCAATAATTAGCTCATTTGAACCTCATGATAACCTTTGGAGGTAGATGCTATTATTATCCTCATTGTTTAGACAGGGAAACTGAAACAGGTTAAATGACTTGCCCAGGGTCACATAGCTAATGAGTATCTGAACTTGGATTTGAACTCAGATCTTTCTGACATGAAACCACTGTACCACCTAAATGCTATTACTAAGAAGGAAAGAAAACCATTTATTAAATGCCCACTATATATTACTTAGGTCTTTCTGACTGGAGGTTGAGTGCTTTATCACTGAGTTACCTCTCTGTTACTGCTCTACTACTATTACTATCACTACTATTGCTGCTGCTGCTACTATTGTTGCTGTTGCTATTATTGTTATTGCTACTACAACTAATTTTGCTATTGTTACTACTACTACTAATGCTACTGCTACTACTAATACAAATAAGAAGAAAAAATTACTAATATTTCACATCTAAGCTTCATAATAAACCAAATAATAAAATAAGAATTATTTTGCCCATTTTACAGGTAAGGAAACTGAGAACTCAGAGAGGTTAAGTGACTCAATATCATACAGATAATAAATATTAAAGGCATGTTTGGGATGTAGGTCTTCCTAATCCCATTCCCTACATTCTCTCTGCTACCCTATTCCATGCCCTGCCAATTCCAAGCACTTTAGGATAACAAAAAAAGAAGTGAAAAGTAGTCCATAGTCTCAAGGAACGTACATTCTGCTGAGGCTAGTATTAATCCTGACGTCTCAGAAAGAAGCAATTGTAGTATTAATTAATGAATTAGTTGGTCAACAAATTTTTACTAAGTGGCTACCATAGTCACCTCTCTAATTGTAGATTCCTGGATGATGATGGAGACAATCTCTCAGGCACCTGGTATTCATGTTAAGGATAATGTGTTACATTTATCCGAGGGCAGGGAATTCTCTAGCTCGCATACCAAATGATATTTGGGCTAAGTTGGCTTGCCAGTCAACAAATATTTATGAGGTGCTTACAATGATTCAGGTTAAGTTCCATGGATATAAGGAAAGGAAAAATAACATGGTCCTGGTCCATCCTGGCCACATTCTAAAAAGGAAGAGAATACATAAATAACTATGTATAATAGATAAATGATATAGATAAATATAGATTATATCCATTGGGTATAAATATTGATATATACATCTAGACTATCTAGTCAGATAATTGTGATTGTAATTAGAAAAATCACTCTGGCAGCTGAATGAAGGATGGATTGGAATGGGAAGAGACATTAAGTGACAAATTAAAAAACCACTATAATGACCAGACAGAAGTGATGATATATAGATAATCTAGACATCTATCTTTATCTGTATATATCTATATCTAGCTAAATAAAGGAGAGAGAGAAAAAAGAGAAGAGAGAGAAGATGAAGAAAAGAGGAGAGGAGAGAGAGTGAAGAGAAAGAAGAGAGAAAAGAGAGGAGAGGAGAGATGGGAGAGAAAGAAGAAAATGAGAAAGGAAAGAAGTAGAGGAGGGAGAGAGATAGAGGGAGGTATGGAGGGAGAATGAGAGAGAGATGGAAGACAATTGCAAAAAAAAATGACACTAATGGGAGGACATGAATGAGTATGGAACAGAACTTAGGAGAAGACCCACAGAAGGTTGTATTTTCCAAGCCTTGAAGTAAGCCAGGAGAACTAAAAGGAGGAATTCAGAAAGGAAAGCATTCCCAATATAGTGAACACCTAGTATCAATGTGCAGTATGAGACTGAAGAACAGAGAGTAGGTTAGTGAGGCTGAATCATTAAAGGCATGGAGAAGAGGGGAATGTAAGGCTGGAAAAGTAGGAATATGACAGCTTATAAAGAGATTTACATGCCAGAGGGCTTTATATTTCATCTTGAAAGTAATAGGGAATCACTGGAGTTTATTGAGTTGGGAGATGACATACTTAGATCTCTTCTTTAGGAAAATCATTTTGGCAGCTGAATGAAGGATGGATTGGAATGGAGAGAAACTTGACATGACAAATTAGAAAGCTATTATAATAATCCAAGCAGAGATAATAAGGGCTTGAAAGAGGGTGAGTAGAGAGAAGAGGACATATTGTGAAGAGATATTATAAAGGACTTAAGACTAGATTTCATTTTTTTTGTTTTGGGTTATTATTTTTTTTTGTGGGAAGGAGGATAGAGTTTTCCAAGTGACCTTTTTAAAGAAATATAACAAGGGATTGTGTAAAGTTTTATGTGGATTATATTCTACCTAATGTGTTTCAGACAAGGCCTCAATGGCTTCCAGAGTGAGTACATAAAGCACTTTCTGGACTGGACTAGTCCCAATTTTCCATTAGCATTTAGTGCTTGTTCAGGGACATTTCAATCGTCAAAGTTGGAGAGATGTTATATTGTAGTCCTCCAAAGAAGGTTTAACCAGAGCACAACAAAGTTTTCTGTAGAGTAGCAGAGAAGGGAGGAAGGAAGGAAGGAAAGAAGGAAGAAAGGTAGGTAGGTAGGAAGGAAGGAAGGAAGGAAGGAAGAAAGTCAGGTAGGAAGGAAGGAAGGAAGGAAGGAAGGAAGGAAGGAAGGAAGGAAGGAAGGAAGGAAGGAAGGAAGGAAAGAAGACAAGCTCTGATAAAGTGCTTGTGATAAGTGGTAAAATGATAGAGATACTATGTGCTAGACACTGTGCTAAGCACTTTACAAATATCTTATTTGATCCTCACAACAAGATAGGTACATTATGATTCCCACTTTACAGCTGAGGAAATTGAGGCAGACAGGAGTTAAGTCACTTGCTTTGGATCACACAACTTGTTACATTTGAATCTCAGTTCTTCTTAACTCTGGGTCTAGCACTCTCTTCAATATATCACCTGGTTTCCTCCTCCAAAGAGAGATTCCTTTACATAGTTTCACATTGACTCTGAAGTTAGAGGACTTGAGTTCAAGTTCTGCTTTGCACTTGTTAACTCTGTGTCAATTGATTTCCCTGGGTCTTAGGAGACATTTCTATATCCTTAGATAAGCCATGGAATGCACCCCTTTTCCCACCATGTTACTGTGTGCCAGAAACTTCAGGACTCTACAGCAATATAAGCATGTTGACATCACAAAATATATAAATAAGTTCTTTTGTACAGAAGAATATGAGGACCCAGGTTCAGATCTTGCCTCTAACATTAACTATACATTTGACCTTGAGAATATCTCTTGGATATCCCTGGGCCTGAGTTTCTTCATCTCTAAAATAAGGTGATTGGCTAAGATGATTCATGAAGTCCCTTCCAATTATAGATATATGGCCCACCTATCAAAGAAAGTAGATTCACTGGCATTAAAATAATATGTACACTTCTAAAAAGCAGGTTAAAAAATGCTCTCTTGGTATTATGGTCTGGGCAGCTGCCTCTCTTGCTTATTCTTAGGCCTTGCTCATAAGTAATTTCTGTGTCCGCATATCACCTAGCAAAGCACGTTGTACATGGTGGGAATTTAATACATACTTCTTGAATTAATTTAATTAGTTAATAGCTAAGAAAGAACAGGAACTTTTAGATGGCACAGTGGAGATAGCACTAGACCATTGGAGAGTCACTCATTCAAATCCAGCTTGTTACTTACTAGTTTTGTGATCCCTGGCAAGTCACTTAAACCTGTTTGGCTCAGTTTGCTTATCTGCAAAATGTCCTGGAGAAGAAAATGGTAAAAGTCAGACATGAATAAAATGACTGAAAAACATGAGAAAACAAGTTTAGTGGCACAAAAATACAGATTTTGCCTACTTTCCAAGCTTGCCCAAGATTGATCCTGGGATAATTGTTTCATAGACTATTGAAACTGAAAGGGAATTCCAAGATCTTGTTATCTGTTATTATTCAGTCATTTCAATCATGTCCACAACCCCATTGGATTTTCTTGGCAAAGATACTAGAATGGCTTGCCATTTTCATCTCCATATCATTTTACAGATGAGGAAACTGAGGCAAAAGGTTAAATGACTTGCCCAAGATCACACAACTAGTAAGTGACTTAGATCAGATTTGAATTCAAGTCTTCACTCCAGGCACTCTATCCCCTGTGTATTTAGTTGCTGCTCTTCTTATCTACCATCATCCATAATATAAGTTCTTTCTATACAATTAGAACATGTGGTAATCCAGGATCTGCCAATAATAATAAGTATTTATGTAGTTCATTAAGGATGGAAAAACATTTCATGGATTTTGTTTAATTGCATCCTCACAAAACCCTGGGAATTAGATATTATTATCATCTCCTTTTTAAAGATGAGAAAACTGAGGCAGGTAGAGATTAAGTGATTTCTCAGGTTACACAGTTTATGAAAGTCGAAGATGAGGTTTGATCCAGATTCCAGATCCACTATAATCCAGATCCAGATCCAGAAGATGAGGTCCAGATTCCAGACCCACTGTAATATTCATTGCATTCTCTCCTAATTATAATACAAAATATGAGTCCTTTCTGCAATAGAATATGTGATAATTCAGACTCTGCTTGAACATCTCTACTAATAAGGAACTGACTACTTCCTGAAGTTGTTCACTCTATTCCAGGGTTAAATGAAACTAATTTTTAGGGAGTTCTATTGAATTAAAACCTGCCTCTTTTAAACTCCCATTCACTAGCTCTAGTAAGGTTAGTTTATTTGGCTACTGATAAAATATCCACAGAACCATTCTCCACATTCTTTGCAGAATTTTTCAATTATCTATAAACCTATGCTTGTTAAAAGGAGAAATGAATATGCTTCTTTTTGCATTATCTGCTATTAATCAAAAAGAGGTACTTTATTAAATGTCTTGCAAAGAAACCAGGGGGCAGCCAAGGAAATTAACCTCTGTTGGAACAGAGAGTTAAGACAAATGGAGCTATCCAATAGCCTGGGATAGTGGGCAGACAAGGCAACCTTAGGAGAGGTTAATATTATTGTAAAGAGTATATATTTGTTGGGGGAGGGCAGGAGGGAGGAAGAAAGGAAAAGAGAGGGAGAAGGAGAGAGAGAGAGAAAAAGAGAGAGAGGGGAAGAGAGACAGAGAGTCAGAGAGGAGAGAGACAGAGAAAGAGACAAAGAGAGAAAGGAGAGAGACAGAGAGAAAGGAGACAGAGACAGAGAGAGGGAGGAGGGAGATAGCAGAAAAAAGGGAGGAAAGGAGAAAAAGGGAGTGAGAGATGGGGGAGTGAAAGGAAGAGGGAGAGAGCAATTTAATTTGAAATCATATCTGCCTGGAAGTGACATATTAACTATGAAATAAGTTTATGATACTTGGCACAGTCACTTATTCACATATAGCTCTTAGTTTGGTCTACTGACCTACTTAATGTCTCATAATCTAAAGAAGAGTTTTACAGTAAAACTGTTTCCTTTTGAAGTTATAAATCTTCATTTTAACTATGTTTTTCACAAATAATTTCCCAGATTCCCTGTAAGATACATAAAGTTTGATGTCCAGTGTTAGAATGGCTAGAAAGTGATGCTGGCAAAGATCTGAGATTCTGGGCTCCGCCTTTAATAATGTAGAGATTCAGCAAATCAAAAACCTTTTTAAAACTTTTTCTCTTAGTCAATTAGACATAAAACTAGGGATGAGTTTGAAAGGAAAATATATTTTGAACCATCTCCAAAAGATGTTTTCTAATGGGTAGAACCTGAGGAATGTTAAATCTGGGTTTAAAATATAATCACAGCGCTGGTAATAGCTACAGAAATCATGTCTGATGTAGGAGACATTAATTTATCTGAAGAAGATGAAAATGTATCCAACTTTTGTTTTAATTATCAAAAGATAAAATTTCCCAGCTGTCATGAAATGGCCAACAGCTCTCATCTGGGAAAGTCTTTTTTATTTCGAATCCCCAACCCGCTTGCTTGATAGGATCATAAATTTAGAGCTGAGAGAGACCCCATAGATCACATCCAACTACCCCATTTCAGATGAAGTCTAGACCTTGGGAGTCCAGCCATACTAGAGATGGAAACCAGCTGGTCATGGGTCACATCATTATAACTTCACAAATATTAAAAGAATATCCTTGATCTCTACCTGCTTTAGTATGTACAAAGTTCAGAGGGCCTTTGTGAATTATTTAGTGAATTATTTAGAAATCTATTGCCCTGGGTTGGGGAGATCTTAGTACAGACAAGAGAGATTGAGGTTATAAGCAATAATGGAAGAGTGACAAATAGCATCTGTGGGCATCTCAGGGTGTTGAAAAATGTTATAAGTCTGCAAAAGAAATACCAGCTAGAGTTCAGGCATTAATTTTAACTATTTAGCATTAAGGGTATAGGAAAAGAGTCTTCTTGACACAGTACAGGTCACCCTCTGAACCCCTTGACACAGTACAGGTCACCCTCTGAACCCCTTGCTCATTGGGTTGCTTTTTTCCTGTGGCAGTGCATCTTCAAATTCATAATAGAAACCAATTGAAAAATAAATTTTACTTTACTAAAAGCCTTACAGTTAATTTGTCTAAGATATAACTCAACTATGTCCCCACTCATTTTTCCTGAAACTTTTTAGATCATAGTACTTCTTCCTGGTCCCTCCATCTCCTATGTAGCCTCTAGGAGCAATGTTCACTTCACCATGGTAGACAAATTCTTCTGAGGGTAAAGTTTTAAGACATCACAATCAGTGAATGCATTCATTTTGTTATTATCAGTTTCCCCTCATTGATCTGGTAGCCAATCTTGTAGATCTTTTGGTTGATCGTGGTGTGATAGTGATAGCCCTTCTGAGTGACCTGAGCCAGAAAGAAAGCTACATGGGCAGAGTACCAAGAGGACCAGGGCAGTTTCTTTATGCTCCAGAAGCTGGAAACATCATTGTAACCTTTGCCTTTGGCAATTCTAATGACATCAATCATCTCATCTTTCTCACACATAATAGAAACAGGCATCTGCTGCTCTGGCTTCTTGTGGACCCAGTTTCTCACCCATTCTGCCACCATTCCCCAGGATCAGATGAGACTTCTGCCTCACAGGGAGCAGAAACTTTTGGAAATAGGAAATCACTTAGATTATCTGGTAGTATTTTTTCATCGGTTGAAATCTACCTCTTTTTCTTGCCATCATCATTCTTTCATTTCTTTTAGTGCTTAGTAAAGGCCTTCTTATTGGATTTGTGTCAGTTCATGAAGAATCACTTCTGATACTCATCAATGAAAGACTTGGTAAATATATATTTGAAGGGCACATGGCCCACAATGCCCACAATGCCCATAGGAGATATCTGCTCAATGGCAATCACTTCAACTACTTACTTCTTGTTCACCTTTGAGCCACATCTGTTCAATTTCTCAAATGATGTGGATCATGTCTACCTTATAGCTCAGAAAAGCTGTGAGGTAAATTGGCTTGCTGGGGTCATCTTTGGAGGAGCTCTTAACCTTCTCCTGGTATATGATGCTTAGGAGCAGAAAACTGGTAGGGCATGCTGCTTTGGCAGCTACCGCTAATGCAAGCTGGGAGAGTCACATAAGTTATTTTTAAAAAATTATTATAACCCTTACCTTCTGTCTAAGAACTGATACTAAGAATTGGTTCTAAGACAGAAGAGCAGTAACTGATGGGCAATTAGGGTTAAATGACATGCCCAGGTCCACACAGCTAAGAAGTATCTGAGGTCAAATTTGAACTCAGGACCTCTTATCTATATGCCTGGCTCTCTATCCACTGAGCCACCTAGTTGCCCTGTCACCTAAGTTCTTAATGAATATCAATTCATTCATTCATTTTTTCTAGAAAGCAATGAATATCAGGTGAGGTGGAGGAAATGGTTAGAAAAGCTGTGTCCTGGTTCTAACTTTGCTTTTCTCCTTTTCCTCTCTGTGTCCTAAAATTCAATTTGTCTTTGACATGCTTTTAAAAGTTTTTCATGCTCTGCTTTTCCCTAGTCAATCAATAAAACGTTTTACTTTTCTTATGTTTTTTATATTCTTTCTCTAGTTCCATAACTGTAGAATTTCCCATATTTAGTTCTTGGTCCCTTATTTTACTTTTTTTTCCTTTGAAAACTCATCTTTTCTGATAGTTCACTATTAGCTGTGTGATCTGCTCAGATCTGTCACTACATGTCTCCCAGACTTGGTCTTCTCATCTATAAAATGAGAGGGTTAAAAAAGATGAAGTCTCAAATCTCTTCTTGTTCTAAAAGCCTAAGTTCCTACTAAATCTTAGTTTACTTTTAGCCTTCTCCTCCAGTCAAATAATCTTTTCCATGCTCCTTTTTTGAACTTCATTCTAGTTGTTTCTGCCTTTGCTGCTTATGAAGGTCACATTGCATTCTTATATTTTTACATCCTAGTAAAGAGTTACAAGAAGTTTATATACTCCCCAAACTCTTGGTTATATTTAAAAGAATTCCAGGCTGGAATGTCCCCTATTCTATCGCATTTAATAGGTTGCACTTTATATGTTACAGTAAAAACCTATACCAGGTGTGCTGTAGGCATTGGTATTATGGAGTTTACTGATTTCCCTTTCATATGTTGGAATTTACTTGAGATTTTAATAGTATTTTTAGCTGACAGGTTTCTGTTCCCCCCATACACAGTCCCATTCTAATAAAGCCTCCATTAGTTGGGTTCTTTTCCTTGTAGGTTGATGATTAGTTCTTACCTGGTAAGTCTATGTTTCCCCTTGTAAATTACTTGAATGAACTCTTTTGTTCTTCTTTGTAGGAGGAGAAAAATAGGACTAATGTCTCTGAATTGACAGTTTATCCCATTCCTCAATACCTTTCTGTAAAGTTTTTAAGTTATTAAGAAATCAACATGTGATTTATCCTATAGACTGTGACAGATTCCCTTCCTATCAACTGAAGTCCTAGAGTATGGGTTAGAAGTAACTACAGGGGTGGAAGAGAAGGAAACTATTGTTGCACCCATGTCTGATCTAATTATCAATAATGCCTCCATCTCCCTACCTTTCTCCCACACTAAACACTCTGCAAAAGAAAGAGTAGTTAAGAGATCTGCACAGTTTTACATGATTCACTCTTTCTGCATCCCCAGCTTCCCAACATGAACAATCTTGCTGTTGTTCTTTTGTTCCCAAGGGAAGTTGGAAGAGAAACAGCCAGAGGAGTAGTGGCAAATTATCTGGAACCATAGCTACACTTCATTGGAACATGGAAGAAAAACTAATTTCCCAAGCTCCAATGACTGGAAAGAATAACTCCCGATGAGGTAAAGTATCTTTTCAGTGTTGATCTTTGAATTTTGAGAAAGAATCCAAAGGGTCATAGGCTCAGAGTTGGAAGGGACTTTAAAAACCATCAAGTTCAGCCCCCTCTTTTAACTGCTAAGGAAACTAAGGCTTCCTTTGGCCTTGCAAATAATAGATCCTCATTATTTGCCTGTAGAATTTTGAAATATGTTGAATTCCATTTCCATGCCCTGCTCTTCCCCTATCAACCAATAAACTTTATGCTTTATTATATCCATTTTAACATTAATTATTTTTACTTTGAGTTCCAAATTATCTCTCTCCCTCCAGCCCCTTTCCCCCACTCAGTGAGAAAGCAAACAATATGATATTAATTTTGCATGTGAAGTTACACAAAACATATTTCCATAATATTCATGTTGAAGGGGGCAAAATAGACAACAAGAAACAGCCAGAAGCTGAACAATTCTGCTCATCTGTATCTAGAGTCTATTAGTTCTCTCTGAGGAGATAGATAATCTTTTTTCATACTGAGTCCCTTGGAATTATCTTGATCATTGTATTGATTAGAGTAGACTTTTATCATTACAATATGAGGCATCTAAGTGTCTCAGTGGGTAGGGTAATAATCATGGATTCAGGAAGACCTAAGTTCAAATCCAGCTTCAGACACATCCTAGCTTTGTGACCCTGAGGAAGTCACTTAATCTCTAGTTGCCTGACAAAAGGATCCAATAGATACACTGAAGAAGGAAATAGCAAACCACTCCAATATTCTTACCAAGAAATCTCCATTGATAGCTATATGGTCCACAGAGTCATGAAGAGTTGGACACAACTGAACAACAATAGCACCACAACATTCCTATTACTATGCGTAATGTATTCCTGGTTCTTCTCACTTCACTTTGCATCAATTCATATGAGACTTCCCTGATTTTTTTGAAACAAATGGCTCATCATTTCTTATAGCACCATGGTATTTCTATCACAATCATATGCCCCAACTTGTTCAACCTTTCCCCATTTGATGGGCATCCTTTCAATTTCTAATCTTTGCCACCACAAAAAGAGCTGCTGCAAATATTTTACAAAGGAAGAAACTGAGATAAATAATGGTAAAGTGAATTGCCCAGGGTCACACAACTAGTAAGTGTCTGAGACAGAATTTGAACTTGGGTTCTTGTCATTCTAAGTCTCTTCTCCAAGTTAAACTTCCCTTGAAATTTAACTGAAGATACTTAAAGCTATTATAATCTGGTAGGGCTCGAGTCTTTTTACTACACTGATCACCCTTTACTAGTCTTGCTTTATTTTACTAAAATATGAAATCTACAGCTAAACACTATAGTGCAGATGTGATTTGACCCAGCAGAGTACAAAGGAAAAAGGAATTATGCTCTACTAGCCTGATCCTCAACATTATTCTTCTCTTCATAACTTCCAAAGATAGCATCTGATTTTTTTGCTTCCATATCACATTATTGTCTAAAATTGTTGAGCCAGGAACACCCCAAAGCCCTCAAATACTTTTCAAACAGACTTTTGTCTAGTCATTCTGTCTTCATTCTATGTTTGTCAAAATGATTTTTTGAACCAGGTATCATATCATGCTTAACATTTAACACTACTAGATATACTTTGCTTTACTTTTAGCTTACCATTCTAGAAGAACATGAAGGTATTTTAGATTCTGATTCTATCACCGAATAGTTCAGTTATTTTTTCCAGGTCTCTATCATCTCCAAATCTTAAAAGCATGCCTTATATTCCTTCATTCTCATCACTAAGTTAATCCATATGAAGATATGTTGAACTCCATTGCCAAAAATAAAGGATCTAGTGAATGCTAAACACAATAGGCTCTTTTGTTAGATTAATTTAAGGAAACAATCTATGGCTTAGCTATTAGATACTCGGGGGACTTTAAAAGTAATCTATTTAGGAGGAGGAGTCAGGTACAAGGAGAAAAAGATACTAAGTTGGCACATTGACCTCCCTCACTCCTATCCTACACAAATACACAAATATAGCAATTAATATTACTAAAACTCGGTTGCCCCCATACTGGAATGAAGACTGAGAAGTTGTTCATCTAATTGACCTGAAAGATTCTATTTCTACATCCATGATCTTATGATCTTGTGAGATAATCCAATGAGATAATAGTTGTAAAACAATCACCTGGCTGCTTGTCCTGTCAGAGCTCCTGTCATTTCCCTTCTCTATGAACCTTCAAGGAATGGCAGGAAACAGTAGGAAATGGGATAGAATCGGGGATACCACCAGGGATCCTTGAGCTAACTGGGTAATCAATTGGCTCCAGTTCGGCACTGGAGTAACTAAGGCTACATTCACTTCATTAATGGGGCAGCTCAGAACACTTGATGGTGCTTGATGATGTGTGCAGTTCAGTAGTGGGGCTCCATGCACATTTCTCTCCACTGAAGTCACAAGCAGCTAAGAAATAACCTGCTAAGAAATTGGACAATGTTCACATTGTTCTAGGCATAAAAAATCCAAATATGGGGAATTCTAGAAGAGGGGCAGAGCACAAGGAAGGAGCAGGGCAAAGGAGAGGGGCCTGACTACGGTTTGGACAGAGAAAGATTAGACAAAAATGACCAAACAGTTTTCTTCCAGACTATTGAAAGATCTTAAAACCCATAGCTTCTGTCTTAGAATTAATACTGTGAATTGATTCTCAGGCAGAAGAATGGTAAGGACTAGACAATTGGGGTTGAGACTTGGACAGGATCACCCAGCTAGTAATTCTCTAAGGCCAGATTTTTTTAACCCAGGACCTCCCATCTCCAGGTCTAGCTCTCTATCCACTGAGCTATCTAGCTGTCCCTGACTATTGCAAGATTTTGAGGAATGACAAGAGCCTAATCTGTTTCTCACAAGTAATTTATTTTGATAACCCATTGCTAAAACCAATATTCAAACCACTCCAAATCCCACAAAGGATTCTAAAATCACTAATGTCAGGGATTTTAGACACCATAGAAAGTCAACAGTAGAGCCATTTTAAAAATGAGAACTTTTGCAGGCCAAAAACAGAGAAAGAAAACTATAGGCCAATCTCCCTAATGAATATAGATGCAAAAATCTTAAATAGGATACTAGCAAAAAGACTCCAGCAAGTGATCAGAAGGGTCATCCACCATGATCAAGTAGGATTCATACCAGGGATGCAGGGCTGGTTCAACATTAGGAAAACTATCCACATAATTGACCACATCAACAAGCAAACCAACAAGAACCACATGATTATCTCAATAGATGCAGAAAAAGCCTTTGATAAAATACAACACCCATTCCTACTAAAAACACTAGAAAGCATAGGAATAGAAGGGTCATTCCTAAAAATAATAAACAGTATATATCTAAAACCATCAGCTAATATCATCTGCAATGGGGACAAACTAAATCCATTCCCATTAAGATCAGGAGTGAAACAAGGATGCCCATTATCACCTCTATTGTTTGACATTGTATTAGAAACACTAGCAGTAGCAATTAGAGAAGAAAAAGAAATTGAAGGCATCAAAATAGGCAAGGAGGAGACCAAATTATCACTCTTTGCAGATGACATGATGGTCTACTTAAAGAATCCTAGAGACTCAACCAAAAAGCTAATTGAAATAATCAACAACTTTAGCAAAGTTGCAGGATACAAAATAAACCCACATAAGTCATCAGCATTTCTATATAATTCCAACACAGCTCAGCAGCAAGAACTAGAAAGAGAAATCCCATTCAAAATTACCCAAGACAAAATAAAATACTTAGGAATCTATCTCCCGAGACAAACACAGGATCTATATGAACACAACTACAAAACACCTTCCACACAACTAAAACTAGACTTGAACAATTGGAAGAACATTAACTGCTCATGGGTAGGACGAGCCAATATAATAAAAATGACCATCCTACCCAAACTCATCTATCTATTTAGTGCCATACCCATGGAACTTCCAAAAAATTTTTTTACTGATTTAGAAAAAAACATAACAAAGTTCATTTGGAAGAACAAAAGATCAAGGATATCCAGGGAATTAATGAAAAAAAATACAAAGGAAGGGGGTCTTGCAGTCCCAGATCTCAGACTATATTATAAAGCAGCGGTCATCAAAACAATTTGGTACTGGCTAAGAGACAGAAAGGAGGATCAGTGGAATAGACTGGGGGCAAGCAACCTCAGCAAGACAGTATATGACAAACCCAAAGATCCCAGCTTTTGGGACAAAAATCCACTATTTAATAAAAACTGTTGGGAAAATTGGAGGACAGTGTGGGAAAGATTAGGCTTAGATCAACACCTCACACCCTACACCAAGATAAATTCAAAATGGATGAATGACTTGAACATAAAGAAGGAAACTATAAGAAAATTAGGCGAACACAGAATAGTATACATGTCAGACCTTTGGGAAGGGAAATACTTCAAAACCAAGCAAGAATTAGAAAGAATTACAAAATGCAAAATAAATAATCTGGATTACATCAAATTAAAAAGTTTTTGTACAAACAAAACCAATGTAACCAAAATCAGAAGGGTAGCAACAAATTGGGAAACAATCTTCATAAAAACCTCTGACAAAGGTTTAATTACTCAAATTTATAAAGAACTAAATCAATTGTACAAAAAATCAAGCCATTCTCCAATTGACAAATGGGCAAGGGACATGAACAGGCAATTCTCAGCCAAAGAAATCAAAACTATTAATAAGCACATGAAAAAGTGCTCTACATCTCTTATAATCAGAGAGATGCAAATCAAAACAACTCTGAGGTATCATCTCACACCTAGCAGATTGGCTAACATGACAGCTATGCAAAGTAATGAATGCTGGAGGGGATGTGGCAAAGTGGGGACATTAATTCATTGCTGGTGGAGTTGTGAATTGATCCAACCATTCTGGAGGGCAATTTGGAACTATGTCCAAAGGGCGATAAAAGACTGTCTACCCTTTGATCCAGCCATAGCACTGCTGGGCTTGTACCCCAAAGAGATAATGGACAAAAAGACTTGTACAAAAATATTCATAGCTGCACTCTTTGTGGTGGCCAAAAATTGGAAAATGAGGGGATGCCCTTCAATTGGGGAATGGCTGAACAAATTGTGGTATATATTGGTGATGGAATACTATTGTGCTAAAAGGAATAATAAAGTGGAGAAGTTCCATGGAGACTGGAACAACCTCCAGGAAGTAATGCAGAGCGAGAGGAGCAGAACCAGGAAAACATTATACACAGAGACTGATACATTGTGGTACAATCGAAGGTGATGGACTTCTCCATTAGTATCAATGCAATCCCTGAACAATCTGCAGGGATCTTAAAAAAAAAATACTACCCACAAGCAGAGGATAAACTGTGGGAGTAAAAACACTGCTGAAAAGCAACTGCTTGACTACAGGGTTGGAGGAGATAAGACTGAGGAGAGACTCTAAATGAACACTATAATGCAAACTCCAACAACAGGGAAATGGGTTTGAGTCAAGAACACATGTGATAACCAGTGGAATCATGCGTCGGCTATGGGAGAGGGAAAGGCGGGGGGGGGGGGGGGGGGAGGGGAGGGGAGGAAAAGAAAACGATCTTTGTTTCCAGTGAATAATGTATGAAAACGACCAAATAAAATAATATTAAAATAAAAAAAAATGAGAACTTTTGGTAACTTATGTAGTAGGGTATTTGTTAATTAAGAGTTAATTAAGTAAGAATATAGTAAGAAATAGTTATATAGTATAATTTATGGATAAATGCATAAGTAAGTTAGGTTTCTTTAAATGGAATCTCAAAAATGGATTGTGGGTAAGAAAATTTTTCCCAGAATGCCTTGAGTTACAGTTACCCAACTGTCTTTGCACTCTTGGGGTTGCTCCAGTGTGGATAGGAGATCCTGAGAGAGACTTGGCTACAGTGGGAAAATTCTCAATTGCTTCCTACGTAAAAATTTCTAATTCCTCAATTGCTTCCTAACAGACCAAAATCAGGGAAGGAGATCACTGTATGAATTATCATTTCAAACCCAGCTGGTTTGTTGTGAGTTTGGAGTGTGAAGATTGGATTTGGCTACCTCCTGATTGTAACAATGAAGGTACTTAGCTCTTCCTTGATAGTGAAGATAAAATTGTAATTCCCCATCTATTTTTAGATTTTAATCCCCAAAGTTTTAACTCAGTATTTAAAGTATATCTACCCATCTTAACCACAAAAAGATGTGAAGTAACTACAAAAAGGTGTGAAAACCAATTTCATACATTGAGTGGGCAGTCCTGGAGAGGAGCATCTGCTGTGATTGATAGACATAAAATTTAGGGGAGGTGACACAAGAGAAAAAGATCTTTAAATAGAGGAAACAGGCTCACTAGAAAAAAATTCAAATATTCAGTCACTTGGAGGAGAGACTGGAAGATCAGTAATTCAGAGTTGGACTGGAAGACACTTGGCTGTAGAACCGAACCCCTGGAGGAGCTTGTGCAGGAGACCTCAGACTGCTTTCTTTTTAGATGGTCACCATGGTGAGTGAAAGGCTGAGTTAGTTTCTTTGCCCTTTCTGGAGGTGTGAACCTCCGGGAAAGACCCATCCTCTTGAGACTCCTTTCCCCTGACTGGGGCTTAGAATTTCTACCTGGCTCTGAGAAAGCCAGAACTCTCTCTCCCTCTTTCTCTCCCCTTTTCTCTCATCCTTAATATCTTCCTTCTATTGTAAATAAAACTACCATAAATTACATTTTACTTTAGTAATTCATTTTGGGATTTAGAAATTAAAACCTTGGCAGCCACCAATTATATCCAGTCCAACCAGAAAAATTAACAGGATGAACACCTTGGAGATTCTGAGCTGTTTTTTCCAACTATACAGCTAAGAAGAAAAATCCAACTTACTCTTTTTGTGTATAAGATAAGAATCTAGTTTAGGACAGATAAATTAGGTTGGGGAGGAATAGATAGAAAGACAGTGTAGCCCCAACTTTGTTAGGGAATGAAGAGACTCTAACAAGTCAGATTTATTTGGGTGGTTAGATAAAATTTATTAGTTTAGGATTAATATATTATAAGAATTTCTTCTCCACTTATTTCCTTTTCCTATTCCTTTTCTTTAGTCCTTTTTTAAAGCATAAATGCATTTTTTATGCTCCTGGATAAGCTGGAATTCTTGAGACTGCTCTGAGAACCAACTTGTCTCAACAGTCATAACTTAACAGCCTATCCATATAGTATAAATTATTGGTAAAAAACATACTATAGCAATAATCAAGTAAGGGTTAGTATACCCTTACAATGCCTACAAATATCAACTTTGTAGGCATGACTGACCTGCTTCCCCTTCCTGAAAGCAGCCCTCTTAAGCAGTCATAGACCTGAAAGTTTTCTCACCTTAACTCCCCAGCATGAAAGTGTTCACTATTTTCCAAAGACTACTGGAAGGTATTGCCTCCCCAATCACCAGGCCAGGCCTTTCTACATTATAATATCCAGAGAAAAAAGTAAACAGAAGCAAGAGAACATTGTACACAGTAACAATAATAGTGTAAGGAAGATCAAATGTGAAACTTAGCTACTTTGACCAATACAATGATCCATGACAATTCCAAAGAACCCAGACAGAATGGAAAATGCTATCCACCTCCAGAGAGGAAACTGAGGAATTCTGAGGACAGATTGAAGCTTATTGTTTTATACTTTATTTTTATTTCTTTTTTGGCAACATGGCTCATAGAAATATGTTTTGCATGACTTCACACATAAAAATAATAACAATAATTTCCAAAGAAAGTCTGCCTATTTCTCTTATGGTTTTCCAAAAGGAGACAGATGAATACACAGGGATGTTTAAGTCTTGGTTTCTAGCCATTCCTACATTCCCTTGTTTCAAAGTGCCTCTTTATGTTGCAATTCCACAAACAGAAAGCAAGTCTCCTTTACATCCTTTTAAATAAAAAAAAGTCAACAGCTAAGATTTGCACTTCATGGGAGCAAATTACAAAGCTAATAGAATATATTTGAGGAATTGCTAATGCAATCATATTTTGAGTAGGCTTTGGAAAAGCTCCCTATTTCACAGTACTAAGAGTATTTTTCTGAACTGCTCATAGCTTCCAAACACCCCATTATAAAAATCAACTCAAAGGGAGAAAAGCAAATTCAGCAGCACCCTGTCTTGTCAGAGTAAAGAATCTGCTGCTACTTTCAGGAATTTTAGATGCTAAACCCCACTGTCAAAGCTGTGTAGTCAGGTGAAGCTGGGGGGGGAAAGAAGTAAGTGGATACGGAGATAACTGAGACATCTTCTTCCATGGCTCTCTAATTGGGAAAATAATAAAAGACTCCTCAGACATTATGAGATTAAAAAATGATAGTAATCCACAATGATATAAGATTTAAAGGTCTATGGAGAGACAACAATGTTGCATGATACTGCTTGAGTTTTGGATTTGGAATTCACATAGCTCTAATGTTCTTACCATTGCATTGGGCTTAGCCCTGAGCCCCCAGAGTAGACCAGAGCACAATCAAAAAGTAAGAATCTTTAGGAAAGGGGCTGCAGAGGTAGGAAAAGGTCTGTTCATTTGATTCTCATGACCACTCAACTAAAAAATGCCTCAGTTTCTGACTCAAAAACAAAGAAATGAGGGCATAGCTCAGAGGTAGAGCATTTGATTGAACCTCAAGACCTTGGTTCATTTCTTTCTCCTATCACTAACTCTGTGACCATGGTGAAGCCACATAACTCTGATATTCAAGCAATTCTCTAATAGTTTATGTCACAACCTGATTATTCTCTCCAGAGGAGAGTGTTTGGGATTAAAAATCAGAGGACCTAGACTCTACCACTTTATAGCTGAATTACCTTGGGGAAGACTAACATCTCTGAGGCTGAGTTTCTTCATGTTCAAAATAAGAAGGTTGGAGTACTTGACCTCTAAAAATCCTGCCAGCTCCAAATCTATGATTTGAGGATCCTTTTTTAGATATATATATATCCTCTAAGATGTCATTTATGACACTTTTTACACATAAGACATCTTTTCAGAGACTCACAGAAATTCAGAGTGGCAAAGCATCTCAGTGACCAGCTAGTTTGACTCAAAATTGAAAAGCAATTCCTAGAGGCAGTGAGATGATTTAGTTAATGGAGATTCAGGTAGTCAAGAGGTCTTGGGTTCAAATGTGGCCTCAGACACTTCCTAGCTGTGTGACCCTGGGCATGTCATTTAATCCCAATTGCCTAGCCCTTACCGCTCTTCATCCTTGGAACTCATACTTAGTATCTATTCTAAAACAAAAGGTAAGGGTTTAGGGCTGGGGGAAAGCTATTCTTTCTATAGCATACCTAACAAATGATCATCTAGTCCTTACTTAAGGACTTCCAGTAAGTAAGGTTAAATGAGCTAAATAACATTTACCACTGTGTCTAGAATATAATAAGTACTAAGTAAATGCTTTGGGTAGCCAGGTTGTATAGAAGATAGAGAGTTCAGGACTTGAAATTAAGAAGACATCTTCTTGAGTTCAAATCCTGCAAACACTTACTAGCTGTGTGACTCTGGATAGATCACTTAATCCTGTTTGCCTCAGTTTCTTCATTGGTAAAATGAGCTAGAGAAGGAAATGGCAAACCACACTAGTATATTTGCCACGAAAACCTGAATGTGGTCATGAAGAGTCAGACATGACAGAACAATAATAACAACAATAAATGCTTATTTCTTTCCCCTTCACCACCACCTAACTCCTCAGGCAGAAAAAACAATTCTTGCTCTTATTTGGATTTTTTCCCTTTGATATAATTTGATAGATTTAGAAAATCTGAGTTCAGGTTCTGCTTCTGACACTACTTCTGAGACCTTAGGCATGCCACAGAACTTCCATTGGACTCAGTTTCCTTATCTGTGAAATAAAAAGGTTGGACTATGTGGCTTCTTATATTTCTTCCAGCTCTCAATTTTTATTACTTTGATCTTTGTTTCTAAATTCACCTTTCTGCTGTTTTCACTTCTTGTCCCTGGTTCTGTGATCTGGGAACAAGCCCAATCCCTCTCATACAGGACAATTCTTCAAATACTTGAGGAAAATTAACATGTAGCTTCTAAATTTTCCCTTTTTATAGGTAAAATAGTTCTACTTCCTTTAAATGATCCTCATATGGCATTATGGAAATGAAGAATCAAAATTCTTCTCCATACTAGTTGCTCTCCCCCGAAAACTGAACAGTTCATAAGTAAAATGTTCTCAGAAATAAACACAACACAGTAGGTATAGTTTGATTAGAACAGAGTACTGTGGGACTCATCATTCCTGAATATTTTCCCCTTAATACATTGAGATTGTATGAGTTTTCTTGACTGTTCTTTCATACTATTGCCTCATATTATATGATTGTGGTCCACTAAAATGCCCAGATTTTCCCCCAGATTAAATATCTTATTGATGTCTTTATTCTTTATTTTTTCTCAGGTTTCAAAGTTGACAACATGTCATGTTGAAGTTGGCTATAATTAGACTTAGTTATATCCATATTTTTGCCTCTGTTCTAACTTGGTGTTTATTTTCACCTTTCTTCTGAGCTAACTACTTTCTCCCATATGTAACTAGTCGTTTTCTGTTGTCAATCCATTTGATTGTTTTTGCATGCTTTTTGCTTTTCACCAGATCCATTGCCTTCAAACTTTTTTTATGAAAGAAAACATACCTTGCACTTGGCACTATCATTCTTCCAGTCACCTAGACTTGTAACTTCAGCATTATTATCAACTCCTTACTCTGTGCCACAAATTGAGCCAATGACCAAATTTCATGTTTCAAATTTTATCATCTTGTCTTCAAAGCCACTTTCCCCTCTGGATTTCCTTCTATTTGTTAATGACTCCACCATCCTTCCTCACAACTAATTGTCTTTTACTCTTATTTGTCCCACCACTTAATATAAATATAGGGCATAAATTCTATTGCTATCTTAATATAAGCTCTACCAAATTTCTCTGGGCAATATAGTGAGAGCACTTAGAGATATGGAAAACTTCATGAGATTCTTACATTTTTTAGATTAGAAAATCCAACCCTACTGCACCTATGGAGAAATTAAAATTCATCCTCTAATTTTTTTTCTTAATCATTAGAGTCTGCTGAACCAGGGTGAAAGAAGAGCAAGTGCCATTTGTCTTAGCTATAAATTGGAATCGATGGAAAAAATAAGTTTAGTATCCAAAGATTGTCATAAGAGGAAATTACTTCCCCAAATCCAGAAAATTTAATATGTATGTGGAGACAGAGAGACAGAGACATACAGAGAGAGAGAGAGAGAGAGAGAGAGAGAGAGAGAGAGAGAGAGAGAGAGAGAAGAAAGACAGAGACAGAGACAGAGAGAGACAGAGATAACTAGAGACAGAGAGAAGGGGTGGAGATGTGCCTTGTCTATATTAAAAGTAAAGTCTTCATTTTAGCTTGGGTCTCCAATAGATAGATTTTTTTAGCACAGGAACTGCCCCCTCGCCAGAGCCTAAGATCATAAGCTACAAATGTACCAGCAGAAGCCTCTCAAAATTCAGGAAAAAATACTGGCTAGGAAGTGAAAGACCATCTTTCTTCCTCTCTGATCTCAAGCATGTTCTTAAATGGCAGTCTGCACTTCAACCAACTTAGAGTGACAGGTCAGCCTAGTGGAGAAAATCTTTTTATCTCCAGAATATAGTTCAGTACTAATTTGGTGGCCCAAGCGAAAAAAAACACCAGTGCCCAGCAAATGGAGATCCACATTGCAACTGCTAGCAGCTACTGTTCAACACAGTTAGAAGACAATTAAGGGAGGTACAGGATGAAGACATCATGGAGACTGAACTATCTTAGACTGGCAGAAAAGCAAGTTTTCTTCAGTTCAAGTTCCTAGTCTTCAGAGCAGCAGTGGTTTGGGCAAAAGGAGAATTGTGGGTAAGGAGGTGAAATATAGGAAAACCTTAAATTGAAGCAAGATCTATGGGGGGAACAATTTTAAGTGTATAACCAACTCTTTAGTCTATAAGATACTTCTGAGTTTTGTAATTTATTGTTTTTTTGGGGTTTTTTTTATGCCACCATTTCAAGATTTATTCTGCTCTTCTTCTCTCTATTGTCTCTACAGAGAGCTATCCCTTATAATATAGAAGAGAAAAGTAGGAGAGAAAAAGTTTCATCAAATTAATCCATCAGTGGATTCTGACAGTCTATGCAATATCCTATATGCATAGTCCTTCATCTGACCAGTGAAGATAAAAAGGGGGTATATTTTTATATATTCTTCAAGATCAAATTTGTTCATATTTAGATAACATTCAGTTTCTTTTCTTATTCTTGGTCTTTTCACTAGCATGGATGTAGTCATTGTCTCATTTGTTTTATTAGTTCTACTTAATTTGTCTTGCTTCTGTTGATATGGCTTCCTTACTTTCCCCCATTCTTCATATTCACTACCTTTTGTGGTGCAGTAACATTCCATATCATTTTATCTACCACAATTTGTTTAGACATTCCCCAAAATGATGGACGAACTTCTTTATTTCCAGTTCTTTGCTACCATAAGAAGAGTTGTTGTCAATGGTCACTGAACAAATGTATGTAGGGACCTTCTTTTTCTGACCTCCTTGAGATATATGCCTGCTGGTGAAATCTTTGGGCCAAAGGATATGAACATTTTAGTCACTAAAATAATTACAAATTATTTTGCAGAATGTTTGGACAAATTCATAGCTCTGCCGATAATGTGCCAATTTTTATGACCCTCCAATGTTGGCAATTCTCATCATAATTATGTTCTTAAAGATATAGCTTGTGTACTCATTTTAATAAACTACTTGGAAAAAAATAACTTCCCAAAGTAGCACTTCACTGTTGCAAAGGATGTCTCACATGTTCTGTCCTTTTATGCCTACAGCAACCATGTAAAACAGATCAAATTAATATTAATTCCACTGTATATATTTTGGAAGTTTAAGTGATTTGTCCAAGATCTCATAAGTTTCAAGTAGCAGAACTGAGATGCAAACTCTAAGCTGAGACTGAAGCTCAGATCTCATTCCCCTGATGACCAGTACATTGAGGTATATTTCCACTAAGCAACAATATAATATTCTTGATTATCCCTACAATACTCAACAGATCCTTCACTGTGTTTTTTCCATATATTTGGGATGAAATAGGTGAAATAAAATAAAATTTTAATTATGAGAAATAAAGAACCAACAGTGAAGTTCACGACCAGTTCCTGGTACTTGGAGTTATCCTGTTGGTTTCTGTGAGATGAGTGTGATGCCATAAAAGGATGAAGACTATAAAAACCAATCAGGATGCAGGTGTTGTGTCATTTTCTAAGGGCAACTTTTGCAGGAGTTGGCATGGATATGATAGATGCAATCCCCAAACCCAAATTTTTATCCAGTGACTTGTGGCTTTGAATGGAAAATATTTCTGCACACCTGCAGCAATCAAGAACAACATCATGGGAGGTAAGGAGTGGAACATATGAACACCTATCTCTCTTTCAAAGAATACTGCTGTGTTTTCAGACGTTGTTTACTTGATCTTCATCCTTTCTTTTTGAAGAAGACAATGATATCACAAGGTGATGATTTGAGTGTGAATTGGATTGAAATGAGACAGAGTCACACAAAATCATAAATCTCATTCTACCAGAGGTATCTAAGTCCAGGGGCAAGATAAAAGTCAGGACAATTGGTAGTGACCTGGATGCAGTGGATGATGTTGGCATCTTCCATATCTGACCAAGCTCTGAGTCCTCCACAACATCCTCATTGCCTTTGCAGCAAATTATTGCCATCCACCCATTTTACATGAAGGAATTTTTCACATGCTTTGGTGTGAAAAACTAACTCACTGATGGGTTTGAGGCTTGTTAATTACATTTAACCTGGTTTAGTCCACTTACCAAGTGGATGTGACCACTGTGCATGCTACAGCTTTTTGGAGCCATGTGTGAGAGTTAAAATGTATCCCCATGCCTACATACAGTAGTAAGGGAGGACTAGCATCTCTGGTGTGAGGACTTGCTAAGTCTTTTCCCCAGGGCTGCTCATCCACCTTTGGTTTCTATCTAATGAGGCATAATATGATGTGGATTCTCTTTTGCCCATTTGTGCAGAATTTAGGACCTAAGACTTCAGATTTTCATGTGTACCCTTTGATTCAAACATGATCAGTAAAACAGGATTAGTGGAAGATGAACTGGGCTGGCAATCAAAGGATCTAAGTTCAAATCCTGACTCTATTATTTAATCCCTGGATACTCTCAAGCAAGTCACCTGACTAATCTTGGCTTTGGTTTTCTTATCTATAAAATTAAGAGAGTTGAACCACATAACCTCCAAGGTCCCTTCTAACTCTAAATATATGATCCTAAGCATCATTATAATTTATAATAATGCTTTAATGAAAAGAAATGGAATAAAGGCAGCTAGGTAGCAGAGTGGAAAGAGCACTGGGTCTACAATCTGGAGGACCTGGGTTTAAATCTGGCCTCAGACATTTCCTAACTGTGTGATCCTAGGCAAATAATTTAACCCCAATTGCCTAGCCCTTACCACTCTTCTGCTTTAGAATCTATACTTAGGGACTTCCGGTCAAGATGGCTGCTTAGAGAAAGTTAAAGTTCAGATCTTCGGAAACCCTTCCCTACCGAGCTCAAACTATATGCTCCTAGGGCACTGAAATTCAAAACGAAAAACAGCAGAGACCCCAGGAATCCTCCTCCTGGACCTGGACCAAAAGGTATGGCCCCCCAAAAGTCAGAACCCGAGTTAATCAGACCTAAGGGGTAGGCAGAAGGAAGGTCCCAGGACCCATCCCCCCAACCCAGAGCGCTGAGTCTGAGGCAGCAGAGGGAACGTCAGAGCCTCAGGGCCACTATTCTGAAGGCTGCTTCCTGAAAACAACCCGACTCAGTCACGGGGGCACCCAGACAGCAGGGAAACAGAGAGAGACGGGGGGAGCCTGTAACCCCCTGCCTGGATACTTCCATCCAAGTCTCACGGAAGGTCCATGCCTCAGGGCATACTCAGTTCAACCCAGCGAAAGCTAATCTTATCAGGAGCCCTCAGAGCTCCGAGAAGACCCAGCCCCTCCCCCCTCAGAGTGTAGGCTCTTCTGGATGGCTAAGGCACTGAAAAACCTTGTGGAGAGTGCCGAGTCAGGCTCAGAGCTTGAAAATAAGGCAACAGAGAATCATCGGAAGGGAACTGAGGAGGGCAGTAACACGGAAACACCAGCAATTCCTGGCCTCCCTGGGAAGACAGAACAGCTGAGGAGAACCGGAAAATTTGCATAGGGCTAAAACTTCTGAACACCAGACAGAGATAAGAAAAGCTAGTCCTCCCCACACAGATAGAGATGGCAAAATCCGCAGAAGCACAAAAGCCTCAAAATTCCAAGAAAAACAAGAAGAAGGGGGCAACTTTGGACACATTTTATGGAGCAAAAATACAAAATACAGAGGAGACAGAAGAGGAAACACAAGCAAATGCTTCGAAACCTTCCAAAGGAAAAGGAAACTCTCCACAAACCCATGAAGAATTGGAATTGGAAAGGATCAAAAAGATGGAAGCCTTTTGGGAGGAAAAGTGGGAAATAATGCAAAAGAAATTCACGCATCTACAAAACCAGTTTGACAAAAGTGAAAAGGAAAACCAGGTTTTAAAGGCCAGAATCAGGCAGCTGGAAGACAACGATCATGTAAAAGAGCAAGAATTAATAAAGCAAAGCCAAAATACCAAGAAATTAGAAGAGAACATAAAATATCTCACTGACAAGGTGACAGATCTGGAAAATAGAGGGAGAAGAGATAATTTAAGAATAATTGGACTTCCAGAAAAGCCAGAAATAAACACCAAACTCGACATCGTGATACAAGATATAATCAAAGAAAATTACCCAGAGATTCTAGAACAAGGGGGCAATACAGCCACTGACAGAGCTCACAGAACACCTTCTACACTAAACCCCCAAAAGACAACTCCCAGGAATGTAATTGCCAAATTCCAAAGCTTTCAAGCAAAAGAAAAAATCTTACAAGAAGCCAGAAAAAGACAATTTAGATATAAAGGAATGCCAATCAGGGTCACACAAGACCTTGCAAGTTCCACTCTGAATGATCGTAAGGCATGGAACATGATCTTCAGAAAGGCAAGAGAGCTGGGTCTTCAACCAAGAATCAGCTACCCAGCAAAACTGACTATATACTTCCAAGGGAAAGTATGGGCATTCAACAAAATAGAAGATTTCCAACTTTTTGCAAAGAAAAGACCAGAGCTCTGTGGAAAGTTCGATATCGAAAAACAAAGAGCATGGAATACCTGAAAAGGTAAATATGAAGAAAAGGGAAAAGGAGAAAAATGTTATCTTTTTCTTTCACTCAAACTCTCTTCTATAAGGACTACATTTATATCAATCTATGTATATTAACATGTGGGGGAAATGTAATGTGTAAATAGGGGGAAAAGAAAGACCAAATAGAATAATCTTTCTCACACAAAGATTCACACGGGAAGGGGAGGGGAAGAAAACTCCTATAAGAAGGAGAGGAAGAGAGTTTTTACTTAAACCTTACTCTCAGGGAAATCAACTCTGAGAGGGAAGAACAATCAAATCCATTGGGATCTTGAGTTCTATCTTACCCAACAAGGGAAGAGAGAAGGGAAAACCAAGAGGGGTGGGGGTAGGGAACACAAAAAAGGGAGGGAAGAAGAGAGAAGAGGGAAGAAGAAGGGAAGAAGGGGGAGGGGAAAAAAGGGAAGGACTAGAAAAGGAAACATATCAAGGGAGGGGACAAGGGGGAGTGATTTAAAGTAAATCACTGGACTAAAAGGTAGAGCTGAAGAAGAAAGGTTAGAATTAGGGAAGGATATCAAAATGCCAGGGAGTCCACAAATGACAGTCATAACTTTGAACGTGAATGGGATGAACTCACCCATAAAACATAGACGAATAGCAGAATGTATTAGAATCCAAAAACATACCATATGTTGTCTTCAAGAAACACACATGAGGTGGGTAGACACCCACAAGGTCAGAATTAAAGGATGGAGTAAGACCTTCTGGGCCTCAACTGACAGAAAGAAGGCAGGAGTGGCAATCATGATATCTGATAAAGCCAAAGCAAAAATAGACCTGGTCAAAAGGGATAGGGAAGGTAATTATATTTTGTTAAAAGGGACTTTAGATAATGAGGAAATATCACTAATCAACATGTATGCACCAAATAATATAGCACCCACATTTCTAATGGAGAAACTAGGAGAATTGAAGGAAGAAATAGACAGTTAAACCATACTAGTTGGAGACTTGAACCAACCATTATCAAATTTAGATAAATCACATCAAAAAATAAAAAAGAAAGGTGAAAGAAGTGAATGAAGTCTTAGAAAAATTAGAATTAATAGACATATGGAAAAAAATAAATAGAGATAAAAAGGAATACACCTTCTCAGGACCACATGGCACATTCACAAAGATTGACCATACATTAGATCACAGAAACATGGCACACAAATGCAGAAAAGCAGAAATAATAAATGCAGCCTTTTCAGACCACAAGGCAATAAAAATAATGATCAGTAATGGTACATGGAAAACCAAATCAAAAACTAATTGGAAATTAAACAATATGATACTCCAAAATTGGTTAGTTAGAGAAGAAATCATAGAAACAATAATTTCATCGAGGAAAATGACAATGGCGAGACATCCTTTCAAACCTTTTGGGATGCAGCCAAAGCAGTAATCAGAGCTAAATTCATATAACTGAGTGCATATATTAACAAACTAGGGAGAGCAGAGATCAGTCAATTGGAAATGCAAATAAAAATCTCAAAAGTGACCAAATTAAACCCCCCCAGCAGAAAACCAAACTAGAAATCCTAAAAATTAAGGGAGAAATTAATAAAATAGAAAGTGATAGAACTATTGATTTAATAAATAAGACAATAAGCTGGTACTTTGAAAAAAACAAACAAAATAGACAAAGTACTGGTCAATCTAATTTAAAAAAGGAAAGAAGAAAAGCAAATTAACAGCATCAAAGATGAAAAGGGGGACATCACCTCCAATGAAGAGGAAATTAAAGCAATCATTAAAATTTACTTTGCCCAATTATATGGCAATAAATACACCAATTTAGGTGATATAATACAAACTGCCTAGACTAACAGAAGAAGAAATAGAATTCTTAAATAATCCCATATCAGAAAATGAAATCCAACAGGCCATCAAAGAACTTCCTAAGAAAAAATCCCCAGGGCCTGATGCATTCACCAGTGAATTCTATCAAACATTCAGAGAACAGTTAATGCCAATACTATACAAACTATTTGACATTATAAGCAAAGAGGGAGTTCTACCAAACTCCTTTTATGACACAAACATGGTACTGATTCCAAAACCAGGCAGGTCAAAAACAAAGAAAGAAAACTATAGACCAATCTCCCTAATGAATATAGATGCAAAAATCTTAAATAGGATACTAGCAAAAAGACTCCAGCAAGTGATCAGATGGGTCATCTACCATGATCAAGTAGGATTTATACCAGGGATGCAGGGCTGGTTCAATATTAGGAAAACCATCCACATAATTGACCACATCAACAAGCAAACCAACAAGAACCACATGATTATCTCAATAGATGCAGAAAAAGCCTTTGATAAAATACAACACCCATTCCTATTAAAAACACTAGAAAGCATAGGAATAGAAGGGTCGTTCCTAAAACCATCAGCTAATATCATCTGCAATGGGGATAAACTAGATGCATTCCCAATAAGATCAGGAGTGAAACAAGGATGCCCATTATCTACTCTACTATTTGACATAGTACTAGAAACACTAGCAGTAGCAATTAGAGAAGAAAAAGAAATTGAAGGCATCAAAATAGGCAAGGAGGAGACCAAGTTATCACTCTTTGCAGATGACATGATGGTCTACTTAAAGAATCCTAGAGATTCAACCAAAAAGCTAATTGAAATAATCAACAACTTTATCAAAGTTGCAGGATACAAAATAAACCCACATAAGTCATCAGCATTTCTATATATCTCCAACACAGCTCAGCAGCAAAAACTAAAAAGAGAAACTCCATTCAAAATCACCTTAGACAAAATAAAATACCTAGGAATCTATCTCCCGAGACAAATACAGGAACTATATGAACACAACTACAAAACACTCTCCACACAACTAAAACTAGACTTGAGCAATTGGAAAAACATTAACTGCTCATGGATAGGACGAGCCAATATAATAAAAATGACCATCCTACCCAAACTTATTTATCTATTTAGTGCCATACCCATTGAACTCCCAAAAAATTACTTTACTGATTTAGAAAAAAACATAACAAAGTTCATTTGGAAGAACAAAAGATCAAGGATATCCAGGGAAATAATGGAAAAAAAAAGAGAAATGATGGGGGCCTTGCAGTCCCAGACATTAAACTATATTACAAAGCAGCAGTCATCAAAACAATTTGGTACTGGCTAAGAGACAGAAAGGAGGATCAGGGGAATAGACTGGGGGCAAGGGACCTCAGCAAGACAGTATACGATAAACCCAAAGATGCAGGGATCTAGGAGAAAAAACACTATTCATAAGCAGAGGACAAACTGTGGAAGTAGAAACACTGAGGAAAAGCAACTGCCTGACTACAGTGGTTGAGGGGACATGACAGAGGAGAGACTCTAAATGAACACTCTAATGCAAATACTAACAACATGGCAATGGGTTCGAGTCAAGAACACATGTGATACCCAGTGGAATCACGCGTCAGCTATGGGGGGTGGGGTGGGAAGGAAAAGAAAATGATCTTTGTCTTTAATGAATAATGCTTGGAAATGATCAAATAAAATATTATAAAATTTTTAAAAAAGAATCTATACTTAGTTTTGATTCTGAGATACAAGGTAAGGGTTGTTTTGGGTTTTGTTTTTCTTTTAAGCAATGATTAAATAATGGGTAAATAATAATGGGTAAATAATAAATGACCAAAGAGTTGTAAAAAAAAACCACATTGCACTAATGCATTTGGGGGGAACCCATGGATTGGTAGACAGATGACAGAAACAGTGAATAAAGTGCTAGACCTGGAATCAGGAAGACCCAACTTTCAGAAGAATCCAGCTTCAAACACTTATTTGCTGTGTGATGTTAGTCAAGTCACTTAACCTTTGCTTTAGTTTCCTCAACTATAAAATGAGGACAATTTCCTTTAAAGCCTCCATGTCAGCTTCACTTTCAACCAGACAGAGAGTCAATAAACATTCATTAATGCCTACTATGCTATGCTAAGTGCTAGGGATAAAAAAACAGACAATCTCTTCTCTGGAGGAGTTCACAGTGCTAATGTTTTGGGAAACAACATGCAAACAACTAATGTAAACAAGATTTTTATAGGATAAATTAGAAATAACAATGGGAAGGCACTAGAATTAAGAGAGATCAGCAGAAACTAAATGTGAAAACATGGGGGTTCAGCACACTCTAGCTGGATTCCCATCCTTTGTGACAGGAGCCAACACTGTAAAAATGTGAGAGGAAAACGAGTGGGGCAACAGAATACCTCTGACTGGGTACCATACCCCAACGGTGGTATCCTAGGAAGTGAGATTCCCTGAAGCTCCTGATGAGTTAGAGTTGAAAGACCTCTTTGAGTCCTGGCTCTATCATACAATGTTAGATGTCCCAGTTCATCTCTCTAAGGTTTTGCTTCAATTAGAAGACAGGACACAGGTTGTATTTATCTCACCAGGTTATTGTGGGAAGCAAACAAGATAATGTACATAAGGCACTTTGTAACCATAAGGTGTTTTGTAAGTGTGACCTATTATAATTATTATTAGGCTTTTTATTCAACAAATCTTCATTAAACATCTGTCTGAGTTTGTCACCACAGAAAATTAAAATAGTAACAAAGAAGGATGGAACCATTGGTTCTAGGGCTGGAAGGGCCCTCAGAGAGACCCTACTCCACTAGATAAGGAAAGTGATTAGGAAATATGATGCCTATCCTCAAGGTGCTTCCAACTAAAATGCAGAGAAAAGGCATAAGAAAGCTAGAGAAGGAAGGCAAAGACTTAGTAGCTGTATAATACAAACAGTAAAGGAAATGCAGAATAAGGGAGCTATCAGAACAAAGTGTCACTGGTCACTGAAGATGATGCAATTCTGGAGTCTTCTCAAAAAAAAGTGTTGGAAAGTGGTAGTAAAGAGGAAAAAAAATCATTCCAGGAAGGGAGCAAAACCTAAGCAAAGGAATCTAGCTGGGTAGGAATAAGACTAGTTCATGGGGAAAAAAGGAAGACTAGACAATGGGAAGCTAGGTGGCACAGTAGGTAGGGGACCTGGCCTGGAGTCAAGAAGACTTATCTTCGAAGTTGTTAACCCTATTTGCCTCAGTTTCCTTATCTGTAAAATGACCTGGAAAAGGAAACAGCAAAGCACTCAAATTTCTTTGCCAATAAAAGCCCAAATGTTGTAATGAGGAGTTGGATGTGACAAAAACTACTGAACAACAACAGTATGACAAAGACGAAAAGGAATCAAGATTTGAATAATAGATGAAAATCACTGAGTGCTAAATCAGGGTATTTAATAATGATCCATTTAACTTTGTTTAAATAATTCTTCCATTTTTAAGACTTAAAAAAAGAAATAATTCTTCCATCCATAATTTTAGCTTCATTATCTGTTTTTCCTCCACTTTGATGAATAGTTTTTCTTTGTCAAAGGATGTGTACTTTTAGTTATATAAGATTAAAATTAATATACAACTCCAAGTATTATATTTTTGTAAGATTTATTAATAATAACTTGAAGTAGAGGAAAATGATAGCCTTAGCAAAGAAAGTTTCCTCGCCACCCACCCAGGAGAAGAGAGAGCCTGAGGGCAGAGTTACAGCAACTTATCTTTCAAACATAAGGACCCATCATATGGACAAAAGGAAAGGGATTCTGAGAAATGATGCCCAAGGGTAAAAAATTCTAGTTACAAAGTTAAGAAAATTAAAAATTACTCATGCCCTGGTTCCATAGTCCCCTTGTTTCATTTTTCTCATTTCCAATAATTCAATTGTTTCCATTTAATTCAATAAACTTTTTAGTTAAATGTATAATGTGTTAGTCAGATGTCCCAGATTCAAATCCTCCAATATGATACCCACTAATAGTATCATATTGTTAAGTCATTTCTCTATTCTGAACCTCAGGTTGTTTTTTTTTCGTTTTGGAATTAGATTAATAATATATCTAGGATGTACCTCTCTCACAGAATTGTGGTTAGGCTCAAATGAGATGATATATTTAAAAATACTAGCTGTGTGACCCATCCCAAGTCACTTAACCCCATTTGCCTCAGTTTTCCCATGTGTAAAAATGAGCTAGAGAAGGAAATGGCAAATCCTTCTAGAATTCTTTGCCAAGAAAACTCCAAATGGGGTCACCAAAGAGTCAGACATAACTGAAAAGTGACTGAACAACAACAAAAATGTAAAATTCTGTGTAAACTTCAAATAACTTATATCTTAAAACATCTCTAATTTCTTTCTGTATTTCTATTTTTCTCCCATCACCTTATCCCCATTTGATATAATTCAGAACAAATAATCCAGAATACCTTTTAGGAGTGTTGTTTTGGTTCTAATAAAATGTGGGAAATAAAAATATTTTAAGGCTTTTGTTTCAGAGAGGTAGAGCCTATAAGATTATGGAAAAGACTGTCAGAAACTTAACCAAAAAGTTGTATTCTGGCAATTGAGTTTATTGCCACATTAGGATTTATCCTGTTGGAAAATGTACCATTTTCTAGTCACTGCCTCCTTTAGACTCCTTTCTGCCCTTCTCTCCCTGGCTGTCACATTTTGAATTCATTTTTGTTTCTGCTCCAGACGTAATGAGACTGTGATCAATGCTTCCCTGCTTGACTCCTGCCATCATTTGTTCAATCAAACATTTACTGTCTATCCTACAATGTTCCTTTCTTTGTCAAAGGATGTGTGCTTTTAGTTAAGGAAATTAAGAATCACCCATGCTATGGTTCCACAAACAATCCCCCTGTTTGGTTTTCTTTGTTTCCTATAATCCAATTGTTTTAATTTAATTCAGTACACACTTTTTGAGAATACAGAGATGAATAATGACATAATTCTAGCCCTCATAGAGCTTACACTCTGATAGAGAACCTGACAACCTCAGGAATCAAATCCTTTCTTCCCAGAGGCCAGCATAATCATCATACAATTTCTTCAGTTCAATTCATCATGCATCTATTTAGCACCTTCCATGTGTCAAGTGGAGGCAGCTATGTGTTTCAATAGATAGAATGCTGGACCTGGAATCAGGAAGACCTGAGTTCAAATCCAACCTCAGACACTTCCTAGCTATGTGACCCTGAGCAGATCACTTAATTCTGTTTGCCTTAATCCACTGGAGAAATGGTAAACTACTTCAGAGCTTTTGTGAAGGAAACCCCATGGACATTATGGTCCATGAGGTCACAAAGACTCAGACACAGCTGAACAATAAAAATATGCCTAGCATTATCCTATGGATATAGAGGTAAAAACCAAAAATGTTGACATTCTCTTGGAGGATATGATAGTTGGGAAATGTCTGAAAGCTGCTATTTGTCACAACGGATAGAGTATTTATTAACTTTGTATCTACTTGTTGTTATTCAGTCTTTTTGGTCCTATGTGATCCTATTTGGCGTTTTCTTGGCCAAGATACTGGAGTGGTTTGCCATTTCCTCCTTCAGCTCATTTTACAGATGAGGAAACTGAGACCAACAGAATTAAATGACTAACCGAGAGTCACGCAGTAAGTGTCTGAAGCCAGCTTTGAACTCAGGAAGAGAAGTCTTCCTACTTTAAACCTAGTACTCTTTCCACTGCACCATTCTAGCTGCCTCTGGCATGTGTTATTCCCTCACTGCCTGCTAATTCTGATACCTCTGCCAAGACTAGTTCATAGAACCTACACAAATCCCCCACCTGCTACCTCTAACTATGGAGTGACCTTTCTGGCTAGTCTGCAAGGTGCCTCTATTGCCTTGACTTCCCTGGACCACAAGTGAGTTCCAGAGGCTGATCCTTTCTACCATTAGTATCCCTGTTCGCTTTCCAGGCTGCATACTCTGAATCAGCACAAGAAATACTCATTTTCAGAAAAGTACCCCTAGGGCTTTCACCACACTTTCCCAGGGGACCAGTTCGGTAAACTAGTCTCTATACAAAAATCTTGTAGGGATTTTTTTTCAAGCTTAAGAAAAATGAAGCTTCCTTATTCTTAAATTCTCATATAAAAAGGCTCCATAACTCCAGACCTCATGGGTAGACTCACTAGGTTTTGGTGGGAAGTGAGGGGAACCTCTATTACTTGCACCATTCACACAAGTGTCAAGTCAAGGAGGCTTACCCTATGGGGAGTCAGTGTGGCTCACCAACTCTCTCCTCCATTGCTCTCACAGTGTTCTCCCTGGTACTCCTTCTCTGAATTTCAGAGTTTGAGGCAGTGCCCCTACCTCTTCCTCCAGCCACTTTCTTTCCTCAGGCAGCAGGACTAGGTTATTCAAATTGAATAGGATTCAATTTAAAGAAGAGGGAGGAGGAGAGAATCAATTACTTGTTGCAGTAAGTCCAAATTCAACCTCAGATACTTACTGTGTGACTTTAGGTAAGTCATTTCACTATGGTTTCCTCCTCTATAAAATGCACCCATCTTATGTAGTTGTTTTTAGGCTGAAAATAAGGTCATATTTATAAAGCATTTTGTATAGCTTAAAGAAACAGACAGACAGACACACAGATAAATAGATGTGATAGATGGATAGACAGACAGAAAAATAGATAGATTAGATAGAAGAATGGACAAACAGGTAAACAGATAGATAGATAGATAGATAGATAGATAGATAGATAGATAGATAGATAGATGACAGATAGATGATAGTTATTATTAAGCAACTTGCTCAAGATTACACAAGTAGAAAATATAATAGAGAGGATTTGAACCCAGTGCTTCTGATATCCAAAGGCAGGTGATTTTAGACTTGGAATCACAGCATAATAGCCACAAAGAAAATAATGTATATAGTCAGAGAGCCAAATATATTTGTAGATTCTTGAACAAGGCTCCAGAAGGAATGTTCCCTTCTAGGTAGAAATTACATACTTCTGCACATTTCCGAAAAGGAAGAAAAATATTTTTTCTTGTCTGAGGTATTTGGGAGAAACTTCTCTAGAATACATTAGCAATAAGGAGAGAGTGCCTTGGCTGCCCCAGTAGTTAACTAGGAAGACAACGAATCCTCACTGAAAATCAAAATAAAAATAATAGGAGAAACTGTGAGCAGAATGTACTATCTAGTCAAAGATCTTCTTTTAAAACCTGCATTTTTTTTAAATTCTCTTAGTTAAAGAGAAATATAGGAACAATCTTGCCTCATTTTCAAAATCTCCAAGTAGTCCATGTCTTGAGTGTTTTGAGCTCTATTCTTTTCTATTACTTCACAGGTCATGCTGTTCTCTCAGCCAGCCTGTCCAGGTAGGTAGCATAGAGAATATTCTTCTCTCCCCCCCACTTTCTTTTTTCCAGATAAATAATCAGAGATACAAGGAGACAGAACAAGTAATATTGCATAATTAACAGAACAAAGGACTTGGAATTAAAGATGATTGTTAAGTCATTTTAGATATGTCTGGCTCTTTCTGACCCAATTTGGGATTTTTCAAAAGAAATATTGTGGTCATTTGCCATTTCTTTCTTCAACTCATTTTACAGCCAAGGAAACTGAGCCACAGTTAAATTTCTTGTCCAAGATTACACAGCTAGTAAGTGTTGGAGGTCCCATTTGTACTCAGGAAGATGAGTCTTCTTGATTCCAGATAAGGCACTCTACATCATACACTCCCTACAAATTCTGACCCTTCTAATGGTGTCGACATTAAAGACAGAAAGAGCTGGGATGAAATCTGAATTCAGACACCTGAAGCTGTAACCTTGAGTAAATCACTTATTCTTTCTAAGAACCCATTTCTTCATCCCCCAAATTGGGCTTAGAATAAGATTGGAATGTGTAGAGAGCTTTGCAAACCACAAAGGTATATAGATGTGTGTGTGTGCATGTGTGTAAAAGCCATCATTGTCATAATTGTTAGCATGAGCAGCACCCGTAGATCCAAACTTGAGCAAGTCTCTTCCCCTCTCTCTGGACCTCAGTTTGCTCATCTGAAAAATGAGGGAATTGAGCTAGATGATCTCTAAGGTCCCTTAATAGCTTGAAATCCTATGATCCTATAAAGTGATTTACCCAGGATTACAAAACTAATTATCCAGGATTAGGACCCAGGGCCCTTGATTCTTAGGCCAATGTTCCTTCCATTGAGTCATATTATTATACTAGCCTGATATTAGCTAAGGAATTCCAGTTCATCCTGGCCTTCAATTCAAGTGCTTTTTTATCCCACTGGGGCTCCAAAGATGAATCTAGTCTGTTGTTAGAGATAAAGAATGTAGTATTTAATTCAAGAGAGAAAGTAAATCTAAATATAAATGAGGTTCTTGATTCCCATGAATAGCTTGAATTTCTTGAATTTTTATATGTTTTTCACCCATGGAACTAAAAATAGTTTGTAGATTCTCACTATTCCTTACCAGCTATCCTCAAACTTGCTATTGAGAGTCACAGTAGACAATTTTCATCATACCTGGCTTCCAAATACAGTAACTAAAGATTGTTGTTCATTTGTTTCAGATGTGTCTGACTCTTGAGTGGTACCATTTGGGGTTTTCTAGGCAAAGATACTGGAGTGGTTTGCCATTTCCTTTTCCAGATCATTTTACAGATAAGAAAATGGAAGCAAACAGGGCTATGATTTACCCAGTCACATAGCCAGTAAGTGACTGAAGCTGGATTTGAACTCAGGTCTTCTGGATTTCAGGGACTCTTTTACCACCTAGCTAGCCACTAACTTAGGATAGTGAAAACAGAAAATGTTCCCAGAGTTACACAGTATATTGATACAATGCTTGTTGGTCCTGTGCAGTTTCCTCCTCAGTCATATTTTCTAAGATACCTTGAGAGGTATATGATTATTACACGATTTGGTATTTCCAAATAGTCAACTTTGATCCAAGGGATCTGTGATAAGATCATAGATGTGGGTATTCTCTACCAGAATGAAAAACACAACCCATCAATGCCTGTTCATCCTATCTATCTCTTATCTAGGTATAGCTATAAGTGTTCCCTAGGGAATTGACCCAACTTATCAGGATGCCTTATTTCCATTTTATCAACATCATTTAGATACCAGTGGATTTGCCATAATAATGCAAATATACCTTGTCCCATGCTGAAAAGAATCTCTCTCTGTCTCTTACTCTCTCTCCCTCTCCCTCTCTCCATCTCTCTCTGTCTCTTTGTCTCTCCCTCTTCCTCTCTCTTCTCTCCTCTCTCCCTCTCTCTCCCTCTTTCTGTCTCTCTCTTCTCTCTCTCCCCCTTACCCTCTCCCTCTCTCTCCCTCTGTCTCTCTGTCTCTCTCTGTCTCTCTCTGTCTTTGTCTCTCTGTTTCTTTGTCTCTCTCTCTGTCTCTCTCTTTCTCTCTCTGTCTCTGTCTCTATCTGTCTGTCTCTCTCTATCTATCTCTCTTTCTGTATCAAGAAAAAGCAAAAGAAATCTGATTATAGCTGAGTTAAATCTTTTGTGTATTTAAAATTTGACTCCATGTTCTACTAGGTTGTGAACTCAATGAGGGCAGGATTTTGCCTTATTTTTCTTTTAATCTTCTCCCATCACTGAGCAGTGTTTTGTCTAGAGAAAGAATGTAACAAACAGGTGATGGATAGATGAAAGGATGAATGAATGAATGAATGAATAGTATACAACTTCAACCTGAGGCTCAGTGTAAAATAATACATCATAGCTGGAATACTGAAAAATATAGGAAATCCTCTGCAAAATGTTTGTTGGTTGTTAGAAGACTTTGCTCCACTGATGGATTTTGTTAAACTTCTAACAGAGATATGTGGCAAGACTATTCTGTACATTCACATTAATGCTCGCTCATAGATCATTGCCTTACTAACAAATTTCTTCACCTCAATTAGGTTCAGGTAAATTGCCTTAACTTCCCCTCTTTTCTAGGCAGACATCATAAAGGAAGGTTATTTCCACCTAGGTTAGAATGGTAGGCATTTCTAATTGACTAAAGCACACTGGACCAGATTCCAATAGTTCATGCTGCTCACATCCTAAAATCTGCAGCTTCTTCTTAGGAACATTGCTAAAAATAGTACAAGCCCGCACAGCCTAAATGCCTGTGCTCCATCCCGAGCCCTAGCTGTTGTAAGTGCTTTGAAATGACTGTCCATATTTTAGTCCTGTCAGGATTCAGTGGATCTAATCTCTTTGATATTGCTGAATGTATTTCCATTAAACAGTTATGAACAAACATACTACATTGCTGAGAAGGGATTGCTAAATATGTTGGGGGGGGGAGAATGAAATGCTCTTAACCTTGGTAGGTAGGAGTTGTACTGCATTATTCTCATAAGGTTTAATTACATTATTTAAAGCATGCAAAATAAATAAATAAAAATGAGCTGACATAAGTGGCAATATAATATTCCTTAATCTGCAGTTCATAGTGCATTTAAAAATAATAATTTTGAAAGGGGGCAGTTGAAAACATCTGATCTGAAAATGCATATTTTGCTTATTCCAGTGTTTGTTGACTTGAAGGCTTTGAGGTCAGCACAGTAAATATTCAGTTTGCCTGGCACAAACTGTGCAGGAATCTAATAGAAAGCAATATTGTTGAAAATGGATATCAATTGAAAACAGAGAGCAGTGTCAACTATTCCCCACTGGGAGCAGACAACAATAAAACCAGCCAAGCATTACACAGCCGAGCCTGCCAAATGTCATTAGAGTGTAGAAAAAAGGGAAGGAGCATGCCAGGGAAAGAAGCACTTTGCTTTATTCACCCCCACCCTGGTTTCAGGAGACAAAATGGGAGGTAGGGCTGGGGAGGAGCCATCAAGCCCCCCCCAACACCCTAAAATTATCTGAGCTGCTGTCACTGAGGGGGAACTAGAGTATTTTTTCCTTTTGAGGGGGTGGGGGGATTTTCAAAGAATTAGCCATCCTTTTAGCTGAAGACTTTCCCTAATAACTCTTATCACTGTACATCTGGAAACAGAAAAACTCACTCTGCTTAAAAATAACATTTAGTGCCATTAGTGGAAGTCTTGTCACCAATATTATATGAAGAAAATAAATCTAGTCTTCACTCCACATGCTGAAGTGTTTAAGAAAATTATTTTCCCTCCTTTCTTCTTTCTTTCCCTTCCCACTCCCTCTTTCTCCTTTCTTTGCTTCTTTTTCCTTCCATCAACTATTTTTCTTCCATTTCCTTAATCTTTTCTTTTTTCCTTCTATTTTCTTTCCTTCCTTTCTCTATCTTAGTAAGCCCCCTAAATAGATAATATGTATAAATCATTTAGCACAATGCCTGGCATATAGTAGGCATTTAATAAATACCTGCTCCCTTCTCCCCTCTCCTGCCTCATTGTCTTCCTTTCTTCTTCCTTCTTTCTTCCTTCTTTCCTCCTATCTTTCCTTCTTGCCTGCCTTCCTTTTTCTTTTTCACCAAGCCCAATAAATAAAGAGTCTCCAAGAAGGACTGAGTTACAGAGAGGAGTTGTTCAATCACTAGGTCACTAGAAGTATTTATCATCACCCCGAAATTTGTTAAATTGGGAGGAAACAAGAAAACAGTTACTAGGCAAATAAACAGAGGTGTTGAGGCAACAGGACCCCCACCTAAGGCAAGGAGTGTTGTGAGGCACTGACTTCAACCCTAAAACTTTTCATCAGTGACATTTTCATTGATGATTTGTAAATTTTCAAACAAAGAAAAATTGTCTCAAGCAGACAATGGTCATCATCTGAACAGCCAGCCAAGAGCTCCACCTAGTGAAGTTGTACACATATCACTGTGACTGTGAGCTCCTGTCTCTCTCTCTCTCTCTGTTGTTTCTCTCTCCTTTTCTGTCTGTCTATATCTCCCTCTCTTTCTTTTTCCTCTGTCTCTCTGACTGCCTGCCTGTCTATCTCTGTCTCTCTCTCTCTCTCTCTCTCTCTCTCTCACACACACACACACACTCACACACACACACACACACACACACACACACACACACACACACAATACCTCAAGCATACACATATCTGATTACAAATATTCACATAAACTTTTTTTAGATTCAGGTGTTGCCTGTCCAAATTCTTTTGAGAAAACATCAAAAGAAAAACAATTTCATCTCTACCTGCCTGCCAGCCATGTACTATTCACTGTGAAATCAGTAACCAGGCAATGAGAGTATGGACTGTTCTCAGTCCGCTCCTCTGGATGTCCCTCTAGGGAGCATCATTGTGACATCATAATTAAAACAGTGACAACAACAGCAACAAAAAATGCCCTAAGTCAGTTTCGAAGGAAAGGAATCTGCTTCATCAAGTAAAGGCTCTCACCTCATATCTTCTAGAAAGTCCTCAGGGGCAGATTATTAGTATGCAATTAGCATAATAATAGTGTTGTGTAAACATAAGAACACCCAAGCTTAAATATAAGAAATGCACAATTTCCTATCCTGTGTGTGGTTCCCAAGCAAAATCTATTGTCCTTTTCCCATTCATTTCTCTTTGTTGGAGATTTACACTGATTTGTACACATCTATTTGTAAGCTAGGTATATGATCAGGCCTCTACATATTATGTTAGATGGCACATTTTATTATGGGACAGAGCACTTATCTTACCTTCATAGAATCAGTTTGCTACAATGCCAGAATCAGATTTCCCAAATCAACTCTAATTCCTTCAAATACATTTCTCTTGCTTCAAAAAGAGACTTTATGGATTTTATGAGTTTTCATGGTACTCTGAAGGCAGTAAAGGTATTCCAAAAGGAAAAGATGTGGCAAATGTCACAAGGAAATATAGGGCTGAAATGTATTGACTTGTCCTCCTAAGAAATATTCCTTGAACCATATCAACAATTTTGTTGAAATATAAATGACTAAGGACCCTTATTTTTCAATGCAAGACATTAACAAAAGCCAGTATTAACCAGCCTAGCTCCTCTGTCTTTATTTCTCTAAAACAGACACTTGATAAGAGTTCAAAGGCAGGTCTATTTCCAGGAGGGTTCTCAATCCATGAAGAAAGCACATAGGACTCCACAGGTACTCAAATCTTAAAACCCAGAAATTAACCTTAAATATAATTGTTTTATTCAATTACCTATTATTGCTTTCATCATCAAACCCCTTTGAAAAGCATGCCTGCCTGTAGGAAACTAAATCTAGCTAAACCTATTGGCTCACAAATGTTCCTTCTTACCTTACATAAAAATTGGACAAATTAACATTAATGGCTGAAAATCTTTATCAGGAAAAAAAGGCCCAATAGAAATCCAAACACGAAAGCTTCATTTTGAGAACAGCAATATTCTTAGATATTGTTCAGTTTAGCCTGTTTTAAATTCATTCATAATTCCACTTGTCTTATACAACCTCTACAGAATTGGAGAGTGGGGGTTTTGGAGTGTACCTAATTGAGTCATGCATCATTTCTGGGAAGGACATCATGGAATTTTATCCTTACAACCTAATGGTTAAGGCAATCAAATAAGATACATAAAATACAATCTTATTAATGGCTTCTTCCACTACTTCATGACATAATTCTAGGTTAACATTTAACCTTTAGAAACTGAGTTTCTTTGCTTACAAAAGGGGAAATTATAATATTCAACACATATCTCCTATATTCAATTAACTTCATTTCAACAAGTGCTCATTAAGTGCCAACTAGATCTACAGCATGTTCCAAAAATCTAATTGCAGTTTTAAGTTATTTAGTAGCACTTAGGATGAAAATATGAAAAATACAATCTAAATATAGGTATTTTTAACCTTTTTATTGCCATAAACCTCCAGTTAGTAGTCTGCTAGAGGATTTAGATCCTTTCTCAAAATGTTTTTCAACATAAAAAAAATAAAACAAATAGGATTACAAAGGAAACCAATAATACCAATTTTTTTTCATTTTTCTTAGTTCATAAACTCCATGAAACCTATCTATGGATACTACAGAGTTTCTGTGCCCTGGACAGATTTTTTTCCTCAAAGTTCCAATTGTGGACTCTTTTTTTTTTTTTGAAAAAACAAAAGGGAATTTTAATGATCTTCAATGAAGAGATTTTAAAGGATGATATTAGATGAATTTTCTTTTTGGTAATTAAAATTCTTCCCTTAATACTTTGAATGACTCTGTTATCCTTTTTCGTTACTGGAAGGGTTACCTTCATCTGAAAAATTCAATCAGTCTGCAATCAAACAGTCCCTGTCCTTAAGAAAAATAGAATTTAATGGGTGTGGTGTATTTAAATAACTATATAGTTTTATACACACACATATACAAGTTATATAGTTGATGTTGTTATTGTTTGTCCTTCATTTTCAGAAAAGGACAGGGTGATATCTTGACTTTTGAATGAATTAGATCTAAGTGAGACATTTGCACAAAGTTGTCAGCCTCATTCCCTCTTCTAGGAGTCCAATGTTAATCCAATGGCAAGACAAAAGTCAGGACAATAGCAATAGTTCAGGATGCAATGAATGACCTTGACCTGTCTGATATCTTGCCAAGATCTAAGAGCTCCATAGCACCTGCTTCAGCCACCTTCATGGCTTTTGGAACAAATCGTTCTTATCTGCATATTCCATAAGGGGAAGTCTTTGTATATTTGGGGTAGACAACTGGTTTGTGGCCCATTGGATTCCCTCAGCCTGGTTTAGCCCATCAGCCTGTAGTTCCAAAAAGCTATAACGTGTACAGTGGCAATACCCTAGTAAACCATCTAGGCAGATGGGCTCAAAAAAGCTATATACAATATTGATTAAATAGAGGAAGAAACTAGCAGCTGGGAGTAATATAAGAAGTTGACTGCAAAAGGTAGGATTTAAACCAAGTCTGGAAGGAAACCAGGGGAGCTAAGACATGGAGGTAAAGGGGAAACACATTTCCAGGATAGAGGACAGTCAGTGCAAGGCAGAGATGTAAGGTGAGATATTGCATACAAGGAACAGAATGCAGGCTAGTGTGGCCAGATAACAGAATTCATAGAATGGAGGAATACAGAAGACTAGAATGACAGGAAGGAGGCAGGTTATAAGGAGGTATAAATGCCAAAAAAGAGTTTATATTTGATCCTGGAGGAGCCACTGAGGCTCCATAATTTTTTTTCCAAGACTAATGATGGTCCAGCTAATTTGGAATGCAATTAGAACTCTGCCTCCAAAGTTGCAAAGTTGTGCAAATTCTTTGATCCCACTTTGATCTTTGATACAATACTAGATATCTTAATCTAATGTCCACAAATTTTATTTAATATTGTAACATCTATATTGCAGTATAAATGGTTTCCTTTTAGTCCTGTTTTATTTATCTAAATACAGTTAGCATGTGTCCCCTTCACCAGTCTACCAAAGGGGTCCATGACACATTAAAAAAAGGTTAAGAACACCTTAGCTAGATAAATGTCAGCTATCATTAAATTTAGAATTTTAATGTTGGGATCTAATTTTCATCCTAATAATTTTCTATTAGAAAATGTTCTATTTGACTTCGCTTCACTGCAAGAGACATGAATCCTTCTTTAACATTGCCCCAGCCCTTTTTGCTCTTTGACAACCTCAGCTTAGATTTTATTGAACATTAATAATAGTAATGTCTTGGCATATGCTTCTGGAGAAGTTGTGAAATGGGCTGTCAAAAGGAATCCTGCCCTTCCTTAACTTTTATAATCAAAGCAAAGCAGTAAGCCACCATCGTCTAAAACTATTAATTGGGAGTGTTTAAACCCAGTTTATTTATTCCACCACCTCCTTACATCTATAGGTAATAAAATGGGAGATAAAATAATTATAAGTGATCTGAATTATACCTCTTCCTTTAAAGTTAAATTGGAATGTCAGAAAGTATTTAAACTATTGCCCAACCAGAATGAAACCCTGATTCTTATGGAAAATTTCATTTCATTGATTGGAAAAAATTATATTATCATATGATAACTATAAAGCTATCACCTCAGCAACTATTTTAAGTGTCATAAATACTTATTGTTAAAAATATATCATAACTTTATTTAGACACTTTCACAAGTGGTATAGAGGAAGTTACCTTCTCTTGTAAATCTATTTTCCTCATTTGTGAACTGAGGATGTGAGCCTAGATGAGCTCTAAGGTCTCTTCCAGCTCTCAATTTATGATCCTATTATCACAAGACTTCAACAAAAGCTTGATAAAAGGAAATTCTGTAGGTTTGATGCAATAATAAGATATATCTAAAAGTGAACAGGTTGGCTCAGAAGACAGTGAATCTCCTTCCCTGGTTAAAAGACCACATTTTGGGTGTGTAATAGAGGGGTCTTCTCTTCAATTATGGGTTGGATGAGGTAATCCTGATGTACTTTCCAACTCTGAGATGTTTTGATTCTTTTTGACTCTACTTTCTACTGTGCCTATACTCCACTCTTCTTGCAAACAGATCATTTTAGAATTTTGTCCCCGAAATGGAGAAATTTTCCCTCATTGTAGATGTGGGGTCAAATCTCACTTGAGTCATGTATTTGCTGTATGGCACTTTGGAAATCACATGAATTCATTGTGTCCCTGCTTCCTCATATGTTATTTGTATAATCAAAATAGGTCAGAGCCCTCAACAAGGAGAATTCCTAACTTGTAAACAGAGGTTTTACTTCTTATGTTAATTTAAAGTTTTCACTTATGATCTAACTCCTGGCTTCTTCATATTTGAGGCAAAACCATACACAAAACATTTAGATAAAAGCAGTGACCAAAATATAATATAATATCTAACTTTCTGGACAAGTATAAGGAAGGGAAATTGAGGAAAAAAGTAGACTTTGGGTAGGGGATGGGAGAGTCCTAAATTTCCCTCAGTCCAATAGTTTCCGTTTGAGTCTTCTGAGATGCTTCCAGGGTGTGATAGCTCACCTTAATCTTTCCTTCCTTTGCCACCATGTTGCTCATGTTTCCATTTCTTCTTTTGGTTGATGTTCCTGAGCTGCAATTCTTTCCAGCTTGGCTTATTGAGTCCTACACAGGGCTGAGCAGGCTCCTCACTGCAGCTGCAGATCAGGTCTTATAGTCCCTGATCCTTTCAGAATCTTACAAGAGTGAGTTTCCTTTTAAGATGTCCTGAATGTGACTCAGAAAGCAAAGAAAATCATCTCAAGGCTCAGAGGAAATGCCTGTCTCTCTGAACTATAAATTGTAGGATGCCAGTTGGGACTCAAACTCCTATTATAATAATTTCAATACACATTTCCCTTTAATACAATTTTTAAATTGAAATTTATGTAAATGTGTTGTGAGTCAACCCCATTTTAGACCCTCTTTAGTATGCCTTCAAACAGGGAAGCTCAGGAAGTGAGCACCACATTCTCTCTCCTCCCTCAGATCTCCATTCAAGTACACCCATAAGTAAGCTGTAGGATAAAGAAGCTCCCAAATTAGCTTTGACTGAGGTGGCAGTCATTAATAGGGGACCTAAAAATTCAATCTTCTTGTCTCCACAGCACAATTATTTTAATCTGCTAGTATCGGTTTGAGATGTTGGAAGTTTACAAAAAAGGTAAACTCCTAAGTTTTCGGTCATATATTCCCTGTGCTCTCAAATATCTATAGCAAGAATATCTCAGTTTCTCCCTTCTCTGCCATAAGTCAGCCTTTTTACATAAGTCCTTCTACCCCACGCCTTCTAACAAACTAGGAATGAAACCATTTCAGTGCATTTACTTAGTATTTGGTGTGATAGAGACATGAAGAGAGGGAGGTTCTTCATGTCTCTATCACATTGGCTTCTCCACAAATGGATATTACTGTGGCTAATCAAAAAAGTTATCAAATCCTTAGGATATTGGTCATTCAGGGAATTTAATTAACCCTTTAATAGGTAAACAAAAGAAATATATGAGATTCCCTTGGGCTTTGAACCCTACACAGGGAATAATTCCTTTTTAGGTGACAAGTTGTGTTATTTTTCCAGTTTAAAGTTACGAAAAAAAAGACACCAGAATTAAATTTCTTATAGAGTCATTCTTTTGGCAAACTAGATCAATTTGCATAATTCTTTATTGAGATGAGAGGTGTCTTACTTGGCATCATTCTGACAACATTTGAGATTTAGTATTCACTGGCAGACATGATGGCCATGTGATTATTTCAGGGATAATTAATGAATGGCTGATATAGCTCTCTCCAAAGTCCTGGCTGGCAATTTGACATCTTTAAGTTCTCTTGACCAACTCTAATTTTACAGGTGGGGAAAGTGAGACCCAGGCTGTAAAGTAACTAACTTACTTCCTTTCTGTCTCTGTCTCTGTCTCTGTCTCTCCCTGTCTCTCTAACTATCTCTGTTTCTCCTTATTTCCTCTCTCTCTCTCTCTCTCTTTCTCTCTCTCTCTCTCTCTTTGACTCTCTCTCTCTCTCTCTCTCTCTCTCTCTCTCTGACTCTCTCTCTCTCTCTCTCTCTCTCTCTCTCTGACTCTCTCTCTCTCTGGCTGTCTCTCTCTGACTCTCTCTCTCTCTCTCTCTCTCTCTCTCTCTCTCTCTCTCTGCCTCTCTCTCTCTCTCTGCCTCTCTCTCTCTCTCTCTCTCTCTCTCTCTCTCTGCCTCTCTCTCTCTCTCCTTCCTCCTCCCCAATATCTTGTTGATTCTTTTTCTGTTTGTTTCTCTCTATTTGCCTGTGTTTCACTCTATCATCATCATCACCATTACCCAGTGCCCAGTAGGGAATAATAATTCAAGTAAATTAGAATGTAATGCATAGACTCAAGTTTCAGAAACATTGTATATAAAGTACTTGCAAACTTCAAAGCTCTATTTACATGTCTATTATTATTGTTAATTGTATTTTTAAAAATTAATTAAATTATACTATACTGATTCACATATTCTAGGAATGAAAATGATACTATTCCAAACTAGACTGACAGTGACTGAATTGCTGACAGATATCTCCCATTAGTATTTCAGTTATTTTGACAGATACCCAGCTTTTCAATGGTTCTATTAAAATTGGGGAGCTCTGAACTCCATGTTTTTTGCTTTCTACTTTATGTTGTTTTTTTTATTTTAATTTAGGCTAAGGGTAGTTCCAATAATGCTTGGAAAATGGGTCAATAAATAAATCACTGGCAAATGTTTGAGTAGCCATGTGTTTCTGTTTGCCATATTATTAACTTTATAAGATATTTTAGCACTGTTTATAGATTGTCCTGAATTGCTGCATTCTTTGTTTATTTCCAGATAAATTATCTGCATTAGTAAGAAGCATTAGGCCTCCTGACTAAACAAGTTTTTCTCCCCATAAAATAAGCTCTTTGATTTTCCAAGAACATCATAATCCATATTGTCATCACTGATTCAGTCCCTGCCAGGAACATGGGCAGATTTACATATGCCCTAATCAAATATTTGGGGGCTGGGGATGCTCACTGCCTATCTCTGGATCTGGATTATGGGACATATTTTGGATTCCAGCCAGCCTGGAGACTCTTCATTTCAAAGACAATAACCACCTGCTAAAAGAAGAAAGAAAGCCATTTCCTCCTTGACATTCGTTAGCTTACCATCAGCAGAATCTTCTTGCTGCCTCAGATTGAAATGTAATCGCTGCAAGGTTGGAAACTGCGTTAAGCGCCTCATTGCTGCTGGCTTGTAATTTTTTTTCTTTTGAAAAATTACGTACATAAAGCACTTTTCATCTCTGTAATCAGATATTTTGCTCCAGATGACTGTGTAGTTGTTGGATTTTTTTTCTTTTCTTTTTTGAGGGTATGTGGTTTTTGTAAAAAAAAGACTAGATCTGCATAATCAATACTTCCAGAACGTGTATGTACATCTATGTCATGCAAGGCATTAGGCTCTTAACTCTTTTTAAATGGAGAATTTGGCCTAGCTGAGTACATAAAGTGATATTAACTAACCATCTCAGTGCTGGAAACACTCAAGTCAACCTAGTCAGCCTATTTTATCTTAATGTAGGTTTATTAAACACCCTCTTTGCATATAGCCCTGTATATATTAGGTTTTGAGGGAAATACAAAGGAAGTAGAAGGCATGGTCCCAGCCCTCAAGGAATTGTTTAGTTGAGAGCTCAGATATTATAGGGTAATAAATGTCTGCAAACATCTGCAAAGCATAATGATTTACTGTCTGAGCTTCTATATAGCTATTTAAGCTATGGTGATTCACAAAGCTGTGTACAATACTTCATAGTTTCTCTCTAGGTTGAGTCTTATTATTTTATGTCTTGACAGCATCAGGACCAACAGTGAAGAAGTCTGCTATCAAAAATACCATTAAAATGCTATTTATAAAAACCTAAGATTAGCAACACAATATTTGGGGGGAAAAGTCATGTTTTATTAAGAATAGTTTTTAATTCCATTTACATATGTTTGCAGTAGAAGAACAAAGTCATTTTTATCCTTCCAAGCATTACTGCCTTGGAACTGGCAAAGAATCCCTTTCATATAACACTTTCTTCACAAAATTTGTTATTTATAAATATAGCATAAACCAAACACTTGCTTTCAGTTTAAAAAAATTAAATCCAATATTTATGTATCGCATACCCTGTCTGCAGGATAAAGCAAAGATTTTTGTTTAAACTCAGCACAGAAATTCCCTCCAAGTTAATGAAGATGTTATTCTGTCAATAAATCAACCAACAAGCATTTATTAAGTTCCTTGCAATACATTGGAGAGAGAGAGAGAAAACCCTAGAGTCAGAGAATTTGGACTCAAATCTCATTTTAGATTGTTGCTACCTATAAGACCATGGAGAGAGGTTACTTAACCTCCTTGAGCCTCAGTTTCCTCATTTGACAGATGAAAGTGTTGGGTTAAAAGAGTCATCTCCAAAGTTAGAATGTGGAGGGTCTTGGCCCCCTAGGAACTGACATAAACACAAGAGGGTCAAAACATGATGCTGAGGAATATGGCATCAACCAATCAGCATGGAAAGATATAAACATAAGCAATCTTGAGATTGCTTCCCAAACAAGCACAACTCTCTCTCTGTCTCTCTGTCTCTCTGTCTCTCTGTCTCTCTGTCTCTCTGTCTCTCTGTCTCTCTGTCTCTCTGTCTCTCTCTGTCTCTCTCTCTCTCTCTCTCTCTCTCTCTCTCTCTCTCTCTCTCTCTCTCTGTTATACAAGGTTCCACCTTCTTCCTTCATCAGAAGTGCCCTTCAATGCAGTTACAACCTTGGGCATCCACAGAAACAACTGGAAAGGTACCTTTGACTCTCCCCTCCTCCTAGGCTACTCACCCCTGCTGAGTAGATCAGAACCATGGTAGGCACCCCTCTGTATATATTCTTGCTCCCAGGGACCAGTGAATGAGAACCTCCTTTTTTTCATTTTGAATGGCCCAGAGTTAATAGCATAGATTTAGCATAACAATAGTATTATTTTTATTACTGTTGCTAATTTTCAATCATTTCAATCCAGTTATGTCCTACTCTTTGTGCTTGTACATCAAATTTTCTGTTCAGGTCTGGTCTTTTCTTTATGAATTCTTGAAATTCTTCTATTTTGTTGAATGACCATACTTTCCCGTGTAAGAATATAGTCAGTTTTGCTGGGTAGTTGATTCTTGGTTGTAGACCTAGTTCCCTTGCTTTGACTGATATCATATTCCATGCCTTTCTTTTTTTCAGTGTGGATGCAGCCAGATCCTGAGTTATCCTCACTGTGGTTCCGTGGTATCTGAATGACTTCTTCTTGGCAGCTTGTAATATCTTTTCTTTGGTCTGATAGTTCTTGAATTTGGCTATAACATTCCTGGGTATTGTCAGTTGGGGATTAAGTACAAGAGGTGATCTGTGGATTCTATCAATCTCCACTTTTCCCTCTTGTTCTAGGATCTCGGGGCAGTTTTCTTTAATAATTTCCTGTAAAATAATGTCCAGGTGTTTTTTTTTTTTTTGTCATGGTCTTCTGGTAGGCCAATGATTCTTAAATTGTCTCTCCTTGAATGGTTTTCTAAATCCTCTGTTTTGTGAATGAGATGCTTCATATTTTCCTCAATTTTTTCATTCTTTTGATTTTGTTCTATAGTGTCCTGCTGCCTTGTGAGGTCACTTGATTCTAGTTGTTGTATTCTGGTTCTTTCATCCTTAGTTTTTTGGTCATCCTTTTCCTTTTGGTCGGATTTTCTTTGGAGGTCATCTTTCATCTTCTTCACCTCATCTTTCATCTGCTTTGCCTCATTTTCCAGCTGGTTGATTTTGACTTTCAAGACACTATTTTCTTGTTTTAGTTCAAGTGCTTCTATTTCCAGATGACTTATCTTAGTTTTTAAGTTCTTGTCCCAATTGTCTTCAGCCTCTCTTAATTGTGTTTTGAATTGCATTTTGAGTTCTTCCAAAGCCTGTATCCAATTCGCTGGGATTTCTGATTTTTCCTTTCCTGATCCCTCCCCCTCTGTTTCCTTCGCTCTTTGCTCATTACCTGTGCAGAAGGTGTCTATTGTAATTTCTTTCTTCTTTTTCTGTTGTTTGCTCGGGGTTATCCCTTCTTTGCTCCACGTATTTATCTGTGTTCTTGCTCCTCTCATTTTTTTTTTGGTTTTGGGGCTGTCAGTCTCCCCTCTTGGAGCTTTGTCAGATCTCTTGGTACAGTCTCTAGGGGAGGAATGTTAGCTTCCCTGTCCTCTGGAGGCTTTTGATCAATTAAATTCAACTGGGTTGGGCTGTATGTCTCCAGTTCTCTCCAGCTGCTTCTCCGTTGTCTGCAAGGTTCCCCAGTGCCTTTGCCTGCCTCCCTGAGCTCTGAGGAGTCCAGATGGGATTATGTTCAACTGGATTGGTCTGGATGTGCCCCGAGGCAATGGTGAGACTGGAGCCTGATGGAGGGACCCAGCCACAGCCCCAGTCTCTCCCTGGCTTCCTCCCCACTGTCCACACTGGACACTTGGTGCCCGGCGCCCCACTGCTCACAAGATAGACCCTCCAAACCAGCACCTTTGCCCTCTCAGAGGTTCCCGCTGCCACTAGGGGCTCAGCCCTCTGGGTTGGGGGACCTTCCCTCTGCCTTCCCCTTAGACCCGAGTATTCTCGGGTTCCAGCTTTTGGGGGGCGTACCTTTTGATTTGAGTCCAGAAGGAGGGTTGCCCACCTCTGTCCTGTTGCTCAGCTTGAATTTCGGTGTCCTAGGAGCATTCAGTCTGTAATCGGTAAGGAAGGTTCTTCCTAGATCTGAACTTTTGCAGCTGGTTAAGCAGCCATCTTGACTCCACCCCATGTCCTACTCTTTGTGACCACATTAAGAGTTTTCTTGGCAAAGATAATGGAATGGTTTGCCATTTTCTTCTCCAACTCATTTGACAGATGAGGAAACTGAGGTAAACAGGGTTAAGTGACTTGCCCAGAATCACACAGCTATTAAGTGGCTGAGGCAGGAAGATGAATAATCTTGATTGCAGATCCAGCACTTTATCTACTGTATCACCTCACTACCTTATGATTATTACTACTAGCTAGAATTTCATTAGTTAAAATTAGTATACAATAACTCTAGTATTACATTTATAAGATTTATTAAAATAAAAACTAGAGTTAAAAGGGGGCTAACTAATTTAAGCCATGGTCTTGATAAAAAAGAGAGGGAAAAGCCACAGAGAATTATAAACAATCACATAAAGAGGCACATAAACAAAGGGAAAAGCATGCTAGAAAAAAAAACAAAAGGAATTCTGGGGAATGTATTTCAAGATTTTCCAACTATACAATTTATGAACCTTTTTAAATTTGCAGAATATTTAGCCTAGAGTTTCTCATTTGAATCTTGCAGAAACCCTACAAAGTAGGAAGTATTATTATCCCCATTTTACAGATGGAAAGCTGAAACTGATAATGGTTAAGTGACTTGCTCAAAATCACACAACTAGCAAATGTCTAAGGTCAGTTTCAAATTTAGGTCTATCTGACTTCACATCCATTGTTCTACATCCACTATACCAACCTGTCTCTCAAAGCACTCATGGGTAAGTCAAGATCTACTTCACAGGTGTCATTACATCATTCTCCCCTGCACCAAAAATCTCCTGCCCCCAATTTCCCTGGGTCACTCCTGGAGATCATTATCTTTCTAGTTATGCAGGTATTCAGCTTTGTTATCCTTTACCCTTCCTTGTCTCACCTCCACAGCCAAAGGATTGCTAAACTTTTCCGTTTCCATCTGAACAATATCTCTCAGGTTCCTCCCTTTCTCTACACTCAAGCAGCTCCCATTCTATTATAGTCCCTCTCTTTCTCTCCCCTGGTGAACATCTAATGACCACCAAATTAACATCTTTGCCTGTCTCAGTTCACTCTCAGTTCTGTTCTCCAAAAGGCTTCCAAAGAGATTTTCTCAAAGTTCAGGTCCAATTATGTCAATCTCTTCCTGCCTCCAATCTTAATATTATATAGTGCTTCCTACATGCTAGGCACTGTGCTAAATGCTTTACAAATATTATCATATTTGAACATCACAATAACCTTGAGAAGTAAGAGATGTTATTGTTCCCAATTTACAGTTGATGACACTGAGTAAATGACTTGCCCAGGGTCCCATTGGAGCTAGTAAGTATCTGAGGCTAGGTTTGAAATTAGATCTTCCTGATTCCAGTCTCAGCACCCAATCCACTGTTTTAGTATAGTTATCACTTGGCTGCCCCTTAAATACTAAGCACTAAATAGGCATTTAATTTGGGTCCTAAAAGCAATAAATCTCTGGAGTTTAAGCAGCAGCTAGATGATGCAGTGGAGTCAGTAAGACCTAAGTTCAAATCCAACCATTGACACTTGCTACCTTTGTGACTCTGGGCAAGTCACTTAACTTTGTTTGCCTCAGTTTCCTCATCTGTCAAATGACTGAGAGGGAAAAAATGGTAAACCACTACAGGATCTTTGTCAGAAACCCCCCAAATTGGGTCATGAAGTGTCAGACACAACTAAAACCAGAAACAAGAACAACAAAATTAGTATTTAAAGCTCTGTGTAACCTGGTTCCTACTGACCCATCCTGCCTTATTACATATTCTTCTTCTGCAAGCTATGATCCAGTCAAACTGTTTTTTTTTTTTTTACTGTTCTTCATCCCCACACAAAAATCCCCAAGCAAGAATAGGTAGTTTATATAGGATACTAACCATTAAATAGAACTATACAAAGAAAAAGGAATGTGTTTAAAAGGAAAACTTTCTGCTTAGGTGAAATTAGAGACAATTCACTTGGGTGTGTTGGTTTTGTATTGTATTTGTTGACTATCTTCACTCAGAAATACAACTTCCACTGAAGAGCTATTACTTTCACTGACTATGACAGTGACCTATTTCTTAATTATTGCATTGTCTATCTTTCATTCTTAAAGTATGTTTTCTAAAAGAAATTCAGCTGCTTAGCTAGCAACAGTTGCTCAAGTTAACTGAACAGTACATTATAGTTATTATTACAAGTCCACCTCTCCTCCAGGACTTATACAGCTTTTTAAAATAATGAAGTATATTCATGCAAAATCAGATTGCTTGCCATCTCAGGAAGGAGGGAGGGTGGGAGGAAAAGATGGTGGGAATTTGGCTCAAACTTTAAAAAAAAACAAAAATTAACATTCGTTTCTTCATATAATTGAGGAAGTATTAAATATTATTTTAAAAATTAAATAAAACAGTGTGTCTTGTCACATAATTTTCATTAAATATTATTAATTATATTCACTAAATATTATTATTAATATACAATATTATTACATTAATTTTACTTACTACTTAAATGAGAATAAAATTTTGTATCATTAATAAATGCAATAGAATATCAGTATGCTCAAATTCATCTTTCATCTTTTTTCATTTTCTATATGCTCCATAATGTATAAATATTTTATAAAGTGGTCTATTTATATAGTTGTAAATATGTATATATATGTATATATATACATGGGTATTCATATTTATATATGGACATGGAGGTGTTTGCATTCAGAGTGTACATGCTTTTTTTTTTTTTACTGATAGGACTGGACAATCAAAAAGGATTGAAGACATCTGGAGTAGAGAGACTCTTAGTATCTAAGGTTTTTCTGTTTATGAATATGTGATCCTACCGTGTTCCAAGCACTGTGCTAAGTTTTAAAGCTACACAATCAAAAGCAAAATCCCTGCCTTTAAAGAGCTTACATTCTATTGAGATTAAACAATCAGTAAACATGTATATTAATTAAAATCTGGCTAGAGATTAATAGAATAATAATAATAATAGTAACTGGCATTTATACAGCACTTTATGGTTTGCAATGTGCTTTATATCCATTATCTTATTTGATCCTTAAAGCATTTCTAACTGTACCTATGTTTTTATTTAGATAAGGAATTCCCAAATGTGTAAACTCCCTTATCAATGTAAGGAAGCACCTTTTATGTGAGTTATTCAATTATTTTCAGTCATGTTCAATTCTTCATGATCCTATTTGATATTTTCTTGGCAAAGATACTAGAGTGGTTTGCCATTCTTCTCCAGCTCATTTTACACTTAACCTTTGTGGCTTTCATTTGTCCAATGAGGGGGGTAGATAAGATGATCTCTAAGGTCTCTTACAGACCTAGTTACAAGATTTTATGGTGCCAGAATGCAGATGAACTAGCATAACATTGAACTCAACCCAATTAGGAGTTCAGGAGCAAACAGGATGGCATATTTTCATTTCTATGTAGCCACAATGTAGAAAACATAGGTGATCCATCTCTATCAAGTTGAATTCACTTTCTTTTTTTCATCCAATCAGTTTGAATGTCAAGTTTTACTATTGTACTAAAAATCCATCAACTTTATATGGTACCTTAAGGGAAACATCTTTGCCAAAATAGGGAAGTAGATAGTGTTGGGCTTGAAGTTAAGATACCATCTAAAACACTTACCTCCCATATGGACCTGAACATGTCAGTCAACCACTCTAGGTCTCATATTCCTTATGTGCAAAATAGATATAATAATAAAGCATATGAAAGGCAACATGGTGGTGAGAGAGAGAGACTTGGCCATTGTGAATGACAGAGATACAGCTTTGGAGTCAGGAAAATCTGTGTTCATGTCTCACCTCTGATACTTATGGCAGTATAATCTGGGACAAATCACTTAATGTCACTGTTTCCAGACAACTCTCTAATGCTGAACAGAACAGAACAGATGATGATTTCCATTGGTAGGGGAACAGCTTAGGTGGTGCTATGGATAGGTTCCCTAGCATGGAATCAGGAAGATTCTTCTTCCTGAATTCAAGTCTAGCCTCAGACACTTACTAGCTGTGTGATCCTGGGCAACTCACTTAATCTTCATTGTCTCAGTTTCCTAAGCCATAAAATGAGTTAGACAAGGAAATGACAGGCTACTTTAGGATCTTTGCCAAGAAAACCCCAAATGGAGTCATAGACTTGACTGAAACAACTCAGCAACAATGTTCATTGTTAGAGAAAATTCCTTAAAAGAAAGCTTCCTATTAAATGAAGTCTAGTTAAAAACAAAAACAACATCAAAAACCATCTCACAGGCTTGTTAGAAGTCTCAAATAAAGATTATGTATAGAAAGTACTTTATAGACCTTAAAGTTCAATAACAATGTGAACCAATTTTGTTGCTGTTCTTACCTGTTTTCAATAAAATTGAGACAGAAGTGCTTATGGGACAAATCGCTATCCTGATATTATTCTTTTTTATTTAATGCTTTTTGGATTTTTGAAGATGGTTAAATTATGACTTTCTGCAGCCAAATGATTAGTGGTGTTTTGTTGTTGTTGCTGCTGTTGTTAGCAAGAACTTGTTGGAGAAATATAATTTACTTAAACCAATTCGTGTTATAACAACCAATTTAAGTAAATCACTTATTTGAGTTTCAAGAACAAATCAGCCTCTTATTAAGAATGTTTTAGAGAAATGGCTTGCACCATATTGAGTATTTTTTAAAGCAATGAAAAAGGTCTCATCCATCCTAATCAACTTTGCCTAGACATGACTCAACTTCCACTGTTGTATCTAATCAGTAAAAGTGTCAGTCACTGGCCTGTGTGTTGCCTATAGCCCTCTGTCCTCATTTCTCCATGGCGGAATGCATGTTGTTCTTTCAGGACAATTCCCTTTCGCCTGCTTTCCCAGTGTTCTTGTTCCTGACAGGTTTGCCCCAGTTGTGGCATTCACCATATGGCTAGGCTTAGCTCCACCCTCTCTCTTAATAATTCCATCTTACTAACCAGACCCTTACAGTACTTTCACTAGGGGCATTTAGAGCATCTAGCCCCAAGCCACCAATTCTGACTAGCTCATCTGTGATGATGCTAATAATATGAAAGGTCCTTATCTATTCACCCATGGACTGTGATGTGACCTTGGTGATTATGTCTCATCTCATATGTTTTATCATAGGGATGAACTAATCTAGGACTCAAATGATCCCTTCTCTGAAATCCAACATGTAAATTATTCTTTATTCATTCTTCAAGTACAGTAGCAGCATATTCCTGACCAATCATTTCTAATGTGTTTGATGCTGCTTGTCTCCTTCTTAGATCAACAGGGCGGCACTTAGTGCAAATAAGGAGTCATTCTGTGATTCTTGGTGCAAAAGACAGAGAGCCAGGACTAGAGTCAGGAAGACTAGAGTTCAAATCACTATTTCTGTGTCCCTGACCAAGTCACTTCATTTCTCTTTGCCAAAGTTTCTTTACCTGTAAAATTGGATCACATCTATCTCCCAGATTTGTTGTAAGGATCAAATAAGATAATATATGTTAAGTGCTTAGCACTATTAGCGCATAATAAATGTTATATAAATCTTAACTCTTCCTCTCTCTGTCCATATGGAGATAGAGAGATAGGTAGATAAATAAATATATATATATATGGAGAGAGAGAGAGATAGACAGACAGATAGACAGATGGATAGGTAGATGGATGGATAGATGGATGGATGGATGAAGAGAAAGAGAGATGGATAGAAGGATAGATGGATGGGTAGAAGAATAGATGATAGATAGATAGATAGATAGATAGATAGATAGACAGACAGACATATGTGTATATAGCCCTCTGTGTGTAAAATATTTTATCTACCTCCAAGCTTCCAGGGGCAATGGAATATCTCTCTACGGGAGCTGGGTGGAGTTTGGGTTAGATTGATAGAGGATAACTCTGGAGTCAACAAATTTGGGGGAAAAGAAAGACACATAGAACAGAGACAGGAGAGATGGTTCACGAATTAGATCAGGCATTCAATACTGACCACTAGTCTTTAAATAAAAATGCAATACTATAAGCAAAGTATGAAAAAATACAATAGATTTTTTCTATGTCCTGTACAAGCAAGATTTCTTCTTTTATCCCTTTTCCCTTCTCTACACTATCCCATATCCAAATAATTCATACAGATATTTGTGGGTATTTTTCTTTCCAGTTTATTTTCTTGTTTGATTGATTGACAAGCAACAATCCCCTTTCTCCCCCACCCATGAACTTTACTGTCATTATTGTTATTTTAATCTTTATTCATTTATATAAAGAGGTTTTTTTTGCATTTTGATGATTATGAATATAAATGCCACCTTGGGGTGATAAGGGTGGGGACTGCACAACTCTGAGAAGTTTTTATATTTCACAGCCTAAATATACTAAGCCTGGGCTCCTGCTCTGGTGGTCAGGAAAATCACTTGGGAATATACTTAATGAACTGTTTTATCTTATATGTTTAATAGCTGAACTCCAAAGGCCAGGCTCATAACTGAACTTAAGATCTTCTCCAGAGACCAAGATCCTGCTTTTCATTGCTGTTGTTTGTAGTCACCAAATATGGCTCCCTGACTAGATTGTGAAGCCCCTTGAAGTCCTGATAGAGAGAAGGATACCTCGTATGCATAGTAACCTCTTGGAGCTTATCTTAGTGTTAACAAGAAGAAACCTGAAGGATATTGATTGCCTCTTTACTGGAGAGAGAGACAGAGACAGACAGACAGACAGACAGAAAGACGGACAGACGGAAAGACGGACAGATGGACAGAGACAGAGACAGAGACAGAGACAGAGACAGAGACAGAGACAGAGACAGAGACAGAGACAGAGACAGAGACAGAGACAGAGACAGAGAGGAGTTACAAACATACAGATATAGCTCTTGGAAGTGTTGCAGGTTCAATTCCAGCCACCACATAAATATAATGCAAGAATTATAAGTATGCTAAAGAATCACAAAACAACAGACTGCAAAGTCCAGAAGATGAAATGAATACAACAAAGAGAGAAAGAGCATCCCAAGTCTAGGGAGTAGAAAGAACAAAACAAAGCATAGGATCAGGAAGAAGTAGAGTGGTGCTGAATGTTTATGAGTTTTAAATGCCAAGCAAAAATGTTTGAATATTACTCAATGGTCAGTTGAGTTCCACAGAAGACTTTGGTTTTGTTTTCAAATGGAGAAATTATATTACAAGAGCTACAGTTAAGGCAGATGATGTCAGCATTTTAATTTTTTTTAATTTAGAGAAGTCAATGAAATAGCTGTGGTATGCTTTGAGTAATTGAGACATCATTTTTTGCTGAAAAGTTGATGTTTAGAAGGAAAAAAGTAAGGCACTTAGAATTGCCAGTAGACATAAGACTAGTTGTAATCTTACTGCCTCTGGATAGAATTAGTTTGGCTGTGAAAATAGATGCTAAGCCTTCCAGTTCAGGGAAGGGTGCAATTTGGAGGTAATTCTGGGAGAATTCTGTTTACATCTATGTTCTTCCTTACATGTGGCACTTAAAGCTGATGTAATATACCAGAGAATACAACCAAGTGTAGTGATAGCAGAGTACCAAAGATGGCATAGGTCTTGAAACCATCTCGTAAGAGGATGAGATGAAGCATCTAAATATACATGTTTATCCTAGGGAAGATAAGAATTAAGGGGAATGTGAGAGTTATCTTCAAGTGTTTAAAGGATTATCATTGGCAAAGAGGGATTAGATTTATTCTGTTTGACTCTAGAGGGCAAAACTAGGAGTTATGAGTGGATTCTTTCCCTCTGTTGATAATCTCTAATATACCATGAATAAATCTTATTTGTATATAGTTATTTTCTTGTTCTCTTCTTTAGATTGTGTGAAGTCCTTGAGAGCAGAGATGGTTCTCCTACCTTCCTTTGTATCCATAGGACTTAACATGGTGCCCAGCATGGAGTAGGCACTTAAAAATGCTTATTGATGACTGATTGACGTTGATAAGAGGGAGATTATGGATTAAAAAAGGCAAGGAGTGAAACCAAATTAGTGCAACCAAAAGTGAAATGAGTTGGTAGGCAGAGAGTTTCTCAACACAGGGAATCTTTTCATGTTAACTGAATAAAGACTTGCCAATAAATATGGAAAGGATTTCAATACAAGTAGAGGCAGAACTAGTTGACCTTTGAGGTCCCTTCCAACTCTGAGAATCTAGAACTGATTGATTGCATTTTGTTCTAGCAATATTTTTGGAAACATAACACTGATTTTTGTCATCATATAATTTGGTTTTAAACAAATAAGCTTTATAGTTCCATCAATGTCTAAAGCCTGAAGCTTATGATCATCTTGTGGAGATTTTTTTCAATATCAATTGCTCTTTGAAGTTCACTTAATTTTCTGGCAAAGCTGAATTATTTTTTTAAACCATACCTTCCATGTCAAGTCAACAGGTATTTATTAAGCATCTACTATGTGCCAGACACTGTACTAAGTGACAAGGATACAAAGAAAAACAAAAAACAGCCCCTGCACTCAAGAAGCTAACAATTTAAGATAGGGGTGGAGAATACACAAACACTAAAGTACCAGCAAGATAATTTTGGATAAATGGGATATAATCCAGAGGGAAGTCATTAATATTAAGGAATAATCAGAAAGTCTTTTTGAAGAAGAAGCCAATTAGGAAGCATTCGAGTTACTTTTAATATTGCAATGGAAATTACATAACAATTTTTATTCTTAATACTCTTGGATGAAGGGCAATGATGTAATTCTTCCTTCCTTTTTAGCATAGAAAGTAGGTAGAAATGAAAATTTTGGCTCTGTTACTCACTGCCTGCAGGTCTGTGGACAAGTCATTTAACGAAAAATGTTGAACCACATACTTTCCAAGATCTTTCCCAGTTAAGTTAGGACCCTATAATCTCACCTATTTGATCTTTGAGGTCCATGTAGAAAGCCAACATGAGAGCTTGTTTGCCAACTAAGAGTAGACTTGGAAATAGTTTTTCCATATACAATATTTCACTTATTTGATTTTTTCTGTATTCCTTGGACTCAACTCTCCCTACATTACCTTTCTACTTTCAGGAATCTTAAGGAGTCACCCAGGGAGGAGACTTCTTGAAGTTCTAGCCCATGTATGTATGCCTTGATCTTCTACAACCCCACATTGTCACTTTCAACTTTTGCCATAAGTTGATCCTCTAGAGATGAGGTTAATGTAATTAATCCAAAATGTATTAATTCTGATATACATGTATTTTATAATCAGTGTTTTCCCTAAGAAGTTAAATTAATTCTTTAATACTGATGAATTTTTTATGAGATTCTGATAATATAGTGGATTTTTCTATTCCCAAGCCTCTATTTTCCAGAAGGATCATGACTTCCAAGTCAGACTGCTTTCATCCATTTGATTTTCATTCATGTTGGAAACTAGTCATAGTATTCATTGAATATTCATATTCAGTACAAGTATTCTAAAATCATAGAGTAATAAAACATAAAAACAAATCACATGACAACTTTCCTAATACTCTCCAACTTAACTATGAAATTTTAATTTTGGTGTTTTCTCAAGTCCAGTCTTTAGGACAGGTCTACACTTGAAAAGTGGACACTGATTTCTGTGGCTCCCAAGCTTCCTCCTCTTAATTGTTCCCCAATAATATTCATTGTTTTTCTATGTTAGTACATAATGTAAAATTGTAATTTTGTGAATGGATGATCAATTTTTCTAGAGATCATTTCAGTTAGGGATCATTTACCTTTTAGAGGAGGTGCCTTTGTCTTCTTAAATAATATTCTTACAAAGTGATTTTTTGAAGAGCTATATTATACAAATATGTATAGGAACCCATATCTGTATACATTAATCTGAAATATGCTCAGCATATAATTATTACTCTTGTTCAATATTGGTTCAGTTGTTTGTGCCTCCTTTCTGTTTTGTGAATCAATGTTATTGCTTGTCTCGGATAGAAAGTATGCATAGGGCAAGGAGCCTTTCTACCAACTTGTTTGGTATAGATATCAAGTCATCAGATACCAAGTATTTTCTGAGATGTTATTTGACAGAAAGCATGGTACTCAGTAAGTAGAATAACAACCACTCATTAAGCATTTACTATGTACCAGACATTGTGCTAAGCACAGAAGACACAAATACAAGCAAAAAGAAAGATCAATCACTTCCCTAAAGGAGTTTACATTCTAATGGAGCAAGATAGTACATAAAAGGGAGGTGAAAGGTGGGATGGGAGGTAGGGAATACTAAATCTGGAAAATCAGAAGCATAACCAGAAGGGAAATGAAGGTTGGCTGGTCTGCATCCCTTTCCAAAATGGAGACATTGGGAGTAACTCACCAATGGAAGAAAAGAGCTGATGTGATGGCTGTTTCACAAGTAGTAAGAGGGTTTCCAGGGTGAGATTGCTACAGAGATATGGTATTAAAGTCCAGAAAATTAGGAGCACAACAGCAGAAAACCATCTCCTGGCCTTTAAGGAGCTTGATTCCTCTAGTCCACTTACATAGACAAATGTACACATCTGAAACGAATCAGTGAGAATTACAAAATAATTTGCTGAAATATAACTTATATATAGGGCTAGGAGAGGGATCATTGAATAGTTGTTGCAATTTTTATGGGGAAGTTTCCTGTCTAACTCTCAGTTCTTTGGAGCAAATGGAGAGAGGGAAAATGGATCTTATTTATGTGAATCTGTTTAGGATATCAGATTTCTAGTGCAATGATAATCATCATGCATTTGCCTTTCCCCTCTGCATCAACATCACAAAGAATAGAGGGTCCATTCCTGAGAGTTTGTCTCAGTTAGGATTTGCAGCTCGCTTGGTGGAACATTCCCACCCAGCATATCCCTGTGTGAACCATGACAGCAGTAAGATTCAGTTCAGAACTGCTTTTCTGAATCATGACAAGGCTGAACATAAAGGCTTCTTCTACTGAAAGAGAGTTGCTTGGGCAGAGGGGGCACTGGACAACTGTAAGAATGACAAGTAGTAAAAGAATTATTAAAATAAAAAATTAAATATTAAAATTTAAAAAATAATAATTAGAGAAGCAACAAAAAGGAGTGGAAAGAATCTGAGAGGCAAAATTAGAAGCCATAGATTCAGGTCCCAGCTCCAACAGTTATTAGCTAAGTGTCCTTCAGCAAATTTAAGGACTCAATTTCTACAACTGTAACATGAAGCTATATATACTTAGGTTGCCTTCCTCATAGTTTATCCTTAATTCTTAATCTACAAAGTTTGATATGAATGTGTAATCTATGCCCCTGAAATGAAAGTTCATGTAGATAGAGTCAAATGTTAGGGACCTCTGAATCATTCTGCTTTTATTTCATTTTTCCCCAGTTAGAGTTTACTTAAGAAAACCTTTATTTATCACTCTTATTCAGGTTTCCATAAATAGATCTTGGAATTCTAGGATCTTGGAGTTTTCATGCAAGCAAAGTAACAGTTCTTGTTCAGTCTTTATATCAAACAACAACATATAAAATCAGTCATTATATCAAGCATTAAAAATTAAAGACTCACACTCCCAAAAATGCAGAGAACACATAAATGTTTCAAAATAACTCAAAAATAATCACTTCAATTCCCTTCCCTCTTTGGTGATTCTTATGTTCCACTGAGGCCCCAATGTCCTGCAGAATCAGTGCCACCCCATCATCTGGAGTCTTTTAGGGGGAAATTGAAATTGAGGTTGCCAGCAGGGTAAACCATTGACATTTCAGTGACTCTTCCTTACCATATATATATATATATATATATATATATATATATATATATATATATATATATATATATATATATATATATATATATATATATATTTAAAATCTCCAGACTTATACAACCACCCTCTGGGGTTGGACTCTACTCAAAAATTAAACAAACCTGAGGCTGCTAGATAGACAGTTCTCCAATATTCCACTGAGTCCCTCATATCCTATATCTATAGAGACCATACAGCAGATGTCTATATTTATGACACTACTTTGAAGGTTCAGATTGCCCCACAAAGGAAATGTTTTGGGGGCTGCTAGACAGAAAAATTCCCTTCCCATTGGATCTACACTAACTCACAATGACAGTAAGAGACTAGGTCCATATGCTTTGTCTCCCCATGTCATGATGTCAGGCCCTTGCTATTCCTCCTTTCAGCACTGGGAGCCATGTGTGTGAGCCTATGCTCTCTCCAAAAGGTATGTTCCTCGGGAAGCTCCCCTTCTCCAAAAGGACATCCAAAAGGCTGGATCTCTGAACTCTCAAACTCAAGTTTCCATTAAAAGCAACAAACAAGATTGATGCTATTTTTGCTGTTCCCTTTTTCTCAGGCTAAAAGACTCGATTTTAGGGTCACACAGTCTGAGAAATCTCCATTTTCTAGCTATAAGGGAACATTCCAGGATTGCTTTATGTAAGACAGCTAAAGAGGCAACTCTCAGGAACTCTTAACCCTTGCGTAGGTGACTTCCTCCTCCTCAGGTATTCAACATTGTTCAGGAATGCATCGGTGACATTAATTCTCTCTAAACTGTGTTCCTGCGACATTCAAAGTGGCCATGGTCAGAGCAAGCAAGTGGGGCTTTCCCTGCAGGACTCTCTGGAAGAAATATTGAAAAAGACACACTGAAAGGGGTCAGATCCTTAATGAATGCTCTCTTGTATCAGCACAAATGAATGGCTCCCTATGCAAGATGTCATACTAAGGGTGTGGGTCAGGCAATTCATCTGGGGACTGCCCCAGTTCATAAAATCTATCCCCTAGCTGGTACCAAGGAACATGATTTTATTCTCTAAAGGAATGTACAATCAAAGTTTCAAATAAAGGCTTATAGCCCTGGAAGTTCATTAAGATGATCAAGGAACTCCTTTGATTATTTCCCAACGGATGTAACTTACTATGATTTTTCAGTCGCTTTCCATGTCCAATTCTTCGTGATCCAATTTAGGGTTTTCCTGGCAAAGATACTAGAATGGCTTGACATTTCCTTCTCCAGGTCATTTTACAGATGAGTGAACTAAGGCCAACAGGATTAAGTGATTTGCCCAGGGTCCAACAGCTAATAAGTGTCTGAAGCCAGATTAGAACTCAGGAAAATGAACCTTCCTAACTGCAAATCTGGCATTATATCCACTATGCTATCTAGCTGCCCCTAGGAAAAAAAGATGTTTCTAGAGAAAATAAATGCTAATCTGAGTGCTAAAGAATCCTAAAATGACTATTATCATTTATTATTTTCAAAAGGCAAAGACAAAACATGTAACCATAGGTAACTTAATACTTAATAATTCGATTTTGATGAAGATTGGTACAGTAGAAAGTAGAAGGGATTTGAAATCAATAGACCTGAGATCCAATTCAAGTTCTTCCACTACATGATGTGGGGCATGTAACCTGAGTTCCCCAGATCTCGATTTTTTCATTTTTAAAAAGGTGGAGGTGGGGGAGCAAGGGGTGAACTAGGGGAACCTTTTCTCCTCTTAATCTATGATCCTATGATTCCATGTTTCAGTCTTTGACCTATCTCCCCAAATATGACTTCAGAAGCTTTCGATGAATCCTGGAAAGAGGATAGACTTGAGAGCTCACCCTCTGCCAAGTATTAGCCACTCTGGTTCCCCTTTTATCTTGGGAGTCGAATATATCTGTCCGTGTTGGAGATGGAACTCTGCTAAGCTCTGCTAAACCCTCCCTGAGAGTTGGTCACTGACCCAGAGAAATGCTGAGTCCCTCCCATTACTGTGATTCCATTAATACAACTTCCTCTGGGAATGGTACGATTCCTCATTGGAAGGGTAAATAGTAATTGCTAACAATTATTTTTAAAGCTCTTCCCTTTCACAGGGAGGGGAATGGTGCCAGGTCCTACTAACATAGGATGCAGTTGGTCCCAGAAAACATTATTTTCTTTAAACTAGGTATAAAAAGGGTGCTGCAAACCCCCTTATTTGCCTTTTTTAACTTAACACTTGGGTTAAGCAGGAGGCTGGAGGCGAACATGTTATTACTAGATTATGCTTTTATTTTCCCTTGACGGGCCTGATGCTGCTTGCTCGCACATATTGGGGGTATTTAGTAACTGAACCCTAGGCCTTAGTTATTTGTTTATTTACCAATTTCTCTGGCTTTAGCGAAAGAGTGGAACAGCTGTGAGTTCCCCTGCCCAAGTGCACTGAATGCTTCCAGACCTTCCTTTCCCAGCCTTCAGCCCAGAACAGAATGTTGTTCGTTGGCAGAGTCAAGCTGAAGAAATGATTTGGACCAGAGAAGGGCACTGGGCTAGGAAAGGATCTGTAAGGCAAGCACAATTTTGGAATGTGATGGTCTTCCCGGAGATGGGCAAAAGGGAAGGGGTGAGGAACCTCCAATCTAACCGGAATGAATGACTGAAACAGAGAATGAACCAAGGGCTAAAGGATTCTTCATGGATCCCAACTCTAGGTCAATTTATTCACGTTCCTCCTCTTGCAGGTGTTCTCTTTTGTGACTATTCTCGTGAGCATCATTCTCTGAGGTCTTCTCAGCACTTCTTTTAAACCTAGAGTAGAACAAGTACCTTCCAACACCCAGGTGACTATCCAGCTTGGGGCATACTCTTCCTCTTTAATAGAATCCTCAGGTGGATCAGTAGTTAGAGAGCCAGGCCTGGTATCAGAAGAACCTGGGTTCAAATCTGGCCTCAGATACTTTGTAGCTGTGTGACCCTGGGCAAGTCACTTAACCACCCCAGTTGCCTAGCCCTTATTGCTCTTCTGCCTTAGAGTCCCTCTTTAGTATCAATTCTAAGATAGAAGGTGAGGGTTAAAAAAAAGAGGAAAAGCCCAAGAAAAATGTTATGGGGACAAAGATATTATTATCATCTGGAATGGGGAGAATCAAGGCTTATGGAAGACTTCAAGGAGGAGGTGGAATTTGAATCATACCTCATTGAGGGAAAAAGGGACTTCACTAGATGAAGCTGGGGAGAGTTCAGGATAGATATGAGCAAAGAAACAGAGGTGGGATAGTGTCAAACCAGAGTCAAACTAAGAGACAAAGAATAAAATCATTTGGTTGAAACACAATATGTGAAGGGAGCAATATGTAATAAGGCTAGAAAATAGTTTGAAGTAAGGAGCAAATAACTGGAAAAAATAAGTGTCCTTTCCCCATCGACTGGGAAAATGTTCAATAAATTGTGGCATGTATTGTTGCTGTTTAGTTGTTTTCAGGTTTTGTGATCCCATTTGGGATTTTCATGGCAAAGATCCTGGAGTGACTTGCCATTTCCTTTTCCAGCTCATTTGACAGGTGAGGAAACTGAGGCAAATATAGTTAAGTGACTTGCTCAGAGTCATATAGCAAGTACAAACAGCACTCAATCGATTGTGCCACTTAGCTTCTCTTGTGGCATATAAATGTAATGGAATTGTATTATGCCACAAGAAATGATGGCTATGAAACTAGGGAGGATTTCTATGAACTGATATATAGTAAACTATGCAAAGCAGGAGAGCAATAAACAACTGCCATACTAATAGAAAGATAAACACCATTAAAACATAGATAAATACTGATCAATGCAGTGGCCAATTCTGGTTTCAGAGGGCTATGAGTGAAGCATGCCTGCCTCCATCTGAAAGCAAGATGGCAACCATTAAAGTAGAATGCAGCATGTGTCCTCATCCTTGGCCAATGGGTTGATTTGTTTGACTTAATCCTACGTTGTTCAGGGCAGGTTCTATGGAAAGGAGGAGCAGGGAAGGGAAGGCGAGGGAGAGGTTAAAGAAGCAGATTGTGGATGGTGATTACAGTGAAAATGGAGAAGAGGGAACAGATGTCAGAGATGCTGCAGAGGCAGAATTCTCAGGGCTGGCAACTGATAGGATGTACACACTGAGGCAAGAGGAAGAGTCAAAGATTACTCTGAGGTTACAAGCTTGGATGGTTTGGAGGACAAAGATGGCAACAGAAACACAGAATTCCAGCAGAGGATGAGGAGATGTTTAGGAGAAATTCAGTTTTGGACATGAGAGTCTGGGATACGGCAGGAGATCCAGAAAAAGGTTTCCACGTGATAGAAATATGGACCTTGAGCCCTGAGAAGAAGTTAGAGATTAGAATATAGACTGTTAATTTGCTTCGAGGGGCTAATGGAAGCCATGAAAATAGATAACATCATCAATAAGAGAGTATGGAAGCATATAATGAATTGATAACTCCTCTTTAGTCAGAGGAAGGATCAAAAGAAGATTACGTAAGGATGGATAGATGGTTCAGTGGAAATAGTGCCAGGCCTGGAACCCTGTGGTCCTGGGTTTGAATCTGGCCTCAGATACTTCCTAGTTGTGTGACCATAGCAAACCATCTAATCTCAATTGCCTGGTCCTTACCACCCTTCTGCCTTGGAAGCAATACTTATATTCCAAGGTAGAATTTAAGGGTTTAAAAAAAAGAAGATAACATAAAACTACTAACCTGTATAACAACTAAGACATTAATATCAATATGCAATGATAATTGTAATATATAGCACACCTGCACAGTTTTTGATCATTTTAAAAATGTTTTTCTTATCTGATTGGGTCTTTACAACAACCTTGAGAAGTCAGAGTTAGCATTACTAACTACATATTACAGACAAGGACTCTGAGACCCAAAGGGGTTAAATAATTTGTCCAGATTTAAGGATTTAAGAGAGGAATTGTAGGTATTTGCCTCCTAGACCAGTGCTCTTTCCACTAAACCACATTGAAGCACATCATCCTTGAGGTCCATGCCAAGACAACAGCAGGTAGATGAGACCAACTATAATTAGATCCTTATGATACATCCATATTTAAACTCCTGCAGATACTTATACCAGGCAAGCTTATCTCATATAAATCTGCATATATAATCAAAACAAGATTCCTCTAAACTTAACACTTCTGCATTTATTAGATGAAGTGTTATGATATCTTTTAATTTATCTGAGCCTCAGTTTTTTAATCAGTAAAATGGAGTTTTTTCCACTACTTACCTTATATGGGTAGGAGGAGGGGAGTGTCATGGAATGAAGTACTTAACTATTATTTCTTTCTTTTAGTCCATACTCGTGGCAGAGTGGATAGAAAGCTAGCTTTGCCGCTAAGAAGTTCTGTGTTCAAATTTTGCTGGAGACAGGTATTAATAGTGTGATATTAACTTACTTATTCAGTATCATAAGGTAATTTTCTAAGATTGTAAATGGCAAAACAATTGCAATTTCCACTGGTAAAGGGAATTTATCCAACAGAATTACTTGACACAAATAATATAACGTCAAGCAACAAAAAGATTTGGGATGAGGGGCACATGAAGATTTATTTTGTAGAAATTTCCCCCAATGACACAATTCTACAAGCTCAAGAGGGACCAGACTTCAAAGAAATCCGGTGACTTACCCATGGTGGCATGGCTAGCATGTATCAAAGGCAAGAGTCACAAAATGTAAAGACATCTGCTTCACAAGATTATTACTCTTCTAAGATGTGTTGGAGATATCTCAGCAGCAGGAATTAGAGAAATTCCATTCAAAATCACCTTAGACAATATAAAATATTTGGGAATCTATCTGCTGAGACAAACACAGGAACTATATGAACACAACTACAAAACACTCTCCACACAACTAAAACTAGATCTGAGCAACTGGAAAAACATTAACTGCTCATGGGTAGGATGAGCTAACATAATAAAAATGACCATCCTACTCAAACTTATCTATTTATTTAGTGCCATACCCATCAAACTCCAAAAAACTTTTTTACTGGATTAGAAAAAACCATAACAAAGTTCATTTAGAAGAACAAAAGATCAAGGATACCCAGGGAAATAATGGAAAAAATATATAAAGGAAAATGGCCTTGCAGTACCAGATCTCAAACTACATTACAAAGCAGCGGTCATCAAAACAATTCGGTACTGGTTAAAAGACGGAAAGGAGGATTAGTGGAATAGACTTGGGGTAAGTGACCTCAGCAAAACAGTCTATGACAAGCCCAAAGATTCCTGCTTTGGGGACAAAAATCCACTATTTGACAAAATCTGCTGGGAAAATTGGAAGACAGCATGGAAGAAGTTAAACTTGGATCAATACCTCACACCCTACACCAAGATAAACTCAGAATGGGTGAATGACTTGAATATAAATAAGGAAAGTATAAGTAAATTATGTGAACACAAAATAGTATACCTGTCAGACCTTTGGGAAGGGAAAGATTTTAGAACCAAGCAAGACTTAAAAAGAGTCACAAAATGTAAAATAAATAATTTTGACTACATCAAATTAAAAAGGTTTTGTACAAACAAAACCAATGTAACCAAAATCAGAAGGGAAATAACAATCTTGGAAACAATCTTCATAACAAAAACCCCTGACAAAGGTCAAATCACTCACATTTATAAGGAACTAAATCAATTGTACAAAAAATCAAGCCATTCTCCAATTGATAAATGGGCAAGGGACATGAATAGGCAATTTTCAGTCAAATAAATCAAAATTATTAATAAGCACATGAAAAAGTGTTCTAAATCACTTATAATCAAAGAGATGCAAATCAAAATAACTCTGAGGTACCATGTCGCACCTAGCAGACTGGCTAACATGACAGCAAAGGAAAGTAATGAATGCTGAAGTGTGACAAAACTGGGACATTAATTCATTGCTGGTGGAAGTTGTGGTGCAGTTGTGAACTGATCCAACCATTCTGGAGGGCAATTTGGAACTATGCCCAAAGGGCGATAAAAGACTGTCTGCCCTTTGATCCAGCCATAGTACTGCTGGATTTGTACCCCAAAGAGACAATAAGTAAAAAGACATGTACAAGAATATTCATAGCTGCACTCTTTGTGGTGGCAAAAAATTGGAAAATGAGGGGATGCCCATCAATTGGGGAATGGCTTTTTGTGGTATATGTTGGTGATGGAATACTATTGTGCTCAAAGAAATAATAAACTGGAGGAATTCCATGGGAACTGGAACAACCTCCAGGAAGTGATGTAGAGTGAAAGAAGCAGAACCAGGAGAACATTATACACAGAGACTGATACACTGTGGTACAATTGAATGTAATGGACTTCTCCATTAGTGGTAATGCATTGATCCTGAACATCCCACAGGAATATAGGAGAAAAAACACTATTCATATTCAGAGGGAAAACTGTGGGAGTAAAAACACCAAAGAAAAACAACTGCAAGAATACAGGGGCCGAGGGGATATGATTTGGGATATAGACTCTAAATGAACATCCTAGTGCAAATACCAACAACATGGAAATGGGTTCTGATCAAGGACAAATGCAATACCCAGTGGAATTGTGCATTGGCTATGGGAGGAGTGGAGAAAGGGGAGGGAGGAATAGAAAATGATTTTTGTAACCAAGGAATAATGTTTGAAATTGACCAAATAAAAAATAATATCAATAAAAAAGATTCTTGCTCTTCTAATCTTACAACAATGAAAAATAAGAACTATTATCCAAAAATTTTACATCTTTTTTTAAGTCATTTTTCTTTTCCCATTCCTAAGGCACATTTAATAAATTACTTTAATAAATTATATTTAATGTAGTTGCCAGACTACCAAAAATGGGCACAAAAGTTTTGCAGTTCTATACATATCTTTAAAAAAAACTCTCATCTTCTGTCTCGGAATCACTAGCAAATATCAGGTAATGGTTAAACAATTGGGTTTAAATGACTTGCCCAAGATCACATAGCTAAGAAGTGTCTGAGGCCATATTTGAACCTAGGACTTCCCATCTCCAGGCCTGGCTCTCTCTGTTCACTGAGCCCTCTACATGGTCCTACATAATATATCTTAAGGGAGACCAACTCTAAGGTGAAACTTCAACTCTCAGGGCATCCTTAATGCAAGTGTGTGTGTTATATCAATGGGTTTATTCCATTATATTTGCCTCTGGTTGTATGTAAAGGCATCATCTCAAATCATTATTCTGATGTATACATCTAGCAATTTTCATCTTCAACCATGAACCTGTCTATGGGTTCCATAATACGGGACCAAGCTTCAGGGACCTCCAACCCCAAACAGCACACATGGACCAACAGAGTTCCCTAAAAGCCAACTCTCCCAGGAACTCACAACAACTCTATCCAAATTTGATTCCAGTAGTTCTTTGCCTCAAACCAAGCTCAACATAAGAAAATTGGGAACCAGGGAAGTAGAATAGTTACTCATTGCTGTCGGGGATGTTTTCAGGGGCTGAAAAGGTCTTCAAAGTGCTCTCACTCTTCATGCCTTTTTCTAGGTGGATTTCTTTTGTCTCTGAGGATTCACATCTCAAATTCTCCTTCAGAGCCATTCCAAAAAACAGAGTTCTTGGCAAAAACAAGGGATCTTGTCAATGGTCAAAGGAGATCAAGTTAAAATAAGATCTATATCTCAGAGTATGGCACCATCCCTGTATAACAAAAAGGGAATTACACACAATCCCATTAACAACCACATAGGTTACCCCCATAGCCCACCTCTATGATGCCCAGCAGTTTAAAAGGTGTAGACCCTTTGTCTATTAGGAAGAAAGGAAGCAAATATTAAGTTCACACCCTTTGCCAGGAACTATGCTAAATATTTTTGCAAATCTTATCTCATTTGATCCCTACAACAACCCTAAGAGACAAGTATACATTTTATAATTGAGGAAACTGAGGTATAGGTTAAGTGATTTGCCCATGGCTACAGAGTTAGTAAATATCTGAGGCTAGATTTTAACTCGGGTCCTCCTGATTCCAGGCCCATCACTCTGTCTAGTGTATTGTCTAGCTGCCTCTTCAGGGAATTGATAGAATTTATGTCTGTGAGGGACCCCCTAAATAGTGAAAAATATTATCTTACCTGTAACTGAAGCAAATTAACCAAAGAGTTAAGAAGCTTTCTATTTAATTATTTCAATTCTAAAAAACAATCATTCCTCTACTTTGGGATCAGGGCTCCCAAAGAAGATTGTTATCATACATCAATAATTAATCATATTCACATAGCAGTGTCAAGTGTACAAAGCAGTTTCTTCCCAGCAATCTTATGATATCTATAGCACAAGTATTATTATTCCCAATTTACCCATGCACAAACTAAGGCTCAGTGATACAAAACGACCTACTTAGGTCTCCTCATCCAATTCAAATCAAATGTTCTTTATATCCAATTATATTACTTCTCTCTTGGTAAAATGAGAATCCTCAAATAGACCTTGGAAAAGTCACAGGCAAATAGTCATTGGCATCTATTTCATAGATACTTTCAAATATTCCTAATCCTTAGGAGAATACCTTTCTGTGACATTTGTTTTCCTTCTTCTTCTTTCTCTTTTCCTGTCCACCTTTCTCATTCCTCAACAGTCTCTGGGAATGTATTATACCCACTTCATTTCCCTCTGCTAGCCCACAGAACATGAGCCTGGGAATCCAACCCAACCCACTAGGCAGATGGATTTTAATCACCTCAAACAGATGGCACAGGAAGTGTCAAGTAGGTGCAATTTATAATTTTTTCTTCAATTTTTAAAAGTTTAGAAGTGGCCAAGAAGTCAAAATGGCCTATTAAGCATTAGTCATTTTTATTTTTGATTATTTGGTCTATTCAGTGTCTAAACATAATTATAATATTTAAAGTCATCCCCATTCTTTCTTCTCCCTGCCCATTCTCCTCCTTAAATTAAATAACATTTGATGGGTGAAACAAATGCAGATCTCCAAAGAAACAAAGCAGGCATGTTTGATTCTTCAGATGTTCCAGAATGGAATCTAGCCCAGTAAATACATTGGAGCCCCACTCACCTGAGCTCGGCATTATCGCAGGTATCTGCCATAAATCATCCTTTGCCCCATGCTCACAGCCTAGTGAAGATTAATGACAGTAGACACTAAAGCTGCCAACTTGGAAGGGTTTCTGTGGAGGTGCAGGGAAAGCTATGCGAGCAGAATGTGTGATAAAATGCTAGGGAGGGACTATAATAAAAGTGCTGGAAAGCAGCCGAGGTCCTTCTCCATAATGCAAAGACATTAAGACCTCTCTTATTGGGATGACAGACAGGTATTTGACTAAAGACACTGGCAGCTATGGAAAGGGGGAAACAAAAACAAAAAGTTGAAAAGGGATGTCAAAATGTGATAGTAGTTTGTCACATGCCATCAGTAGTGATGATCACCAAAACCACTAGCTTGGATGGAGGGCAGAAAAGACAATATTGTATCTGACTACAAAGGAATTGGCTACCCTTGATTTGGGGATTGATTGGCATGGTTGGCTTGAATGTCACCAATCTTGATGGAAAAACAGAATTAAATGCTGGTAACTACCCTCATTAGAGAAGACTGGTTCTCTGAACAGTTTATCTTCACTGTGACTGGAGGAAAGTTAATGCAATAAAGAAAAGGAAATCTGAATAGATTGGCTGAATAGTTAATGTGGAGAAATTTTGATAATTTGATATAACTTTTAAAAATCTATTAGGTGATTTCTATATATAAAGCACATGGTTATATGGTCTTGTTTTCAACAATTTTATCCATTCAGATCAAGTCAACAAACATTTATTTTGTGTACTATGTTCTAGTCTCTACGCTAAGTACTGAGTGTGAGGTGAAAATTATCCCTGCCCTGCAGGACCTCACAGAATGGTGAGGAATGAGTCAATTTATAATGAGCAATGTATATGCAAGATATATGTCAATTAATTGGGAATAATCTTAAAGAGAAGGTGCTAATATTAAATAAATGTTTCTTGCAGAAGACAGAATTTAGTTGATATTTGAAGGAAGCCAAGGAAACCACAGGAGATTAGACATGAAAAAGGAAAAAAAATATTTGCAGCTATGAATAAGCAGACAGTGAGAAAACCAAAATCAAAAGGTGAATCAAATTGTGTGGACATCAGGGAATTCATAATCCTGGATTGTAGAGTATATGGAATAGGAGGAAGGCGTGCCAAGTCTGGAAAGTAGAAAAGAGTTTGAAGGACTTTAAAATTCAGACAGAAGATTTGACATTTTATCCTGAAGGAATTGGGAGCCACTAGAGTTTGAGGGCATGGCATGGTCAGAAATGAGCTTTAGGGAGACTAAATTGACATATAAGTGACATGTGGACTAAACTGGAAAGATTTTAATCAAGGAAGCCAAGAAAAGGCTACTACAAATGTCCCGGCATGAAGTGATGAAGGCTTGCACCAAGACCAAGGGAGTGTCTAAATTCAGTAAAGGGTATATAGGAAAGGTGTTGTGAACACAGAGGACTTGGCAACTGATTTGATTGAGGGGGGAGGACAGAACGAGAAATCTGATCTTAACAGCTAGGTTCTGAGCTGAAGGATTATAGTGCTTTCAACAGGAATTGGGAAGTTAGGAAAAGGGAAAAAGTTTAAGGAGGAAAGATAATTAACTCAATTATGGATATGTTGAGTTTAAGATGTCCACCAGACCACTTGAGATGTTCAATAAGCAGTTTGAGAGGTGAGTTTGGAATCAGTAGACATCTTGAGGTTTTATAAAAATATCTGAGATTCATCTCAATAAAAATGAAAATTGAGTTCATGGGAGTTTATGAGATCATCAAACTAAATAGTATAGTAGGAAAAGAGGAAGGACCCAGGGCACAGTATTGGGGGTTATCCCGTTAGTAGATATAATCTGAGAAAAGATATACCAAAGGAAACTGAAGACAGACAGATAGGAGGAGAATCAGGAGAGAATAGTGTCATGAAAACCTAGGGAGAAGAAAATATAAATAGAAGATCATGGTCAAGTGGCAAAGGCTTCAGAGAGGTTTAAAAGGATGAGGATTAGGAAAGAGCCTTAGATTTAATGAGTAAGACATCATTAGATGATGAGGTTTCACAGAGAGGTTTCAATTGAATGATGAGGCTATAAATCAGATTGGAGACTCCAAACAATCATCTCTTCATCTTAATTTATATATAATTTCTATTTGTTTATGTACATATTATTTTCCCTCAAAAAGAAAATAAGTACCTTGTGAACAGGGACCACTGTCTTTGTATTGTGAGCAATTAAAATGCTTGTTGAATAAATGATTCCTAATTTATATTTCTAGAACTAACCTCTCTCCTGAGTTCCAGTCTTCACAGCATTTAATGATTTCATCAACTCACACAGATTTAATTACCATCTCCATGCTGATGATTCTCAAAACTATCTTTCCTCTCCAAAAATCTCTTCTTTCAACTCTCTCTTTGCTTCTGGTATTCTTTCTGGTTGCTTCCCATATCTGGAAAGCTCTCTCTCCTCCATTCCTACAACTGACCTCCCTGACTCCATTAAGACTCTACTAAAATCCCATCTTTCTACAGAACTGTTCTGCAATCCCTCTTAATCCCAGTGCCTTCCTGCTATTAATTATTTCCTATTGATTCTGTATATAGCTTGATTTGTGTATATTTGTTAGTCTGTTGACTCATTAAAATTTTTTGTAAGCTCCTTGATGGCAAGCATCTTTTTTCTTGTATCCCCAGCATTTAACACAGTGCCTGACACTTAGAGAGTGCTTAATAAATGTTTATTGAATGATTGGTTGATTGATATAAATTGTTTCTTGAAGGCACAGAATTTCAACTTTCACAAGGGATGGCAACATTGATTCAGTTTTAGATAGAGGTATTTTAACCACCAACAAACACTTAATTCCTCTTCTATACTTGATGAATTGGGATGAAATGTGAATAGCAATATGTTGGAAGGGATTATAGAAGCTTCCCTAGATATAGCTCTTATAAAGAATAAGCACCTAGCTAATTAGAATGAGAAATATTTTGAACTATGAGTCATCATCTTTCTACTAGATATTCCATCAAACTGAGGAATTGAAGAAATATTTTGTCCTTTTGTCCAAACATCTACTTTTTGTTTATTTAGGGAGAAGTTCCAGGGATAGAAACAACTCCATTAATACAGATTGGCAACTTGTATAAAAAGTATAACTTTAAAAAATTGCCTAGAGGTACGAAGGAGTCAAGTGGTTTGCCTTATAGTTATATAGATTGTATGTGCCATATGCCAGATTTGATCACAGGACTTCCTAACTTCCTATCTCTCTACCTACTGTCATACCACCTCAGAAAGAAACATTAAATTGCCCCAAAATGTATTGAAAGGAACAATCTTCTAATGAAATAGAGGTTCAATTACCTAATAGTTCCCCATCTCTAATTACTATTTTTTAATAAAACATGATTCTAAATTATTCTGTCTAGAACACTTATGTCTTGAAAACTTATTAGTAAAATGAAGAGACAATATGACCTTCAAATTGAACAATTATGTTTTCTTAACAAGTCCATCTCTCAGGTAGGGAAATGATCATAATGTAGGGTGTTTGGAAGGCGAATGATTTAGGTTTCTTTCCTCCTATAAACTTAACTTTTAAAATCCTTTGAGACTTAAAAGCTTTCATATTGACCCCTTCCCAGGACTGTTTAAAGGATATGGAAAAAGAGATTTGAAATACATTTTTTCAGTTGCTAAACATTAGAAGAAAAATGTACTATTTCTCCTCTAGAAACACATCATTCTTTTCTTGAGCTCAAATAACCACAAAGCATACGAATCAGGGGAACGCAAAACAGCTTGTCTGTGGTCCTCTGTGAGAAAGGAAATCCTGTTTAAGTTTGAAAATAATGAAGTAAAAGTATTTTAACTCAAAGTCATCAAACAAACTGCTAAACATAAGAGTCAAGCATCTCTTCTAAGTTTGCTCTGGTTTTTGGCTTAAAGAGAGGTCCATGGTACATATGGTCTACCCATAAGATCCTTTGTCATTGAAGAAGGAAATTAATAGATGCCTTGGAAAACAGAATTTTTTATCTCCTCCAAAAGAAGTCTTGGAATCTTGACTTTTCTTTCCAACAACTCTAGACATACTGAAGCTTACATCCTAAATTCTCATTTATACTAATCATTCAACTAACTACACCATTCAGCTAGTTTATAACTTTTCACAATAAATAGTCGCCAGGAAGATTTTCCCCACACGTAAATTATCTCTTAGTAGCAAAACATCTTATATTTGAACCCACAGCTTTGCTGATCTAGTTTAATTTAAAAAATGTCAAATTGTTCAAAACATTGATTGCGTTATTTGTTAAATCACTCATCGACCTACCTCTAGAATCTCGTTTCAGTACTGGCAGAATCAGAACTTGGAGTAGTTAAGATAAGTAAACCTCTAGGGTACATATAACATTCAATATGGTTCCAATGAGGGGCACTTTTAATTATTACTTTTTTAAAAAATTCACATTGTTTTACTGCTGGATAATAGTACTCTTAGTGTCATATAACATATGCATGTGTATATATATACATATTCATATATGTAGAAATATATGTGTGTATTTATAAACATCAAAGTCACATAAGTTATAGTGAAAGCTCAAAAAATTGGATAGATATAGTTTCCAAGAGTAAGTCCCATTCTATTCTGTCCTGGTTAGACTACACACATTTGTAGTATTATGTTCAATTCAGAGGGCCACTTTTGGAAAAGATATTAATAAAAGTATCTATCCAGAGTGTAACCAAGATGATGAAGGGACCTGAATCTATATCACATGGGGATTGGTTAAAGGAAATGGGAATGTTTAATTTGGAGAAGACTCAGAAGCATGAAAGTTGTGTTCAGGTCTTCAAGGGACTGCCATGGAAGACAGATTAGTCTTGTTCTGTATGGCTGCAGAGAACAAAGGATAATAGATGGAAGTAGCAGAGAAACAAACTTGGGCTTAATGGAATGAAAAACTTCCTTGCAAGTAAAGCTGTACATAAATCGAATGGACTCCTTCAGGAGGTAGTTGATACTCCCTTTTCAGAGGTCCTCAAGCAAAGATCAGATGACTACTTGTCTGGAAGACTGTAATAGGGATTCTTGTTTGATAATAGAGTAGACAAAATATCCAATGAGATCCCTTTTAATCATAAAATTAAATTCTGGGATTCCATCACCATGTTTTCCCTGCTGTATGCCCTACTTGTGTGCTTATTTTCTATTAGTTCTTTGACCTCATTAATTCTGCCATTCAATGCTGCTTCTTTCCTCAATGATATCTTCTCCATCCTCATCCATCCCTCCACAACCTCCTTTAATTTTAAACTTTCCATTTCCTTGTAGATCAATGAAGATACATACAATATTGATTTTGGAGGAAAAATAAAAATAAAAAATAAAGTAGACTCATAGTAGACTTTATATTAAATCTAAAAAATGTGAAGTTCCTTCCAACTCAGATTTTTCTGTCTCACTATTTGTAACAGTTTTTACTTATTCATACAATCTATGCTTAGGTATAAATGCCCTTGTTGAGAAATAATTCCCATGGAGGAGAAATGCTCAGAGAACTGATCTGGGGGATGCACAGGGTATCACAATCACTCATTACAGATGATTGTAATGATGAGGATGCATATAGTTAACACTGGGGTTATGGCATTTATCAAAGAGGAAGTGAGAAGAGCAATCATATTGCTAAAGGGCCTCAAGCCCATGCCACATGAGAATGAGACAGCTGAAGAATCAAAGTCTCACATAAGGGAAAAGAAATAGATTGGCTTTATTTGGTCTTAGAAAGCAAAATTAGAAGTGGAATGAATGGAAATTGTATAGTCAATTTAGGCTCAATGTCAAGAAAATTTTTGAACAATTAGAGCTTTCCAAAAGTGAAATGGGCTACTGGGAAGGGTGATGGGTTGCCTCTCATTAAAGCTCTTCAAACATAAGTCAGATGTCAACTGGCTGGGTATTCTGCAGCAGGGATTCATTTTTTCAGTTATGCATTGGACTATATGACTTTCCATATATATTCAAACTCTAAAATTCTATATTTCTATGAAAAATTAATCAAAATACTCAAGTCCAACATGTTTTACTCCTCCTCCAACTTAAACCTTATGTACTATCACACCTAGGAAGTTTCATGAAATCTCACAGGAAAAAAAAAACATTAAATAGTTTTTCCTCAGAGAAAAAGATGCTTTTGGTTCCAATTATTTTATGTCCAATTTACATATCTGTACACAAATATTTGCATGTTACTTGCACAGTCTGAATGACTGTGAGCTCAATGAAAGCAGAAATTCTCTTCCCTCTCTTTGTATCACCAGCACTTAGCATAGTATCTGGCACATAGTAGATGCTTATGATGTTTATTGAGTAAGAGAAAGAAATTAGCATGCCAAGTACTTGCCATATATCATCAAGTCTTTCTGTGACTAGGTACTATTGTTATCATCTGAGTGCCCTGTTGAGGAAAAGAAATAACTTCAGTTATCCAATGATGATTAATTATGCCCTCTATAAAGAATGTGATGAAGGATAATTGGTTGTTGTTATTATGCTAGGTGATGTAGCCTGTTCTGTTGGTAGGGGAGAGAAATCATGTTTTATTTAAACATGAGATCATAAAGTCTTAGGATCAGAGGAGACCTTAGGGGTCTCCAGCCCATACTTCCACCCACTGAAGGAACCTTCACTATAAAATCTCCGACAGATGGCTCAGCTAGTCTCTATTTGATAATTTTCCATTTTATACACAAAAATATACACCACCCTCTCCAACACTGCTTTGTGGCAAAGTGGAAAGATTACTGGATTTGGAATTTTAAAGCTTATATTCAAATTTTAATTTTGTCCGTTTACTTGCTATATGACCTCAGATGCTTGTGGCCCAGAAGGAGCCATGTACCCTGCTTCACACATCTGATACAGGCATAATGGAGATAATTTATGTACTGCCTACCTCACAAAGTTATTGTAAGGAAGGGGCCTTGTAAAACATGAAGGGCTGTATAAATATGTCCCCTGAACATGAGTATGAGTTCCTTGAAAATAGGGACTGTTGAGCTCTTTCTAGTTGTATTCCTAATCTTTAGAACAGTGGTTTGGCATTTAAGAAAACACTCAATAACTGCTTTTATTTATTTATATTATTTATTTGCTATATTTATATTATTTATTTATTTGCTATTATCTACCCCCCAAAAAATAATACTTGCAGTTCATTTTCTGAATTATTTCTGCAATCCTTGCCAAAGAGGTTTGGGGTATCTTGAATCAGAATAGTCCCTATGAATCCAGGAGCAGCCAACAAGTGCTCCAAGTCAGCAACTATCAGATAAGTTCCAGAAACCTGAGCAGACGGGATTCCTGTAGGATAGCCAAGAAGACAGAGGCTCTGCTGGGAGTTACACAGATTGTTTCTATTGAGCAAACTTGACTTTGCTGCTAATATTTCAGATCCTATATGTTGATAGCCTTAGTTTGCCACTTGCCAGAAGGAATAAGAACAGCACAAGCCCCAGGCCTGGATCTGCTTGCTGTGGTTTTCCAAACACAATTTTGAACTCTGGCACCTTCCTCCTGGCATGTGAGGGGATAAAGAGGAGTGCAAGACTTGAGCTATTTCAGCTATATGGCATGTACTATTTGGTTAAACTGGATTTCACCATAATATAAAGATCGGAACTTTCGGGAAGCACCTAAACTAAATATTTCTGCTCATGCTCCTAAAATATAGAATGATAGAAATTTAAAAATGCATGAGGTCTCAGAGGCCATCTAGTCCACTCTCCACTCCCACCTCTAATCCACCCCAGTCTCTTTTTATGAAGGAGAAAACTGAGACTCCGAGCAGTTGAATAACCTGTCCAAGATCACAATGGGATTATTTCCCTTATTTCTTTGTCCTCCCCAACTATATTCCAACCAAATGAATCCCTGTGGAAACTACTTGACTCCAGGAAATTCTCTTTGAAAACTGTTCTTAGATATTTGCCTGCAAAATTGCAAGGTAAATGGATGATGGTCCAAGGTCAAACAAGGTAGGACTCGAACCGTGGTATATGCAATTCTGAAGTCACCTCTATTCATTTTGCTGTGCAGTATTATTTCAAATAATTTTTAAAAATAGAAATAGTCAGTATTGACAAGACTAGAGGAAAACTGACACATTAATATGTTTTTGGAAGGACTATAAGTTGGTCCAACTGTTCTGGAAACAATTTTAAATTACCTGAGAGAAAACAAGGTACTAAACTCTTAATTTCATTTGGCCAACTGATCCAACTGGGAACGATCACTCAATAAGCATTTATTAAGCATTTATTCTGTGGCTATCCACATTTCTTTTTTAAACCTCAATCCCACATTTCTATCTAGATGTACCACTGTCACCTTAACTAAATAATTTTGTTTGTTTGTTTTTTTAATTTTATTTAACTAGATGATTCAGAATAATTTCCCATGGTTAAAAGACTCATGTTCCTTCCCTCACTTCCCCCCAACCCCCTACATTATATGATGCACAATTCCACTAGGTTTAACGTGTGCCATCGATCAAGACCCATTTCCTTATTATTAGTATTTGCACTAGGGTGATATTTTAGAGTTCACTTTCCCAGGCATAGCCCCACCGACCCATGTGATAAAGGGATTGTTTTTCTTCTGTATTTCTTTTCCCCCAGTTCTTCCTCTGGATCTGAATAGCGTTCTTTCTTATATGTCCCTCCAAATAGTTCTGGATCATTGCATTGTTACTAGTAGAGAAGTCCATTACATTTGATTGTACCACAGTGCATCAGTCTCTGTGTACAATATTCTCCTGATTCTGCTCCTTTCACTCTGCATCAGTTCCTAGAGGTCATTCCAATTCACATGGAATTCCTCCAGTTTATTATTCCTTTGAACACAATAGTATTCCATCATCAACAGATACCACAATTTGTTCAGCCATTCCCCAATTGAAGGGCATCCCCTCATTTTCCAATTTTTTGCCACCACAAACTGTGCGGCTATGAATATTCTTGTATAAGTCTTTTTCCTTATTATCTCTTTGGGGTATAAGCCCAGCAGTGCTATGGCTGCATCAAACAGCAGACAGTCTTTAGGGGCCCTTTGGGCATAGTTCCAAAATTGCCTTCCAGAATGGTTGAATCAATTCATAACTCAACCAGCAATGCATTAATGTCCCTATTTTGCCACATCCCTTCCAACAAGTATTACTTTCCTTTGCTGTCATGTTAGTCAATCTTCTAGGTGTGAAGTGATACTTCAGAGTTGTTTTGATTTGCATTTCTCTGACTATAAGAGATTTAGAACATTTTTCATGTGCTTATTTATAGTTTTGATTTCTTTATCTGAAAATTGACTATTCATGCCCCTTGCCCATTTATCAATTATAGAATGGCTTGAATTTTTCTACAATTGATTTAGTTCCTTATAAATTCAAGTGATTTGACCTTTGTCAGAGGTTTTTGTTATGAAGATTGTTTCCCAATTTGTGGCTTCCCTTCTAATTTTGACTGCATTGGGTTTTTTTGTACAAAACTTTTTAATTTAATGTAATCAAAATTATCTATTGTGCATTTTGTAATTTCTTATAACTTCCTTGGTCTTAAAATCTTTCCTTTCCCAAAAATCTGACAAGTATACAATTCTATTTTCACCTAATTTACTTATTGTTCCCTTCTTTATGTTCAAGTCATTTACCCATTCTGAGTTTATCTTGGCATAGGGTGTGAGATGTTGAACTAAACCTAATCTCTCCTATATGGTTTTCCTATTTTCCCAGCAGTTTTTGTCGAATAGTGGATTATGGTCCCAAAAGCTGAGATCTTTGGGTTTATCATAGACTCTCTTACTGAGGTCACTTACCCCAAGTCTATTCCACTGATGCTCCCTTCTGTCTCTTAACCAGTACCATATGGTTTTGATGATCACTGCTTTATACTACAGTTTAAGATCTGGTACTCTAAGGCCACGTTCCTTCGCATTTTTTTTTCATTATTGCCCTTGATATTCTTGATCTTTTGTTTTTCCAAATTAACTTTATTATGCATCATTCTTCTCTCTGTTCTAACTAAACTATACTAATGAGTATTTATCAATCTTGACATAGTATCTACCAGGGATATGTGGGATGTCAGGGAAGACTTCTGTTGTGAGAGTTTTCCCAGACCCTTTCAAGGCTGCTGATTCAACTTTGGTGCCCACCTTTCACCCTGCTCTCACCTGTGGCTTCAGGAAGCTGTAGCATGGCAGTAATCATACTCAGGTAATACCCTCTCAGCAGACAGGCTTAACCATGTTGAAGGTAACCTACAAGCCTCAAACCCCTCAGCAAATTAGGGAATATCTACCCCAAGCATGTGAAGACTTCCCCTTGTGGAATGGGTGGATAGAAACACTTTGCTCCAATAGCCTTGAGAGTGACTAAAACAGGTGCTATGGAGACCTTAGAGCTTGCTCATACATCAAAGACACCAAGATCATCCCCTGCATCCTGAGATATTGCCAGTTATCCTGACTTTTGTCTTTCCACTGGATTTCAATGGTTCTGAAATAAAGAGTGAGGCTCTTTATATAACTCGGACTCCCTTAATTTCAATTTATATCAGAGATGTTATCCTGTGATTTCATTGTTCCTTTTTAAAAAAAGGGAGGGATGGACAACAGTATCTACCTCTTCCATTGATTCACATAAAATATTCCCTTTCTATTCCTGAAATGTATTCAAGCCTCAAACAGACCTCTAAGAATCTTTATCTTCCTTCAAGGCTCACCTCAGGATCCCCTCAACTGTTAATGTTTCCTACAACAGAGTATCTCTTTTATTTATTTTATCTCTCTATATTCATGGGGAAGAAAGAAGGGAAGAGAAAATACTATGGAGACACATTCTTCATTGAGAGACACATGGAAGCAGTGTGGGTACCTTATTTCTCCCCCAAAAGACTATAAGAACCACAAATAATGGAATCATGGTCATAAAGTATGACCATTGTATTGCAGCCTGAATGAACCTGGTTTGGAATCCTAGACTTGTCCCTTCTAATGCTTTTATTCTCCTAGCTTCTCAGTTTCTCATGGTCCCTCCTCCAACTTCAGGTTACAGACCAGACCTTCTATTTACAATGGGCACCGAATTGCAGCCAATATCTTCATTTCTTCAGAAGCTGCTCTCTGAATTGAAGCTCACTACACTCCTAGAATTCTCACATTCAATGTATCTTCTATCTATGTAGCTTCTCTTGTGATTGGATGACTTCAGGACCTCCATTTAAGGAAGGTACCCAGGCCTGCCTTTTCTTAATTCCTTTCCAGGCTGCCCTCTGATTTTTGTTCATGATTGTCCCATTATGGACCACATGGGCCAGGTCCTTCATGTCCTCCCACTCCCCCCATTTTCAGCCTCCTTTTAGGTGTTATTTTTCTCAATTAAAAGGCAAGCACTCTTTCTCTTACTACTTGTATTTATATTCCCCATGCTTAGCAGAGAACCAGGTAAATAGTAAAGGCTTTATAAATGCCTTTTGAATGACTGACTGACTAACTGACTGGCATATATCCTTTTACCACCACCTCTACCATTACCCTTCCCCATTCCCAAACCCTAGTAAAATATAAGCTCTTTAAAGCAAGGACTATTTGTGGAATTTGAGAGGGACATTAATCTAATGTCCTTCACAAAAGAGGCATTTAAAGACTATAGATACAGAGAAGAAAGAGATTTTAGAGCCCATCTTCATCCAATCCCCTCATTTTATAGATAAGGAAGGTGAATTTCATAGAACTTAAATGACTTTTCCCAGGTCACCTGTATGGTACACATGAGAAATGGAATGTAAACCCAACCCCTCTGACTCAAGAAGTGAATTCAGTTGGATTCACCCAGAGAAAAGAAAGGGGAAACCTACCTATGTCCACTAGGTCTGTAACATAACCCAAAGTTTCAGTCATCCTGTGAGTTCACTGCCACTTAACTCTTCTTGGTGAGGAAAAAGCCATTTAATCTATTGGGAACTAGGAACAGGATACTGAGAAAATGGGAGGTCCTCTATGCTAACCACTTACTGAAAAAATTACCAGGCCTCAAATGAGATTTTTATAAATGGATTTTTAAAAAGCATACCCCATAACCCATCTCATGGCAGAGGATCACAGACTAAATATGCAGAACAATGCACATATTTGGGGGAGAAGCCAGTATGGGAATTCTTTTGCTCAACACTGCTACTTCTTCTAATTATTTTCTTTTTTTCTTTTTATTATTTTTCCAGTAAGATCTAGAAGTAGGAAGGAAATAAAATAAATCCCTATTGATTTTTTTAATCAAAAGAAAACAGTGAAACAAAACTCAGATATATGTATATGTAGATATATATATAGATATAGATATACATATACATATACATATATATCACTTCTCTTGCCTCTAAAGGCTGAGCTCTAGACGCTGGGCTCAGCTCTCCAATGGGCCAATCCCAGAGTGAGTTGGCCTACACAGACTGCTCAGTGTAGCCCAGTACTTCACTAGTTACACAGCTGGATGAAACCTGTATCTGTCCAAAGGGAGGGAAGGGGGTCCAAACAACTGGTGCCTTTCTTAGTAAGCAGGTGAGGAGACACTATTCCTTAACCAAACACCATGCATATAAAAAAAATGTGTTTCCCTCCTGGTGGATTTTGCTGAAAATATTTCAAAGGGCCTGGATTTTAGGATTTATAGGCCCAAGACAGCCATGCCTTTTTTGGAAACAAAGACTAGTTCTATACAGCCTCATAGTAAATAACTTTCCAACATATTCAAGTGCAAACCAAAAGACTGACTCAGAGTGGGAAAAATATACTAGATTATATTCTACTCTCACATGCCACCACCACCCCTATACCCCCATTAATCAATCAATTATTCAATAAAAAAGTATTAAGGAAAGGTTCTAATTCTGTGGTGGGAGTAGAAGTCAGAAAAGAATGCATTTACACAAAGAACAGATACCCAGTGAGGAAATTATCTAGACTTTTTTTGAGTGCTCTTTCTCTCTGTCTCTGTCTCTGTCTCTGTCTCTGTCTCTGTCTCTGTCTCTGTCTCTGTCTCTCTCTCTCTCTCTCTCTCTCTCTCTCTCTCTCTCTCTAACTTCTACCCTTCCACACTTCCACAATTAATATTAGTCAGCAGCTAAATTCTGTATATGCATGAGTCCAATCTTTACACCTGGCTCTCAATCCACTGAACCACCTAGTTGCTTCCACTTTCTATTTAAGTGATCCTGGGCAAGTCACTTAACCCTATTTGCCTAGCCCTTGCCTTTCTATCTTCATGTTGTTACCAAGACAGAAAGAGTTTAGGAAAAGAAAGGAAAGTCATTTGCAAGATGAATAGCATCTATATTGCCACAAGTTAATTGTCCTTGTTGAAGCCAAGTTAAGAGATGCGGTTTTCCTGGCCTCAGCTTCATTAGAACAGTCACTTATTCTCAGAGAATAGCAACTCTATGGTTTGTTAATTCTATAAAATACCTAGCATAATGTAGATTATAAATTAGTCTATAATGGCATAACTAATTGAGGTGGCATTTATCTGTGGAATAGGACATAGATCAGATGACATCACCATGATTCCCCAAGTAAAATAAGAAAAGTAATCCTTTAAAATAATGAAGGAACATTTTAGGAACAAGACATATGACCTGAATAGAGCTTCATTTGAAATGACAGTTTGTTTCTCAGATGACAATTTGGAGTTTCAGTGCTAAAAGAAATAAAGTCAACACCAATAAGAATGAACTTACCACTTTTGTAGTTTGAGGGACCATGTCCCTTTTTACAAATAGGCTAGGGGACACTGGATTCTTATCCTTTACTTTCTTCTGTTGTTCCAACTTCTGAATAATGTCTGAAATTTGATAAAATGAAAACTTAGTCTGAATATCAAGAACATTTTGACAATAATTCATTAGACTGTGAAATCAACCAGATGAAGTGGTGGCATTCCCATCTGTTGCATCCTTTAAACCTGGACTGGAAAAGACACAGTGAGCTCTAGTTCTCTTCACCAACACCATCCCCCACAGCCTCTTCCCCAACCCTTTTTTCTTCTCTCTCTCTCTCTCTCTCTCTCTCTCTCTCTCTCTCTCTCTCTCTCTCTCTCTCTCTCTCTCTCATGCCTCCATGTAAGATGTAGATTTGGTATAATATCTATTCTATAATCTGTCTTAGAAATGACAGCTACAAGTAATTAAAATGAATTTGAATTTTGTTCCATATATTCTTCTGTACTCCGGGGACTTTTATTTTTACCTTTGGTGAAACAGAATATATACACTTCATTAAAATAGAAGTCTTTGGTTCTAGACTTTTGGTAAGTCCAACTATGAAGTGAGAAACAAAAATAGAAATCCTTTTCTCCACCCTTTCCATTCAATATTGTCATTGTAGATCATAGAATAATAGATTTAAATCTAGAAATGTCCTTGAAGGTGATTGATACCCTCTCCCCATTTTCAGATGAAAGAACTGAGGCAAAGAGGGATGAAAAGACATTTCTTTGGACTTTCTAGGCACTCCTGACTCCCGTTAAGTCATGATGCCTTTTAATAAGTGAAAGATTCTAAGGTTTTTTTCTTCCTCTCACTTACATGTAAAAACAATTTCCAACATTTTTCAAAGAATATTAAGTCTCAAATGCTTTATTTCCCTCTCTAACCCTCAATCTCCACCTATTGAGATGGTAAGCAATCCCATACATATTTTACATGTATAATCACATAAAACATTTTTTCCTGTGCTAATCTTTAGTGGAAGGAAATTCAAACAAAAAATTAAGAGAGAAAGAGAAAAAAAGTTTGCTTTGGTCTGGATTTGGACTCCATCAGTTCTTTCTCTGGAAGTGGATGAAATTTTTTATCATGAATCCTTTGGGATTGTTTTGGATCACTGTATTGCTGAGAATATCTAAATTATTCAAAATTGTTCAATGAAAAGTATTCCTGCCACTGAATGCAATGTTCTTCTGGTTCTGCTTATTCCACTTTGCTTCAGTTCTTTCCAGGTTTTTTTGAGCTCCTCCTATCCATCATTTCTTACAGCATAATAGTATTCTATTACAATCATATACTATAACTTACTCAGTCAATCCCCAATTGATAGGTATGCCCTCACTTTCCAATTAGTTGCCACCACAAAAAGAGGTGTTTGAATTATGTGCACATATAGGTTCTTTTTGTATTTTATCTCATTGAGTTACAAACTTAATAAAGGTTTTATGTGGTCAAAGGGAATGTACTATTTTATACCCATTTGGGCATAGGTCCAAATTGCTCTACAGAATGATTGAGTCAGTCCACAATTCCCTCAACAATGTCTTTGTGTCTCAATTTTTCTACCTCCCCTCAAAATTTTATCATTTTCCTTTCCTGTCATAATAACCAATCGGATAGGTGGGAGTGGTATTTCAGAGTTGTTTTAATTTGCATTTCTCTCTATAATAGTGATTAGAACATTTTTTGCACAACTATAGAGAACTTTAATTACTTTGAGAACTGCCTCTTCCTGTCCTTTGACCATTTATCAATTGGGTATTGACTTATATTCTTATATATTCAACTAATTTCTCTATGTATTTGAGAAATTAGGCCTTTATTAGAGAGACTTCTAAAAATATCCTACTATTATGATTACTGTGTACTATTTTCCATGCTATTTCCCTCTGTTTAATTTCTGACCATCACTTTACCTTTCTATCAGCCCCACCCTCCTCTTATTCCCTTCCCCTCCACTTTCTTGTATATTAAGATAGAATCCTATGCCCAATTGATTGTTTATGTTCTTCCCTAGTTAAGTCAATTTTAGTTAGAGTAAGGTTCATGTATTCCCTCCCTGCCTCCTCCATCTTCTTCACTGTAAAAGGTTTCATGCCTCTTGGATGAATGACAATTTACTTCATTCCAGTTTTCCTTTCCTCTACTCCCAATGCATTCTATTTTTCATGCCTTTATTTTACTTTACTTTTTATATCATCCCATCATATTCAACTCACACTCTTGCCCTCTGTCTCAGCATACTCCATCTAACTGCCCTAATAGTGTCAAAATTCTTAGGAGTTACAAAAATCAGCTTCCCATGTAAGCATGTAAACAGTTCAACCTTATTGAATGCCTTTTTATTTCTTTTTTCTTGTTTATTTTTTGAGTTTCTTTTGAGTCTTGTTTTTGAGAGTCAGATTTTTCACTGATCTGTGGTCTCTTCATCTGGAATATTTGTAAGTCTTCTATTTTATTGAATATCGAGTTTTTCCCCTGAAAGATAATGCTCAATTTTGCTATGTAAGTTTTCTTGTTTTGAAGTCTTAGCTCCTTTGCACTCTGGAATTTTTCAAGCATTCAGATCCTTTAATGTAGGAGCTGCTAAATCTCATGTTATCTTGACTGTGGCTCCATATTTAAATTTATTTTTTGGAAACTCACAATATTTTCTCCTTGACCTGGGAATTCTGCAATTTGACTATAATATTTCTGGGAGTTTTCTTTTGGAATCTCTTTCAGGAGGTGACTGGTGGATTCTTTCAATTTCTATTTTACCCTCTGGTTTTAGAATATCAGAGTAATTTTACTTGATAATTTCTTGAAAGAATTTCTTGATGATGACCAAGCTGGTTTTTTTTATCATGGCTTTAAGGTAGTTCAATAATTCTTAAATTGTCTCTTCTTTATCTATTTTCCATGTCAGTCATCTTTCCCAATCAAATATTTCACATTTTCTACTATTTTTTCATTCTTCTGACTTTGGTTGTTTCTTAATGTCTCATAGAACCATTGCCCAATTCTAATTTTTAAAACATGATTTCCTTGAGTAAGTTTTTATATCTCTTTTTTCATTTAGACAATTGTACTTTTTAAAAGTTAGTCTGTTTATTGGATTTTGTGCCTCTTTTGCCAATTGATCTATTCTGGTTTTAAGAAATTAATTTCTTCAGTTTTTTGCCCCTTTTAACAAGATGTTGATTCATGTTTTTCCTGTATCACTCTCATTTCTTTTACCAACTTTTCAACTTCTCTTATTTGATTTTTTTTATCTTTTTTGAGGTTTTCCACTAATTCTTTTTGTGATTGAATGCAATTCATATTTTTCTTGGTGCTTTGGATGTAGTAGTATTGACTTCATTGTCTTTTTCCAAGCTTGTGTTATGATATTCCCTGATAACTTTCTATATTGAGTTTCTTTTTCTGTTTTTAGCTCACTTTCTAGTCTTTTAATCTATTCTTTTAATTGTAAAAAAACTGTTAAAGTTGGATTCTATAAATGTGGTAAAGGAAGCACTGTTCCATGTTTGAGGTTCTTTTTTGAGGTTTTCCATTCATTCTTTTTCTGGGAATTCAGTTTTCAGTTCATCCAAGGTGTTATGATATAAGGAGACTTGTATTTAATACTCTCCCAGACTGTCCTCGGGTTTGTAAGTAACCCCAAGTCCTCTTTTTCCCCTTGGAAGTGTGACCAGGGTCCCATATTCCCTGTGACTGCAAGTACTGATGTGTGCTAGTGCTCCTCCTCACCCTGAGGCTGAGACCCAAGACTGCTACTTACTTGTTCCTGTGTATGGTCAATGCAACAAAAGTCTTGTACCGAAAGCCAGCAAAGGGACCCCTGTGATCTTCTGAGAAGTTGCCCAATCCCTTTACCATCTGTGGCAGCTGATTCACCTGTGTCCAAGACCTACTGTTGTGGTGGGGCCTACCTTGGTATGATGCTTTACACTAGATCTTTCATGCTGGTCTTCTAAGTTGTTTTGGACTGAAAATTTATTTGACCCTGTCTTTTGTGGGTTTTGCTGCTCCAAAATTCATTTTGAGGTTTTATGTCATAGATATTTTGGAGGACAATTTGTTAGAGATCAGGTGAGACTCTATACCCCCATCTTGGTTCTGCCCCCACCATTAATCATTTAATACATACCGTTTAACCAACTGACTCAAAAAAAATGAATTTAAAATTTAAAGTTGATACTTTTTTTCCAAATCCATATTGTGTTTGCTTATCATTTAGCTTTTCATTATCATTCAACAGTTCATCAGCATGCTATTATTAGAAAAATCTCAAGAAGTTCTCCTTATATTTTTGGGTAAAGGAGTTAGTATAGCCTAGTGGGACCAGTATTACCAAGCCAGTAAGATTTTGAGCATGATCTCTGTTAAATTGGAACCTGTTAGTTTAGGTTTGATTTTAGGACCAAATGAAATCATTTAATGGTTAATAAAAATATGATAAGTTATCCTTAATATAATAAAGATATGCAATAAGTATACAGTGGCACTTAGCTTCTAGAAATATGCCTACATCCTTGTTTTGATATAGAAATGTCATCTGGACATAATATGGTTGTGAGTCATGTGGCTTTCCAACATCCACCAAGTCAGAAGGATAACTATGAGTGGATGGGCCTTTTTATACTGTTAGATAACAAAGCTACATTAAGTAAGGTAGGGAATGATGGGATCCCATGTATAGTTTTGCCATCTTTTAAAGGAAATTAATCCCTGGCATTCAGGTAGGAGTAAATCTTGGTAAATAATGTCTCTTATAGTCCAACAGTGGCAATGTTTGCTATTTCCCAACAGCTTAGACAAGTGGGGAAATGCTAATCACCAGTAAATGGTCCACTAAATGATAAATTTCTTTCACCATGAAACAAAGTATGTTTACCAGTTTACCTGTCTGGTTATTTTGTGCTTTAACAGAGCAAAATATCAGAAAAAGTGGCAAGAAATCAGCAAGAATTATAGTTTTTTTAGGCTATCTATAAATAATAAACTGTTATCTATAAATATTAATTTAACTATAAACATTAATTTAATTAATGTAACAATAATCATGGGATCTTTGTACAGTGAACAGTGAGTTGATATAATACTAGAGGAAATGAATTACATAAATATTGACATTTTCACTGTAAATGATTGAAGGACATTAAAACTAAAGGAAATGATGGTTCACAGGTTTACCATGAAGAGGCAAATCAAATAAAGAAGTGAGCAGAACAGATTTCATCTTAGTTTTGAAGTCAATGGGAAACAATTTTATAAGATTGTTGATTATTGTCCTTTCCAGTATTCATGATAATCATAAAAAGAAAGTCTACTAGGAAAATAATTGCATTCTGTTATGCAAATATTCTACAAAGAAATTAATAATACCCTCTAGATTGTCAACATGAGCCTTAATATTTTGAGATGTTAATACCTTAAAAAGGATGCTGAAAATAGTTTGGAAAATATAGGTCATAATTAAAAATGAGAGAGATCAAAAGTTTATAGTTAAAAATCTCATCATTATGAAAGAGGTATAAAACACTATGCCTGGTGAGTCCTACCCACCAAATAAAAAATCACAAAATGAAATTAACCATATCTTGGTTTGTACTATGTGAGTTTCCAATTGAACTATGTGCAATCAATAGACAAATTTAAACAAATTAGTTCTATCATAACCTATTCAAACAAGCTGTTGACATCAAAAAATGGAAAATGGAGAAAATTAAAGACATAGATTTTAATTATCACCATTTAAAAAAAGCATTTAAAATAACATGTCAACCACCACAGAGAAGAGAGAAAAATATCCCAAAAGCAAACTCAATCAATTGGCATTTGATCTCCTTTTTGTTAAAGAGGAATATGACCACCAAAGACAGCATTGATAATAGCATACTAACTCAATGTTAAAAGAAGACAAAAGAACATGCCATAAAATTGTTGGCAGTCTTCCCTTGGAATGTCAGGCAGTGGTGAGAAAAATGTCTATAGAAGGTTTGATCTGATATCTTACCTAGTCAGATCATTCATAAAGGACAGAGGAAAGACAACAAACAAAATGAATTGGAACATATTTAATAGCATTTCTATAACAATCTAACCTCATCATCCACATCAATAGAAGCCATATTTGAACAATGACACATCAGTACCTGGTATGTTCTTAAGAAAAATAAGTGGAGAAGAGTAGCTGGACCAGATGAAATATACACTGAAGAAATCTATATCAGAGGTAGCACAGTTTTGAAAGTAGAATGATTTATTTTTAAGATATTTCAAAAAGTGGGAGATTCTATATAACTGGGGGAAATAATTATTGGTCTCAATTACTAAAACAATATAACCAAAATAACATTAGCTATTACTAAACATTTTCCTCTCTACTTAGTAACTTTTATGAGAATGATCTATGCATGTTTGGAGGATATAAATGACAAAACAAGTAGGCATGCTTACATTGACAGTGTTCTATGGCAGACCATATCTTCAAATTCCCTGTAATAAACTGACCAAAAATTATAAATAATAAAAGTTCCTATCATCTTAAATGGTTAATTAAAAAAAAAACTTTTGCCTTGGTACAGTATCTTTATTTGAATCTTCAGAAGTGGGTAGCAGTTATCTAGTGTATATGTCTTGATTTCCTGAGTCACATACTAGAACATATCACAAGAAAGAAATACAACTATTTACAGATTTACAGATTTTCCAAACCTTTTGAGAAGGGAGCACCAACTACTATTCTTTATTCCATTTTCCTCTGACTAATTGGATGATCTCTCACCCAACAACACCTCTGGAGCCTTAACATCAATCCACATGAAACAAGTTGCTACTTCCTCCTCTGGAGGTCCAGTTCCTGATGCTTCATAGACACTGCTTGACTGCAAGAATTAAATGGTCCTTCTTCATCCCATTTGCCTCTTGCTGATATCCTGCCATTCTCCAACTTCCTGACTCAAGTGTCTTACTCAGCTTCTTCAGATCTTTATTTTTCCTTGATTTTGACACTGAAGTCCTTCTTTAATAGTTTTTTCTTCAGTCTTTTAGATAACCTAGTAAGTAAAGAGGCTAGTAAACCTGAGCCAATTTACCTTCTCTTCTAAAAAGTAGAACAGTCTCTATTTTGAGCACTGATAACAATACTTTGGCTATAATGGAAATATAAACACCATGCATCTTGAACAGGTCACTACAAAATTCTTTCAATTCTCCATAACTGTTGTGAATTGTTCTTCAGTCCTTTGGCATTCTTCTGAGCATCACTACACCTCCCTCCTCTCCATAAACCCCAGTGAATACCATTTGAAATTTCTTACCTAACCTATATTAAGCAGTCATGAACTTGCATCTTAATAGAAGAGGCAGGGGGAAGCTGGGTGGCTAAGTGAATTGAGAGCCGGTCTCAGAGATGAGAAATCCTAAGTTCAAATCTGGCCTCAGATACTTTCTAGCTGGGTGAAACTGGGAAAGTCAATTAACCCCCATTGCCTAGACCTTACTGCTCTTCTGCCTTAGAACCAATACACAGTTTTCATTCAAAGGTGGGAGGTAAGGGTTTAAAAGAGAAGAGACATATATTAACAAGCCTTCCTATTCTTGAAGCTCTCTGCTTTTGCAGCCTCCTCATACTAGAATATCCCTTTGCCCCATGTTCTGATGGCCTTTGACCCATCCTCTGATTGGTCAGTGCTTCTCTGAACTGCCATTTTGAGAAAGTACCCAGAAGGGGCCCATGTTCATGCCTTCAGACTTCTTCCTCCTCCTCTTGACTACACCAAAAGTACCTTTTCAATGTTCCCTTCCTTTCCACCTTTTAGGCTCCTTTTCTGTTTTGTCTTCCCCCATTAGGTTGTAAACTTCTTAAGGGAAAGATCTAACTTTTTGTTTTGCTTGTATCTGTATTCACACTTAATAAATGCTTGTGGACTTGACTTATTGACTTGTAATGAATTACTCCTAAAGCTCTCTATCTGTGGAGACTCAGGAGACTCTTCATGTATAAGGGGTCACCTGAGCAGAATTTTAAAGTAAACAATGAATTCTGAGTCAGAAGTGAAATTAGAGTAAATTATAGAAATAAAAGACAGGCTTTGCAAAAGTACAGAGAAATGGAATCTTGTGTAGAAGGAAGAGCAAAATGACTAATTTGGCATGACTTTACAATTTGGGCAAAGAAGTAACATATAAATTTGGAAAGGTAAATTAGAATTTGATCATGAAGTTCTTTAAAAATTAACCAAAGGTGATGAGATACTATTGTGCTCAAAGAAATAAATGAACTGGAGGAATTCCATGTGAACTAGAACAACCTCCAGTAATTGATGCAGAGTGAGAGGAGCAGAACCAAGAGGACATTGTACACAGAGACTGATACACTGTGGCACAATCGAATGTAATGGACTTCTCCAGTAGTGGCAATGCAATTATCCAGGACAATTCAGAGGGATTTATGAGAAAGAACACTATCCACATCCAGAGAAAGAACTGTGGGAGTAGAAACACAGAAGAAAAACAACTGCTTGATCACATGGATCGATGAGGACATGATTGGGGATACAGTCACCCTAGTACAAATACTAATAATATGGAAATAGATCTTGATAAATGACACATGTAAAACCCAGTCCCAGCTATGGGAGGGGTTTGGGGGAAGAGATGGAAAGAATATGATTCTTGTAACCATGAGAAAATATTCTAAATTAACAAATTAACTAAAAATTTTTTAAAAATCAAATGAGAAAAATTAACCAAAGGATTTTATATCTGATCCTACAGAAAACAAGAAGCATTATAGTTTGTTAGGTAGGGAAGTGTCATATTCAGATGAAACTTCAAGAAACTTCTTTTGGCAGCCTAGTGATAAAGATGCAGAAAGCTGGACTTCAAGCACTCTTCTACTTTATACCTATCATAGCCCTATTATAATGCTTTGCACATAGTAGTCCTAAATAAATGTGAATTGAATTCAATGAAATTGACTTAGAATAGGAGTTCTTAACTTTTCCTGTGCCATAGATACCTTTGGCACTTTTATGAAGCCTATGAATAATGCTTAAATTCTTAAAATAAAATGCATACAATAATTAAGGAAACCAATTATATAAGGTGATCAAGGAAAAAGGAGAAGAAACCATATGTTCTAAAATATTTATAGTAGCTCTTTTTGTAGTGACAAAGAACTGGAAACTGAAGAGTTGTCAATCAATTGGGAACTGGCTGAAAAAAAATGTGATATATGATTGTAATGGAATACTATTGTGCCTTAAGAAATGACAAAAAAAAATGATTTAAAAAAAAGCCTGGAAAGACTTATATGGAGTGATGCAAAGTAAAGTAAGTAGAACCAAGAGATTGTTGTACACAGGAACAACAATAATGTATAATGATCAACTATTAATTGTGTTAACTATTATCAATAAGGCAATAAGACAAAAAAAAGAATATCCACCACTATAGAAAGAACAGCTGGGGTCTGAATGCAGATCGAAACATTCCACTCTTCATTTTATTTCTTCCTATGAATTCTAAGCAAAATGTGTCTTGTACCACAATATGACAAACATAGAAATATGTTATATGATAATATATGTGCAACCTATATCATAAGGAGATGGGTGTAGAAGGGAAAGAGAAAAAAGACAGATTTTTGAACATGCCTAATGTGATAATTTGTTTCTCTTAGATAAGGATATTTATTATAATTTATTACATATATATAACAAATCGTATATATTATGTTATCATTATGTTATATGTTATACATTATATACAATATACATTATATACATTAAAAATAATAATTAGTAGCTCACAAAGAAAGCTTATGGACTGCAGGATCAGAAACTCTAACTAGAGGTTGGGTAATGATGCTTGTAAGAGGACAGCCAAATGGAAAAAACCTAGCTTGTCTGAAAATGAAACTATCAGGGTCTCGAAAGATATAAGGTACTTTTCGATGTCTTGTTTTCTTCAGCTACAAATAGGAATAATTGTACCTGTCCCTCTATACCACGCAAAAAATGCTTGGAGAGTAAATAAGATGTTATATATGAATGCATTTTGAGTTCTCTGGAAGAAAAGCACTATATAATTTATGATATTGTTATTATTATAGTTATTAGTCATCTTTGCTTGAATTTATGTAGTGACTCATCCTAAATTAAGCCTGTAGAACAATGAATGGGGGAAAAATTATGAGACACACAAGTATTCCCTGTCCTCATAAAAGACTGTGGTACTCAATTCTTGAGTACTCTTACTAACAGAAGAGACTTTAGGGACCATCTTTTGATTCATTATTTGCTAGTCCTCATCTTCTCTGACTCACTCGGTCTAATAATGCACCAAACATTTTAGCAGTGACGTCTGCTTTCAATAAATTATCTTTAACATTCCCATACAGATTCTGATGATTGTTAGAGAATCCACTAGTTTCTCCAATGGCTGCATGTTTCTTAGGAAGTCAGAGATGGTTGCCCTTTTTTCCTCCCTCCCTTTGCCTTTTAGATCCCAACTTATAGTCTTGAAATTTCTTTCTGCAATATTCTTATTGTTTCTTGGGCCTGGTTCTTTAATATCTCATACAAGTCTATTTTTTCCATTGTAAATTGCTTTCAAACTTCTCTGTTCTTCCTCCTTGGAAATTTTTTTAATTCGTTCCCCACTCTCAATACATTTGCTTCTAAGTGGTAGATATATCCCTTGGGCTTATACCAATTTATTTTTTAACACTTTCCCTTTTCCCTTCTGCTGCCTTAGATTCTCTCCATTATATTATTCTGTTATCACATTTTATTTGCAGTCATTACTCCTTCCCTTTTTCCTAAATTTTGTCATATGAAAATTCAATAATCTTGTTTTTTCCTTCTTGACTCTTATTTTCTTTATGGAGGCCTTACAAGATGATACTGTCTCTGTGCCAGTGCTACACTAAGTATGGATCTCCTGGTAATTTGTTTAGCTTTACCTAAGAAAAAGGGAAGAATTATTCCCTTCTAAGGTCTTTTGGTCTTATATTGCTTAAGAAAACTGCTCTGCTCCTTGGGCTTGCCTCTTCCATTTAGCACCTATTTCTCCCAGACTATAAACAGCATTAGGGCAGGACCCATCACTCACTAATCTTTGTAGGTAGCTGAACACAGAGTTCAGAGCACAGTAGGAAGTGAGAAACAAACAAGCATTTATATAACACCTACTATGTGCCAAGCGCTTTTAAAATGTTCTCATTTTATCCACATAACAACTCTATAAGGCAGTTATTATTATTATTATCTCTACATTACAGGTGAGTAAATGGAGGCAGACAGAGTTTAAGTGACTTATTCAGGGTCATACACCTAATAGGAGTCTGAGACTGGGTTAGAACTTGGGTCTTCCTGATTCCAGGCCCAGCACTCTCTATCCATTGCTTTTCCTAGCTGACTCAGTAAAAGCTTAAATACTTGTTGGCTTGAAATGAGTAGTGCATATTCATTTCCAGGTATCAGAAGGCATTCTATATTTTCCTTAGTTTCATTGTGTTTATCCTAAAAATTTAGGGAAAGATAAGATTGGTTTCACTTCTAAACTAGCTCCCTCAAAAGGTGCTGGCAAATGTAAACTCTGGGGAAATCTCGTCCGATGGTAGGAGGTATGAGAGTAGTTTGGGATTGCTATCAAATGCTGCCTTTTAAAAATATTTTTGAATAAATCCAATAAGCACTTATTATGTACCAGCTATGAGCCTGAAACTGTGCCAGGCACTAGGAATGTAAAGAAAAGCAACAACTTTTTAAAACAATCTAATGTGGAAGAGAATGTGCAAAAGATATGTACCAACATAATGCCCATTGAATAATCAAAGATAATCTCAGAGGGAAGGTGGTAGCATTCCAGGGATGGAAAAAAGGTTTCTTGTAGAAGATAGGCCATTAGGTGAGTCTTGAAGGAAATCAGGGAAGGGAGGGGGTGATGATGAGAAAAGAGAGAGTTCCAAGGCATGAGGGAACAGTGAGGGGAAAATGCACAGAGGCGGGAGATAGAGAGTCCTGTGCAAGGAACAGCAAAGAGACCAAAGTCACTGGACTGCAGAGTGTGTGTGGGAAGGGGAAGGAGGTTAATGAAGGACATTAAAAGCACCTCATTTTCCACATCACAAGGTGAAGGGCATCTGAATCCTTGGAGCATCTTTCTTTGATTCAGAGATTGGGAGAGAGTTCTCTAGGAAGAGATGCTCAGTAAACATTTGCTGTTGCTGCTAATTTTTTTTGTCCAGGATGAACCTGTGATATTATAAGGATAGGAATTCCATAGAATGGAAACTCATTCTATCAACAGCTTTTCATTGATCTATAATCTTAAGAAGATAAGTGACTCACCAATTTGTCATACAGCCAGGGTTAAGGACAAACCCCAGCACCACATACCAAAATAAATAGAAATAAGCTTAGATAGATTATATATAAATAAATAGATATAGATTATAGATAGATAATAATATAAATATGTATATTGTAAATAGATAGATTATATCTAAAAACTATTGAAGAATCCTGGTTTGGGAGTTAGAGGACCTGGACTTAAATCTAAGGCTTCCTCAAGTACTGATTCTGCTTCATAATTGTATGACCTTAAGCAAGTTATTTAGGTCCTCTGTGCCTCAGTTTCCCACTCTGTAAAATGAGAGAGGTAGATAGAAGGCATCTTCCAGCCTTTTATATATTATCCTATTTACCAAAAATAATAAATTTCTTTATGACAATATGTGTAATGAAGTCAGTCAACAAATATTTCTAAAACTCCCACTATGAGTCAATCATTTTGCTAAGTGCTGAGGAATACAAGGAAAGAGAAAAGAAAGTCCCTGCTCTCAAGGAACTTATATTGTGATGGGGAGCTTACAGTCAGGTTTACTGTAACCTAGTCCACATTTCTAGTCCTAATGTCAAAGGTGCTCCCATCATTCTTTTTTGAAAACACCATCCCATGGAGTCTGAAAATCCCAAGATATTAAATGGGACATGACTGCCATGAGCTGAGTCCTCATTTACCTTCCTCCAACATCCCCACCTACTGCATGCCCAAGTGAGATAAGCAGAAGTAGGAGGGAATTGTTCATGTTTGTAAGGAAGCCACAAAAAGAGCCAAGTGCAATAAAGCTGAGGGTTAAAAAAATCCAGCAACCCTCTGCCTGGGCAACTGCTGCACGCCTAGAATATGCAGCATTACATTGGCTGTGCAGGTGCAGGATGATGGCTGGTGTCTGTGAGGATGATTACCCTAATCAGGGAAGCTGCCAAACAACTTCAGCACATTCTGGGGCATGTAAACTGCCCAAGAAACAATGCTGTCAGCAGTGTCCTTTCTGAGGCGAGGACAATATGTGTGGGAGAAGGGGTATAACAATTCCCAGGCAGTTACCTAAAGATCTTGGTTCTAGAGACTGGGAGCAGAGTGAAAGAAGCTATTCTCCTTTACAGGAGGAGTCATCCCCATGGATACTAATGTGATAGAATGGTCAAAGATTAGAAAAATGTAGGAGATATTGTGTTTAAAAAAACAGATCACTAAAATCTGTGTGTAGTTAATTTTCTTCAGTGGGCACACATCTCCGACTACTCCTTGACGTCTTTTCTTTTTGCTTCCCACAGTCATTAGACATTTGTTAAGTGCCTACTATGTGCTAAGATACAAGTAAGAAAAAAAGTCAGACCCTGGCTTCAAGGAGTTTACAGTCTAATGGAAGAAAGATGATACACAAAAGGAAGCAGAAAAGGGAAACACCTGGAAGTACTTAGAAGGGAAGGAGGACATGATGTTCATGGAATTGAAACCAAGCAGAGCCCTGGTTGGAAAATGACGAGTTAACTTGGAAAGTTCTGAGCCCTTTATAAATGAACGCTTTGAGAGGCGTTTATTGCTCTGCCCCCAGTCCTCCAATCAGAGGGGGAAAGCAACTGAGAAGGTGTTGAGTATCAAAACTGAGTCAATTGGCATAATGATGAGATTTCAGGCCAATTCTGGGGAAGGCACAATTTTGGAATTGAAACCAAGCAGAGCAAGCTAATTGAAAATAAAGGCAAAGAGCTCTCTGAAGAGATTCCCTCATTTGGGCTTCTGAAATTTTCTAATCAGACAAACACCTCATTAGAAGTGATTTCATAGGTTATCTACTCCAAGAAATTTTAGGCAAAAGTTCTAAGAAATCTGTCTCTTTTGCTAGCCCCTTGTCTTTTCCCCACTTCCTTAAAAGCTTGATGTTGCTGAAAGGTCCACCCTAGACCTTCCTCCTCATGTTCTCTCCATATTCTCCAATTTGACATAATCTAGCTACTCCAAAATCTTCAGTGTCTCCCTATTATCTCTAGTTTAAAATGAAAAATACCCTAGAATTTAAGCCCTTTCCTCATCCCAATGCTAAATAGATAGAACATGAAAGCTAGAGTCCAGAGCACCTGAGTTTGAATCAGTCTCAGACATTTATTAGATGGAAAATCACTGAACTTCTGTCTCAGTTTCCTCAACTGTAAATGGAGTTAATAATAGCACCTACTTCACTGAGTTGTTGGGAAAATCAAAGGAGATTATTGTAAAGCACTTAGCACAATGCCTGTCACGTGATTGTGGTTATTGTCCAGTGGTATCAGACTCTTCATAATCTCATGGAACATAGGGTTTTCTTGGCAAATATATTGGTTTTCCTTTTCCTCTCCAGTTTTATACAGAGAGGAATTAAGTGGCTTGCCTAGAGCCGCACCACTAGTATGTGAGGAATTAAATTTACGGTTTGACTAAATATGTGAGAATTCTAAAATAATATGGTGGCAGCCAATTTAAATATTATAGCTCAAGTTAAAATGAATTTTAATACCTTTTATTTACAAAGAGGTAGAAAGAGTAAGAGAAATACAAAAAGAAGGTAGAGAAGATGTCTAGCCTATCACACTAAATATTGGTTTGGTGTTTGACTCAGCCCAGCAGGGCTTGTTAACCCTTTGACTGGGGGACCTAGGGTTCCATACATGAGGCTTCCTCCAAGAGGGGAAGGCCTCTATGGAACTAAACTCTCTCCAGAAACCATGAAAAGAAGGCCAGCTACTCACTCACCCAAGAGCCAGTCCAAGAACCAAGGTCCCAAGTTGAAGCCAACGTTCAAGTTGTAGTTCCAAGTCTCAGTCCCAGTCCAAGATCCTCTAAGCTGAAGCTCAAGGGGAAGACGACTACTGAAAACAACCACCAAAGAAGATGAGGACTTTTATAGTCCTTTTTCTCCTTTCCCCTCTTCATAGGGGCCAATCACAGCTTTCAAATTGCCTAGAACTGCCAGTGTGGCAGTGTATATGGGATTCACATCTTTCATCCTCTGAAGTTGTCAACTCTTATCATAGGATTAACAAGTTTCTGATTGATTGGGTTAAAAGGATGGAGCTCTCCAAGTAAGTGACTTGTGAATTCTCTTATTTGATGGCTTACAACATATTATGTTGGGGTGTTTTCAGTTTTGGTTGATCAATTTAAAAGTTGTTGATGATAGACAAAGAAAGTCTGATTCACACTTCACAAGTACGTGTCTGAGGTCAAATTTGAACTCTGATCTTTCTGACTCTGGGCCCAGTGCACTATCCAATTCACCATCTAGTTACCCTTACCCACACATATTTTTCTTTTGTTCCCTATCTGGTTTCCACCCTTTCAATCATTTCTGAATTCTCTCTTTAATATATTCTGTTCTAATCAAACTGGACCATTACTGCTATCCTATAGATTCTGTTCCAACTCTGACTTCCAGACCTTTGCATGGATGTTCCTGTATCCAGGATGTCCTCTCTCATTCCCTCTATATGTTAGGATTCCTATTATTAGCACTTTCTCCCTCTTGAAATTACTTTCTACAGTTTCCTAATACTTTGCCATTTATTTGTGCTCATATTGCATCTGGTGGAATGTAAATTTCCCTACAAGCAGGTACCATTTAGTTTTAACTTCTCTTCCTTCCTACAAACCTAAAATTATTAGTTAGTTGAATTTGTTAACATCTCAGAATCTTTCATTTAAAAAGGACTTGTAACATATCAGACAAATGTTACTTCATTCCCTCAAAGATTTTTTAAATTTCATCCACATTATCTATGCAGATTATATCTGTAGGGGGTGGATGGGGTGTTCATGGAGGGGTAGTATCTCTGGTATGGAGGGCTTGTCATGCCCTCGTAGGGCAGCTCTCCAGCCTCTGACCCCCACCTGACACCCAGCTCTCACTTGTGGCTCCCAGTAGCTGCTAGCATGCGGCAGCGGCCACATCCCGGGCAATGGCTTCGACAGGCCGGCTAAACATTGTGAGAGTAGCCATCAGGTCATCGTAGACCCCTGGTGAACTAGGGCTTTGCTCACCCAGCATGTGAAGACTGATTCAGCTGAACAGGCGGAAGAAACCAACAAGAAGTTTCAACGGCTGAGATGGCGATGCAGCAAAGCACTGTGGAGTGCTTAGGGCATGATGGAGCACAAAAGACAACATGGCCATCCAGTGCAGCTGAGGAAGTCTCCAGAAGTAACAATTTTTTGTGCCATTGGGCCCAGGCTTCCAACGCCGAGAGAGTGGGACTGTCTCTGTGCATTGGCTTTTCCACTTAAATCTCTTTAATGCACAAGTGTCTTTGTGCACACTCATCTATCCTGACCCCGTCCACCCTCTTCAAGACCTGCGGCGATGGGGGAGTGGTGACACAACAGGTGGAGGTGACCACTGGCAGTTGTAGTCACGATCCTGCACATAGGCGCTGTGGGCAGCAGGGACATTCGGCAGCATCCTGGGCGACTGAGCAGCCCTCTCTAGGACAGCACTGCTCACCCTAATCAAGGGAGGGGACTATAAAAGGTGTCCCAAACATTGCCTGCCCTACAAACACCCGGTCAGCACACTGTGGCTGGCAGGTCATCCCTTTAAGCGGTCGAAATCAAAAGAAACAAAATACAAAGAAACTCCTACTAGGAGCATGGAACACCAGAACATTACTTGAAAGAGAGAATACCCCAAGACCTGAGAGAAGAACAGCTCTAATCGGTAAAGAACTGCCACGATATAACATCGACATCACAGCCTTAAGCGAAACACGCTTACCAGAAGAGGGATCACTCAGCGAACCCACCACTGGATACACCTTCTTCTGGAAAAGTAGAGCCACAAACGAAGACAGAATCCATGGTGTTGGCCTGGCCATCAAGACAAGTTTGCTCAAACAGCTGCCAGACTTGCCTGTGGGCATCAGCGAGAGGCTCATGAAGATCGGTTTACCTTTCAGCAAAGATCGATATGCCACAATCATCAGCGCATATGCCCCAACACTGACCAGCACAGAGGAGACCATCGAGCAGTTCTACTCTGACCTGAGTGCCCTCCTGCCCTCAGTGCCCACAAATGACAAGCTGATACTACTGGGAGACTTCAACGCCCGCGTTGGCCAGGACCATGAAAGATGGAAAGGAGTGCTCGGCAAACACGGCTTAGACAAAATGAACAACAATGGCCTAATGCTACTCAGCAAATGCTCAGAGTTCGAACTCACCATCACGAACACTGTGTTCAGAATGGCGAACAAATATAAAGCAACGTGGATGCACCCACAATCAAAACAGTGGCATCTCATTGACTACATCATTGTACACAGGTGAGACATCCAGGATGTAAAGATCACCATAGCCATGAGAGGAGCTGAATGCTGGACAGACCACCAATTGGTTAGAGCGACTCTTCAAATGCGCATTGCGCCTCGCCATCCAAAACGCGCCCAGACAGTTCACGCATTTTACAACGTGAGTCTTCTTAGAGATCCATCTTATTTGCAAACATTCCAGTCCTTCCTGGACAACAAGCTGTCTGCCAAGGGACCACCCACTGGAAGCTCAAACGAGAAATGGAACCAGTTCAGAGACGCAGTGAAGGAAACATCAAAGACAGTCCTAGGCCCCAAACAACGCAACCACCAGGACTGGTTCAAAGAGAACAACACTGCTATTGAAGACCTATTGAGCAAAAAGAACAAAGCCTTATGGAGTGGCAAAATAACCCAAACTCTGCTCCTAAAAAGGACAGATTCAAGTCTCTCCAAGCCACGGCGCAGCGTGAGATCAGGAAGATGCAAGACCGATGGTGGGAAAAAAAGGCAGAAGAAATCCAGCGTTTTGCTGATACGATACAAACAATTTTTCAGTGCCCTCAAGACTGTCCATTAAGACTGGCCATTAAAACCCACCACCACTCCCTTGCTATCCTCTGATGGTGACACTCTCATAAAAGATAAAAAAAGGCATCAGCAACAGGTGGAAAGAACACTTCAGTCAGCTTCTCAACCGACCCTCTTCCATCGACCAAAGCGCCCTTGACCAGATCCCCCAAAACCGCACCATTGAACAACTTGACGTCCCTCCTTCAATAGAGGAAGTCCAAAAAGCCATTAAACAAATGAGTGCAGGCAAGGCACCTGGTGAAGACGGGATCCCAACCAAAGTGTACAAGGCCTTAAATGGAAAGGCGCTCCAGGCATTCCACATAGTGCTGACCAGCATATGGGAAGAGGAAGACATGCCCCCCAGAACTCAGATATGCCTCCATCGTAGCCCTATACAAGAACAAAGGCTCACGAACAGCCTGTGACAACTACAGAGGCATCTCACTACTCTCCACTGCTGGAAAGATCCTTGCCCGTATTATACTCAACAGACTCCTGTCATCTGTTTCAGAGCAGAACCTATCTGAATCACAATGTGGCTTCCGACCAGATTGCAACACCATAGACATGGTCTTCACGGTGAGGCAAATGTAGGAAAAATGCCTTGAGCAGAACCTAAGTCTCTACATTGTCTTCATAGACCTGACAAAGGCATTTGACACAGTCAACAAGGACTCATTGTGGGTGATCCTCAGCAAGCTTGGTTGCCCAGCAAAATTCATCAAACTGATTCAGCTCTTTCATGTCGACATGACAGGGGAAGTCCTATCTGGTGGAGAGGCTTCTGATCGCTTCAACATCTCCAATGGCGTGAAACAAGGCTGTGTCCTCACTCCGGTACTATTCAACCTATACTTCACCCAAATATTACAACATGCTGTGATGGATCTAGACCTGAGCGTCTACATCAAATACCGGCTGGATGGCTGACTATTCGACCTTTGCCACCTGACTGCAAAAACAAAGACAACAGAGAGACTCATCTTGGAAGCTATCTTTGCAGATGACTGTGCTCTCATGGCCCACCAAGAAAATCATCTTCAAACCATTATGGACAGGTTCTCTACAGCAACAAAACTGTTTGGCCTGACTATCAGCCTCCGCAAAACAGAGGTGCTGTTCCAACCCACACCAGGGAGGCCAACTAACCAGCCATGCATTACAATCAATGGCATGCAGCTTTCTAACGTCAACACTTTCAAGTACCTGGGTAGCACCATCGCCAATGATGGGTCCCCAGACCATGAGATCAATGCCAGGATCCAAAAGGCCAGCCAGGCACTCGGGCAGCTGCACTGTAAAGTCCTCCAACACAGTGGTGTAAGCACTGCGACAAAGCTCAAAGTGTATAACGCAGTGGTCCTCAGCTCACTCCTGTATGGTTGTGAGACACGGACACTGTACCGGAAGCACATGAAACAGCTGGAGCAATTCCACCAACGTTCCCTCCGGTCAATCATGAGGATCCAATGGCAGGACCGAATCACCAATCAGGAAGTCCTCAACAGAGCCAACTCCACCAGCATCGAAGTAATGGTCCTCAAAACCCAGCTACAATGGTCTGGACATGTCATCCACATGGACCCACAGCGAATACCAAGACAGGTATTCTATGGTGAACTGTCAGCTGGACTCAGGAAACAAGGTCGACCAAAGAAAAGATTCAAGGATCAGCTAACGTCAAACCTGAAGTGGGCTGGCATAACACCAAAGCAACTAGAACTCGCTGCCTCTGACAGAAGCAGCTGGCGAACCCACATTAACCATGCCGCCACCACCTTTGAAGATGAGCGACGTCAACGTCTTGCCGCTGCGCGTGAACGCCGACACCAGGCCACAACCGCACCTCCCGCAACAACTGGCGTCCCATGCCCCATGTGCCACAAACTCTGCACCTCAGCCTTTGGACTTCAAAGCCACATGAGGGTACATCAATAGATGATAATGCACAAATACAATAGTCATTCTCGGTCACTGAGAGACTACCACTACTATATCTGTAGATTCTTTAGTGAATTTATATGAGCACATAGAAAAAAGGGATCATATAGGAGTCAGTTCTTTGGAGATAAGTATCTTAGCTATGATCTCAGCTAAGATGACTGTAGAGCAACAAACCATAGATTATCTCTGGACCACTACTGGTAGGAGTTTCCAGAGTTTTAGCTTTGCTGACCTATGTGGGCTTTGAGGACCCATGAATGCCTCCATGTCACAAAGAGTTATCAGAGGAACCCTTTAGGCAGAGATGTTAACAAACCAAATTTAACATTGTTTCATAACCAATGGTTGATATTAAAGGGGATGATGATGATCACACAATAAATGAGTAAAATTTTACAGGAAAAGTTCTGAAACAAGCAAATATCCATCACGACACCAAGTTAAGGCAAAGGCAGATACCACTGGATTCATCCAATGTAACAAAATGGTTTACCTCCAGACAGAATCTAGGAAATGATGAATATCCTAAAGAAGCATCAAAAGTAAATATCTGCATGCAATTGTTCAATAATATGTCAGCAAAGAAGCACTCTAAAATGCTTAAGTCATACAGATTTGTTTATGTGAATTTATGAAAGGTCATCAGCACCAGGAACTATAGATAGGCTGTCATTAAGGAACAAATACTTAAAGTCACTGTAGATTGTTTAAGGAAATGGTGGAAATAGCAACACAGCTCTTTAGGATGTAAAATTTCACCTATGGATTACCTATCAAGACAAGAGCTGTTGGCCAGAATTCTACATCCTCAGCTAGTTTATCTTCCATGCACTGGCAGATGACAACTCTACATCCAATAACTTTATACTTCAAAAAATTCTGCAGAAGTCTACTCATAAACTATACTAAAGCTAATCATTACTACAGGTGAAATGACTGAAAACAATTACCCAGGAATAACATTGATCCATAATAGTATCAATAGCATTTATATAATGCTTACAGGTTTGCAAAACACTGCAAAACTCTAAGCACTATAAAAACTAGTTATGTGATTTTTATTATATTATTTTATGGTAAGAAAAAGTATGATTTATATTTATTATCCAATATGTTATTTTAATATGTTATAAAATATTATCTCATTTGGTCCTCCAAAAACTCTGAGAGGGAAGTGCTGTAATTATCAGACAAAGATCCAGATGAAGATCCAGATGAAGAAATTGCAACAGACAAAAGTCAAGTAACTTGCTCAGGGTTCCATAGTTAATAAATGTCAAACTCTGCTCTCTCACTTCAAGCCTCATAGTCTAGTAGTTTCCTTTTTTAATACAGGTCACCTTATAAAATCTTGACATATATCCAAGTTATTTAAAACAAAAATTTTTCAAAATACAGAAATTTAATGGAGAAGATAAAAATCACATTGGAACAGAAAGAGGTATGTATCATCTTTATTTCCCTCTCTGCTGTTGGAGTTGAACCAATAGCTTTCAAGGAGCCCACAAAGAATGAATTTAACAACAGTTTAATATAATTACCAAAAACAGCATTATTTTCCATACCTCTGCAATGATACATATTACTTTAAGTAAAAATAAGTGTTGTGGGGTAGTGGCTTGTCCTAGGACCGTTTTTTCTTTGAATCCCACAAAAATATTAAAATGTGATAATAATAATTGAATAATAAGGATAAACTATTTGGGAACTAAGGAATTATCACAGAAATAACTATTGTTTATAATCACCAAAGCATAAGTGATCCATAAAAATATAAGAACACCATTTTAGTAGTTTTCACTATAAAATTACTCATACTAAAATATTACTTAATTATAGCCAATATTTATGTAGTGTTTTAAAGTTTGCAAATATTATCTCTTCTTATTTTCATAACAGAACTGGAAAGTAGGTGCTATTATTATTCCCATTTTATAGATGAGGAGACTGAAACAGTCTTTAAGTGATATACCCAGTCACACAGCTAATAAATGTGTGAGATGGTATTTGAACTCAGGTCCTCATTATTCCATCTAGTATTCATTCCATTTGTGACTCCTCAATTCTAATATTTTATTAAAATACAAATATCCATTATTTTACCTACCTGTGCAATGGTCTGTAAAACTTTAAAGATAAGAGAGTCATGATAGAATAGTGATTTTTCTCAATATTAGTTCTTATTAACTCAATCACACAAGATTAAAATGAAATGTTAATAATGATGATGATGATATTGGGATAGTGAGTCTGGGGATTGAGGTAGTAATTCAATTAATCTTTTTATGTTCTTCCTCACCTGAATCACATTAAATGCTGAATGGCTAACTGATGAAGAAAACCCTTTGAAAAAAAATGTTATGTATAATTTCTTTTATATGGTAGAGCTCAGTTTTCTATCCTGTAGGAACACATTTCTGAAAGTATGATGAAAATGAAAAGTTTATTCAAAAACATTTTGTGAACCTTAAAACTTTATGTAAATATTAGCTACTCTTCTATATTCATCTCAAATATGCATCTACATTAAATAATCTAATATCAAGAGACAAATCAAGATGGTGGACAATAAGAAAGTAATGAAGCCCAGTTTTCCCTATATAACCACCCCCACAAAAATCTAAGAATAATGTAAGACCAAGTAGTGATCATGAAATTTAAAAAGAAATCATAGTGGCTAATCTTTCTACACCCCAATCACAAATTCAACTCATAGGCAAATGATCAGGGCAAAAACTATGGAACAGAGATGGGTTGGGATCATGGACCCAACCTCTAAGTCTCCAAACCTAAGCAGTTCATAGGCCTGATCTTGAGCCAAGCCCAAGAAGACCAGGATTTTCTAGAGGTCTAGGACTCCACTTTAAGCCCAGAACAGGGATCAGCCAGCAGCTACCCAGAGTAGCCATTCAGCTAGATGTTAACAGTTGGGGCCAAATACTCTCTATGAGAACATAGATAGGGATTAGTTAGGTGACTAAGTGGATTGAAAGCCAGAGTCAGATTCCAAGTTATTTTGGTAGAGGTGGGGAGGGCAATGGTCCTAATAGAGGTAGTAGGGCATGGAAAGTTATAAGAACTTAGAATAGGATCTCTGTTCAGCATAGCCTCAGATACTTCCTGGTTTTGTGACCCTAGGAAAATCATTTAATCCCCATTGCCTAGCCCTTACTGCTTTTCCACCTTAGAACCAATACCAGTATCAATTCTAAGACAGAAAATGAGGATTTTTAAAAAGAAGGCTGCTGGATTCTCATATCTTCTTCTGCATTCAACCTGTTGTAAGATGTTCTTTTTTAGGAAGTATAAGAAGCCTCACACAGATTAGAAGTTGGAAAATCAGAGTATTTTAATAAGCAAACAGTATCTTAGGAATATTATGAAAATAGATTTGACCTTGCAGATACCATGAAAGGACACCAAGGGATCAGAGGACCACTGATCTAGTCTATGTGAATGATAGGCAAAGTTTCACCCAATCAGGTGAGAATTAGTCATAATTTTTACAAACTTCATATGAAAAAATTCTTCAGATTCTGCATTATGTAGTTTAATAAACCTCAATGCTCAGATAGTACCACCTCATGTTTAACCTAAATCCATGTTGCTTCATTTAAATTTTATTTCTTCATAGTCCAGAGTGAAGATAGGAGAGTCACTCTTTATTACCCTCTAATAATTCTTCATAAACTGTTCTGTTATTAAATTAGCACCCATCTGCTTTAGGCTACATAAAACTTGTTTCCCTAGATCTGATTTTCCAACCCTGACATCACCTTTGTGCTAAGGGTTAGGCAATTGGGGTTAAGTGATTTTCCCAGGATCACACAGATAGGAGGTTGTATTCCAGGGGTTGTTTATTTGTAATAGAGGGGTTCAGTCTTTCAGTATAGAGAGAGGTGAAGAGAGTGGAGACCCCCCCTCCTCAAAGTGGGGTTCATGAGAGACAGAAGATGTAAAGGGTTGACTCAGAGAGAGGAGAGGGGGTTTGAATATTTCCCCCCTTCTGCCTTCCCTCCTTAGTTATGGATGCTCTCCCAAATTTGCTTTTGTTCCTCTTGTTCCACCTCCACTACTCCAGACCAAAGGGTCTCCCCTTGATCTGTTCACTCTCACTTGATTCACATCTTGGGGAAAAGATAATTATTTTAATGTCAACTCAATCAGGATAATACAAATGAATAACTGGCAGGAAAAGAATAGGAAAGGGAAGTGGGAAAAGGGGTCCCTTTCTCTATATAAAACCCTTTTCCTCCCTCCTCAAGTTTGGGGGGAACTCAGGCTTTGGCAGCCTGAGCCCCTGGAGAGAAAGTCAGGTTGACTCACCCTAGGTTTGGCCCCTTGGTCACAGTTCAGACTCAGGCCAACAGGAGCTGATGTAAAGTTGGACAGAGATTTTAAAATGTCTTTCTCAGGTTTCCTCTTCAATAGCCTTTTCAATTGGGAAATGCTGGAGGGGAGGGGGAGGGAAGATTTCCAGTCACATACAGGAAAAAGTGAGTAACTCTCAGGAAAAAAGTCTTTTTCAACCTTCTCTCTTCAGCTTCTCTTGACTGAGAGCCCCACTGCTCTACCAGCCAGAATCTTCTGCTACCTCAAGATTCCCATCGCCTGGGTCCCCTCCCCCATCGAGATGATCAGATCCACTCTTCAGCCTGGCACTTTTCTTATGTGCCAGACTCTGTCACAAGGTATCTAATGCTAGATTTGAATTGAGGATGTTCAATCTCCAAACCTAGGTCTTTATTCACTAAAGCACCTCGCTGCTGCTACACTTTTGAAAAAATATATTTCCTCCCTCCCCCTCCCCCCGTTAGACTGTGAGCTCTTGGAGGTCAGGAACTGTCTAGCTTTCTCTATTTGTACCCCAGTGCTTAAGAGTACTTAGAATATATTAAATACTTAACTGCTTTTTCATTTATACATACATACATACATCTTTTCAAGCATGCATTTAGTCATAGTAATTTATGTTATATCTCCCTATTAAACATGTAAGAACTGTGAGTGCAAGGACCATATGTTAAACAAATTTTGTACTTACTATTTATCACTATACCTGGAACACAGCAGGTACTTAAGAAATGTTTGTTGAATTGGAAGAGATGACTATGTTCTTGAGCACATTATGACTTTCTTCCCCCTTGTGATGAAAAGTTTTATTTCTATTGAATGTTTTTTAATGAGAAGATTTGACTAGATCCAAAGGACCCTTGTAGTTCTAAATCTGATGAACTTGCTTTGAATGAAAAGAATAACTTCAACAAATAATCCGCCTGACCTAGAGAAAACCAAAAAACTCCAACACACACAAAATCATGAATTGAGTAAAAGTAGCAGTGACTTTGCACAAAAGGCAGGTTAAGCCTTTTTTGAGCTGCTTGGCCCCATTCTGAACCTTTCTAGTGGATGACTCCCAAGCTTCTCTTCCAGCCAACATCTGTTGGCAATTTAGCAATGAAGCTTCCCCTTTAATTAATCAATTTGAGTCCACATGGAAGATATTTGTGTTTACAGTGTCAAAAATCCTGACAAAAACATGCATGGGAGGAAACTAGGCATGCATAGGAAATGTAATTTATTTTTTAAAATATATGCAAATAGTAATCTGTAAACTACATATATGCAAGAAATATGTGCCCATGTTTGCAAGTAAAAATATATTTATCATTTTTTTTATTAGAAAGGGTATGCTTTGGTTAGCAGAATAAACCTCATATTGCAGTGTAAGCTCATGGGTAGGGTAAAATTTTTAGGGAAGAAAAATAAAGTCCATGAAAACAAGGTGGAGATTGTGTATTTTTTTAAAGTGGAAGAGATAGGAGAAATGAGGGATTTATATGTAAATCAATCTGAGCCCTGAAAAACTGTTAATAAGCAAGTCTGATGTTGAGTTCCATAAATAAGGGTAGTAATGACAGTATCTTCCCATTATACTTAACCTTTATCCAATGAGGACATGTTCATTTCTGAGCTTTTCCATTTAAGAGAAAAATAAAAATTGAAAAGGAAGAGGGAGAGAGAGAGAGAGACAACAACAGAGACAGACAGAGACAGAGAGAACTTCCTAAGTTCTTGCTATGTTCCAGACACTGTGCTAAGGTTAGAAATACAAATGCAAAAAAGCAAGATAATCTTTGCCCTTCAGGACCTTATATTCTAATGGAGAAAGACAGTATGATGTGGAGGAGGCATGTATGCAAGACAGAAAGCTGAGGATGGATCATCTGTCAGTCAAATGAAAATTCCATTTGGAATGTTACTGGGAAAAGCAGTTGGAACCAAGTCAACTGCTGGACTGAGCTGAAGGGCTTTTGGCTTCTCGCTAATGTGGAGAAAGAAGCAAGTTGTATCTCTGGGACTTGAGTCAATCAAATTGGAGGTGACCTGACTGATTAGAAGGAAGAAGGACACTTGTCCCTATAACTCTCTCTGACTGACTCTATTTCATGTCTGTGACAGAATTGCCATTTCCCCCAATATCTTCCAATCTAACACTCTCTATAGAGAATAGGGATATCCCACTCCTCTTACCTTATCCTCTACCCTTGTCCTGTCTTCCCCAAATAAATCCTTACTTGAGAAAAGATGAGAAAAGAGTATTTCTTCTGAAATCTCATAGCTCACACTGAGTGATTTGAGGAAGACTGAAGAAAGGGGAAAGGGGAAGCTGAAAGGCTTCTGAAGAGGGAGGAAAATGGGAGGAGCGTAGGCAAAACTTGATCCATTAGTCATCTAGTATCAATCAATATATGCAACCTCAAAATCATCTATTACAATGGGGAAATAGAAATGTAGAAAGGGAATGATATGAAATATGGCAAGGAGAAGTCAAGAAAGTGGCATGAAGGTTTTGAGTCACATCGAGTTAAAATTGACATGTCAGACCCAAGGATCCCAAAGACAGATATCAGGTTATTTTAAAGGAGGAGGTGGATGTAGTGATCTTAATAGAGCTAGCAGGGCATGGAAAGGTCTAAGAAGTTTGAATAAGATCTCTGCTTTGCGTGGATATAATGATAATAATGAATAATAGAGAGAAGACAGCTGTTTTAACTATCATTTTCTGTTTTCTCTGCAGAGGAGAAATATTTTTGAACCCAAAGGGAAAGATCAAAAAAAGAATCACAGGGAGTTGTAACATAAGTAAGAAGATAGTAAAAGTATCTAGCTCCCCTCAGTGAAGACAGGATCTCAGTTTAACTTGGACCAGATGAACTACAACTTAAAGTATGGAAAGAATTGATGGATATGATTACTGAGACAATGTCAATGATCTTTGAAATACCATGGAAAATAGAAAAGATACAATAGGGTTTGGAGATATACAAACATCCCAATTTTCTGGGGAAAAGGGAGAGGAGAATCTTCAAATTTCTGATGAGTATGCTTGACTTTAATTCTGGCAATTCTAGGCCAGAACTGAGCAAATTGCAGCTGCATGGCCAAATCCAGCTGCCCTATTTTTAAATGACTGAGGAGTTAAGAATGTTTTTTACATTTTAATATAATAAAATTTCACTCAAAAATGTAAAAATCATTTTACCTTGTTGTCATATACAAAGAGGCAGCTCCTGGATTTGGCCCCTATGCTAAAGTCTGGCCAGCCCTGTTTTAAAACTTATCAGTAAAATAATTATTAGTAAGCATCTACTGAAAAGAAGTGGCCATAAAAAGGTTTCATAAAAAGTAGATCAAGATAGAATGTCTTCATTTTTTAATAAGGTTACTAGACTGGTAGTTAAAAGAAATGCTGCATATTTGGATAACATAGATTTCAGTAAACATTTGAAAGAGTTTTCTTGCAGAAACAGTGGCCACATGTGGCTAGACAATAGGACAGTTAGATGGATAAAGAACTGGTTGAATGACCCATCTCAAAAAATCACCACAAATGGCTTGGTGAACCGAAGAAATCTCTAGGGCCATATCCCAAAGGATTGATGCTTGGCCCCAAACTACTTAATATTCTTAATAATGATGTAAAACTAGAAAGATTAGCTAATATATTGACACCTTCCAAAATCCCTCAATATGAATTAAGCAAAGAGGCCATAGAGGATCTCAGAGTTCAATAGCCCAATATTTTCAATTAAAAAGAAAAAAACAAACCCTGATGAAAGACCAAGCTGGACATTCGTTCAGGATTTGAGAGCGATCAATAATTTTATGAAAAGAACTCATATGATCACTCCATCCCCAAATGCCATCATATCAGAGATACCCAGTTTAGCTAACTAGTATACTGTTGTGGACCTCACCAACACATATTTTACGGTCCCATTGTACCCCAAAAGTTAAAATATTTTTTCATTCCAATGGGGGAGACCATAAGCTCTGCTGGACCCAATTAGTTTAGGGCTGTTCTGAAAGCACATCAATATTCTGCCAGCTACTGAAGGGAGATCTAGAATCCATAAAGTTTAAGCATAGCAAGATAGTGTACTATGTGGATGATCTCCTCCTTGCATCCCCATCTGCTAAAATATGTCTGCAAGATCCAAAGACTTACTAATAGAACTATAGAAAAGAGGGCATAAAGTCTCAAAGAAAAAATTGCAATGGGTCTCACCTAGCGTAGAATATCTTGGCTTCATCTTAGAGAAGGGCACTAGAAAAATCTTCACCAAAAGAATAGCAGACATTCAAAAGCTAGGAGTCCAAAGAACAAAAAAGACAGTTTAGGGTGTTTTGGGATTTTTGAGGCAATGGGTTCATTTTCATATTCATTTCCATATTCAAATATCTCCAAGGGTCTCACTTATTTAACAAAAAATGAAGTGGAAGAACCCATGAAACTTATCAAAGAACATTTGCATGCTCTCTCACAGATGAAACAAGCAATTTTGGTGATTCCAGACTACTCAAAGGAATTCCATCTATTTGTCCATGAAATAAAGGGGATAGCTTCTGGAGTCCTAGCCCAGACCTTTGGACTACAGATGAGGCCAATTGCATATTATAGCACCATACTAGACTCAGTAGCCCAAGGTGTGATTCAGTGCCTGAGATGCATAGCAGCAGCCTCCCTAATGGTAAAGAAAGCTAATGACTTAGTTCTGGGATTCAGACTACATGTATACTCTGCTCATCAAATTGAAAAGATATTAAGAATGAGTGACATGCAAGCATTTATACCTGCCAGATTATCCCAGTATGAAGTCATCTTACTAGGCAATGAAAATCTGTCCCTCCACCATTGTGCACCATTAAACTCAGCAACTCTGATTCCTGACTTTCCATTAGCAGAAGAGCCATTGCAGAACTGTGCACAACAATAGATCTAGTGCTACAGTACAGACAGGATCTAAAAGATACCCCCCTCATCAATCCAGACCTAGAGTCATTTTCAGATGGATCCTCTTACATATACTAGAATAGAAGAGTCACACGAGTCACATGTGCATCTGTAGTCACACAAACTGACACACTCTGCCATGCCTCTCTGCCAAGCCATGTAAGCGCTCAAGGAGCAGAACTAAAAGCTCTTACCATAGCTCTCATCTTGTGGAAAGACTAAAGAATCAATGTCTTTTTTGTCGGTGTGCTTTCTCAGTTTTACATGGAGGTGGGAATATTTGGAAGAATAGAGGGTTCATTACATCAGCTGGGAAACAAATAGCATATGGGAAACTTATATCATAGCTTTTAGATGCAGTTCTTTTGCCAAGAGAAGTAGCAGTGATGCATTGCAAAGTTTAAACCAGTAAAGATAAGATATCCCAGGGTAACAACAGGGCCAATATAACGGCAAAATTTGGAGCCCGGTTTGGTCCCACACAAGTGCTAAACTTCTCTCTAGTGGAAAAGCAAAGATATCATACATGCTTACAACAAAGGAGAAGTTCAGTCATGGAAACAACAACTGGGAGCAAAATTAGTGAATGGGATCTGGATAGCAGAAGAAGGGAAACCCATTCTGCCCAAGATATTGTATCATCATCTCTGCAGTGTCATACATTCCAAAGGACATTATGGAACTATGGTATTGTTAGATGAAATAAACTGATTTGGGGCAGCTCCATGGATATCTACATATGCAATGAGTATGCCAGGCATGTGATATCTGCAGGTGATACAACCAAGGTCATTGGGAAAGGAAATAGGATTGGAAAAAATGGGAATAAATGGGAGGTTTGTAGCAGGGTATGGAGGAGAGAGGGGAGAGAGGGGAGAGAGGGAATATTGCTTGGAGAGGCAAGGGAGGGAGATGCCCCCTGCTGAGAGGAAACAGCAGGGGTCCAATAAGGACGGTTTGTCTTTGAATGACTGAAACTGAAGTTCAGCTCCCTCTATGACCAGAAAAGATAGTCCACTTATCTGACTGCGAATTCAAAATATAACGTTTAATAACTAGTTGGGATTGGAGTTTTTCTCAGCTTCAGACTTGAGGCCAGGCCCCAGAGGCTGGCGGAGAGTTTGTCCCACTCCCGTCTACTCTCGTTGTTCTAATTCAGAATCTTAGCACTACACAGAAAGCAAACAAGAACAATTCTAACCTTTAGAAGCCTGTGTCTTTGGGCTGAACCAAGAAGAGCATGCCACTCCAGACTGGGCTGAACAAGCTCCACTCTCCTCCAACCCCAGGATGCAAGCCCTGCCCCAGCAGGAAGGAAGTGCTAGTCACAAGACCCAACTGCCACTCCCAGTTGGCCCTCCCACACACAAACTGTTAGTCTAGTTTCCTTTCCACACAGGGGATAAAACCAAGGTCATTTCAAAAGCAAAGCATTAGGGGGTAGACTGTTAGTTTTTACACCCTTCAAATGCTTGCAGATAGATTACATCAACATGCCTAGTGACAAAGGATATAAGTATGTATTAGTGATAGTGGACAGATTAACCCGGCAGACAGAAGCATATCCAGCAAAAAAAGAGTAACACAGCATTTGTTGTCCAGACATTCCTGAAAGAAATTATCCCCAGATATGGCATTCCAAACATCATAGATTTTGATAGAGGAACTCATTTCACATCCAAAATATTACAAGAAGTCTATCAGAATCTGAAAATAAAGGGAACTCTACATGCAATTTATCATCCAGGTAGTTCAGAATAGGTGGAGAGAATGAATAGAGAACTTAAAACTGCAGTGGGAAAATGATGCATACAAACAAACCTCAAGTATACAGAAGTTCTCCACTTGCACTATTCCACTTGAGGATGAAACCCAGGGGAAATTTGCACATATCCCCATATGAAATACTGTTTGGACAACCTCTCTGGCATGGTAGGACTGCAAAGCCATCTTACATTTCCATGCTGGAATGAGAATGCCAGTTACAGACAAATCTAACAAATATAAAGGATAGGCTAAAAGAACTGAGAAATCTAAGATTGATGGTGCAAAGAGTACCATTAGAATTTGCACTGCACAACATCAGTCCCGGAGACAAGATGTATGTGAAAAACTTTACCAGAAGCATAGCAACAGAGCCAAAGTGGAATGGTCCATTCCAAGTTGTGATCACAACACAATCAAAATCATAGGGAAATAGCCGTGGTCCCATGCTTTCCATGTCAAACATCACTTTGCCTCATCTAGCCCAGAAGAAATTGAATCAGAAAATACCCCAGACCACACAGAAGAAATACAAACCCAGAGAGAAATTGACCAGAATGAAGACACACAAAATATATACAGCCCCAAAGAAAGTAATGAGGATATATGAACAATGACTGAAGAAAGACATCATAACCCAAGAAGCAGAAAAATACATTAATCCCCCTCTACATCTAACTATATCTATCTAACTCTCCATATCATCCTCACTCACTCTCAATCATACTACAAGAAGAACATGACATACATTCAAATCATAAAGCAAACAAGAAAAATCTTCACACAAAGTCTTACTCACACTCACACAATCTGAACCACTCATACTTACACTCATAAACTGTTGACAAATCTTACATGCATGCATGTTCCTGCAAAAGAAGGAAAGAATCTACAAGCAAAGTGAGATGACAATCAAGATTGGTTTTCCTGTAGAGAGGAAGAATAGGGACCAGAAAAATCCTTCCAGGACATCGGAGATTTCAAATGGACAAAAGAAACACAGGAAAGAACTGTAACTCATGAACTGTGTAGGAAAAGAACTTCTAAAACCATGTCACATGAGATGAATCACCATACATATTAACTTCAATTTTATTGACATGCATGCAACACACACAAACCCATATAAGAAGGAAGAAAAATAGAACTACAGTCAACATGGGTAGAGGATACACCTGCGGAGAGTAAATATGTACATGCCACAGAACATATCTAGAACATAATCATAAAACACACTGATTTAGGGACCTTGTCGTAGATAAGCAAGGTCCTTGATGATGAAAAATGTATATACTTGTAAATAAAGTTCTTGAAAAAAAATCCAACAGGTAGAAAAGTACTAGAAAAACTTTTCTGTCTAGTTGACTCCAAAGTAGAACTAATGTGTATATGTAATATGCATGTATAATGTGTAATGATTGTACAGTAAGCATACATGTACATAATGTATATTTGGAGTACTAACATACTAACATAGAGTAACAATGAACTAACATTCTTAAATTTTCTTAAATCAGGGACAGAGGATAGTCAAGGTCGAAAAGGGAAGTTCAAAAACTTAGAGTCAGAGATAGGGAAAGAATAGAATGAACATAACATAAATCACGTGTACATGGTAAACTGTAATAGCTAGGAAAGCAATGAAAGCATAATATAACATAAGGAGTTTGAAGAATTTTACTTTTTTTTTTGTTGGAAATCCATCCAGCTGCAGCTTATTTAATCATTTTTCCCAAAAAGAAAAGATTTGACAAAATATAAATGCAATACATTGAGAATGTTTTAGAATGGTTAAAATAAGTATGTCTCCACCTAACTCTGGGTCACAATATTTCCCCTTTTCAGAATGATTCTTTTTTTTTAATTAATTAATTAATTTTTTAAATTTTATAATATTTTATTTAATCATTTCCATGCATTATTCATCAAAGACAAAGCAAAGATCATTTTCTTTTCCTGCTCCCCACCCCCCGTAGCCAATGCGTGATTCTACTGGGTATCACATGTGTTCTTGATTCGAACCCATTGCCATGTTGTTAATATTTGCATTAGAGTGTTTGTTTAGAGTCTCTCCTCTGTCATGTCCCCTCAACCGCTGTAGTCAGGCAGTTGCTTTTCCTCGGTGTTTGTACTCCCACAGTTTGTCCTCTGCTTATGAATAGTGTTTTTTCTCCTAGATCCCTCAGATTGTTCAGGGACATTATGCCGCCACTAATGGAGAAGTCCGTTACGTTCGATTATACCACAGTGTATTAGTCTCTGTGTACAATGTTCTCCTGGTTCTGCTCCTCTCGCTCTGCATCACTTCCTGGAGGTTGTTCCAGTCTCCATGGAATTCCTCCACTTTATTATTCCTTTTAGCACAATAGTATTCCATCACCAACATATACCACAATTTGTTCAGCCATTCCCCAATTGATGGGCATCCCCTCGTTTTCCAATTTTTGGCCACCACAAAGAGCGCAGCTATGAATATTCTTGTACAAGTCTTTTTCTCCATTATCTCTTTGGGGTACAGACCCAGCAGTGCTATGGCTGGATCAAAGGGTAGACATTCTTTTGTCGCCCTTTGGGCATAGTTCCAAATTGCCCTCCAGAAAGGTTGGATCAGTTCACAACTCCACCAGCAATGAATTAATGTCCCTACTTTGCCACATCCCCTCCAGCATTCATTACTTTCCTTTGCTATCATGTTAATCAATCTGCTAGGTGTGAGGTGATACCTCAGAGTTGTTTTGATTTGCAACTCTCTGATTATAAGAGATTTAGAACACTTCTTCATGTGCTTATTAATAGTTTTGATTTCCTTATCTGAAAACTGTTTATCCGATTTAGCTCTTTATAAATTTGAGTAATTAAACCTTTCTCAGAGGTTTTTATGAAGATTTTTTCCCAATTTGTTGTTTCCCTTCTGATTTTAATTACATTGGTTTTGTTTGTACAAAAGCTTTTTAATTTGATGTAGTCGAAATTATTTATTTTACATTTTGTGATTCTTTCTATGTCTTGCTTGGTTTTAAAGTCATTCCCATCCCAAAGGTCTGACATGTATACTATTCTGTGTTAACCCAATTTATTTATGATTTCCTTCTTTATGTTTAATTCATTCACCCATTTTGAATTTATCTTGGTGTAGGGTGTGAGGTGTTGATCAATTCCTAATCTCTCCCATACTGTCTTTCAATTTTCCCAGCAGTTTTTATTGAATAGTGAATTTTTGTCCCAAAAGCTGGGATCTTTGGGTTTATCGTATACTGTCTTCCTGAGGTCGCTTGCCCCCAGTCTATTCCACTGATCCTCCTTTCTGTCTCTTAGCCAGTACCAAATTGTTTTGATGACTGCTGCTTTGTAATATAGTTCGAGGTCTGGGACTGCAAGGCCCCCCTCATTTGTGGGGTTTTTTTTTTCATTATTTCCCTGGATATCCTTGATCTTTTGTTATTCCAAATGAACTTTGTTATGTTTTTTTCTAAATCAGTAAAGAAATTTTGGGGGAGTTCCATGGGTATGGCACTAAATAGATAAATAAGTTTGGGTAGGATGGTCATTTTTATTATATTGGCTCATCCTATCCATGAGCAGTAAATGTTTTTTCCAATTGCTCAAGTCTAGTTTTAGTTGTGTGGAGTGTTTTGTAGTTGTGTTCATATAGTTCCTGTGTTTGTCTCGGGAGATAGATTCTTAGGTATTTTATTTTGTCTAAGGTGATTTTGAATGGGATTTCTCTTTCTAGTTCTTGCTGCTGAGCTGTGTTGGAGATATATAGAAAAGCTGATGATTTATGTGGGTTTATTTTGTATCCTGCAACTTTGCTAAAGTTGTTGATTATTTCAATTAGCTTTTTGGTTGAATCTCTAGGATTCTTTAAGTAGACCATCATGTCATCCGCAAAGAGTGATAACTTGGTCTCCTCCTTGCCTATTCTGATGCCTTCAATTTCTTTATCTTCTCTAATTGCTACTGCTAGTGTTTCTAGTACAATGTCAAATAGTAGAGGTGATAATGGGCATCCTTGTTTCACTCCTGATCTTATTGGGAATGCATCTAGTTTATCCCCATTGCAGATGATATTAGCTGATGGTTTTAGATATATACTGTTTATTATTTTTAGGAATGACCCTTCTATTCCTATGCTTTCTAGTGTTTTTAATTGGAATGGGTGTTGTATTTTATCAAAGGCTTTTTTGCATCTATTGAGATAATCATGTGGTTCTTGTTGGTTTGCTTGTTGATGTGGTCAATTATGTGGATGGTTTTCCTAATATTAAACCAGCCCTGCATCCCTGGTATAAATCCTACTTGATCATGGTGGATGACCCATCTGATCACTTGCTGGAGTCTTTTTGCTAGTATCCTATTTAAGATTTTTGCATCTATATTCATTAGGGAGATTGGTCTACAGTTTTCTTTCTCTGTTTTTGACCTGCCTGGTTTTGGAATCAGTACCATGTTTGTGTCATAAAAGGAGTTTGGTAGAACTCCCTCTTTGCTTATTATGTCAAATAGTTTGTATAGTATTGGAATTAACTGTTCTCTGAATGTTTGATAGAATTCACTGGTGAATCCATCAGGCCCTGGGAATTTTTTCTTAGGAAGTTCTTTGATGGCTTGTTGGATTTCATTTTTTGATATGGGATTATTTAAGAATTCTATTTCTTCTTCTGTTCGTCTAGGCAGTTTGTATTTTTGTATATATTCATCCATATCACCTAAATTGGTGTATTTATTGCCATATAATTGGGAAAAGTAAGTTTTAATGATTGCCTTAATTTCCTCTTCCTCAGAGGTGATGTTCCTCTTTTCATCTTTGATGCTGTTAATTTGCTTTTCTTCCTTCCTTTTTTAAATTAGATTGACCAGTACTTTGTCTATTTTGTTTGTTTTTTCAAAGTACCAGCTTCTTGTCTTATTTATTAAATCAATAGTTCTATCACTTTCTATTTTATTAATTTCTCCCTTAATTTTTAGGATTTCTAGTTTGGTTTTCTGCTGGGGGTTTTTAATTTGGTCCCTTTTGAGTTTTTATTTGCATTTCCAATTGATTGATCTCTGCTCTCCCTAGTTTGTTAATATATGCACTCAGTTATATGAATTTACCTCTGATTACTGCTTTGGCTGCATCCCAAAAGGTTTGAAAGGATGTCTCACCATTGTCATTTTCCTCGATGAAATTATTAATTGTTTCTATGATTTCTTCTCTAACTAAACGATTTTGGAGTATCATATTGTTTAATTTCCAATTAGTTTTTGATTTGGTTTTCCATGTACCATTACTGATCATTATTTTTATTGCCTTGTGGTCTGAAAAGGCTGCATTTGTTATTTCTGCTTTTCTGCATTTGTGTGCCATGTTTTTGTGACCTAATGTATGGTCAATCTTTGTGAATGTGCCATGTGGTGCTGAGAAGAAGGTTTATTCCTTTTTATCCCTATTTATTTTTCTCCATATGTCTATTAATTCTAATTTTTCTAAGACTGCATTCACTTCTTTCACCTCTTTCTTATTTATTTTTTTATTTGATTTATCTAAATTTGATAATGGTTGGTTCAAGTCTCCCACTAATATGGTTTAACTGTCTATTTCTTCCTTCAATTCTCCTAGTTTCTCCATTAGAAATTTGGGTGCTATATTATTTGGTGCATACATGTTGATTAGTGATATTTCCTCATTATCTAAAGTCCCTTTTAACAAAATATAACTACCTTCCCTATCCCTTTTGATCAGGTCTATTTTTGCTTTGGCTTTATCAGATATCATGATCACCACTCCTGCCTTCTTTCTGTCAGTTGAAGCCCAGAAGGTCTTACTCCATCCTTTAATTCTTACCTTGTGGGTGTCTACCCGCCTCATGTGTGTTTCTTGAAGACAACATATGGTATGGTTTTGGATTCTAATCCATTCTGCTGTTCATCTACGTTTTATGGGTGAGTTCATCCCATTCATGTTCAAAGTTATGACTGTCACTTGTGGACTCCCTGGCATTTTGATATCCTTCCCTAATTCTAACCTTTCTTCTTCAGCTCTACCTTTTAGTCCAGTGATTTACTTTAAATCAGCCCCCCTTGTACTTCCCTTTCTACCCCCCTCCCTTCTTATTCCCTCCCTTATTTTCCCCTGTAGTCTTTTTAAAATTTCCTCCCCACCCTCTCCCTCCCTTGTACTGCTTCCCCCCCACCAGTCTGTTTTTTACCCTTCTACCCCCCTATAGGGTGCAAATCTATTCTCTTCCCGAATGGATTGGATTGTTCTTCCCTCATTGGGACAGTTTCAAAGTATGTAAGAGTTGAGTATTTCCTATCTCCAACCTCTTTACCCTTCCAGTGTATCGATGTTCTCCCCCCTCCCACCATGAGCTTCTTTGTGACATATAAATTTACCCCCATTTGTTTCTTTTCCCATTTCTTTTAGTCATAACCTCTTTTCTTTTTTAGCTTTAGTCATGTATATATATATATATACATACACATGTATATGTATTTATGCATGCATATATCTATATACCTATTTATGTCTTGTCCTTTCATCCTATACAGTTTGTCACTGTTCCCTCTGAGTGTAGTTCTTCTAGCTGCTCAGGTGATAGCAACAGTTTTTAAGAGTTGCCAATGACCTCTTTTCTTATAGGGATACATATCATTTTAACTTATTGAGTCTCTTAAAAAAAACCTTTTTTGTTGTTGTTGTTGTTTCCCCTCTTTTTTAATTACCTTTTGATGATTCTCTTGGGTTCTGTGGGTGGAATTCAAATTTTCTGTTCAGGTCTGGTCTTTTATTTATGAATGCTTGGAACTCTTCTGTTGTGTTAAATGACCATACTTTCCCCTGTAAGAATATAGTCAGTTTTGATGGGTATTTTATTCTTGGCTCTAGACCTAGGTCCCTTGCTTTCCCGAATATCATATTCCATGCCTTTTGGTCTTTCAGTGTGGATGCAGACAGATCCTGTGTTATCCTCACCATGTTTCCATGGTATCTGAATGGCTTCTTCTTGGCAGCTTGTAATATCTGTTCTTTCATCTGATTGTTTTTGAATTTGGCTATAACATTTCTTGGTGTTGTCAGTTGGGGATTAAATACAGGGGGTGATCTGTGGATTCTTTCAATCTACAGTTTCCCCTCTTGTTCTAGGATCTCGGGACAGTTTTCCTGGATAATTCCCTCTAGTATTATGTCCAGGCTTTTTCTTTTATCGTGGTCTTCTGGCAGTCCAATTATTCTTAAATTGTCTCTTCTTGAACAATTTTCTAAATCATCTGTTTTGTGAATGAGATGCTTCACATTTTCCTCTATTTTTTCATTCTTTTTGTTTTGTTTTATAGTGTCCTGCTACCTTGTGAGGTCACTTGATTCTAGTTGTTTTACTCTGGTTCTTAAAGATTGGATTTCATCTCTGGCTTTTTGGTCATCTTTTTCCTTCTGGTCTGATTTTCTTTGAAGATTGTCTTTCATCCTCTTTACCTCATCTTTCATCTCCATCCTCTTTACCTCGTCTTTCATCTCCTTTGCCTCATCTTTCATCTCCTTTGCCTCATTTTCCAGCTGGTTGATTTTGGCTTTCAAGACACTATTTTCTCATTTTAGTTCAATTGCCTCTGTTTCCAGATGACTTATCTTAATTTTTAAGTTCTTTTCCCAATTGTCTTCAGCCTCTCTTAGTTGTGTTTTGAGTTCTTCCACAGCCTGTATCCAATTCACTGGGATTTCTGGTTTATCATTTGCTGATCTTTCCCCCTCTGTTCCATTTGCTGAATAGTAGCTGTCTATTGTAGTTTCTTTCTTCTGTTTCTGTTGTTTGTTCAAATTCACCCCTTCTTTACTCCCCGTATTTGTCTGTGCTCTTGTTTCTCTCATATTTTTGTTTTTTGGGGACTTCTATCGGTCTCCCCTCTTGGAGCTTTAACAGAAGATCTCTTGGTGTAATCTCTGGGGGAGGGTTGTTGGAGTTTGAGCTTTCCTGTCCTCTGGAGGCTTTTGATTGGCTTAAAGTCCAGCAGTCAATGAGGATGGATGGGGAGCCTGGGCTTCCCTGAGTTCTGGAGACTTTTGATGGGATTGAGTTCAGCTTAGTTGGGCTGGATTTACTCTGAGTTTTAAATTTCCTGGATGGCTGGAACAAATATGGAGGAACTCCAAAGCTCTGGCCAGGCTGCCAGGTCTATGCTCCTTCTAGGCTGCCATCTTGACTTTGCCTCTAGGTTTCTGTTTTTTTCAGAAGACCCTCTAAGGAGGGAGGGGTTGTGGCTTGCCTGGGCTCTGAGGGCTCCTGATGGGATTAGGTTCACCTGGTTTGGGCCAAATGAGCCCTGAAGCAAAAAACCTCCTCCTCCACAATCTGTGTTGAATGCCTGGAGACTGGCCCAGGTTGTTTTCAAGGTAAGCCCTTCACCGGCCCTGAGGTTTTTGTTCTTTCAGAAGCTCTGAGGGCTCCTGATGGGATTAGGTTCAGGTGGTAGGGACCTATTGATCTCTGAGCCAAAAAAAGGAAGAAAAAAAAAACAACCTCCTCCTCCACAGTCTGTGTTGAATGCCCGGAGACTGGCCCGGGTTACTTTCAAGGTAAGCTCTTCAGAGCAACCCCTTTGCCAGCCCTGAGTTTTCTGTCCTTTCAGTAGCTCTGAGGGCTCCTGATGGGATTGGGTTCAGCTGGTGCCCTAAAGCTGGGACCTCCCTTGAGACTCAGATGGAAGGACCCAGCCAGGGGGCTACAGGCTTCCCCCTTCTCTCTATGTTTCCCTACCGTCTTTGGGTGCCCCAGAGACTGGCTCAGGTTGCTTTCAAGGTGAATCCTCAGAGCCCTGAGGTTCCCGCTACTGCCGTGGGCTCAGCACCCTGGGTTGGGGGGGATGGGTCCTGGGACCTTCCTTCTGCCTACCCCTTAGATCCTAGTGATCTAGAGTTTTGCCTTTTGGGGTGCTGTACCTTTTGATCCAGGTCCAGGAGGAGGGTTCCCCAGGTCTATCCTATTGTTCAGCTTGAATTTCGGTGTCCTAGGAGCACTCTGTTTGCGATCGGTAAGGAAGGGTTTCCGAGGTCTGAACTTTTGCTGCTTCTACGCCTCCATCTTGACCGTCAAGAATTTTACTTTTAACTAGAGTTCATGAAGATATTGTTACTACAGAGTTAAATCAACATTATTGCACATTATTCAGAGATATTGCTAATTCTAAAACCAAAGTTATTTAATTGTATCAATCTTTGTAACCAACACACTTATCTTAATCCTCTTCACAGAAACCCTATCATAGCATAGTTTAATTAGCCAAGAGAAATTAGAGTAGAACATAGTTAAGGGTTAAGAGATTTTTTTGGGGGGGAAGGGAATAGAGAATAGAGATAGATAGAAATGTAGTAATAATAATAACAATAAGGTAAGTAATGTATTCAAAGCTGATGCAAATTGTCAAGGTGACAAATTTGCACAAAACGGGGAATCTGTAAGAGAGGAAATCAGATTCAACATGACTAAGGAGCAACCCAAACAGGGGAAGGGCAAGGAAGACCCAGGATTCTAGGAAAAGAACCGATGAGCTGTAAAGATTCAAAAACAGTTACTTCACTTCTTCGCTTCTTCTTGGGAGCCCTCCTGGAGTTGATGGTCCAAGAGGAAGCTTCTGATACAGAGAGTTTCTCTGGAACCCCAAATTCTTTTGGTTCCTGGTGAAGATGATAAAAGTAGATCGGGACTTTGGGGAAAAGCCATCGACTAAAGAAGATCCTCTCTATACCCAAAACCTGTCCTTGAACTTCATCTTACAACTTAGATCAAAAGGAAGGACAGCCCCACAACTGAACCAAAAGAGGGTCAGGCAGACAGTTTGAATCCTCAATATCTTGGGCAGGGAGTGTCAGTTGTTAGCTTATAGGGATTCCCATTTCCCATTTTCCTCATTTAAAAACCCCATTCTCCCTGCCTTGTGTGTCCCCTAGAATAAACAGTTATCTTTTAGATCAGAACTACTTTCTAACATTATTGAAGGGGACCAAGACTTAGGAGGAAATCTCACCCTTTCTCCTCATAAAGAAGAATCCGTTTCAAACAAGGCTGTAGAGTGACTCAGGTCCAAAGGGAGAAAGAGGGCAGTTGGGAGATTGGGAAATCCAGGGGCAAGAGAATTATTCTGCTCTCCTACAACAGCCAAGATCAAGTGAGGGAGGCAGTGGGCCTACTCTCTAGGACCTTCTCTTTTAGTCCTTAACCTCCACAGTCAATATAATCTCTGAGGAGCCATATTCTGTCCCTCTTGAAGACAATTTGTGTTACCTTCCCCCAAGGGGAGGAGAAGGAAGGATCAGTCTCTTCCCTCTCTCCATTCTTTAGCTTCTCCACATCTCTCTCTAGTTCCAGAGAGAGTATAAGTGACCCCATTCTGCTCCTATATTACAAGATTTAGGATTCCAAGAGTTTTTTAAAGGCTAGAAAATTAGACAAAATAGAATAAAAGCAAATAGAAATAAATGTGAAATTTTGCATTTTGTTTGAAAATCAACTTTCCAAGCATAAGTTAAAACAGTATAACTAGACAATAGCTCATATAAAAAAAGAACTGGGAGTTTTAAGGAAACATGAGCTCACTATGGATCAATAATGTGATATGGCAGCCAAAAAAGTTAATTTAGTTTGTAACTGTATTAAAAGAAACATTATATCCCATTCTAGAGAAATGATGTTTTTCAAGTCATAGACCTAGAGCCAGAAGGAAATTCAGCAGTTATCTACTCTTACCCTCTCTTTTTAGAGATGAAGAACTAAAATTAATCAGTCAATTCATGAGGTTTTATTAACTCTATTATATTCTAGCCTGGAGACACAAAGACAAAATCAAAATAGTCCCTATCCTCAAAGATGAAACATGTAAAATACACAGAAACATACATGTATATGTCTACATTCATATATGTGTGTACATATATACATTGTGTCTGTATATGTGTGTGTGTGTGCGTTTATGAGCATTAGATGACAATAGATAGAGTTCTGGGTCTAAAGTCAGGAAGAATTCAAAACTGTCCTTAGATACTTATTAGCTATGTGACCCTGGGCAAATCACTTAACTTTGTTTGCCTCAATTTCCTTATCTGTATAAAGAGCTGTAAAAGGAAATGTCAAAACACTCCAGTATCTTTACAAAGAAAATTCTAAATGGAGTCACAAGAGTTGGACATCACTGAAATGACTGAATAGCAGCATTATATATAATAAAGGTAATGGGATGTGGGTAGAGGGAACTAACATATGGGGGAATCTGCAAAGGCCTCAAGTAGCTGAGTTTTGATGAAGAATGGGAATTTTACTAAGTGCTGGTAAGGAGGGAGAGTATTCTACACAAAAAGGGATATATGTGAAAGCATGGAGTTAAGAGTTATTATGGAAGGAACAGAAAGAAAGCTAGTTTAACTAACCCCTGAAATTCATGAAGGGAGTGGCAATAAGCTGCAAACATTGATCAAAACTAAATTAAGGAAATCATTAATTGCCAAATAGAAGTTTGTATTTATTTCAGAAGTAATAGGGAGCCACTGGAATTTATGGATTATGAAAGTAATATATAGTTAGACGTGCTTCAGAAAAATAATTTTGTTAACTGTAAGGAGAAATTGGGAAGGGAAGGGTCTTCCCTCAGTCAGGGAAAACTGTGAATATTCTATTGCAGTAAGAGTGGTCATGGTGTGTAATTGGGAAAAACATAGATGCTAGTAATGTTATGGATATAGAAAAAGTAAGCCTGGGCAACTGATTGGAAAAAGAGTTTGGGGGTTGGGGACATCAATGAGAATAAAAAGAATTACTCCAAGGTTCCAAAACCTGGTGACTGGAAAGGTGGTGGCCTCCAAAGAAATGGAGAAATTCAGAAAACACGTGGGTTTGGAGGAAAAGATAGTAAGCTCTCTTTATACATGTTGGATTTGAGATGCTTATAGTACATACTCTTCAAAATGTCCACTAGGCAGATGGTGGGACTCCTCAGGAAAGAAATTAGGACTGTATATAAAGAGTCACTGGGGAGTCCTCTGCATAGACTCAAGTTGATTAAGAAACTTGTTCATAATCATATAGATTTATGCTCCAAAGCAACCAACCCTGTACGGTAAAACCACACCTAGAATGCCATGCCCAGGTGTGGGGACCATATTTTAGCTAGGTTACTGATAATCTGGAGACCATCCAAAAGAGATAACTGAGCAGGTGACGGGCACTGACATTATGATATTTGGATATCAATCATATTAATGAGCATTCATCTTGACTCTGGAGAAAAGTAAATATAGAAAGGCAATGACTGTCATCTTCAGGCATTTGAAGACCTCTACTATGAGAAGAAAGAGGTCAGAAACCCAAGAATTTGTTCTTATCAGATTCAGAGCTGGAGGCAATAAGGGGAAGCTACCAAGAGGCTCCACCTTCATGGTCTTCCAGCAAAGACTGGATGACCTCTCTTTGGAATACTGTAATACTTCTTATTCAGGTACATCTTTTTCTAGATGGCTTCTGACATGCATTTCAACTTTAATATTTTGTGATCAATAGTTAGAAAGAGAAACAAGTGGATGGACAGTGTCTGGTGTAGCTCATAGTTTTCCCTATCTCTTAAGAGATGAAAGTCTTCTTAGAAAAAAAAAGCATAATTCTCTCTATTTTATCAAGATCTCCTTGTAGAAATAGCTTCTAACAGATGTCACAGACCCAGAGTAATTACTATATTTAGTGTTCCTATACATTTTTAAGGATTCAAGTGGAAGTAAGAGTAAAGGAGTTGCAAGGGAAGAAAGAGGTCAGAAACCCAGGGATGCTTATCTGGGATAATAAAATCACAGATTTCTAGAGCTGGAAGGGTCCCTAAAAAATCATTGAGTCCAACTCTTACATTAATAAGATTCTCCCCATCCTCCTAACATTCCTAAAAATTGAACTAGCCTCTGTTTGAGGACTACCAGTGATGAGGTGATCAGTCTCAGTTCATTCCATTTTTGGACAGGTCTAATAATTTGAATAGATTTTCTTCTATCTCCAAGATCTCTCTTTGCTACTTCCACCCATTGCTCCTAGTTCTGCCCCCCCCTCCCTTTGGGGCCAAGCAGCACAGCCATACAAAGGTAGGAAATATGTCTAGTGATGCCCTCCATGGAAATCTGACAGTTACAGCCTGTCAGTAGTTCTGGGACATCTGGTGAAGTTGGTGCCCTGCCATGACCATGTGTCTTTCTGACTGTGTTTTGTTTTTGTCTGTTTTGAATGTTCCTCCCTCCTCAGTGTAATTCCCACATCTTTGGAACATTAGGACATTGCACAATATTTTAATGAAATCCAAGAGTCAGACCAGATGTGGGACAAAGCCCTCAGGTCAAGAAGCATTTAGGACCAGTTGAAACTTGAATGAAATACTGATACAGATTGAGTTTGAGCCAGGAAGCATTGCCCAACTTAATGAGTATATTTTCTTTTAAGTAATAGTATATTTTTCTTATTTCTGAAAAAGGGAAATGGTGAGAGTTATAGAACTGTAGTCTCCCTGCTGTTATTCCATTTTAAGGCTACAGCGAGAGGCTACAGAGTATAAAATAGTAAATATGCCCTTTCAACCCTTGTCCTCAATGAGATAATAACAATTCACATTTATATAGCACTTTAAGATTTTTCAAAACACATTACCCACTCTATCTCATTTGACTCTCACAATAACCTTGTGAAGCTGATGATGTCATTTTTCTTTTTTTGTAGATAAGAAAACTGAAACTCAATGTTAAGTTGCTTGCCCTATCATTTTATATTATATAACAAGTAAATGGAAGAGATGATATTCAAATCTGGTTCTCCCAGAATGCAAGTCCAACACTACCAATCACATAATACTTACTCCTCTCACATGGTTACTGAGCTTTAAAGTTTACAAGGTATTTTTCTCAAACCAAACTTGTGAGGGAATTACCAGTATCATTATACCTATTTTATAGATAAGTAAACTGAGTCTATGAGAGGTAATATAGTTTCACCATGACCATGTACCTTGTAAGTGGAACTAGAAGGGCTTGAACCCATATCTCTTGATAGCAAATCTAGCTTCCTGTAATGTAACACACTGACCTTCTATGATTTTCTCTGCAAGGTCACTCAAGGAAGTGAATCCCTAAAAACAAAGAACACTTTGTTTTCTGTATTCCTCTCTTCATACTCAACATTTTTAGCAAGAGGAAATCCACTTTAAGATAAAATCAAGGGGGCTTCTTTGAAAAGGAAAAAAGTCATAAAGGTATCTTTATGGGTATGTATAGAAGAAAGAAGTAACAGGACCATCCATTTACCTTGAAGACTGTGATATAAGAGCCCCAGGTTTTCAATAGGATGAGCTGGTGGGCAGCTGGGTGGCTCAGTGGATTGAGAGCCAGGCCTAGAGACAGGAGGTCCTGGGTTCAAATGTGACTTCAGACACTTCCTAGCTGTGTGACCCTGGGCAAGTCACTTAACCCCCATTGCCTAGGCCCTACCACTCTTCTATCTTGAAACCAATACACAATATCAATTTTAAGGCAGAAAGCAAGGGTTTTTTGTTTTTTTTTTTTAGTTTTTAAAAAAATAGTATGAATTGCCTGACACTCTCTCACAACCCAGCAAAGTCTCACTGTTCAATCACAGGTCAGTAACACCAGGATGATTTAGCTTAGAGATATTTCTGCTGCTAGAGATTTATCTTCTTAAACTTATCATTCTTCTAGGAAAATAAGGCTCAATGGGATAAATTCCCCCAACTATAACTACAAAGTAGGTATCCTGATTCCAAATTCTGGGCACAGTAGTGTCCACTCTACCATGATGTACAATTAGAAGAAAACCAATAAAAGTTGGCTTTCGGTAGTGGTCTATGTGAAAATATTTGGCTGGTGAGGAGGAGCCAACTACCCTTTTTTGGTTGACTTCTACCTTTATGCATGAAGTATCACTTTTTCCCAGCTTCTCCCTTTAAGATAGTGACATTCTCTCCATCAACTCCTCCATTTAATAGGAAGGGTTTTCCTTTCAACCTCAAAGGGAAGAAAATGGGAAAGAAAATACCTAAAGTATCATTTTACAAATTAGCTCCAGTTGTCTCATCACTCCACCAACTTGCTCATAGTGCCTAGTTATTGGTTCAGATGCATTTTTACTCTCTGTTTTAGAGAGAGTATTAAAAATTGAATTAATATATAGACTCTTGTCCATCTAGAGCCTCCAGCTGTGAAGGTCTCTGTGATAATCTCTCTGTCTCTCTTATATAGAAAGAGATACAGAAATATACATATATAGATGTATAACCCCTTCTCTCTCTCCAATGTGGCTTAATATATATGCTACATATTAGCCTGTATAATAATATATATATTTGGTTATTTTCTCAACAATATTTATCTCGAAAAGGTATTCAAATCATTAATGTCATGAATTATTATGTTGTCTTAGAGAGACTTTTTTTAAACAAATAGCAAAAACAAAAACAAAACAAACTTAAAGAATAAAAATAAAGTAGGCTCATTTCTCCTAATGAGAAGGCTAAAGGACAATAAGGAATGGAAGACTGATAGTCCCTATTCCATCTCAGTAGCACATGAGTCACTTTGTGTCAGCCCTGTGTTTTTTTACTTGTTCTGATCACATAATCTCTCTTTTAATGTCACAGAATCCTCCTTCTTTCACTCTCTTAACTGATGTCTTTCATATTTAGCCACTCAGGATGGCAGGACCTACATAGTGAGTCCTTATGTACAGAAGTCATAGTGGATCCAGCTTTCCCCTCGACTCTCCCAACTGGGAAGACCCCAATGAATAGACAAAAAATATCTCCATCAATCTGACAAACAAAATTATTGCAGTATTAAACTTCCTGACTCTCTTTCCTGTATGATTTACTAACTATATTCACTCAACTGCATTTATCCCAAGGATGCACACAAACACAATATCTTATAGAAATTTTCCCCCTGGAAATTGAAATATAGAATAAAACAGTCCCAGGGAGCCAAGCTGAACCAAAGACCCAACAAAGATGCAGCACCCAGGGGGAGTAACATGAAAACAACATGAGAAGAGAAGGGATATGGGGACCCTATGGTGCTAAAAGTGTGAGTTGCCTAAGTGCGTGCCTCTCTGCTGATGCACTATTATTAGAGTATGACCCCTGTTCCCACTGGTACTGTGTGTATTTGTAGGAGTCTGTGCCTCAAAATGATGAGGAAAATGTTTTGCCATTATTCTTATGCCATTTCACTAAATATCTTTGCTTGAGTTAATTATACCTACCAACTAATTGCCAAAGGTAAATAATGGTAACTCTGCTATATTTTGGGGGATGCAAACCCTCAGAAACCACTGACCCTGAATGTAGTTGCCTCCTTTCTAAGTTACTTAGAACTTGCCCTTCCATACTGGGTCACCAGAGAGGAAACTTTAGCTAGCTGAAAGCTAGAGATACTATAATTCCATCAAGGAGAAAAGTAAAACCCTTCTCTGTACCTCCTTTAAAAACCTCATTGTCTCTTCATCTCCTGTGATTTTGTCAATATGGCTAAGGAAAAGCCACTAATCAGGAGTCTCCTGACCAAACATACCTCCACCCCATTCCTAGGTACCTTAAGAGAAATAATAATAGTCTTAACTTTATTTTGCTATTCTGGTTGTTCATATAAAGCATTTGAAAAGGATCCCAGTCAATGATATCCTATACCTAATAAGGTCCTCTGGATGTTCTGACATTATGCTGATTGCATCAAATCCTAAAACACCAAAAAGCCACCAGAAAAACATTTTTTGATTACTTTTAAAAGTATTATTTTTGAATTAAGTGCCTGACAGAGCTTCTCTTGGCCCTATTCTGTTCTAGAACCTGGCAAGTACGGTCGCATTCTGACTTGCTCTGTGGCATGGTTGGGGCTACTTTATCCTTCTCTTTCTTCCTTTATGGAAGGTGGAAAAATAAATTTGCAGCTGAGGCAGGTGGATGTTGAATGTGAACACCAATAAAAGCTGTTATTTATCTCTCAACAAAATAAATATTCACATAGTAAACGGCAAGTGAATAAAGAAAGTTTATTGTCCTATCTCACAAATTCTATGGAAAATGTATAGAACTTATGCAGCAATATATAAATCTGGGACAAATACTGCAATTGGACAATGACCTGGTAAGTGGAGAAACAGAGTGGGCTGGATTCCTTTTGAGAAATTACAATATTTCTTTAATAATCATAAGCTTCTCCCTGAAGCAAAGATACATCTTTTAAAAATCATTGTTTTTGTGGGGATGTTAGGTTACAAGTCATGCATTAAAGTCAAGAACATAAAGGAAATTTACAATTTTTGAAGAATCAAAGTGAACAATCATCTTTTAGATAAGTGCTCCATAACTAGGAGACCCAGAGGATCAATGGAGGAGTGTCCAATATGCATGTGCAGGCTGAAACACATTACAGATCAAAAATTCAGTAGGAGAAGTAATGGGAAGGATTTCATCAAGGAATATATATAACCAGAAAAAATGGAGCTAGGCATAAGGGAGAGCCAGGTACATCCAGTGTATAATCTACATATTCCGTCAGTATCCTCTCAGTGTCAAGAGAACATAGGGAAGACCCCCACCAAAGACATTTGGTGGGATCTCAGTGGCAGATTTATAGAAAGACATTGATAGGTGGGTATAAATGGGGAGGGTGAACAATCTGTGTCTTTGGAGAGAATGTCTACACTGATGAGATCACAAATAATTTAATAATGGAGTTTTATAGTAAAGAGCTATATAAATGGAATTTGTTATTGTCATTTGGGGATCTGACCATGAATTGTTTTCCCTTATTTTGTTCTATTATTCTTATAAATTGTCTCTAAGAAATTATGGTCCACCCCAAATTTTCTAAAGGATTTATGATAAGAGGGAGAAAGGAATAACCTGCCAACTACGTACTACTTTTCTCTCTACACTGCTCAGAGGAGAGAGAAAATGCCATGTTTCCCTTTTACAAAGGGCAGCAGAAGAAGGCAGGGTGCCTTTATAGAATCAGGAACAGAACCTGGGATTCCTGGTATTTATTTCAGTGCTAAAACCATTAGACAACACTCTGACTGATGCCACAGTTGGCAAAATACCCACTTCATCTGCACCTCAGCAAGCCTCCTTGTGTACAACAGGGACTTCAGAATCTGTTCAGTCAATCTGTCAAAGAATTTTTTTTTTAATTTCTTGCTACTGTTTCTTTCTCCACCCTAATGTTTCCCTCATGTGGTGTGTTCCAAAACATAATCCAGATATCAGAATAAAGACTGTCTGTGGCATGCATATTTCTGCTCTGGGGATCTGGGAGAAAAAAAACAACCACACACCACCACTTATATAAATCAATAAAAGATCCGTGGTGACGCTTTTCGACGCAAAATAAAAGGACATAAAAAAATTAGTGACAATTTTTTGCCAAGTAATTCTGATTAAATGGTCCCAGGTCTTACATACCACATTCTCTCATCATGAGCCATCATTTATATAGCATTTCATACCTACTCTTAGGTATGAAAAGACAGACAGATGCACATGGAAAACAAAAGGCAATCATAACTGCCTGGAACTGCGTAGTTACTCTGCAAGCCGAAAGAGCTGTGAGAACATTTTTCCTGATGCTATTAATTGATGTAGTAGTTATGTTTGGAAGCCTGGTGCTTAGATCTGAGAGCTCTGAGAGCAGAGGAGTAAGGAATATAGACTAGAGAATGGAATATGGAGGGAGTGTTAATTTTGGGCTTACAGTGATCAGAGACAGAAGAAAGAATGAGAAGAGGGGAAGTGGGAGAAAGAGACGAAGAGAGAGAAAGAAAGAAAGGAAGGAGAAAGGGAAGGAGGGAGGGAGAAAGAAAATATTAAATTATATTAAATGTAGGGATTTTATTTAATATTTAATTAATATTTAGATGTATATAGATATGATAGGGCAAATAAAGTGTTCCACAGGGAAATAAAATTTAGAGGGTTTAACAGTATTTACAGTATCTTCAGCAAGAGGAAACAGCTGATTTTAACAGATTATTAGAAAGCATTGGTAAGATAGCACACTAAGAGATGATACTTTCCCCACCTCAATGCAGTCACACCACAGTTGAGCTTCTCTCCACTTCATTCCTACTTCTCTCTCACCATCTAGAGGTGGCTTCAGAGAAACATCTTTGAGAAGTCCTAGGTTCTATGTTAAGTTGTCTTAAAAGTAGCTTTCATGTAACCTTTCCTGTATGACAGAATTACTAGTTATATTTCTTAATGTGATTATATTGAGTTTAACATGGCTAATGGACATCCAGTTTGAGACATCTGGAAGGAATTGGGCACGCAAGAAAAAGTCTGGAACAAGATTAAAAAAATTGAGAATCATAGTATGGAGGAAGAGAAGAGACAAGGTGGGTGGAGAGGAGAAGAGAGGAGAGGAGAGGGGAAGAAAGGAGAGGAGAAGAAGGGAGAGGGGAACAGAGACATTGAGACTGGCAAATGGCAGCCAGATTGTAAGGGGGTTTAATATGCTTATTACAAGCCATTTTTATCTAGTGACTAAAGCAAGTAGGGAGAGGTCACCTGCTAAGTAGCACATCATCAGCTTAGTTGCTTGTTGAATGAATTTAATTAAATTAAAAGTAGTAACTACATGTACTTGAAAACAATGAGCTTTTTCTTTTCAAAAAGTCTTTGATTTCAACTCTCTGGCCTTTCACACTGATCTCTCCAATAATTAGTCTGGGTTAGTACAGTTTTCTGCCTCAGTTTAAATGAATATTCCTGTTGTGAAAATGAAAAAAAATCAGAAAAACTGCTAAGGTCACACATGGCCAGGGAATGAACCAGAAATCCAATTTCTCTTTGATTTTTCTCTCTAGTTAGGTAAAATAGTCTATTTAGAGAAAGAGATACCTTTAATTGCTGACTAAATAGTCCAGTTTATTTTCAGGATTAGTTCATTATAAAAAAAATAGCTCCACTATACATGAAAAAAAAAATATGGCTGAATTGCTCAGGTTCAAGTAGTATTAAATCAATCAACCATCATTCAGCAAGCTTTTAAGGACTTATTATATGCCAAGCACTGTGTTGGACACTGGGAAAATCTGATTTAACAATGAAATAGTACCTACTTTCAGACAGCTTAGATTCTATTGGGAAAGAGAACAGATAAATATAAATGTGTGTGTGTGTGTATGTGTGTGTGTGTGTGTGTGCTTGGTTTCTCTGGGCCTCCATGCTGAATTGCCTCATTGTGCCATCTTGCCTGCAATCCTTGTGCCAAGACTGCCATAGCTCCAATTTCAAGTCCCTTGGGGATCACCTCAGGCATTTGAAATTGTAAATCTTGAAATCTCTCAGACTTGTGAATGTTAAAAATTTCCTCATCGGGGAATTCTTAATTGGAACAAATTCCCTACTGAGAAACATTCCCCATTTTGATGTGAGAACTCGCCAGGATCAGAAATGGGAGGCTCTATTCCACCCGTACTTAAGACTGCTTTAGGGCATAAAACTCCTTGCTAAACAAAGAAAGTACTTGGACCCATGCTTATAATAAAGCAAGGCGTTCTTTGAGCCAGACCTGTTTTTAGAATTGATACAATAGGATGCTAGGTACCTAAAAGGGTCGAGCAAGTTTTCTCTTGATGAGATTAGTTGACTCAGCTGTGTTTTCTCTCATTCAGACTTACTGAGGAGATTGGTCGACACTGCAGCATTTTTTCTGATTCAGACTTACTGAGGAGATTGGTCGACTTAGCAGGAATTTAGATGGGCAGTCCTTTGGAAATTGTCTACAGTGATTGGTAGATGTAGGGACTTAGGGGAGGTGACATGGGAGAAAAACCCCTATATAAGAAAAAAGCAGAATCTCTTGAGGATATATATCCTTTTGGAGAAATCCTTTTGGAGGATCTCTGATGAGGATTGCTTGGGAAGAATCTCTTGAGAGAGGCTCTGGAGAAGGGAAGCTCTTGGAGGACAATCTCTAAGGAGGTCTCGCTGGAGCGCCCCTAAGGGGACTCTGTCCCTCTGGAGGCTCTGGAGAGAGGCCCTTTGGAACAGTCTCTGGTTGGAAGGCTCTCTGGTGAAGTCAGCTGAGATGGAGCTGGCCTGGTGTCACTAGAATCCTTGCTTAGGCAGACTTTGTGGTGAGTGTTAAAAGACTGACTGACTGATCTCTCTCTCTTAAGACTCAGGTCTAGGCCATGTTGGCTTAAGGCCCTTCATACTTATTTCCTTTTTCTCTCTTTCTCTCTTTTCTTTAATTCCACATTTGTATTAATTAAAATCTCTAAAAACCCAGTTGACTTGGGTATTTGAATAATTGGGAATATTTCCCTGGCAACCACCTTATATTTGATTTAAAAACCAAGACACTGTAGTGAAACATATTTTCTGTGGTCAAATTTACTCACATTCTCTTATATCTATCACAATTTATATCTTCCACCATTTTAATCACTACAGTTTAAGACCTTCAACCATTTTAAATCTCACAAAATAAAGGAAAAACAACACAGAACATAAACTACCTCTTGGAACTGAAGTAAAATAGAACTAAGCAGGGGAAAGCAAGGTCTTCCCCTATCACCAGTTCAGTTTATGGTGTCCATGCCAAATACAGCATAAAGAATGATGGGGCAGGGAACACAGCTGAAAAGAACATGAAGAAAGAGTGATCAATATAATGTTACCAGTTTTAAAGCTACAAGTAGACAATCAAATGAGTCTATCTCCACCCACAAGACAAGAGGACATACCAAGCTAGAAAAGATACTAGGGTTTGTTTCAGCAATGCAAAATTTTCAGGATACTTTTGAGCACAGAAAAATATACTGGATTTTACCTTTTTCTAAATCAGACAATTTGATATTTTCATTCACAAAATAAGAAAATCAAACTTTCCCTAGTATCCTGCTGACAAATGTGATCACTTAGCTATTGTTGGCAATCATAAAGATTATGAAGAGTAGTTCCATAACCATGGATAGGGGAAGATGTCTAAATTAAGAAACAAAGAAACAAAGAAAAGAGAATAGAAATGTCAAACGATTAAGCTGGTCACCTTAATAATGATTATTGGAAATTTTTCCAGAATTTTATCAAAGGGATGATGGAAGCAATAACCATTAACTTGATATAATTTTTCCAGAATTTTATCAAAGGGATGATAAAAGCAATAACCATTAACTTGATATAAAAAGAAAATGAAGTTATTTGTGTTGATTAAAATATATCTGCCAAGGTGATTATAGGAGATGAAAGAAAGGAATTAAGAGTTGGAGGATTTTTTAATGAATAAAAAGTTGAAAAGTACTTGAGAAAAGAGAAAGAAAGAAAGAAAGAAAGAAAGAAAGAAAGAAAGAAAGAAAGAAAGAAAGAAAGAAAGAAAGAAAGAAAGAAAGAAAGAAAGAAAGAAAGAAAGAAAGAAAGAAAGAAAGAAAGAAAGAAAGAAAGAAAGAAAGAAAGAAAGAAAGAAAGAAAGAAAGAAAGAAAGAAAGAAAGAAAGAAAGAAAGAAAGAAAGAAAGAAAGAAAGAAAGAAAGAAAGAAAGAAAGAAAGAAAGAAAGAAAGAAAGAAAGAAAGAAAGAAAGAAAGAAAGAAAGAAAGAAAGAAAGAAAGAAAGAAAGAAAGAAAGAAAGAAAGAGAAAAAAGAAAGAAGGAAAGAAATTATTCTAGGTTTGTTTACACCACTTTCTTCACTTTACCAAAGGACTCTTTTTGCATGTGGATATAATGATGGTCTCAGAAAATGACAATTCAGAGAATCAATGTCTTTTTCCTAGAACAATATGAGCTTTTTGAAAGCAGGAATTGGTTTTCATTTTGTCTTTATATCTTCAGTGCAAGGTCTCTTGCACAAAGTAGGTACTTAATAAATACTGATTGGTTTGGTTAAGTGCCTCTCATCATTTTACTTCAAAACTATCATTGCTCTGTAGAAGGGTACCAAGTCACCAAGGCCCATATACAGCCGCTCATAGCTTAATATACAATTGAGGTTGCCTCGTTTGCCTTAGCTTATTTATTCTTCTTTAAGTCAAATTTCTCCTGACTTGGGTTCACCTTTTCTACTCTAGATTCATGAACAAATTTGTAACCCTAATAATCCCAGACACTCTTATACTTTTTCTCTCAGGAGGCTCACTTCCCCTCATTCACACTTCTATTGTCTCTATTGCCTCAATTTTCCCAAATCACCTTTTCTCCTGGCAAATACTCTACTTCTTTGCCACTGTACTTCTGGTCATTCTTTTGACTGATTCACATTTCCTGGGCTGTTTATCTACCATGATACCTTTCCTGACACTAGTATCAAAATTGTATCTTGGAGCTTCTTAAATAACTTGGAGAATTACTAAGCAGTTATAGGCAGATGGATGGTTCCCAAAGTCACAGGTGCACAGTTGAACCTCTTTTAGACTCTGTCACCCTAACCTTCAACCCATTTAATATGCCACTTTGGCAAGTCATTTAACCCTTATATAAGGGTTAACCTGGATATGTAAAATGAGAAGGCTAAACTTATGACATCTAAAGTCTCTTGTAGCTTTAGGTATGTATAATCCTTTTAGCCATCTAATGTCAGATTTTAAAAAGAGGCAAATGAGCTCCTTATTCATTTTTTAAGCATTGAGTATTTTTAATTAATTTATGGGTTAGATTATAATTACCAGATTTCTCTCTCCTCTCCCCTCTTGACACTGGAGAAAGTATCAACTGATTTTTTTAAAAGTATATACATACCCATATATATGTATAAATTATGTCTTTTGTGTTTCTGTTTATAAGTTCTTTAGAAACAGACATTCATAACTTATTCTTAAAACATTAATTCTGAAGCTGTATCTAATTTTCTCTTGGTTTGAACTTTTTATTCCCAATACCTAGTACCTAGAAATCCAATATTCCACCCAGTTTCAAACACTGTTTCTGACTTGATGTCTCATCCAAGAATCTTTGCATTAGTCAATATTTGAGATATTTAGATGATCTTAATTGTTCCCCATAGACCTAAGAAGGCATCAGTTTTCTGGGCAAAGAACATGCATATGATAATAGAATTCAAAGTTCTGTAATCCACACCAAATCTAATTATTCTATTTATCTAATTTGTAAGGAAGAAGAGAAGGGAAAAGCTCACAGAAAATCTAAGAATTGTTAATAATACAAACAACTCGCATTTATATAATGCTAAGTTTTACAGACCACTTTTCATTATAATAATCCTGTGAGATATTTACTTCATATTCTATTATCTTTCATATCTTCTCTACCTCCCTCCTGATGTCACCTAATACCTTCCTAATATTTTGTTAATTAATATCATATAATTAGTCAAATAATATGCAATAATTATCTTACTTCTAGCTCCTAATGTCTCCAAACAAGTCTCTGCTCCAATCTATCCAGGTTTTGTCCTAGGGAACTTGAATTCTTAAAAAAAAAAAAAGTTGGCCCCTTGTTCTCACATTTTTCAGTTCACTAAAACCTCAATCTTGATTGCACAGGGAATTACTTAGAGCTTAAGTTGTGGTTCATGTCTAGATCAAAACACACATAAATATGCATTGGACAATATACAAATGTAAGCAAGTAGTAATTCCATTTTTCTACTCTACAGAATGATTAATACTTAAAACCAGAGGTATCAATCTGACTGTAAAATTTCTGAGTACCCTGGAAGCATATTAAAATATAATTGGGAAATGTATAACAAAATAAATAATAATTGCAGTATAATGCAATGTTAATTTGTGTTTTTCTAAGTCAAATTATGTTTCTATTTACTTATTACACCTTTTATTGTGTTATGATCTGAAAAGGATACATTTATTATTTCTGCTTTTCTACATTTGTAAAGTTTTCATGTCCTAATACATGATCAATTTTTGCATAGGTTCCATGTACTGCTGAAAAGAAGGTATATTCCCTTCTATTCCCATTCAATTTTCTCCAGAGATATTTTAGTTATAACTTATCTAAAATTTCTTTCACTTCTTTCATGTTAATTTTTTGGTTCAATTTATCTATATCTGAAAGGGGACATTGAAATCCCCCACTAATAAAGCTATACCATCTATTACTTCCTGAAGCTAATTTAACTTATCCTTTAAAAACTTGGAGGCGAACCATTTGAAGCATATATGATTAGTTTCAATATTACTTCATTATCTATGGCACCTTTTAGCAAGATGTAATTTCCTTCCTTACCTCTTTTAATTAGGGCTATTTTTCCTTTAGCTTTGTCTGTGATCATGATTGCTCTTCCTGCTATTTTTTTTTAGCTTCAGATAATGAACAATAAATTCTGCTCTAGCCCCTTACCTTTATTTTGTGTGTCTCCGTGCCTCAAATGAGTTGCTTATAAACTATATCATAGAATTCTGGTTTTTAATCCACTTTGCTATCTGCTTCCTTTTTATGGGTGAGTTTATCCCATTCACATTCACATTTATGATTACCAACTGTGTAGTCCCCTCCATATTCCTTTTGATACTACTCTTTATCTTCTTTCACTCTGTCTCTCCTCATGAGTGTTTTGCTTTTAATTACCACCCCTACTCCCCACCTCTTTCTATTACTCCCTCCCTTTGTCTTAATTACCTCCTGCCTTTCTAAAGGATATCCAAATGATTATTCCCTCTCTGAACCAATTACAATGAGAGTAAGGTTTAAGTATTGCCTGTCACCATCCTCATTTCCCCACCCACTATAATGGTTTTCTATGCCTTTGTAGGTGAGATACTTCATTTACCCCTTTCTACCTCTCCCTTCCCTTTTCTCTCAGTGCAATCCCCCTTTTTACTACCTAATTTTTTGCATATCACGTCATCCTAACTGACTTACTCTATCACTTTCTGTCTATATATACTTCTTCTAACTGCTCTAAAACTGATAAAAATTTTAAGTTACAAATACCATGTTTCCATGTAAGAATACAAACAGTTTAACCTTATTGAGTCTCTTAAGTTTTCTCTTATTTATCTTTTTTTTATGATTGTCTTAAGTCTTGTATTTGGACATCACATTTTCTGTTTCAATCTGTTCTTTTGATCAGGAATGCTTGAAAACCTTATATTTTATTAAGTGATCATTTTTCCCCTGAAATATACTCATTTACTGAGTTTGTGATTCTGGGTTATAAACCTAGTTCTCTTGCCTCCTGGAATATCATGTTCCAAGCCTACCAGTCATTTAATGTGGAGGCTGTGAAGTCCTATGTAATCCTGACTCTAGTTGTAAGGTAGTCAAATTGTTTCTTTCCTGCTACTTGTAGTATTTTCTCTTTGGCCTGGGAGCTCTTGAATTGATTTTTTTTTTATATTCCTGGGAGTAAACCGCTGCTAAAACATTCAAAGAGCCTTCTGCATATGTACTTAAGAAACACTTCTTGACTTCCAAGACAAGATCCTCTGGTAAGTCAATCATTAATTGAGCTCTTTCCTCTTATTGGTGGTGGCCTTTTTCTAGATCACTAGAGCAGTTGCAAGGAATACCTCCTCTTACTGTCAGTCAGCTCAAACCAGAAAGAACCAAGGACCTCTAGATTTCGTGAATTCAAAGGACCATGCCTGGATACACCCATCTTAGTTCAGACACAAGTTAGCACAAGACTGCTGCTGTTACTCAATTATTCTAGTCAAGTCTGATTCTTTGTGAACCCATTTGGGGTTTTCTTGGCAAAGATATTGGTTTCCTTTGTCATTTCTTTCTCTAGCTCATTTTATAGAGGAGGAAACTAAGTTAAAGAAGGCTAAGTATCTTTCCCAGGGTCACATAGCTAGAAAGTATCTGAATATGGATTTGATCTCATGCCTTCCTGACTCCAGACCTGGCTTTCACTGGGCCACCTAGCTGCCTATAGCACGTAATTGGGGGGGGGGGGGAATACAGAATGGAAAGACCAAAACCTAAATTCAAGTTTTCCTAGCCAGAATGTGTACAATAGATTCATGGTCTCCTTGCAGTTGAGATAGGGGACAAAAACAACCCTCAATTCACCCATCCTTCATGAGAAGTGTCTGTGAAACAATCCTGACAATTTCCTAAACTGGAAAAGAGAGAATTTGGGGTGGGGTCACAATTTAAAAGACCACTGAATCATCATTTCTTCCCACTCACCAGCCAAGAAGGGGACTTAAAGTCCTCTTAAAGTACTAGGTTCCTTCAACAATAAGTCAGGCACTTGGCTTCACCAAGAAATAGAAAGGTCAGCTTTGTCAATGACCTGTTTGTTCTACCCCTGTTCATCCTACATGGCATCATATAGAAAGTTCAACATTTGCATTTATTTTATAATTTCATTGCAGACACTACCTATTCCACTAAAGATATGTGGTTCTCTACATTATTCTGGTTCATATATATATATATATATATATATATTATATATATATATATATATTCCCCATGAATCCTGCTCAAAGAATTCACCCAATGCCCTGGAGAATTCTCCCTGGTTATTTCCACATATTGGGGACACTTGGGCTGTCCGTCTGTTTTCCTTTCTTCTTGGTCCATGATCTTCTCTCCTCAGCCTTTAGTCTTGTGTGCATTTATACCACTTTGTAATGTACATTATCATTGTAAATATGCTACAGTATACTCGCAACAACTATTCATCTATCTATTATTGTTTGAGGCACCTGAAATTGTGATTCTCCTGAGATCATGGCAATCTATTATTCTTACTTATCTAGCATTGTTGGAAGAACGAACATGGATTTTTTTTTTAAGTGGGATAGTACAGCAGTGAGAAGTTCAGAATAATTGAAATACTGTACAGTTTCCCAAATATAATCCAGCCCATTCTCTTCCTCCTATTCCATTCTGCTCCTGGCTCATTGGCTGTTTATGGTGCCTGTGTGCCTACCCAGAAGATGAGAAAGAGACAGAAAGTGAGATACAAAGATACCAAGACAAGGAAGGAAGGAAGGAAGGAAGGAAGGAAGGAAGGAAGGAAGGAAGGAAGGAAGGAAGGAAGGAAGGAAGGAAAGAGGGAAGGAGGGGAGGAGGAGAGGAAGGAGGAGAGGAAGGAGGAGAGGAAGGAAGGAGAAATGGTAGGCGTGTGTGTGTGTGTGTGTGTGTGTGTGCGCGCGTGTGTGTGTGTGAACTAATCTAATGAACTGTCAGTCCAAATGCATGTTGTAATCTGGGCACGATTTAACTCATCTACAAATCTAAACACATCCATGATATGGATGTACTACTGCTATCTATAGAATCATAAATACTAGGAAAGAGTGCATTCATAGCAGAGGGAATGAACCTCAGAGATCTAGTGTCCACCATTAGAATATAAGCCCCTCAAGGACAAGGGCCGTTTCCACTCTTTCGTTTTCTTGCCAGCACTTGACATAGTGCCTAGCACTCTAATTTCCCCCTAATTTGTGGCATAAAGAAACCAAGACCTCTAGAGGTTTAATAACTTCAAAGTCACATAATTAATAAAAACAGATTCCCTAGGACTGGACCTAGTTAGTCTGTGTGGGTCCAGAACAAAGGAACCACTTATGAGAGCAGAGGTTCAGTGTCCCAGACCCAAAAGATCCTGAATTGTGCTCTTATCATTGCTAAGACTTTATTCTTGTTTAGTCATTTCCCTATCATATCTGATTCTTCATGACCCCCACTTGGGGTTTTCTTGGCAGGGAGCCTGAAGAAACTGTCAGAGACAATAGATAGACACTGTTTTGTCTATTTATAAGGTGTGGGGCAGTTGATCAGGTCCAAATATACTTTTTAAAAATAATGTCAATCTTCCAAGTCAGAATCAGCCTTGACAACTGCAATGATTTTTAGCTGGACTTTTATAAAACATCTAGCCTGGGTAGGGTCCCAAAACATTCCCTGATGCCTAAACATGGGCAATTCTCTGTTCAAGGTTACCATAAGAACTCAAGTGATCTCTGCCCTGCAATTTATACCCTAAAAGACAAAGTGGGTAGGGCTATTAACTGACTTGCTCCAGACATGAACTGTGGTTTCTTTGGGCATCCAACAAACTCCGTTCATGCTTCCTTAAAGCCATTTTCTAAGAGGTCATACAAAATATGCTAACAGTGCCTTTATCAGAAGAAAATCAAAATAACTACTAGTCCATGGAATGCTTCAGTGTATCAAGCCTACCTAGTTTCTCCTTTAATTAACCTAGAAGAAAGTCAAGCCTCCACACAACTAGCTGTCCAGATCCAGATACCAACATCACTAAAAACTTTATCATTGACTCTTCTCAGAGACTGTACAAGAACTGACTCAAAATCACCTTGTTTATCTCAATCCTGCAGGATTTTCCAGGCATTTACAATTCTCCATAGCCCTAGAGCTATTTAAAACTCCAGAGAACAAGATTACTACTTTTATCAAGACACCTTATGGCAGAAGTTAATTAACATATCACTGTTCCATTTAGATCTACACAGCCAAAAGAACTAACCTGCTCTTTTGAAAATTTGCTTATCCCAATTGTTCAGGTGATCATTATAGGAAAGAAGCTTTTTAGAAGATAGAAGCTGGATCACATTTTATTAAAACACAATCAGAGGGAACAATTAGGTGGCTCAGTGGAGCTACACTGGAGATCCTGGGTCTCAAACACTTCCTAGCTGTATGACTTCAAATAAGTCACTTAATCCCCATTGCCTAGTCCTTTCCACTCTTCTGTCTTGAAAGCATTATACAATATTGATTCTAAAAGGGAAGGTTAAGGGTTAAAAAAAGAAAACACACAATCAGAACTGTTTTAGCTAATGAGTTAAGCTGAATGACAAGCAGTGTAATAAGATACAGAGAAGCAGGAAGTTATCATTAGAGCCAGGAAGCCCTGGTAGACAGGAAGATCTTGGTCTAAAACCGGGTGCTGGCTCAGGGTTCCTGGGCAAGTCCCTGAACTTGTCAGCATCCTAACTAGAGGTATCTAACACCCAGTTAACAGGCTTCATTGTACATTCCCATTTCAGCTAAGCAGATAAAATATATTTGGAAAATATTTACCAAAATAAATAAAAATACAACCTAGCATAGATAATGCCAATATGTGATTTTCTTAAGTCTAGTGCTCTTTTTAAATTAGAGTTCATCATGACCTACAAACCATTTCAGATCAGTTCCATTCATTTAATTAAATCTTTTGGCACTGACCTAAGGCAATGGGGATATAAAACAAACAAACAAAAAAATCCCTGGCCCTCAAGGAACTTACATTCTCCTAGAGAAAAAAGCATGTACCTGAGTAAATTAACAGAAAATCTATACTCAAGTACAAAGTAATTTTTTAAAGTTTGTCTTTAATGTGCCCCATTCACAATATCGTATAACCTTTTCACAGTCAGGATGGTAGGCATCAAGGGGCCAGTTATTCCTCCTTGATGTTCTCCAACCCCTTCGTTTCATAATAACGATTAGTTCCGGAGAGCCGCCTGTCCCTTTCCATTACACTCCACTGGTAATGATTGCGGGCAATTCTCTTCTCCTTGCCCCCATTGCAGTACTTATGGATGATCATGGTGCTAATCCCCGGGATCATCAGGCAACCTCCCATAATGGCCAGTCCGGGCAGAATTTCAAACCACATCTCGGGAAACGAATCCTGGCCACAGCCGGGATAGTCAGAGATTGCAGATGAAGCGCTGGCTGTGGCCGTTGGGCGTTATAACGGTTCTGGGGTTGTTTTCCCTTCCCGGCAACCCCTGCCTCTTTTTTTTTTTTCCTAGTCATTTAACAGTAGAGAGCATTTACAAAGGGGTATTTACAAATATTGCAAGAACCAACATATTAACATTTAGCTCAATAGCCCAGAAGGATCATTTGCCCAAACACTACCTCATTCTCAGGATGGGGGTTTGGCAGAAGGGAGAGAAGAAGATATCCCCCTTCTGAGCTGATTTGCTAGAAAATACACTTGAGGGACTATGGAAATCATCCTATTTCGTTTCTTTAGGAGAGGGGCAGGCACTGAGTCTGTGATTTCACTGACTTGGGAAACTCTTAGATCCGGGAACTTCCATTACCGAAGTAAATCGCACCTTCTGGGTAATAGCCTTGGAGAGTTGCCTGGGGGCGCTGAGTAGTTAAACAAGTTGATAAGGGGTCACATAATCAGTATGATCGCCCATAAAGCCTCCAATATAAGACCAGTCCCAAACTAGATTCCTCTTTCTGGTCTTCTGCATATTTATTTAGGGAACACCAGCTCCTGACTTAGGCTCTCCATCTTTATCTATTTACTCTTGCTACACAAACTAGCTTAGCTCTTTTTCCGGACATTAATCCTAATAAAAATGAAATCACAGGCATGTCGCCAAGTGTACAGGGTAGGTATGTTGCTCACGTGGGTTTTGTGTATGGCCACGTAGGATTGTCTAAATACAGCTCACAGGGAGGCATGAATTGTTTTTATTTCTGGCATACTGACTCTCCTTTAAAGGAGACTGATTCCTGTCTAGAAGATCAGAAGAAGAGACCACTGAAAAGCCATACTGCTCTCCTCAGAAGGGATTCTGGACTAGAAAAGAGAGAGATGGGGGGGGGGGGCAGCTAGGCAGCTCAGTAGCTAGAGAGCCAGACCTGGAAAAAAAGGAGGTCCTGGGTTCAAATGTGACCTCAGACACTTCTAGCTGTGTGACCTTGGGCAAATCACTTAATCTACATTGTCTGGCTGTTATCAGTCTTCTGCCTTGGAATCAACACAGTATTCTAAGACAGAAGGTAAGGGTTTAAAAAACAAAGAGATAGACATGCCTCTCTGTGTATTTACATATAGCATGTATACACATATTTTGAATATTATAAACCAATGTATATATTCAATATTGAGGTGTATACATGTTATAATTAAATTATAATCCATAATAATACCTGATTAAAATGTACTTTTAAAAAACAATGGCAATCTTTCTGAAGTCAGAATTTAAGCAAAGGGTAGTAGAATACCTGATAAACACATTCAACTGAGCAATGTATGTTTTTTTTTTCAAATATTCCTTTTTCCACACTTCATCTGAATACCTTTTGAGAACTATTTTGCATTCTGCTTCATTACTTATTAGTATTGATGATTAGCCTTTTGGGATGATTAGACTGAAAACAGTAGCAATATTTTTCTGGGAAGTGACACAAAACCTTTTGCTTTCACATATATTGAGTTTCCAAAGAAGGCAGATATTGTGCTGTCTAGGCACCAAACACCCTTATGATTTTTTTTAAGCTATAATAGAAGGCCTCTCTTCCTGTTCTGGCTCTAATCTGATCTCGTTGAGTGATATGAAAACCTTAAAATTGTTTGTGGTTCTGTGTCAGTATCTATTACATTAGAAATGACCCCTGCATTTCCCATTCTAGAGAACATCTTCCTGTCTGTTTCAGGGATTACAGATGTTTCCCCCAGACATCCTCATTGCCTGTGACACCAAGCAGTCATTTTGAACACTGGCGTTTTCTAAGGGAATCAGTAAACACTGTACCATATGGAGAGGACATTGTGGCAAAACACTTCTGGATCTTGTTTGCTATTTAAACATCATAATCTCATGGGGCTGAGTTATATTGCTGGAGCTCCTGAACTGCCCACACCCTCGCTCAGTATGGATTTGGTGTTACAGAAGGCTAAGGAACCATTCAGTAGTCAAAGTACCAGTAATGATTTCTTTTGTGGCTATATTAATCTTGCTAAAACTAAGCATTACATTGTAGACAATGAAGCTTGCAAAAGACCTGTCAAATCTATATTTTTTAAATGTCTTATATTATAATCTCCCACAACACACACCATTCCATTGACCTTTAAGTACATTAATGTCGGCAGGGGGAATCAAAAAATCTGCATGATGTGCATAAAATCTCTCATTCAACATTTAGCAAAGGAAAATGGGGGGTACTTGGTTATAAATGATGGAAAGTCCTCCACTGACAGTAGCCTTGCTGGATAGCCCAGAATAACAGTACATTTGGATGACATTTCAATGGTGCCACTTTCTCATTGGGATATGCAAGTGTTATGCCCATGCAGGTTGCAATCACTCCATACTTTGTATTCTCAATAAGCCAAGTTCTAGAATATCTTTTTTCATATTTATGGGATAACAATAAAGGATTCAGGCTATTAACTCTTACTCTTTGTACATGACTGCCTCATATTTTTGTATGTATCTTTAATTATTTTCTAGATATTTCTTCCTGAATACAATTCATTCCTTGGAATATACAGTATTCTATCTTATTACCACCTTTTATCTTTCCATTCCCTTTGGGGGTTCCTGAAATTCTAACTTTTCTGACATAGTGGTATTTCATAATTTACCACCAAATAGCATCACCAGGAGATCAGAAATATGAACTTATGCAACTAAGAAAGACAAGAATTCTGATAGGAGTAATAATTGATCAAAAATAATTCCAGAGAATTGATAATGTAACATGATACCATCTTTCAGAGAGGTGATGAACTCAAGATATAGAAAGAAATATGTTTTTTTGTAGATCATCACATATTTCTTTTGTTTATGTATATTTATTGATATAAAAGAAACATCCAAGTCAGTGATGGTGAACCTTTTAGAGACCAAGTTGCCAAACTTCAGCATTCATACCACATGTGAGCCCCCCCAGCTTACCCCAGCTAGGGGAGGGAGGAAGAGCACCCATTGGGCTGTTGAACAGAGGGGCAGGTGATATGAGAAAAGCCCTCAGGCATTTGTAGAGAGGGAGAAGGGAGCAGGTCCCCACCCCTGGGGAGGGAGGAGACTAAGTAATGTAGTAAAGCAAAAGGTTTGAAGTTAAGAATATCTAAGTTCAAACCTCAGATATTTACTAATTGTGTAACCTTGGACAAGTCACTTAAGTCCTATTTGCCTCAGCTCCTCATCTTTTAAATGGGGACATACTGGTAAAGGAAGTAGCAATCCACTCTGGTCTCTTTACCAAGAAAACCCCATTGATAAAGTCCACGGGGTCACATAGAATCTAACACAGCTGAATAACTGAACAAATTTATTATAAAGGTTTTGTTTTCCTTTATTTCTTTTTTTCAGTGAGAGGAATAGAAATCTTCTGCTCATTAGAAAATATAAAATTAAATTTCAAATAAAGTCTTTTGCAGCATCAAGCAGTTTGGGAATCCTTCAAAATACTATGAATGTGCCTCTCTCCCTTCTCCTCTGCAAAGGTAAAGGATTATGGATGCGGAACTCTGTGGGACCATAAATCTAGAGTTGGAAGGGCCTTCAGAGGTCATCTAATCCAACATCTTCATTTTACAGTTGAGGAAACTAAAGTCCATGGAGGTTAGTTAAGTGACTTGTTCAAAGTCAGATAAGAGAGTAAACAGGAAAAAGAAGATGTGAATTTGAATCCCATGGCTCTGGATCCAATGCTGTTGCTTCTACACCCTGATGCCTCCCAAAGTGGTCTAATTGTTGTTGTTTTTTTCTCCTAAGCTGATTTTTTTCCTTCTTTATCATTCTTCATTATAAGGGTTGGCATCGTGGAAAAGTGAGGAAGAAGAGATATATCCAGAAATAAAGTATATATAAAAACAAAAGATATTAATTTTTAAAAAATAAACAGAGAAGGGCAGCCTGGGTGGCTCTGTAGATAGAGTGCCTGGTGATGGTAGATCTGAGGTACAAATCTGACCTCAGATATTTCTGAGCTGTGTGACCCTGGGCAAGTTTCTTAATCCCAATTTTTTATTGCTCTTTTATCGTGGAACTGATATTTAGTATTGACTCTAAGACAGAAGGTAAAGAATAATTATAATAAATTTCATGCTAACTATTGGTTCCAAGGCAGAAGATATTCAATTGAAGTTTGGGTTCTTTTTTAAATAAAAATAAATAAATGAATGAATGAATGAATAAACATAGAGAGAAATCACTGTATAATTTCCCAAATGCAATCTAACTCCCCTCTATTCAATTCTGTGCTCAACTCAAAGTCCTTTGCAACATTTGTTAAAGAGATCCATCAAGATTGCATTCAAAATCTAGTCTATATAATTTTTTATCCACTTTGTGTTTCCAACATGCATAATTAGATCAATCTCTTTCTGGTGGTTTGGATTTCACACAGGAAGCTCAAAATATTAATTCAATGTCATTTACAAACTTGACCATGAATCCCTCTTTGGTATTACACTGATCAGTACTTCAGGTGAATAAATGTTTCCCTGTTTTATACCTAACTTGATACTGTATGTGAATCATTAAATGAAATAATCTTCAGGTCAATATTTGTGATAAAATATTTAAATATTTAAAACTAAATGCAGGCTATAACATAATTTGAAATTCTAGTACCCATACTAGATTTTTCATTTATGGTATGGGAACATGCAAGAAATAGTCTTCCCCTGTTAGATAATCCCAAGGAGGGAGTGAAGTTGGGAAAAAGAAATAGTGAGATATGCAACAGTGTGAAAGGAGAGGGAGAGAAAACTGGCACTATGCTAAAGTGCCATCCACTCATTAAATCTCTCTGTGGGGAATATACCTTGAGAGAAGTCTTTTTAATATTTTAATAAATCAATAAAGCATAGAATCATTAGCATTTTATCATCTCTGTTTACCACTGTGGGCCTGGAATCTGCTGCAAGAAAAATCATCGATGCAACATCCTATTTTTTTCTTATAGTTTCATCAAGTGTACTCTTAAAACATGCATAGCCTGCATACATAGACCATTCTTATTAAGACTTTATGGAGGGGGCAGCTGGGTGGCTGAGTGGATTGAGAGCCAGGCCCAGAGATGGGAGGTCTTGGGTTCATATGTGGCCTCAGACACTTCCTAGCTGTGTGACCCTGGGCAAGTCACTTGAACCCTATTGCCTAGCCATTACCGCTCTTCTGCCTTGGAATCAATATTGATTCCAAGATGGAAGGTAAGGGTTTAAAAAAAAAAACAAATTTATGGAGATGGATAACTGTTCATATGGTCTAATACCTCCTTCACTTGTTTTTCTTTCACCGACTTTTCTTATTATTTTGAAATCTTCTCCTTGATAAATCTTAAAAATGGAACACTGAATACTTTGAAAATTCTATTGCCTTCAATATAAATTTAATATATGTATAATGTGTATATATATGTGTACCTGAATATATATATATGTATATATATATATTCATGCAAAAATATAGTTCTCATTTTCAAGCTTCATTTATTAAAGGGACACTGGCAAATCTTGGGTACTAAGGTAACAGACTATAAATGTACTGCCTTCAGTCTTATCACCAATGAGTACAGATCTCTGTAGAACTAGATTATTAAATCTAGTTCTCTTTACAGTAATTTTTCCCTTAAACTTCCTTTTTCTCTTTTATGAAAGGACCATTGCCTTTAATCTTTCTTCTTTTTCTTCCTCCTCAATATTTGCAAATGAGTTGATGGTTCTGTGGCAGTGCCTATTATATTAGAAATGACCAATAACATTGCCTTTACTTGACATATCTCTCTTATTGGCAAGAAGAAATGGATGGATGAAGGATTTAGTATTTGATAAGTACTGGGAATATAAATAGAAAAGTAAGACAGTTCCTTCTTTTAAAGAACTTATAAGCTAATGGGGGAAATAATATAGATAGAATTTTTTAATTTCAAGTTGGTTGAAGGGTTTGTAAGATACAGTGGCAAAGCTGTTATTGCCTTTTCTTTAATGTCATTTCCACTGATCAAAACATATTGCTATATGATTTTGAACCATTTGACAGTAACTTTGGTGGTAACGTTCTTTTGTGGGTTTTCAAAAACTACAATTATAGTGTTTGCAAGAGCAATTAACAAACTGCATCTGGTGTGGACCAATTGCTTTCCAAGATTTCTCAGGGCACATTGCTCTTCCCAGGATTCTTGTGTTCAAGGTTCTAGGCTATCTCCATTAGAATTCAAAGGAAGATGGTGCCCGAGATAGTGGTGATGATCCAACTAGCCTGGCACATACTGCCTCCTTGCTCTCTCTACGGAAGTAATCTACTCTGCCTTGCTTGCCCTGGTATGGAAGTTGATTGCCAGTTGCAGGGGAATGGCTGGTCCCTTCTCTACAGGAATTGTTTTCCTAGATGAGACCTATATGCCTGGGCTGGAAACATGATCAATGATAGAGGAAGTACTGCCACTCCAAGACCTTTTGTGTCTATTTGAAAGAGTAGACTATTGGGTATCAACTGACTAAAATGGTCTCCATCCTTCTTTAACATCTTCATTTTGTTGACCTTTGGCATCACTCAAACTTCTCTAAGAAATGGCATTAAAGTCAATGTCTTTACCTTTGTATGCTTCCTTTTTTAAAAGTTGACAATTTATCTGAAGAAACTTGGGTTGGGGAAGCCATAATCTCATATATATCTTCTCATCTGTATCCATTCCTGAAATCTGCTGTTCATTTGGGTCTTTACTATAACCAGTCAGAGATCTGAACACTCAGCAGCTGATTCTGAAACAATTCTCATATTGGTATCCAGTTATATACTTTCTCTTGAGATGCAATTTGATTTTGTTTTCATGATGCTGTTCATTGCTCACCACATCCATGCCTCCCAACTCTCTTCTTAAAGTTTCCAATTTTTGTTGGTGTGGGACTTCTGAATATGAAGCTTTTAGTCTCTTCCACTTCTTCATTTCAAACTACACATTTATAATTTTATAATTACAGGATAACTGGTCTTCCATTTTCAATTTAAACTTCAATGTGGCTTCCTCATTTCATTTATAACAAAAATATCTAAGTGGATGTGATTCTATTCTTTAGATCACACATCTACTCATTGGTCATTGGACAAAATCATAGAATCATAGATTAGAACTATAAAGAGACCTTAGAAACCATCGAGTCCAACTCCTTTATTTCACAGATAAAGAAACTTAGGATCAAAAAGGTTTAATAGCAGTACTCATATAAGTCATAGTAATAATAATTGCATTTCTGTCAAATCATAAGGCTTATAAAACACTTTATATATGTAATCTCATTGATCTTCACAACAACTTGGTGGTATCAATAAGTACTATTTTGCTCCCATTTTTCAGAGTAGGAAACTAAGTCTGAGTAAATCTAAGTTAATTCCCCAGGGTCACACAGCTAGAGAGTAACTCAGGCAAGATTCTTCCTTAGGTCTTCTTGACCATAAATTGTTCTATCCAACATTTTTTCAATGTTCTATCCACTGTGCCCCCTGTCATGCAAGTAAAAATATCAGGAATTCAATTAATATTGCAATTAAAAGTTCCAGGATTCTCAGTCTCTAGTGTTGTAGAAGTAGAAAGGAAGCAAGCAGAACTAAGGTGGTTTTGTTTGTTTGTTTGTTGAGTTTAATGGCTTATTGTGGTAAAAGAAAAAAAAACTTAGCAAAATCACATTGCAGTCTGCCTTCTCTTGTTAAGATTCTCTATTTTTAGCCAGGACAGCCCTGGGAAAGCAGATGTGATAGGTCCTTAATCCTATCATCAAAGCCTTTTCAGATCTGTCGGTTCTGCCAAAATTTGTGCTCCAAGTTCAGTCTTCAAGCATTCGTGGTCATCTCCAGGAATCCTCAAACAGAAGAATAATATTATACTTATTGTTTTGTTAAAAACAAAAGTATATCATGTAAAAACTAGATATTTGTTTTGAAAGTAGCTTAAGACACTGGTCACTTGGATATCAAATACCCCAGTCGTAGATGTTTCCAAATAATAAATACTGGCCTTTTGAATGTTCTATGCCTATACATTTCTGGTAACAAAAAGCCTCCCTTGCCCCATTCTTCCCAAGGAAGATGGTTGTGCCTGACCCTTAAGGCAAGCACCTAATTGCAGCCAAGCTGACCTGGACTCATGGTGCCACCTAGTGGCAAGCATGAGGACTAGCTGACCCAACACCACTTCCCACCTTACTTTCTTCTCCCTCAGGAGAAATCAAGATCACAACCACTAATCCAGCCTCCTCTATCTCTCACCACTCAAAACTCAGTTTATTCCTTTCACGTAATCTTTTTCTCTCATACACATACTCTTTAACTCTGCCCCTCTTCCTTCTCTCTTACAACCTTTGCCCAATTAATTACCTTAGGAAAACCTCTCGTTTTAATTATTAGTGTAATAATGATAGGATTTTCTATTTTTTTCATTGTAAATATACAGTGTTGGGTTTCAGTTCCATTATGGACTAAGTAGAGTTTCTTATGATTTATAATTATAATTTCTCTAAGAAAATTACCTCCAAGTTCCAAGCAGTGCACTTACAAATGAGTTTTTGGAACACAACCCATTTGTAAATTAGAAATTGCTTCTATTAAATGACTTAATTTTCAAAATTCCTTACTCCATTTACTAAACATGGTACTTGGACTAAGATGTGGTACATTTTACTGTTCATTTTCTATGTGTAATTTAGCACTATGCATTTTATATTCAACCTTATATTTTGTCATTCATGTATACTAATAAATATAATTATATATACATATTATGCATATATTGTATCCAAGGGGTTGTTTAGTTGTAATTGAGGGGTTCAGTCTTTCAGTATAGAGAGGGGGAAAGAGTGGAGACCCCCTTCTCTAAGCAGAGTTCAGGGGAGACAGCTGATGTTTAGGGTTGGCTCAAAGAGAGGAGAGAGGGGTTTGAAGATTTTCCCCATTCTGCCTTCCTTCCTTAGCTATGGCTGTTCTCCCAGATTTGCTCTTGTCCCCTCTTGTTCCCCCTCCACTACTTGAGACCAAAGGGTCTACCCTTGAACTGTTCATTCACACTTGATTCACAGCTTGGGGAAAAGATAACTATTTAATATCAGCCCAATGGGTAATACAAAGGAATAACTAACAGAGAAAGAATGGGAGAGGAAAGGGGAAAGGGAGTTCCTATCTCTAACTTAACCCCTTTCCCTCCCTCCTCAAGTTTGGGGGGACCTGGGGCCTTGACAGCCTGAGCCCCCTGAGAGAAAGTCAGGTTGACTCACCCTAAGTTTGGCACCTTGGCCACAGATCAGACTCAGAGCACCAGGAGCTGAAGTAAAGTTGGACAGAGATTTTAAAATGTCTTTCTCGGGTTTCCTCTTCAATAGTCTTTTCAATTGGGAAATGTTGGGAGGAGAAGATTTCCATCACAGACAGGGAAAAGTGAGTAACCCACAGGAGAAAGTCTTTTTCAACCTTCTCTCTTCAGCTTCTGTTGACTGAGAGTCTGACTCCTCCATCAGCCAGAATCTTCTCCTCCTCCAGATTCCAAACTGCTGAGGCCCCTCCCCCATCGAGGTGATCAGTTTCACACACTCTTCAGCCTGGTAGTTTTCTTATGTGCCAGCCTCGGTCACAAATCCTCCATTTCCTGTTGTTCCTGTGGTGCCACCCTGACCCATGCCAGTTACTTACCTTCTCTGTCTATTCTAATCTATATCTTACTTATTGTTCCCATCTAACCCCCCCTCAAAATAATAAATCTTATCCTAATCTGCCTATTTGCTAATCTAAATTCCTATTTTATGATAAGACTGAGTTGTGGGAAGAGGGTTAGGATCATGTGCCAACAAAATTTTACAATATAACAATTTCTTAATACAAAGGTTATTGCTATTGCAATCAATATAAAATTTAACTCTTAAGTAAAATTAAACTATCCTATATCTTATGTAATGCGGTGCTCAGGGAGGGGTAGTATCTCTGGTATGGAGGGCTTGTCGTGCCCTTCTAGGGCAGCTCTCCAGCCACTGACCCTCACCTGACACCCAGCTCTCACTTGTGGCTCCCAGTAGCTGCTAGCATGTGGCAGCAGCCACACCCCGGGCAACGGCTTCGACAGGCCGGCTAAACCTTGTGAGGGTAGCCATCGGGTCATAGACCCCTGGTGAACCAGGGCTTTGCTCACCCAGCATGTGAAGACTGCTTCGGTGGAACAGGTGGAAGAAACCAACAAGAAGGTTCAAAGGCTGAGATGGCGACGCAGCAAAGCACTGTGGAGTGCTTAGGGCGTGTTGGAGCACAAAGGACAACACGGCCATCCAATGCAGCTGAGGAAGTCTCCAGGTGTAACAACTTTTCGTGCCACTGGACCCAGGCTTCCAACGCCGAGAGAGTGGGGCTGTCTCTGTGCATCGACTTTTCCACTTAAATCTTCATGCACAGGTGTCTGTGCACAAAAACGCACAAAGACAATCATCATCCTCAGTTCGAGAGACAACCAACAACATTAACTTGTATCTAAATGAAATCTGATTTATTCTGTCCCTATGTTACCTCTCTAGTTATAACATTCCCTTTTCCACCCTAATCTATTCTGTCATCCCTATTAATAGTTAGTATGTTAACTCTTTCCTTTGTATCTATATTAGTGGATTAGATCATTATTATGCTACATATATACATGTCTATTATTTGTACACATTTACATATGTTATGTGTTATTTATATACATATATACATCCTCTGATAGTAGAGATCTATTTACAGATATGCAATTTATGGGCTGTCCTTATTTATAGCACAGCCCCTAATGTCAGTGTGAAATTTGTTCATGTTCTAGATATGTCGTGGTGGATGCATACTTATTCCTCTTCGGGAAAGCCTCTTCTCATGTTGCCTGAAGATCTCTTTTTCGTTCTTCCTGTGTAGATTCCAATGTGTATGTGGATGCAATTCCCTATATGTGAAATTAACGTGATCAGTAATTAATCTTACATGACCCATTTTCCTGAAGTCCATTCCCCATAATGTCTTTGATTCAAAGTTCTTTCCTGTTGTCAATGTGTCTTCCATTCATTGGTGTTGCTTAAAGTTTGTCACTGGTCCCATCACCTTTACAGGATACATACTTGCCTGTCGTCTCACCTTGGAAGATGATCTCGGGTATCCAGAACTACAGGATCATGAGAGTGTGTAAGATTAACGTGTTCATGCATGTGAGAGTGGATAAGTTGATGCATGTGAGTGAAACTTTATATGGATATTTGTGCCATCTTCATGTGTGCAAGCAAGATTAATTTTATATATGTAGGTAGGTAGCTTTCTTAATGTGTGATTGTAAGGTAATTATTATATTCCTATGTGGTTGATTATAGAGGTTAATGATATTTTAGTCTAGGCTTGAGATGGATATTTGCATATATGTTTACTAATTCTAAGGGATTCTAAATCCACCCAAATAAACTTCCAGGTTCCACAAGGAACAGCTTCTCCTGTGTTTCACAGGCTACACTAATCCTCCCTGACCTAACTAATCCAAATTTATACTATCTAAATAAAAAGTACCATTATTATCTTTATAAATCTTAACTTCGCCTTCAAATTATAAAATAGCAAAGGCTAGCTGGTTTAGCCTCAAGAAGTCATCTCAATAGATGATATCTGTTGTGTTATGGAATCCTCAAGGTTGAAGAAAACAGATATGATAATAGCATTTCATTGTTTATCTCTTTTTAAGTTTGTTCTCTATCAAATTACTTCCAATTCAATGTCACTGTCCACTAAGTTATATTTATTGCAAAATTCTTCATAACTAATGACTCCTGCAATATATAGTATTCCCTCTACTGATAAAGAGTTGCCTATGGTTCCAACTGATTCTTCAGAATCAGAAAAGATTGTTTGTTCTGAATTCAGGTGTTCACTATACCAATTTGTGCCCCACTCATCTAAATCTTTGTGAACTTTATCATAGAGTTTGATGTACTCAATACACATGAAGATGGGGACTAGGTATATGATTTTATTAGAAGAGGAAAATTCTAAAGAGAAACTTCTCTTGCAATAAAGGTCAGCACCTTTCAGACAACTTATAGTCTTAGAGAGTTAGATGAGAGCACTGAAAGATGAAATTCTTTTTGTTATTAACACAAAGTCACACAACCAATGTTGGTCAGAGAGGAGACTTTACTCTAGATCTTCTTTGTCCCTAGGCAAACTCTCTCAACTCTATTATATACATATATTTGTATATTATCTCATCTCTCCCATTAAACTGTAAACATTATTAGAAGAGGTATCAACCATGTAATAATCTTCTTTGTAATCCCTGTAATGCATGTGCCATAGTACCCAATGTTTATTGAATAGAATTCAGAATCTAAAAGATTTCAACAAAAGATTCTGTATACTCCATAGCCATCTGCATGTAGTTTATTTTGTTATCCTAAAATTGTAAAGTGCTTTTAATGAGGGAGGCAAGAAAGAGAAAGAGAGAGGGAAGAGGGGGGGAGACAGACAGACAGACAGAGAGGGCAGAGGGTAGAAGGGAGGGAAAAAGGGTGCAGAGATAGAGGGGGAAGAGGGAGCGAGGGAGAGGCTGAGAGACTGAGAGAGGTGAGAGAAGGGGGAGGAAAAGAGAGATGAAAAGGGAGAAAAAAGGGAGGGGAAGGGAGAGAGGGAGTGAGGAAGAGAGAGGGAGAGGGAGAGAGACTGAGAAACTGAGAGAGGGGAGGAGGATAGAGCGGAGGAGAGGGAGAGGGAGAGATATAGTGGGGAGAGGGAAAGGAAGGGAAGGCAAGAGAGAGAAAGAGGGGAGAGGGAGACACAGAGAGATGGAGAGAGAGGGAAAGAGAGAGAGAGAGAGAGAGAGAGAGAGAGAGAGAGAGAGAGAGAGAGAGAGAGAGAGAGAGAGAGAGAGAGAGAGAGAGACTAAACAGGGAAGAGGAGGGTGAGTCAGGGAAGACAAGGGAAAGAGGGAAGGAGACAATAAACATTTATATACTATGTGCCAGACATTGTTCTAAGTGCTTTTTTACAAATATCTTATTTGAGCCACACAATGACCTTAGGAGATAAAAGCCATTTGCAGTTGAGGGAAGGAAGGCAGAGTGCTTGAGTGACTTGCCTAGGGTCACATAGCTAGTAAGAGTATGAGACCATATTTGATCTCAGGTTTCCCAGATTCATTGCCCAGTACCCACTGTACCACCTCAATGCTTCTCTGATATAAAAATGAAATCAAAGCTATCAACTTAATTGATGACCAAGAAAGGAGATGCACTGGTCTTTATAGTGAGGGTAAGAAATTATAGCTATAGATCCATTGTGCTTCTGCAATTCTCGCATAATATCAAGAGATAAAAGGAAGGTTCCCAGTTTATTGGGTTCACTTCCTATGAACAATTAATATAAAGACATTGGTAAGAGTCACAGACTCAAGAAGACATGGGTGGTTTCTGATTTGCTTTGATGGAGGCAGTAACTTCCATAAGATCATGAATCTCTTGAGTATTGAAATATAAATATCATCATCATCATCATCATTGCATTTATATAGTGCTTTAAGATTTGCAAAAATACTTGCATTATCTCTTTTAATCCTCATGACAATCCTGAAAAATAGAGGCAATTATCTCCATTTGACAGAGGAGAAAACTGAGGCAAACAATTGGACAGGGTCAATATTTAATTTGATAGTCATTTTTCCCCTTTCATGCCATCTGTTGTTGTTCTTCAGTCATTTTTCAATCCTGACTGATTCTTCATGATCCTACATGGGGTTCTCTTGACAAAAATATTAGAGTGGTTTGCCATTTCCTTTACCAGTTCATTTTATAGATGAGGAAACTGAGGACAACCAGGTTGAGTTATTTGTCCAGGGTCACACATTAAGTGATTGAGGTCAGATTTGAATTCAGAAAGACTAATCTTCCTGATTCTAGGCCCAGAGTTCTATCCATTGTGACACCATTATGCCATTACAGTATTACTATTATTATCTGGCTTTTCAGTAAAATTACTTTTAACACTAGTTTTCTATTGATTTTTATTTAGTTCAGGACATCAGAAATATAGAACTTTATAGATATCTAATTTAATTCCCTCCGTTTACTATGAAATAGTTAAGGCCCAGAAAGTTGAAACAATTAGCCCAGGATTATAACAGTTAGGATTTAAACTCCAATCCAATGACACCCAATTCAGTGTTCTTTCTTTCACTGCTCCATGTTTTGTATTCATTAACCTAATGTGATTCATTAATTAAGAACAATAATTTTAATTGCCATTTAAAGTTATGTGACAAATTTTAAATTATAAAATTTTAAGTTTAGATGGGGCTTGAAAGACTAACTTAAATACTTTTTACAGATAAAATTATCCAATTAGAAATTCACAATCAAATGACCACTAAAAATGTGGTGGGTTCACCTCTGAGATCATTTAACTTTCCAAGGCTCGAAGTGGTCCCAGAATAATGCAGCTAAATAGAACAATGAATATAGGATAGAATTCAGAGCCTGACTTCAAAAAGACTCATCTGCACAAGTTCAAATCTGGCCCCAGATATCTACTAACTGTGTGATCCTGAATAAGTAAATTAATCATGTTTGTCTCAGTTTCCTTATCTATAAAAATGAGCTAGATAAGGAAATGGCAAATCATTGCAGTATCTTTGCCAAGAAAACCCAAATGGGATCACAAAGAGTTGGACATGACTGAAAAAGACTGAACAATAGAAACCAAATAAGATTGGCATCTATTCCTGGCCATAGATTGTAACTGAATTTTAAAAGGTTGATTTTTGAGAATTTAGAAGGGAAGAAAATGATAACCAACAAGAACATTCCTTTTTTTTTTAATATTGTATAAATTATTAGGTTACAGAAATATATAGACAGTAACTGTATCTTTAGAAAGGCAAGGACAAAATCTTGAATAATATTTTGTGGATGAGATGGAGAAATTTGAGTTATATGTTAACATTGAAAAATTAATCTGAAACTAGTTTAGTGACTGGGTTTCAAGGATGATAATTAATGGATTAAAATCATTGTGAAGAACAGTCTCTAGTGGAATGCCCCAGATATTGGTATTTTGTAATGTGGTGTTCAATATTTTTATCAATTATGTATTTATAGATGGTATTATCATCAAATTTATGGGTGTTATAAAGCCCAGAAAGAGAGTTCACATATCAGATAATCACTGGGATTCAAAAAGTTCTCCAAAAGCTAGAATGACAAACCAAATTTTTATAATATTAATTTGGAAAAATGGAAAGTGTTTTAACTTGGGTTAAAAAATGAACTGTTCAAATGAAGAAGGGGAGATGTAGCTAGACAACAGTCCTTATGTGGGTGGTACTCTACAACTTCACAGGTTGACCCTTTCTCTGAAATTCTGTGATAATTTGGCCATTATCTCTACACTATCCCACGCCACCTCCCTTGGCGTATTTCTAGAATATTTCTCCTATTTTTGGCATCGTCACTAAAAAAAAAGGATCCATTAATGAATCTAAACAGCTGGCATGGTTATTAAGATTCATTAAAAAGTTCCTAAAAATATATTACATCCTGGAAATTTTTCTTCTGACTTCCTTGAAGAGCCATGATGTTTTCTGACTTCCTTGAGGAGTCATGTCCTCCAAGCATAAATATCATGTTGCATGGTGAAAGGCATGTTACAAGAAGAGGAAGAAGACCTGAGAGCTGGTTTCATCTTTGTCATTTACCTAGCTGCACAATCTTAGTGTTGTTGTTCAGTCCAACTCTGTGAAACTGAGGCAAATTAGGTTAAGTGATTTGTCCAGGGTCCCACAGCTAGTAAATGTCTGGGATCAGATTCAAATTCTTGAAGATGAGTCTTCCTGCCTCCAGGTCCAGAACTCTAACCACTGCATCATCTAGCTACCCATCAATCTAAATAGGTGAATACATTTTCCTCTTCTTGAAAGTTTACTCTCATTATTTTCCACTTGAACAGCTTCCATTCTTCCAGGAAACTGTTCCTTCTTTCTGATAAACTAATATAGATTGATATCCCAAGTCCTCTTGCCTCCTGCTCTTGAGGGAAGTCTAGCCTGCATTTTCTGCCTATATAATTGTCATTTGGCCCTTTCAATAACACACATATAGCATAAACTCTACAGGTAAGAAACAGAGAAAGATGCTTTATTTCCTCAAAGACTTAGGGGAGTTATCAGCATTTCATGCCCATCTCCTCCTCATGCTCAAAAATGATGAGCATCAGCTGGCAAAGACAATAAAAATGCAAAAGATTATTATGAGAAACATTGTAGTGTAATGAAATGTAGTTTTACCTTAGAATGACATCTGGATTCTAGTTCTATTGCTACCATTTACTATTTGGATTAATGATAATAATGATAACAATATCAATGATAATTGCATTTCTATAGCACTTTAGGATTTATAAAGCACTTTTCTTCACTTTTGTCAGTTAAAAGTAGTATAGACATTACTATCTCTGCTTTATGGATGAGGAATGTGACACTCAGAGAAGGGAGATAATTTTCCCAAAGTCACAAAGCTAGCAAATGATGGGATGAGATTGGAAAGCAGGTCCTTAGACTCTGATCTAGTGCTTTTTCCACAGGTGTTTCTCTGTTGTACGACACTAAATGCCCTACATGCCCATTTGCTGTCAGAGAGAGAAAGGAGAAATATAGTCCCAATGAAGATTCCATGCAGATAAATAAAAAACTGGACAAATGACAAACCCAGATGTTCTCAAAGGCAATCAGTCTATAGAAGTGGGCGAGAAGTCAGGAGCTGGATCTGTATATGAAATGTTTAAATCTGAGAGTAGTTCTGCATAGGTTAAGATCAGAAAATTTCTATAGATGAGGGAAGCATGAAGTTTCAAAGACTGACAATTTATCTCCTATAATTATAACATATTTATATGGAATTTTAAGGTTTACAAAGTGCTTTACAATTATCTCATTTATCCTAAAAGCAGCCCTTTGGGTAAGGTGCTATCATTACTCACATTTTACAAATGAAAAATTGATGAAAACAGAGGTTAAATTGCTTACAGGGGAGCAACTAAATGGCTCAGTGGATTGGGAGACAGACCTGGAGATGAAAGGCCTGGGTTCAAGTCGGATCCCAGATACTTCCTTGCTATGTGACTCTGGGCAAATCACTTAACCCCCATTGCCTACCCCTTACCACTCTTCTGCCTTGGAACCAATATACAGTAATTATTCTAAGATGGAAGGTAAAAGGGCTTTTTTTAAATTACTTACCTAGGATCATACAAGAAGTAAATGTCTGAGTCTGGATTTGAACACAGATTTTCCTGATTCCAGGTCCAACCCTTTATTCACATACCAACCTGATGTCTATCTTAAAACATGAAGAATCAAGCAATACAGCATCCTCTTATGATGGAAACTGGTTAAACATTCCTCCTCTTCATTTAGCCATGACTTCACAGCTATAGGCCTGGACCTGCTCAATTACTGAATTGAATGGCCTACATCACTTTCACATTCCTACCCGCTCCTACCTTGTATTTCTATTTTATTATTCCACTGAAAATTAATTGAGACCTTTGCTTATTAGCACAGTTACTGGACTCATGGGCCATTCACTGGATATTCCCCAGAGGAAAAAATAACAAGAAAAGCAGGGTTTAAAAAGACTCCTTAATATTACATGTGTTCATTGAGGAAGTAGAACTAAATTAATCTTACAATGTTAGCTACTGTCTATGTGCAGTGACTTTTGTATTAGACTGCCCAATTAAGTCCTTCCAAGACTTTTATTTCCCATTTAATTTTTTCCTCAAATACATGTAAACAACAATTAACATTTGGATTTTTTTTAATTTTTTTGAATTCTAAATTCTCTTCCATCTCCCCTCTCTTCACTTGAGAAGGAAAGCAATTTTATATTGATTCTACATTGCAGTTATGCAAAACATTTCCACATTAACCATGTTACAAAAGGTACCGCAGAATAATAAGAATGTATTCTTAAATAAGAATAATAAAGAATGTTTAAATAATTAGCTTCATGGGGCAGCTGGGTGGGTCAGTGGATTGAGAACCAGGCCTAAAGATGGCAGATAATGGGTTCAAATATGGCCACAGACACTGACTAGCTGTGTGACCCTGGGCAAGTCACTTGACCCCCATTGCCTATTCTTTACTGCTCTTCTGCCTTATAACCTATTCAAAGTACTGATTCTAAGACAGAAGGTAAGAGTTTAAAAAAAAAAAGGATACTTAAAGCTGCATTCAATTGCTATCAGTTCTTTCTCTGGGGATGGATAGCATTCTTTTCTAGGGATGGATAGCATTTTTCATTATAAATCCTTAATAATTATCTTGGATCATCATATTACTGAGAATAACTAAATCATTCACAATTGATCTTTGTATGATAATGCTGTTATAGCGTATAATATTCTCCTAGTTCTGCTCATTTCACATTGCTAAAAAAAAAAAAACTAGGCAACTTAAAACTGGTTTTTATAAACTCCTTCTATCCTTTCATCTTGGGGAGGAGTTGTGATCTTGAAGATAAATATAATGACATCCTCATGGAGAATAACAGGGCTACTCAACTCAACTGTTCTCTTGCTCCTTTCTCATTTGATTGTTTAAGTCTGGATTGTGTGCTATGAGATTCCTGAGTTGGAACTCCCCTCCTAAACTAAAAGCAATTAGGAACAAGGAAGTACACTTTTGGAATCTTTGACTTCATTCCTGACCATAGGTCTGGCATTTCTCTTCCTGGTGTTCACTTTAAAGCTAAACATGCGAACACGCATTTTTTTTTTAATCCCAAAGATGCCTTTTAATTGATTCCCTGAATATTTTAAGGTCTATTAATTCCATTGATGTTGCAAACACTGCAATTCATTCCAGCTGCTATTCTAATCATATTCATTAACAGGCTTATTTTTACCTGCCAGCTAATATTTTACATTACATCAATAAATCTTCAGCTTTCTCCCCAAACTGTGTGCAAAAATAAAATGAATTGCCCAACCTTCTGATTTTTCCACAGGGGTTGGGTTAGCCCACAGCCCTCCTTCTAAGGAGGTTTAATCAGGCATGAATGTAAAGGTGATAAAGTAAAGAATAGGTATGTCACTCATTTGTCACATTACAAATTCAGCACTAGAGTGTTACAAATACTACCGTGTTTCTGTTAGCACTGGTACTCACCTAGTCTGAGCTCTGTGCTTTTGTATACAAAGCATGCAAAGGGGTCTTATTAGCTGTGTGTATATAGATACAGGTAGCTATATTTCAATCCTTAATAAGCTCTCTTTTAACTATGAACCCTAGGAGCTGGGCATGCAGTTAGTATTATTTGAGATTTAGACTAATCCATCCAAGTTCTCAGCTAGTCTCCCATGTGGCTGGCACTGCCATTGACAACGTATTTGGCCAATATATGGACTAGAGGGTACAAGGAGATGAGAAGAACAGATCAAAGCTTGCTGGCCAGCATCAAACTCATGATGCTAAACTCTTTGCTCTAGTGCAACATCTTCCATAGCACTGGAATAAGGAATGTGTGCGCCCTAGGCAAGATTTGAAAATTGTCCTTCTTGTGTATATGAAGGTCCATCAAAGCCTCTAAGCCCTCACTATAACACATGTGGCTTGTCTTATCACAGAAAAGACAAACACAGGTTATAGAGAGCAGGATTTTTCTGGCTTTAAAATTATATGCATATGTGAAAAGCAATATTTTGAAGTGCTGTTTGTTGCATCACCCATATGTTGTGTCATAAGTGACTGATTATCTTAGCCTACCTACTCCTAATCCCTGTAGAGACTTTCTATTTCTTTGTGTCCTCCACACAGACATATAACTAACAATTTCTGACCTGGAGGAAGCAGTAAGGGACATTAGGAGGGAAGGCAGAAATGGGAAGCTAAAAGTATAGCCAAAGAAGAAATATAACCTGGGAAGATTTTTATCCTGGTGAGGGGAGAGAAAAATCCAACCAAGGGCAAGCTCATCATCCCCAATTGAAGATAAGTCAAGAAAAAGAGGAAAAGTTCTGAGACAGTGCTGTCTGCCTCCTCCACATTTCCCTCTCTTGTGACAAAGTTCCCATGTCCTCACCCTAGTCATTGATATACTTCCAGAGTACCTGGCACAAAATAAGCATTAAATAAATAATTTTCACTTGTTTAATGGTGAACAGTCTCTCTTGAGACAAGCTTCAACTTCCAGGGAAGGTGGTATAGACAGTAATGAATCTGAAGAGAAAAACTATGAGAGGGGGTCCCTATAGTCCTAAAAACAGGACCTGATAGGAAGTACTGAAATGGGTTTTAAGACATATGTACCCTATCTAGATGGAACAGTGGATAGACTTCCTGAGTTCAAATATTTTTTTTTTTACTATATGACTCTGGGTGAGTCACTTAACCCTATTTGCCTCAGTTTCCTCATCTGTAAAATGAAGTGGAGAAGGAAATGTAAACTACTCCACTTATCTTTGGCAAGAAAACTCCAAATGGAGTCATAAAGAATGGGATATGACTGAAAACCCTGTGCCTTGCTTTGCCACCAGATGGGCCTCATTTTTAAAATAAAGGATTTAGAGTAGAAAATCATTAAGGCTTTTTAAAGTTCTGAAATTCTATAGATCTGAATCATTTCTCCAAATTGTCTTCCTGTACAGTATGCACAGCATTTCTTGACAAACCTACAGGCTGTCTATGGTAGAAGGGTCAAGCTTTATCCTTGGCTTATTTTTTTGTTTGTTTGTTTGTTTGTTTGTTTAAAAAAGCTTCTAAAATCAAATCTGAAAGGGAAAAAAAACACACCTCCTTCTGGACCCAGAGTGTGCTGGAAAGACCCAATGTACAAATCATTTGCACCTGTACTTCTTCCATACCATCCTAAGCTAATTTTAAAAAGACTCTGAAAGCTTGCCAACAGCACATGTGCACTGAAGATAAAATGTAATAGCAATTAATCCAATCATCTCTGATTTAACATTAATTTAACCCAGTGGATTATGCCTTGTTTTGTGTGCAACTGTGTTGATCCTGCTATGTTTCAGAGAGCCTTCCAAGTCAATCAAGTTACAACCCTTAATTGCAGTTAAAATGGGGAACTTGACTCAGCAGGGACCTTCTCTGGAGGAGCTATTGGTCCAAGAGAAGAAAGGCAAGTCAAAGGAAGTGGTATCTTTAATGAGTTGCTATTCAAATGGCAGCTGATGGTGTAGGGATTAGCTATGAGGTGTGGTCCAGTTGTTATGCTAGTGTATTCAGGTGAAGAGAAGATCTACCCAGAAGGAATTAGGCAAGACTCTTCTAAGAATGTCAATATTAGCATTATTGATGCTTCCAGCTGGAAAACACTAAGGAATACAAAGCTTGTCTTGGTTTGCTTTTGGATATAAACCTAAAACTATGATAGTAAACAAGAAAATCAGCCTAAAGTGAGTCACTGTAGAACTATTTCCCTCAGGTTCCTCATTTGTCAAACAAGCTGGAGAAGGAAATGAGGAATCTCTCCACTATCTTTGCCAAGAAATACCCAAATGGAGTCACAAAGAGATGGACATGATCAAAAATTACTGAACAATAACAATTAAAAATACAACTCTCCCTCCGTCTAATTTATCTGTGTTTGGATGTCAATCTCCTATAATTGGAGCTGAAAGCAAATGGTCAGCATATTTGAAATATAATAATAATACTTCTCAGAGGGGGGTAAGTGGACAGTTCCCTTGTATCCAAGTTCTTCATTTAGAGTTGAAATGATAACTGATATTTGCATAACCCTAGAGCACTGAGGCTGGGGTCAGGAGGACTCATCTTCATGAGTTCAAATATGGCCTCAGACACTTATTAGCTGTGTGACCCTGGGTAGGTCACTTAATTCTATTTGCCTCAGTTTCCTTATCTATAAAATGAGCTGGAGAAGGAATTGACAATTCACTTTAGTATCATTGCCAAGAAAACCTCAAATGAGGTCACTGAATGGCTGAACAATGAAATTTTTTAAAGCATTTCACATATATGTCCTGTCGTGAATCCTTGAACAGACCCGGAGAGAGTTATCAAGAGGTATTATATTCATTTTACAAATAAGAGTACTGATATTATGAGAGAATAAATAATTTTTCCATTATTGTGCAGCTCTAAGCCTCAAAAATAAGATATGAACCCTGGTTTTCTGGACTCCACGTTTAGCATTATTCACAGCTCCCTGCACCCTTTCAGAGGGGGTTTCTGTCTTGGTCCCAAAGACAGCCACAGACTTTCTATTATCATTCAACCTTAGTTAAGGATTAGTTAATAGACTCTTCACATAAAGTGCCACCATGTTCTCTTTCATCATTTTTCTTCCCCCTCCCACTTTTTTTTTTTGCAGCTGAGAATAATTAACTGTTCTTTTGTGAGTGTCATTTGTTCTCAAGGAATTAAATGCCACCTTATTCCCCAGAACAAGAATTCAACTGTCATAATTATAGCTTCATTTCTGAAGCAAAAAAAAATCATAATTTATTACAGATTGTTCGGCATGCAAGATAGGTTTAAATGTCTTTGGAAGTAAATTGTGGCATGTCAGAAAAGGGGTTTTGCCACCATTGTAATTGATTTATAATTTTACATTTAAAATGAACAGCATTAATCTATTGTGCATATATTACATAATTTTGTGGCTGTGCCCCTTTGAGAATTATATATTCAGCTCTGGTCAGTATACAGCAATGATAATCACAATGGTTATGAGGATGTCGGTCATTTAAAAGTACCAAATGAGTACATCATATAGGAGGTGGGGATAGAAGCTGCTTGTCTGTGGCACCACAGAAAACTAGAGCTCAAATGGTATTCCTTTGAGTCATATTAACCTTCAACTACTGAAAACAGGGAGATCACAAGGATTCCAATGGTGCAAGCAGAATCCACTAGAACTAAGAATATTCAAAATCCGGGCTTATAGGGAGAAGAAATAGAATTCCCCATGTTATCTTTCAGATAGCATAGAAATTGGTACCATTTTGAAAAGGCATTGGCCGGTGCCATAGTGGAATCAAAATTTGGTACTATTGTACTATTGAGACACTGTGCTTTCAAAAATGATAATAACTCACATTTCTATGGTGCTTTATTATTTATGAATCACTTTACATATTTATCCTGCTTGATCCTCACAGCAAGTCTTAAGAAAAGTACTATTATTATCCCCATTTTACAGAGAAGGAGGTCAAAGCCAAAAGAGAAATTGACTGACTTGTCTAAGGTCAACCAGATAATAAGTTTATGGAACCAGATTAGAACTCATGTATTCCTGATTCCAAGGCCAGAATCAAATCTACTATATCTTCTAGCTACCTTGCTGACTTTTTTAAGGGGTTGGAGAAGGTTTTTCTTTCCATTGAATTAGATCACAATCCCCACACCTTTCCTTCCATCCTATCCCCATGTCTGTGCACTAGATATAATAATAATAATAATAATAACAGATAATAATAATTAATATTTATATAGTACTTACTATATGCCATCTACTATGTTAAGAGCTTTACAATTATTATTTAATTTGATATTCACAGTAACCCTAGGTAGATGTTATTATTACTCCATTTTACAGATGAGGAAAATGGGGCAGAAGTTGTTACTTGCCCAGGGTTATACAGCTAGAAAGCATCTGAATCTGGATTTAAAATCAGGTCTTAAAGACTCCAATCCTAAGACTCAGATCAAGTTCCTTCTTCTACCAGAGTGCTTTCCCAATCTTTCCAGCTCAGAGTTTCTTTGCCTCTAAAGTTACCATCCATTTATTCTGTATGTATATCATATGTACTTATTTATGTACATGTCTCTCTCTCCCATGAGAATTTTTAAGATCTTCAAATGCAGGTGTATTTTTTTTCTTTTTCTTTGTATCCCCAGAGCTTAGCATAGTGCCTTATACATAATAAAAGCACTTAGTAAATTTCAGTTGATTGATTAATTGAAGTCAGACATTTATTATTAGCAGCAGGGAACAGCACATAGGAAATGTCCTCATCTGCCCATTTTAAAAAGGCTATCTGTTTTGGTTACTCCTTCAAGGCCCCATTACATAGTCAAAGGTGTCTAGAATATACTTACCCTAGATTGGTGTATATTAAAAAAAAAGACACCAATTTCCTTTATCTACCTACGAATAAAATTATTCAATTATTACCAATCGTGAACTATCCAGAATCCATCTACAACCCAGGTGGACATAATTCCCGTTATCTATGCAGTTTTATTTTCCAGAATAAGATCAAATATATGTAATGGTGAAGTTGTACCTTATCCCAATTAATGTAATCATAGAAGACTCTGATCAATGAGAGAAGACTATAGGGCTTTGACCTTTAGGTAAAAGAGAGATGATACTACCAAGGGTTGTGGATAAAATCAGAAAGGCAGTTCAGAGTCATCCAGGAAATTGGTATATCAAGCTAATGGTATAATAATTCCACCATTTTAAGAATTCCATTCAATAACTGGTGGCAAGCCCATAAGAGATTTTCCCTAGGTATGGATGAAGAGCAAGAAAAAGAGTTTCTCTTTCTTTGGCCTCCATTCTCTTAAACTATGTCATCAGAGAGATTAGACCAGTGGTAAACAGTACATGCAGCTGGGATCAGAAAGATTAGACCAATTAAGAGATGACACATCCAGCCAAGAGGGATAATCCAAAGAAAGGCAGCTTCATAGAACATGACTCCTCATGGCAAATAGAAGTTCTTGCTATGGAATCTACAAAGCCTTTAACCCTCATAGCTCAACAGAAAGCTATACCTATGGAGAAAAGAATTGCTAGTAACAAGGAACTGTGAATTGCCACTTTGCCACATGTTTTCTCACTACCTTTGTCCCTAACATTTATGTCCACTTTCTCTATGAATTCTACATGTATTTGGGTCCACCTGTGCTTTAGAATTTGGGTGGGGGAATATATGTATAATTATAACTCTTGCCATGCCATCCTAGTAAATAACTTAAGTTCAGAGAAATAGAGAGATCGATGGGGGGAGGGAGACAGGGGGGGGGGGAGAAGGAGATAGAGAGAGAGAGAGAGAGAGAGAGAGAGAGAGACAGAGAGACAGAGAGACAGAGAGACAGAGAGAGAGAGAGACAGAGAGAGACAGAGACAGAGACAGAGAGAGAGAGAGCACATTCATTAAATCTGCCTGACAATGGGAAAGATACTTTTGGGATTCAGAAAAAAAACAGCACTAGAAACCCAACTATTCAGGGTTAACCCTACAATTCTGAAACACACAAGCCAGTAGTCAGTCACCAGATGGGCGCTTAGCCCACTAGTGTAAATGGGAATTGAAAAAAAATGAGCAGAAAGATGTTTATGCTACACCTAGAACCCAGGATGGCAGAAAAGCAGATGCATATATATTGTAATCTTGTACCAATGTAAGTTCCACTGGTGATTTGCAATCAATAACTAAACTCAAGAGTTTAGATCAAATGAAAGTGAGACTTTGCCTCTATTCCCCTTGAAATTCCAGACAATCCTAGCACAGGACTACATGATACATTTGCAGATAATTATAACACAAATCAATACATGAAAAAAATTCTCACTTCTCACAGAGGCATTATAACCCTCTGGTGGTAAAGTCTCTTAGAACTTAGGTATTATGGTCCTTTGAGTTTTGACATATGCACCCTCTAGTAGCAGAGCCTTCAAGAACCCAAGGACAGCTCAATTTAATTCAAACACTTATTAAGTACTTACTATATGACCAGACACTGTGCTAGGCACTGCACTGGGAAATATAAGGAGAAAAATAAAACAGTTCCAGCTCTCAAGGAGAGAATATGATAATATAGGAAGGAAATGCCAGATTAGAAAGGGATACTTGTTGCTGTAAAGAGTTAGAAAATCACAAATTAACATTATCTATGCTGTATTCTATTTTATGTAATTTGTTAAACATTTCCTAATTACATTTTAATTAAGTTCAGATCATACTGAATTGCGCTGCCTGTGAGTTTGAAATCTCTGCAGCTCCTGGAGAACAGACACTGCTTTTACCTTTCTTTGTATCCCCAGAATTTAGAATAACATGTGGATCATTGTCATCATTTAATAAATGCATCTTGGCTGACTAACTTGGTGGACAACAGTATGGTGATAGAACTACATAAATGAGGACTAGGCATTAGATGAGTACTGCTCCATTGAACATAAGGGAACCCTTTTACCATTAACATTCTCTTTCTACTCTGGCACTTGGATTCAGATATATTCATAGAGGAAAGAAACTCCATGAGTAGGTGACACAGTGGATTAGAGTGCCAGGCATGGAGTCAGGAAGACATCTTCCCGAGTTCAAATTTGGCCTCTGCCATTTCCTTGCTGTGTGATCTTGGGCAAGTCATTTAACCCCATTAGCCTCAGTTTCCTCATCTGTCAAATGAGCTCAAGAAGGAAATGGCGAACCACTACAGAATGTTTGCCAAGAAAACCCAAAATGGGATCATAAAGAGTCAGACATGTCTGAACCACAGAACTATGAGCCTTCTGCCCTTCATAAAGAGGCATGGCACATTCAGAAACCTAACCCTCCTTTGCCATTAGGTAGACTCTCCTGGTTATCCACCACCAATTAATAGTAAAATGGGAGGGAAAAGGAGCCAAATGACTTGAGGAGGTGTCTAGAATTTGGTGAAAAAGAAGTAGGTCCTTCCCTCTCCAGGAAAAAGATCTATACTCCCCAAGGAAAAGACAATGGCAATGGCACCTTGATGTAATCAACTCTTCAGGTCACTGCAAAGGTTTCCTGGGAGATTAATTAGCTTCAGCTTATGAAATGAAGAGTTGACTCCCACCCTGGCTCCAAGCCAGTGCCAGAGATTTTGCATACAACAAGATTCAGCCTAGCTTTCTTCTGTGAAGGTTAGGGGTGACTAAATTCTTTGTGATGTTTTGAGGTAGGAGAGAAGGGTGAGGATTACAAGTCTCTAAAATGGCAATGTGGGGCATTGAGAAATGAATTCAAAATTGGCTTAATTTAAAATGGACCAGCTTTATGAACTTAAAATGAGAGTATTAATCTTAAATGAGCTGTGATTTTATTTATTGTTAAACAAGAGAAAATGCATTTCTCCTTAAAACACGAATTTATTGCATGATTTCCATAATGCATATTTTATAACTTTTCTTTCCAAATGGTTTTCTCCTGACCTTTTAAATGATTACTTTGGAGTTTGTGACTCAGTATTTGGTAAATTGTTGCAGTGAGTCAAAGATTTATTATGCAAATTTAGACCCATTTTTTGGGACTCATTTCTGAAACATATGTGATCTCTAATAAGGAGTGAAAAAAAGAAAAAATTAAAATAGTGAAACTTTTCCTTAAATGGTGAATAAGAACAACAATACTAATAATTTACATTACACAATACTATTACTTTCATTGCCTCTCACAACAAAACCGTGAGATATGTAGTATCTAGTATTATCTCCAATTCACAGATGAAGAGAATGAGGTTGATGCAAGTTAGGGGACATACTGAGGTAAGAAACAGGTTCTGGAACTCAAACGTAGTTCTGCTAATTCTAAGTCAAGAACCCTTTGCATGCTCCACGGACTAACTAGACACTACAACATAGCATATTTCTACCTAGAATTACTAGATAATTCTTTCTGTTATAGATCCCCACCCCCATACTCTGCTTCTGATTTTCTAAACTTTGCCACCATGTTTCAGCTGTCATCTCACCCTGGAACATCTCTCTGTGCTTAGAGCCTCTTCACCCTGGAGCATACCTCTGCCATGTTGGGCCCCTTCTCCCATGGAAGAGTTCCTTTGAGGTCACCATTTTGGACAAGAACCAAAACCCTCCAACTTTCCTTTCCCTTCCCATTCAGCTTGACACTTCTCAGACTTCTATATCATGTCACCAGTCTGTGTCTCCCCTACTTTTCCACAAACACATTGTGGCATGTGCAAATGTACTCACATGCACACATACACACACACACACACACACACACACACACACACTTTTTAGTTACTTTTAGTGTTTTCTTTGGCACTGGAATAAAAGCTCCTTGGAGGCAGACAGTGTCCTTTATTTTTACTTCTATTTCTATCCCTGGTGCTTAGCACAGTGATGGCATATACTAAAGACTAGATTTTTTTTTTCAAATTCTTTTTTTCTCATGGATACCTGTAGAACTGAGTAGTTTTGCTTTTACAATATCTTTTGATAAATGGGATGGTTCTACTGCCTTGAGTTTAAAAAATGTTTCAGTTTTCTTTACTTTTACCACTGGCTCTGCTACAGCCACTAAGCCTATGCCAAACAAACAAACAAATAAATAAACAAACAAATAAATAGAAGGATGCAGAAGACAGTAACATAGGGAGAGATCAAAAGCTCTGATTCACACATCTAGAAAAAGACACGTTGGCATTGCTATAAAACTGTATATAGAGAGCAAGAAGGGACCTCAAAGGCCATGCAATCAAATGCCCTCATTTTTGAGATAAACTTAAGCTTAGATACCCTAAATGACTTTGCCTAAGGTCCTGCAGGTAATGTCAAGAGATAGGACTGGAACCTAGACCCTCTAACTCTAGAGCCACTGGAGGGGAATAAGGGTGGGCAGGGAATCCACTTCCAAGAGTTGTTGAGTACGCTTGTACATTTATTGGGGTACCAGAGCTTCAGAGATCTAAAGCCTTGGTTATAGCATGCCTACAAAGCTGAATCTTACAAACTAACCATAGAGAAAATAATCAGAATAGAAACCACAAAGGAAGTTTTAGCACAGTAACAACCTATCACCAAACATGACTCCAGAATAATAAAAAGAGAATCCTCAACAATAACACTAAATGGTTATCATGGCAAACTATTCCTAAAAAGAAGATTACAATGGAGACTTGCCCTACAATCCTATTCTGAATTCCACTTCTGCAGAAAGATGGAACTATAGTGGAGCCAGGGAGTCATCCCATTAAGTCAAAGAAAATGTTTTTAGTTCAGTCTTGTACAACAACCCATTTGGAGTGCATCCCTACCTCCTGAAACCCAGTAGGAAAAAGGTAGTTTATTCTATTATATCCTCCCTACTGGGACTGGTAGTAGGAATTAGCTGTCAACTATAACATCACCAAGTGTGGGAGAAACTGAGAACACAGTTATAAGGTATCAGGTATTAACTATGGCAATACCAAGGAAAGTAGAGAGCTAAGGGTAGCTCAAAATGATTTTCAAGTAGAAATGACATTATACTTAGAATCTGAAGAGCTCATTTCTAATTACATCTCTAGGGTATATTTGCCCTATGTCTAACCTTTGGGTTTTCTTTCATTCTATAAAATGAGAATAAATGCATTTCCTAACTATCTCATTAGATTATTGTGAGATTCAGTTGACCTGTCCATCTTTAGATATATGATCTGAAGGTATCTTTTAAACTACATGGCCCAATAAGAATATAATGTATTCTTTACATTAGACTCAATTTCAGAGGGATATTATCAATAGGAGAAAATGAGACAGAATTGAAAATGAAGAGCAGGGGTCATAAAAAAGCAGGGGTCTGCTACAGCCACTAAGCCTATGCCAAACAAACAAACAAATAAATAAACAAACAAACAAATCATAGAATCATAGTTTCAGAGTTAGAAGGGATTCTTAGAAATTATTCATTGGGGAGCAGCTAGGTGGTTCAGTGGAGCAAGAGCCAAGCCTTGAGATAGGAGATTTGGGGTTCAAATTTGACCTCAGACCCTGGAGAGGTAATCATTTAAACCTCATTGCCTAGCCCTTAACACTCTTCTGCCCTAGAACCAAAATGCAGTATTGATTATAAGGTGGAAGGTAAGGATTTAAAAAAAAATAAGAAAAAAAGAAATCCATTATAGTGATTCCTAGCCTGGGTTCTAGGAATTTAATTTTTAGGAGATATATTTATAACTATTTCAATATAATTGGGCTCCTTTGTAATCTTATGTGTTTTGTTTCATAAAATTAAAAAAAAATCTAAGAAAGGGTCCAAGGACTATCCCAGACATCTCCTAAAGAGAACTGTGGCATTAAAAAAGGGTTAAGAATTCTTGGATTAGTATGGTACATTTATTTTCTAGATGGAAAGAAAATTGAGTCTCAGAGAGGGCTTTGATGAATCAATCCATCAATAAGCATTTATTAGTCACTTACTGTGTTCTGGTCTGTATGCTAGCTGCTGAGGATACAAAGACAAAGAATAAAACAATCAACTCCCAAGGAGCTAGTGAAGATAGTTTTTATATACCTATATTCAAATTAGTATGGATATAGAAGTACATATGGATAGGAAGGAGGAAAAGATAGATACACACTTATAAAGAACCCTGGAGTGTTAAAATGATACTATCTTCCAACAGGAGATGTCATGGTGATAGACATACAGTAAGCCAAGAGAAGGGGCTTGTTTGTCACTCTCTAGGCTCAGAGGAAGCCAAGGAAGCTCAACACAAGTCTTGGGAATGGCATTTGGGGCTTAATTCCAGTCCAAGGCTGCATTGCTCTTCAGTGTGTCAGGAATCCTTGGGGGTTGGCCTAGACACAGGGCTGGGGTTGGCTCAATTGATATATTCAGGGTTGTTTTCTAAAGTCATATTGACTAAGGCAACTGTAGCTCATGTTCATGGCAGCAAACCAAAGTCCTAATTAATGCTTTCCTTTTAAAATGTCATTGCTTAAAGAAAAATTAAGTGAGTTTCCTGCTTGTTACAAGAGCCCTCCAGTCAACAGCCCAAAAGATTGACATCCTCTGATCACTCACCAAATGGCTCCCGTGGTAGGCTGCTGGGAAGCAGGTTTCTTTTCCTCCAAATAGCCCTTGCATTCAGAGTATTGGGGAGGGACCAGTTCTAAGGCTGAACACAGTCCAGACTGGAGGTACATTGGGCCCTTGGGCTCTGTCCAGGAGGCTGACAATTAGGCTGTGGACACCTGTCTGCAAACAGCTGGACTATAATCACTTTCAGCCACCAGCAAACAAGGTTGGATTTAAACCCTTGACCTACGGGTGAAATGCCCTGGACCTCATTATGGCTCCTCCACACTATCCTTTCATCAGTCATTGTTTCCCAGGGGCTGCTAATTTGATAAAAAAAAAAGATTTTATAAAGTGTAAGATTTACGAGGTTTCACACCGAGACAAATTGTAATTCAATTTGCCCATTATGGAAGGGTGGGGGAGACTGGGCTAGACTATGAACCATATTCTTCATTCTTTTATCTCTCCCCCTACACACACACACACACACACACACACACACACACACACACACACACACACATACATACATACATACACAAGCTACTTGTCACTCAGAAAGACCGATGACTTTTACTTTCTTAGTCTGGGAAGATGGCAGACTATAATGGGATACTGGTTTGGCAGTGAAGAGAAATTATCTTTCTTTTTAGATATTCATCAAAAATTTATTTCACTTTGACTAACCCCAGGCAAAGGTTATCACCTAGCTCAGCTTATGTTTATTTCAGGAAGAACAAGGGATTCCTCTTTGCCCCCAACATTTTCAGCAAAGCAGAATTATCATCGTTCCTGAGATCTGTTTAGGCTCCTTGACCAGAGGAGGCGTTTAGCTATGTCATCTGTGATGTATGGCACATTTAATTGTGCTACGCAGCTATTCTAAAAGCATTCAGAAGTAATCATTTAGTATTAATATCCCAGGGCAATCCAAGGTCACAGAACATTAAAAACTAATTCATACTGGTTCAAGAATGCATTTTTCATATATGGAATAACATAATTCTTTTATGATAAAAAGTAATAGAGGTGTTGCTGGGTGATGAGATACAAGATATTCTGAAAATCCATCACTGGTTCTTTTGTAAAAATGGCTAAGTGAGACATTTGTTCTTCTCAACTCAACTCACCACTAATTTGTATGTCACCATATTAACCTTTTAGAATAAGACGGGCTGTGTTTTTAAAAGCAACAGTTCTCATTGTTATCATGCTTTCCATCATATGCGCGCGAGCCTTATTTGAATGTTTTCCCCCTGAGATGGCCCTCATTTTCCCTAGTCATTTTAATATCTATAATCAGAACCTTCACTATGGATAACCCAGCAACTTCTAATAAAAATACATTTTCTTTCACTTCTTCCACATCCCAGCTGATGTAGTGAAAAAAAAAAAAAGACTAGTGGGTTTACAGACAAGGAGACTCAAGTAAAAGACTTGGGTCTGACATATACTGACTTTGTAACTGTGGACAAATCAATTAACCTTCCTGAGGTTCATTTTTCTTACATATCAGTTGTAGGTCATGATACTTTCCTTACCTGTCACACAAGGGACAATATAAGGAAAATAGTTTCTGAATAAATCTAAACATGCTATATAAATGTCAATCATTAAAATGAATTTAAAGTAGACATGTGGCAGCTAGGTAGCAGTGTGGAAAGAGTGCTAAGCCAAGAGTCAGGAAGAGCTGAATTCAAATCTGGTCTCATATATTTACTTGTGTGGCCCTGGAAATGTCATTTAACTCTTTTGGCTTCAGTTTCCTCACCTATAAAATGAACTGGAAAAGGAAAAGGCAAACAATTCCATTATCTTTGCCAAGAAAAGCAAGACACTTACTTGCTATGTGACCCTGAGCGAGTCATTTAACCCTGTTGACTTTAGTTTCCCCATCTGTAAAATGAGATGGAGAAGGACATGGCAAACCGTTCTAGTATCTTTGCGAAGGAAACCCTAAATAGGGTCACAAAGAGTCAGACGTGACTGACACAAATGAACAAGAACAAAAGTATATAGCCTACTAAAATAATAATACCTTAAGGCAAAAGGAACTTTAGAGACTGTTAAATAGTCTGATTCCATATTACCCAATCCTACTTCTCTTCATAGCCCATAGGATCCTTAGCCTAGATCACAAACTCTAACCAAAAAAAGTCTATGGAATCTCAAGATAAGCAAAATGAAGAAGAAATATTTGAAGTTGCCTAAAGAACCCACCTTACTGGAAACCCTGAAATGTTATTGGCTTTATCACTTCTTGCCTGGATTATTCCAGGAGCTTCTTAATTGGCTTCCCAACCTCAAACCCCTCTCTTTTTCAATCTCCCCTTCCTCCAGCTGCCACAGGAATTTTCCCAAAGCATAAGTCTGACTGAATCACTCTCTTGCTCCACAAACTCCAGTGACTCCCTATTGCTTTTACAATCTAATAAAAACTTCTTTATTTGGCATTTAAAGGGCTTTACAACCTGGTTCGAATCTATTATTCCAGGCTCTGGATGCATTGTTTCCTTTATAAACTCTGTTGTCACCAAAGTAGCCTTCATTATGTTCTTCACATATGATGCCCAATCTCAGCATTCCTTACCTTTCCAAAAGCTTTTTATATTAGATATTTGGAATATAGTCTCTCTTCTCTTCTCTTCTCTTCTCTTCTCTTCTCTTCTCTTCTCTTCTCTTCTCTTCTCTTCTCTTCTCTTCTCTCTCTCTCTCCTCTCTCTCTTTCTCTCTCTCTCTCTCTCTCTCTCTCTCTCTCTCTCTCTCTCTCTCTCTCTCTCTCTCTCTCTCTCTCTCTCTCTCTCTCTCTCTCTCTCTCTTTCTCTCTCTCTCTCTCTCTTTGGATCTCTAGTTTTCTTCAAAGCTCAGCTCAAGGTCTAGCTTCTAAGTGAATCTTTCCCTGATCTTCCAACTGTTCATGTATTTCCCCCAAAAAAATTGCCAGGTAGATGTTTTATATATACCCTTACGTAGGTGCATGTGGTCTCCTAGAATGTAAGATCAATGAGGGCAAGGCTGTTGTCTTTTGTATTTGTATACCCAGCACTTAGCATAGTGCCTGGAACATGGTAGATGCTTCTTGATTAATTGATTGTTAAATTATAAGTCAGTCAATCAATAAGTATTTATTTAACACCTACTAGATGTCAGGAGAATGCAGCTAGGTGGCAGAGAGGATCGAGTGCTGGGCCTGTAGTCAGGAAGACCTGACTTCAAATCTAGCCTCAGATACCTACTAGCTGGGTGATGCCGGACAAGTCATTTAATTTTTTGTTTGCCTTAATCCTCCGAAGAAAAAAGTGGCAAACTCCTCTGATATCTTGGACAGGAACACCCTAGACTGGGTCATGAAGAGTCAGACACAACTGAACAACTACAAATGTGTCAAGCATTGTGCAAAATGCTAAGGATGCAAAGGCAAAAAAACAGAATACCCCCAAGCTCTTCATTGCAATATTTCACATTGATATAGTGAAGTAATCACATAAGAGAAATAACAGAGCCAGAAAATTACACAAGAAATGATTGTGGTTGTTGTTCTTCCTTTGTTTTCCAAGAAGATCAATGATGTCACAATAAGTGATGTTTTGACTTGCAAGTGAATTGTATTTAGATGAGTCAGAGTTGGACAAAGTCTTACTCTCTCTTCCAGAGTCATTGAAGTCTAATGACAAGAAAAAAGTCAGGATAATTTGTGACTGACCAGGATACAGAGGATAACCTTGGCATTTCTGATACTTGACCAAGCTCTGAGTGCTCCACAGTGCTTGCTTCAGCTACCTTCATGGCCATTGAAACAAATTATTCTCATCCTCCCATTCCATGTAATTCAAGCAAACAAGCTATCAAGATATAATTCTCTGAGATCAAAGGTGGTAAGTTATTCTGTCTCATTGATGTTCCTTCTCTCAGTCTCAGAGATGGTCTGGCTTACTTGAATTTTATGCCAGCTATAGTTGATAAATCTACTGGGAAAGGGGGGGGGGGAACCAGCAACCAGCATGTTACATGGATCCTTGATGGATAAATGGAAGAATATGGATAAGAATCAGACAAAATAAGATTTTCAAAGAAGTTGGAATTGAAACTTCACATTCATGGGATCAAGCTGCCTTTATGAAATCCAAGAATTTCTAGGATATAATCAAGAGTGTATAACTTCAGCCATTAATCTCCTTTTCTGTAGTTTTCCTCCTTCAAAGCATAGAACATATGGAAAAGAGAATCCAAAGGATTCTTCTGGGGTGGAAGGAAATAAACCTTACTGGAAAGATACAAGGCTTAGAAAGACAGTTCCCAGATTTAATGAGAGAGAAGTTCATATCAACCAAGAATCTTTAAACTCTCTTTTCCAAATATCATTTTATGTCTCCAAAGAAATCTAATATTTCAACCAATAGGGACAATAATTGTTCTGTACACAAGATCTTTTGAATAAAAAGTTTGACTGTCCATTCCATAATTACATATAGACCTTTTCAGGGCTGTTTATCTACTTTTGTTGTTCACCTGCCACCCTACATTCACCTAAGGCTCCTCAAGAAACTATAGCATGCTAAACAGTCACATGCCAATAAAACCAACCTAGCAGATAGGCTAAAATCAGTTTAAGGGTAACCAACTAACCTCAAACCCATAGGTGAATTAGGGGGATGTCTACCCCAGGTATGTGAATATTTCCCCTGGCAGAATAAGCTGATGAGAAAATTCTGTTCCAATAGCCATGAAGCAGGCACTATGAAGTTCTTAGAGCTTAGTCAGACATAAAAGATGCAAAGATCATCCACTGCATCCCAGACCATCACCTACTTTTTGACTTATTGTGCCACTGGATTTCAATGACCTTAACAAGAGAAAGAGACCGATTCTAGAAGAGAGGATGAAACAACTTTGTGTAACTCTGCCTTGACTAAATCTAATTTGCCCCATGATGTTATTGGTCCTCTTTGAAAATGAAGGCCAAACAACAGCAATAATATATAACTAAAGAATCTGAAAGTCAACTATGGGAAGTCCCCTGGCAGATTTGTGAACTCTACTGGATACTTCATCTAACTGGCATCCAACTGGAAGACAGGCTTCTCCCCCTTTCTACTGTGTTCTTTCTTTTTTCCTTTTTTACTTCATCTATTCTTCATTGTTTGACAAGTTCAAAACTTAGAAGACCTGGAAAGACTATTTCCAGAAGAATCAGAAGAAATAGCAGAAAAGTAGGAGTGATTTCCCCAAAAGTTTCCTGATGTTTAGTGTGAGTAGTTATAGAAGAAGTTTCTTAAGCAACTTCTTTCCATAAAGCCTGGAGACTCTAGACCCTAGAGAAATCATTTAAGTCAAGAGAAGAAAGATTTAATGGCAAAAAGTTCAGATTCCCAATGATTCCATCCTGAATGTTAATATCTCTCAGGTTTATGACAGCTAAAGTTTATATGATCCATCCATCCACATCTTTATGTCAAATATATTGAAGTCTTTTTGCACTAGAAGCTCAGAACACATTGAAAAAGTCTCAAAAATACATTTTTACCTTGAATACATAAATTTTAAAGATTCTTCTAAAATAAAATGTCTAAAATTCTGTCAGAATTTAGTCCTTATCTTCATCTTTCCCACTATAATTATTTTCTTTTTCCTTATCACTTATTGATTGACTAATCACCTTTAGAGAAAACATGAAATGTGCCCCAGAAATGTATCTTTCTGGAAAGAACCTTCAATTGGGAGCCAAGAACCTTGGGTTCCAATTCTGACTCTCTCATTTACTCTTCATGAATTTAAGAAAATAAATTTTCTTCTCTGGGTTTTTTTCCCACAATGGTAAAAAGTAGAGGGGCAGAAATATGTAAGGGTTTCCTACTCTTCTTTTTCTTTTGTTTTGGACTCCTGACCGTTAAAGTCAGAAAACTTATTTTCTGAATGTCTTTAAGTGGATAAATTAAAATACATGGGATTAAGAATAATATGAGTTATAGCAAAATGCAATGATCAAGATGTTATTTCAAATAAATTCAGCTATCCCAGATTAAAAGCCCCAGAACTAGATGATACCTAAGACCTTCTTGTCTGTACAACATGCTGTGATGCCAATTTTCTCAGCTAAACATGATCAAGGGACATGGATTCTGAAGACATTTATAAGAGTAACCCATGGTATCAGAATTATTTGCCTCTGGAGATACAGACATCAAATGTATGATGACTCTCCCCCTCTCCATACACACAGCTCAGTAAAGGCTATGATGTACCTTAGTACACTCAACAAAGATTTGTGGCTGATGCCTGGTCTAACATTGTTATTCTCAGCAGTCATTCTAGGGAGTTCTCTGATCATAGATAGGGCCCTTGCTGCGTGGTGATGATCTCTATTGATTTTCATCTCTATGTCCTACTACCCTTTCCTAGATATCAAATGTCAGATCTGCCTCTGAATTAAAACACCTCTACTGGAGAAATACCTTGGACTGGAATCAATATGATTTTATCCAGTGATAATGATAATAAAATAATAGCTAATATTTCTATATCATTTAGAAGTTTGTAGAATACTGTATCTCACTGGATCTTTATCACAACCCTGTAAAGTAGGGGCAATCATTATCCCAGTTTTTTTTTTAATATATTTTATTTGATCATTTCCAAGCATTATTCGTTAAAGACATAGATCATTTTCTTTTCCTCCCCCCCACCCCCCATAGCCGACGCGTAAGTCCACTGGGCATTAGATGTTTTCTTGATTTGAACCCATTGCTTTGTTGATAGTATTTGCATTAGAGTGTTCATTTAAAGTCTGTCCTCTGTCATGTCCCCTCAACCTCTGTATTCAGGCAGTTGCTTTTTCTCGGTGTTTCCACTCCCATAGTTTATCCTTTGCTTATGAATGGTGTTTTTTTTCTCCTGGATCCCTGAAAGTTGTTCAGGGACATTACACCGCCACTAATGGAGAAGTCTATTACGTTCGATTATACCACAGTGTATTAGTCTCTGTGTACAATGTTCTCCTGGTTCTGCTCCTCTCGCTCTGCATCACTTCCTGGAGGTTGTTCCAGTCTCCATGGAACTTCTCCACTTTATTATTCCTTTGAGCACAATAGTATTCCATCACCAACATATACCACAGTTTGTTCAGCCATTCCCCAATTGATGGGCATCCCCTCGTTTTCCAGTTTTGGGCCACCACAAAGAGCGCAGCTATGAATATTTTTGTACAAGTCTTTGTGTCCATTATCTCTTTGGGGTACAGACCCAGCAGTGCTATGGCTGGGTCAAAGGGTAGATATTCTTTTGTCGCCCTTTGGGCATAGTTCCAAATTGCCCTCCAGAATGGTTGGATCAGTTCACAACTCCACCAGCAATGAATTAATGTCCCTACTTTGCCACATCCCCTCCAGCATTCATTACTTTCCTTTGCTGTAATGTTAGCCAATCTGCTAGGTGTGAGGTGATACCTCAGAGTTGTTTTGATTTGCATCTCTCTGATTATAAGAGATGTAGAACACTTCTTCATGTGCTTGTTAATAGTTTTGATTTCTTTATCTGAGAACTGCCTATCCATTTCCCTTGCCCATTTATCAATTGGAGAATGGCTTGATTTTTTGTACAATTGATTTAGCTCATTATAAATATGAGTAATTAAACCTTTGTCAGAGGTTTCTATGAAGATTTTTTCCCAATTTGTTGTTTCCCTTCTGATTTTAGTTATATTGGTTTTGTTTGTACAAAAGCTTTTTAGTTTGATGTAGTCAAAATTATTTATTTTACATTTTGTGATTCTTTCTATATCTTGCTTGGTTTTAAAGCCTTTCCCCTCCCAAAGGTCTGACATGTATACTATTCTGTGTTTACCCAATTTACTTATGGTTTCCTTCTTTATGTTTAAGTCACTCACCCATTTTGAATTTATCTTGGTGTAGGGTGTGAGGTGTTGATCTATTCCTAGTCTCTCCCACACTGTCTTCCAATTTTCCCAGCAGTTTTTATCGAATAGTGGATTTTTGTCCCAAAAGCTGGGATCTTTGGGTTTATCGTATACTGTCTTGCTGAGGTCGTTTTCCCCCAGTCTATTCCACTGATCTTCCTTTCTGTTTCTTAGCCAGTACCAAATTGTTTTGATGACTGCTGCTTTGTAATATAGTTTTAGGTCAGGGACTGCAAGGCCCCCATCATATGTGTTTTTTTTCATTATTTCCCTGGATATCCTTGATCTTTTGTTCTTCCAAATGAACTTTGTTATGGTTTTTTCTAAATCAGTGAAGAAGTATTTTGGTAGTTCAATGGGTATGGCACTAAATAGATAAATAAGTTTGGGTAGGATGGTCATTTTTATTATATTGGCTCGTCCTATCCATGAGCAGTTAATGTTTTTCCAATTGTTCAAGTCTAGTTTTAGTTGTGTGGCGAGTGTTTTGTAGTTGTGTTCATATAGTTCCTGTGTTTGTCTTGGGAGGTAGATTCCTAGGTATTTTATTTTGTCTAAGGTGATTTTGAATGGGATTTCTCTTTCTAGTTCTTGCTGCTGAGCTGTGTTGGAGATATATAGAAAAGCTGATGATTTATGTGGGTTTATTTTGTATCCTGCAACTTTGCTAAAGTTGTTGATTATTTCAATTAGCTTTTTGGTTGAATCTCTAGGATTCTTTAAGTAGACCATCATGTCATCCGCAAAGAGTGATAACTTGGTCTCCTCCTTGCCTATTCTGATGCCTTCAATTTCTTTATCTTCTCTAATTGCTACTGCTAGTGTTTCTAGTACAATGTCAAATAGTAGAGGTGATAATGGGCATCCTTGTTTCACTCCTGATCTTATTGGGAATGCATCTAGTTTATCCCCATTGCAGATGATATTAGCTGTTGGTTTTAGATATATACTGTTTATTATTTTTAGGAATGACCCTTCTATTCCTATGTTTTCTAGTGTTTTTAATAGGAATGGATGTTGTATTTTATCCATTATCCCAGTTTTATAGATGAGGAACCAAGGCTCAGAGGGGTTAAAGGACTAGTTCATGGTCACACAGGTTGTTAACGACTGAGGATGTATTGGAATTCATGTCTTCCTATTACCAAGTTCAGTGCTCAATCCACTACATTGCATTACCTCATATAAAGTAAACTGCTATTGGATATACCAAGTATATGCATTGTCTCCAAAGAGGAAGAAGAGGGAGGGAAGGAAGGAGTGAGGAAGAATAGGAAAAGGAGGAAGGAAGGAAGGAAGGAAGGAAGGAAGGAAGGAAGGAAGGAAGGAAGGAAGGAAGGAAGGAAGGAAGGAAGGAAGGAAGGAAAGAAGGAAGGAAGGAAGGAAGGAAGGAAGGAAGGAAGGAAGGAAGGAAGGAAGGAAGGAAGGAAGGAAGGAAGGAAGGAAGGAAGGAAGGAAGGAAGGAAGGAAGGAAGGAAGGAAGGAAGGAAGGAAGGAAGGAAGGAAGGAAGGAAGGAAGGAAGGAAGGAAGGAAGGAAGGGAGACAGGGAAGAAGGGAAACAGAAAGGGAAGATTGGAGGGAGGGAGGAAGAAATCAAATGTACAAAGAGGGGGAGGATTTGGCCTTTTTGAGAAGAGCATTTCTTTATTAGATAATGAAGTAAAAGAGGAGAGAATGAGTCATGATATCAAGGTGTTCTGAGAAATAGAGCTTTTGTGAGCACTCCCTTCTACCTCATTCTATTTTTAAAATATAATCTAAGAGAGAGATTTTTGCTGAAAGAATGGGTGGAGTGGTTTGAGGAGCCTGAAAAAAAGAAGATACAGAATAATTGTTAGGAAAGAGAATACATTGAGCATTGCCTCAATCTAGTGAGGACCAAGGTGAAATTAGATAAATTGATAGTGGCTTCAATTAACAGCATGTGAATAAGAGTAGAAAAGACCTCTAATGGGATTTGGGAAATAGGTTTTGGCAAATCATGAACAATGATAGGACAAAGAGACAAGAGATTAAAGCCAAAGTTGGGGTAATGGCTTAGAAGAATATTGAGCAGAAATGGAGCTAGAGATAACTGTAAGAAAGTGTGTGTGTGTGTGTGTGTGTGTATGTGTGTACATAGCCCTAAATAAGGAATATTAATAAATGGAATTAAAGGAGAGTCTGGTCAGATAGAGGAAATTCATAATTATTAATCATGAAAACAGAACACGTGCAAAATAATGAAAATAAGAGTGTTGGGAGCTATGCCAATTTTTAAGGACTGTCCTGATGCCATCTATTATTTTGGGCTTGATTTTGGTATTAAGTACTTATAAGCAATTGAACAGTTAACAAAAAAGGTTTTATTTCATCTTAAGCATAGTACAAATATGCAACAAGGATATAGTTGCACTTTAACTTCTATAGATCTGTTCACCTTCATCTCCAAATGGAAACAAATCCAGTCAGCTCACAGAATATGGTAATTTTCCTGGTCTTCAGACATTCTCCAAGTTGAAGAGGCCCTTGTTGCAGGAGGTTAGGGATTTTTATGCCTTTTTAGGACCAGGAAGCTGGGTTGATGGAGGCCTGGGCCAATTGGGTCCTTGAAGCAGTTCTGTCACCTTTTAAAGTTGTTCAGCCTTGTGTCTGACTCTTCATGACTCCATTTAAAGAGTTTTCTTGGCAATGATTCTGCAGTGGTTTGCCCTTGACTTCTCTAGCTAATTTGACAGATGAGCAAACTGAGGCAAACAAGGTTAAATGACTTACCCAGAGTCACACAGCCACAAAGTATCTGAGGCCAAGTTTGAACTTTCTTGATGCCAGGTCCAACACTATTCTTTGTGCCACCCAACTAGGTCAAACTTGTGAACTTTTAGGGGAAACTAATTCCTATTATAGGAAAAGCAAGAGAACTATAGTAGATGGAGATGGAGATGGAGAAATTTCAGAATTTCTGATCATGAAAGTAAAATATGGGAGAAAGTGTGTATGGCCATCACTGATACTGGTTAAAAAGATAATCGCTGGAAATGGTTCTGATTTAAAAGTAAAAGAGCCTTTATATTTTGAGGTTATTCACACCTCTTAAACTATCTGATGAACCATTTGGTTTCAGCTAAAACTAACATATTCCCCCACCCCAAGTTTTTCAACTCATGATTTTATTTACTTTATTTACTTACCATTTGCTTTTGATTCATTTGTACTTTTTTATTTAAAAATTTGTTTTTGCAGAAAACCAATATGTCTAGGAAGCTAGAGGTATCCACATAAATCTTTTTTTAGTCTTTGTAGATAATTGTTGCAAAATTTAATGAAGATAAACTCAGCTTATAGTGGACTGAATAACTGAATGAAAAGCATTTATTAAGGTCTTTCTGCTATGCTAAGTGCTGAGGAAAAAAATACAAAAATAAGACAGTGTTTGCCTCAAGGATCTCCCATTCTAATGGGAGTGACTATCTACATATGTGTGTATATTTTATGATATGTGTTTATATGGAGCAGGGATAGAAAGGATAGCGAGATAATATGGGTCAAGGAAGGAGTAAGAAATCTTGCATTGATCCATCAGCTAGCCAATCGGCACGCCCCATCCAGGAGCAATGGTAACAATGATTAATTTCTGTTCCCATAGAAAAAGGTGGAAAGGTGGGGTTGGAGAGAGTCAGAGAAAAGCCAACTACAAAATGCAATAAAATATTCCTCATTCCTTCCAAAATGTAATGTGCTCCCAAGAGAATATGATCTCTTTTCAAGCAGAGATTGTTTGACTCTTGGCACTTGTATCCCTGTCATCTTATACAATTTCTAAATCTAGTTATTCATATATCTATACCTCCCATTAGACTTTGAGCTCCAAAAAAGCAGGAAACAAGTTTTTTGTTGTTTTTCTTTCTTTATGTTCCTATGCTTAGCATAGAACTTGACACACAGTAGACACTTAAAAAATGTTTGTTGATGTGACACTAAACACAGGAAGGAGGAAATAAATGTACAGTTTGAACTAAAAAAATTAGCTGAAAGAAAGAACTTGATCAGTTGCCTTATTCATCCATCAGTGGCAGTAAAAAAGAGCTCTCTTTAGTTACCCCTTCCTCTCATATCCCATGGCATCTCTCCAAGCAGATTGCTCTCCACCAAGAACCCCAATCAACTGATTTTCAAGGGTGAATGCTGAAAGGACTGAAGCATCATCCTTAGCCTTTCAATAACAATTCTAACTCTAGAATTGTCTTCCTTCTGATGTTGTCTTTATTCATTGAGCCACTCAAATATCATATCCCTTTATAGTATGCTGTGGAAGGAAGGATAGACCTTTATTAAGAACCTATAATGTGTCAGGCACTGTGCTAGGTGCTTTACTCCCCCTAGCATTGCAGAGCAACTTTTGCTATAAAAATTGATAGTCTTAGAGACTTATGCAAGTACTGGAACTTGACCAGGGTTCCAGAACCATGTGTCAAAGGCAAGCCTTGGAACCAGGTTTTTCCAAGTCTGAGGCCAGATCTCTAGTTACTATGACACATATTATATCATATATTTTATCTACATATATGCATATGAGAATGTATATACCCATTTGCACAAATATATCCACATCTATACATTATATGTGCAAATACATTATTTATGGATATAGAGAGGAATATTTGTGTGTATGTAAAAAGAGGTCTTTCAAGTAAAGAGGATAAAATATAGTACTTTTTTTTTTTTAAGCAAAACAAGACCAATATCATCGAAGGCAGTTCAGGACAAGCAAATTTAATGACTTAATGTTGCACAATATAAAATCATTCCAGTTGAATAACTTTTAATTCATTATAATTCATATATGCCAATTATGCCTGATTTATTAAGAGAAGTTCTGCAGTGCTGGGGCTTGGTACAGAAGACCCGTTGCCATGACATCAATCCTTTACAAGGACATCTTAAGGATCATTAAAATGTCAAGGTGATAAGTGTGACACTCTGTGAATTTAATGACAGATGATAACACTGTTGTATTGTCCCATCAAAAACACCTTTGACTCCAGGTAGCAGCAGAAATGCTTTACATATTCCTGGGCTCTCCAAGTATTGAAGGTACTTTGAAGGCAGTCAGGACCTTCTATCATGGAAATATGGAGTTGCATATAAATGAAGTTGCATTTCTCTATATTTTTTCAATTAGAACAGAAAATTAGTTCAGATGTGACACCACCTGGGGCTGGACTCCTAAATTAAGCAAAGATGGGGATTATCAGGAAATATATCTTTTACTGGCAACTAGGGCAAATTATTCCTTCTAGATCCTGGTAACAAGTCGTTCCCTCTCCTTTCTGAAGCTGTTCAGTAACTAGCTAATAGTTTTCCTTTCCACTCCAACCCCTTCTTTTAGTCAGGGATTTCAACTTGCATTTTGATATTCCCTTGAATATACAATTTATCAATTCTTTAGATCCCATAGTTCCCCTTTACTCCTCCTCAGACACGCACGAGTATGGTCAATCAATAAAGAAACTCTTATTAAACACCTACTATGTGCCAAGTATACCCTTAATTGTACTGTTGATCTTATCATCACCCAACCTCCCAAGCCATAACTCTGATCTTACTATACTGTACTTCCTAGTGTCCCTGTGATTCACTCCTCCTAAACCCAGTCTGTATCATCATCATCTCCAGTTACTCCATCCCTCCCTACTTTCCTTTCCTAGGCTATCATTCTGACTCTCACTTCACTTTCCTCTCCTCTATTTCTCAATTCCTTAGTCAACCAGTCAAAAATTACATCATCCTCTACCCATGAACCTCTTGTTCCATTCCCCCATTGCTACTCTTCCATTCCCAGACCCCATGCCAGATTGTTTCCACCATCTATCCTTTCTCCCCTGCCTGCACACTTGAAAGGGTTCTGGAAGAAATCATGCAAATGTGCTAACCGGCTCTACTAAAATTTTATGTCTTGTCATCTCAACTCGGTTCTCACCCCACCACCTCCTTCTCTTTTAAAAAACCATTATGGTCATCCATTCATTACAAGCTCCATCTCCTCTCCAGTTCTACACTTCAAATCAGCTCAGCAGAAGCACTTGTTTTCTCTTCTATGGCTCCAGTTTCAGAAGATGAGGTGGCCTTTCTCCTAGTCAAAAGCAATCCCTTATTCTTCTGTTTTTCTTTGATACCTTCCCCTGCTGTCTTCTCCAGTAAATGCACCTTTGATTATCCCTTTCCCTCTCATTTTCAATCTCCATTATCCATTAGCTCCTTTCATATTACCTATATATGAAGTAGAGTAGAGCAAGCATTGATGTTGGAGTCAGAAGATTTAGGTACTTATCATACCTCTGTTGCTTATTACTTGTATAATCTTGGACAAGTCACTTGTTAGTTTACCATTTTCTTTCCAAAACAAGCCTTTATCTGAATGTTTCCTGTCTGTCTATCCTATCTTTTCACTAGTATCTCTATGGAGCACTTCAGAATTTCACATGGACTATACTGCCATGTATCATTCACAACTGGTATTATCTTTTCATATGGTATTTTGGGAGGACAGAAGGGAGGGAATTTACTCATATTACAGCTGAAGGACCTAGGTTCAAATACTAACTCTGATACTTGCTAAACTCTCAGAACTAGAACAAATTATATCAACTCTCAGGGCTCAGTTTCCTCACCTATAAAATATTGTTTAGTCATTTTTCAGTCACTTTTAACTTTTCACAAGCCCATTTGGAGTTTTCTTGGCAAAGATACTAGAGTAGTTTGCCATTTCCTTTTCCAGTTCATTTTACATATGAGGAAACTGAGGCAAACAAGATTAAGTGACTTGCCCAGAGTCACACAACTAGTATTTGACTTCAGATTTGAACTCAGATCTTATTGTTGTTATTATTACTTTTTTTAATCAGGGAAAAAATCCCAGGACCATCAGTTTTATTATCTTCTCTGTAAAAATACCAAAAGGTCTTGAGGCAAAGTTTAACAAATCAAAAGATATTTTCAATCTCATTATCGATGAGTCTTTCTTTCCGTAAATAACTCCAGTCCTAGCACTTTCTCCACTGCACCACCCAGGTGCTCCCATCTATAAAATATGGGGGTTGAAATATAAGGCCACTGAAGTCCTTTCTATTTCAAGATCGATAGTCCTATGTGAGCACAGTGGGAAAGAAAATTTATTTCCCAGGAGTAATAATTCTTCTATCTCTCAACTTCAGCAACAGAGCTCCTAAGCTTAACTGCTATATTAACAGAATCAAAGGCTCATAGACTCTTCTCTCCCAGGAAGGAACCTCAAGAGGTCATTGAATCAAAGTACCTCATTTTGTGGATGAGAAAAATGGGGCCCAAAGCGGTTTACCCAAGGTCACGGAAGAAGCAAATGACAATAGCACAGAAGAGAAGTTTTGAAGTTAGGAAAGAGACTTGACTTTTCATACTCCCCCTGGAACTTAAAGGCTATGGAACCATGGGCAAATTATCCTCTGATCCTCAGTTTCTTCATATATAAAATGAGGGTAACAAGAGCAGGAACCATGTAGAGCTGTTGTAGAAAAAGAAAGAATGTATATAAAGTGCTTGGCAAATCTTAATGTATGCTTTAAATATCAATTGTTATTATTATTTATTATTATTATCATCACAGGTCCCATGGCCATTAGTTTTATTTTCTCCTCTCTTATAATATGAAAAGGTCTTGATGTAGAACTTAGAGAATTAAAAGATATTTTCAACCTCATTGTCAATGAATCATTCATTTAGAGAATAGATGAATAAATTTAGAGAATAAATTCTTTGGAAATAAACTGCTCATGTTTTGAAGTCTATTGTGGTAACTCCTGCCATGCCATTTACTACATACCAAGAAAAAATGTCTGCTCATATTTACTTTGTTTCCCTGGAAATTAATTCTGACCTTCAAAGCTTCACCCATATTTTTCCTTATTCAAATCATCATTGACTCCCCCATTCCTTCCTAGATCAAAGATGAATTTTCTTCCCTCCCAAAGTCACCTGTCACTACTTCTCTCAGAGCTCCTATATAGATACTCAACTTTAGGTCACCATATTTGCCAAACCCTGGGTCTCTCTCTCCTTCGTTTCTGCCTGCATGCACCTTTCAATGTTAACTGTAAGTTTTTTCAATTGGCAGAAGTGAGCAGGACCTACCCCAACCCATGCATGAACCCCTTCTACAGGGAAGGATTGATAGGACATAACAGGAGTTACCATAATAATTGACCAATGATCATAGAGGTCTCCACTTAACGCTTCCAACTCATTACTTTGTGAAGCAGTTCACTCAACTGTTAGACAACTCTGATTGTTGGGCATTTCTTCCTTGAATTAGGTCCAAATCTACCTCCTGGTAACTTCTAGCCATTAATACTTGTTCTTCTTCCTAAAGCAAGCCAGAGTATCTAGTCCCTCCTACACATGAAAGTCTATTTGTTATATTTATCATATATAGAGATGAAAAGTCACTTCCCCCTTTTTATGTGGATATATTATTTGCAAAAGGGCATAACTTCTGACCCTGATTCTGACTTTCTGGCTTCAAAAGTATATCCTTACCCTTGGAACCTTTATCTTTCATCCCCCTAAATCCTACCCCCTTTATAATTCTCTTTAAAAAAAAAACTTACTATCTGTCTTAGAATCAATACTGTGTATTTGTTCCAAGGCAAAAGAGTGATAAGGACTAGGCAATGGGAGTTAAGCGACTTTCCCAGGGTCACAAAGCCACAAATTATCTGAGATCAAATTTGAACACAGGACCTCCCTTCTCTAAACCTGGTTCTCAATTCACTGCGCAACCTAGCTGCCCTCTATAATTCTCTTCTATGTGTTGTCTTCCTCCAATATAATGTAAATTTCTTGAGGGCAGGGATTTTCTTATTCATTTATATACCCAGTGGTTGGGATAAGTCCTTATAAGGACTTAAATATTACTATTTAATTGACAAATTATCTTATTAATGTATATAATTACTATTCATTAATAATATTAATAAATTAATGTTATTTGAATTAATAAATATTTATTTTCTTCCTTGGCAAAAAAGCCCCCAAAACATAACCAAATAGAACATTGCTATTTGAGGAGAAACTCAGACATGGCTAAAAGAATTTGAGAGAAACACAACCCTTTTGATGATTCTAAAAGGATCTAAGAAAAAAAGAATAGCTTCTTAGAGGTACTACAAATATTTTGAATTATTATGTTCTTTTACTTCTCCAAATCTTCCCCTCTCCATATGAAATATACCCACTTACTTTAACCATTCCTTCATACAAAGGGGTTTCCAGAGCCATCATCATCCTAATTACCTCCCTCAGTACACTCTCTCTGTTTCACTGGACAAGGATTTAAGCTGACGCCTGAGATGAGTGAGGAAGGATTGGGTGAGAACCAACTGGGGTGCAATTACGATGACATACCTGGTTGGTTTATCGAAAAACCCTAAGAATTCTCTGCCCCCCACCCAACCTCCCCTTTCTATTTCCTCCCTTCCAGCCTTGCTTGGGGAGAAAGTGGCCCCATGACAAGGATTGCTGGCTATCTGAGTCAAAGCAGACTATTTGGCAAGGAAAAAGTTGCTAGGGCAATTCAGATCTTAGAAAATCATAATGATGGAAAAGACTTAGAGCTACTGCTAAGAGATAAAAAGAAAACTGGGCTTCAGGGAGGAGGAAAGTAGGGAAAGGTAGCTAGGTGGTATAGTGGAGCTGTAAGTCAGGAAGACCTGAATTCAAATGTAACCTCAGATACTTAGTAGATGTGTGTCTTTGGCAGGTCATTTAACCTCTGTTTGCCTCAGTTTCCTCATCTGCAAAATAGAGATAATAATAGCACCTGTCTCCCAGGGTTGTTATAAGGATGAAATAAGGTTCTAATTGTATTTATTATAATCATATTTATTATATTATAATTAATTTAATATAATTCATAAAACTTATAATAATTATTTTATATTTAGTATATATTTATTACATAATTTATAATATTAATTATTTTATAATTATAAAATAACTAATTCTAATTTAACAAAGTACCTTGACTCATAGTAAGCACTATATAAATTCTAACTATTAATAATCACAAAATATATTACATAAGGGTTTAAACAATGCTTAGATGAGGAAGGAAGGCTGAGCTTCTCATTGTAAACAAGTAACTCTCTAATGTGTACAAGGATAGTAGGAAAAACAGCTTAGTCAAATGATTCTTACTTTCATATTGGGTTATTATAAGCTTTGTTGTTCAATAGGAAAGAAACTTCTCATTTGTTTTGTTTCTGCTTTAGAGTTTGTTATTCCTAAGGACAAGTTCTTCCCAGTCATGGAATGGGGTCTAAGACCTGTGTGAGTGGGATGAACAATGAGCTGCCTTCTCTCTTGAGTCTTTTCATTTTTTCTCAGAATTTTTTTCCTAAATCTGTTTTCCTTTGAAATTTAGGGAACATGTATTCCTATGACCATTATCCTTTTCCTTCACTATTTTAAAAACTCTAAGGCAACATAATTCATTCTTTACATATTAAATTTTTTTTCTTGGAATCTAGAAGGCATGGGTCCAAATCCCACCTTTGACACTAAAGTGCTGTATGACCATGGGCAAGTTAAAGTCTCAGTTTCTCCATCTGTAGAAATAATTACATCTGTCATATCATGAAAATACTAATAACCTATAGCAGCTACTTTACAAAGTAGTTGTGAATGCCAGTGGGATTATATATATATATACACTGTGTAAACTTTATGGCACTAAAATAACTCTTCATTAGTGATTTCTATTGTTATTACTTATTTTTTGCTTATTCATGTCCAACTCTTTGGGATCCCATGTGGGGTTTTCTTGAGAAAGATACTAGAATGACTTACAATTTCCTCCTCCAGGTAAATTTACAGATGAGGAAACTGAGGGCAACAAGATCAAGTATGCCTCTCAGAATCAAATGACTAGAAAGTGTCTGAGACCAGGTTTAAACTCAGGAAGGTGAGTCTTCCAGATTCCAAGCCCAGCACTCTATCCACCATACCACCTAGCTGCCCATTATTTAATTAGGTCATTTCATCAAACTAATGCCTAAAGGACAATTGTCCACATCATAAAGCATGCTCCCCACGAGAAATCACTCCAGGGCTATGTTAGAGCCTGCTCTAATCAACTTGCAGAGCTCATTGTTAAATTTTTAGCAGGAATATTTATGCCTCAGAAATCATCACTACAAATTAAACCTCTATTTGTTATTTTGTTGATTGCCTAGACTTAAAAAGTATCAATAATGCATATGAAATTGAAAAGTGTGTGTGCATGCATCCCCTCCCCCTTCCCCTTCAGCCCTCTGCAAGTATTGCTTGAGTTCTGTCCCAGCATGTAGTAGAAGGCTCAGGGAAATTAAGTCATCACCAAATAGATCTGATGGCTATAGTAAAACAACAATAACAACCACAATTGTCCTTTATGTAGAACTTTAAAATTGATAAAGTCCATTGCATTCATCCATCATAAAGCTTCCTCAGAGGGGAGAGAGATGCTTTAAGGTAGGAAGATAGAGAAAGGATAGAAGTTTTAGATACCACGAGGGGGATGACAGAGTCGAATTAGAGATATGAGGTGACAGGAATGAGTCTATTAATTATCAATGAGCCACAGCCAAGCTCTGATCAATGGACCATTCCGAAGGCCTTTACCAGTCCAGAGACCCAGATTTAATACCACACAGGGAGATGATAGAGAAAGATTAGAGATGGAGCCTGGCTCAAGGCCAGGCTCCAGCGAGGACAGGCATCAGTGCCAGCTGGAAGAGAGGAAGAGCAGAAGAGAGAAAGGCAGAGCTGGCTGGGCCCTATTTATATGCAAATATACACAGTACATAGGGATGATTACCATTGGTTAATGACAAGGTATAGGTGTGGTTTCTCTTAGCCAGGTGAGCACAAAGAAACCTGTGTTCCAGCATAACCTGGGGGAAGCTGGGGTCAAGGGTCAGAGGCTTTCCCAGCCATGTGCAATACTGAGCATGCTCAAGACTGAGCATGCTCTCTTCTAAGACAATCTGTACATACCAACTGTTTCCCTTGCCCATAGCTAGGGGTGGACTGCTACACATCAGCATCTATGGGCATCCCAACACTCCTGTATCTATTGGATATCAATTTACTCCTGGCTAAAATTTAAAGACACCTGAATATTGCACCTGCCCTACATTTTCCTTACTTCTATAATCCCTGAAAAAGTAACCGCAGAGACCCCAAGCCCTGTGCAACACTGCTCTTCTGGTTTAAGCCTTATAAAATACCTTACAAATATTATTTCATTTATCTTCACAGCAATCCTAGGAGGCTATTGTTTTTTAGTTGTTTCAGTTGTGTTCAATTCTTCATGACTTCATTTGGAGTTTTCTTGGCAGAGATACAGGAATGGGTTGCCATTTCCTTTCCAGCTCACTTTCCAGATGAGGAAACTGAGGCAAACAGCATTATGTGTCTTGCCCGTCCATATACAGCTAATAAATGTCTGAGGACAGGTTTGAATTCAGGAGAATGAGTCTGACTCCAGATTTTGTACTCTAACCACTATGACAGCTAGCTATTATTATCCTCATTTTATAGATGAGGAAACTGAAACAGACAGAAACTAAGTGACTTGTTCAATCAGTGCCACAGTTAGCAAGTGTTTGGGGCAATATTTGGACATAGGGCTTGCTGATTCTATGTCCTTCCCTCTATCCATTGTGCCACCTATAGCTGCCTTTATAAAATAAAATAATTTGTATCAATAATATGGAAATAGGTCTTGATCGATGACACATGGGAGGGGGGAAAGTGGAGGGGAGGGAAAGAACATGAATCTTGTAACCATAGAAAAATATTCTAAATAAATTAATTAAATAAAAATTTTTCAATCACAAAAAGTAAAAAAAAAAAGCCTTTATGACAAGAAAAAACAAAACAAAACAAAATAAAATAAATAAAATAAAATAAAATAAAATAAAATAATTTGGAATTCCTAGAGCCCACTTCCTTGGACTTACATAGCCATCTTGGCTCATGGTTACATTTTAGGGCAATATCTGTCCTGTTCTACATTTATTTATTGCTGCTCTTTTGCTCATGTTCAGTTCAGGACCCTCCCCCTCCACTATGAGTATGCTTGTTTTTTTAAGGAAGTATCTTCTTCCTGTGGATCAATCAGGAGACTATGTGATAACAAATATTATTGTTACTTAATTACTTTAATTAACTAATAATAATGAAAAGGGATGCAGTACACAGAGAACTACACCCTTTCCAGAAGTGTCTTATGTCCTTGATTAATCAGAATGTTTTCTACAACTTAGTCAATAGCCATAAGGCTATGCCAGCTTAGTATAAAGTCTAGAAGACCCTAGCCAGCTGGAAAAGCTTCAAGTACTGCCCAATGATGAATTGTGCTCCAATCATCCAACAATCAGCCCAGCCAAATAAGAAGAGGCTCATTGCCAGAAGGTCAGCCAACAGCTCAAGCAACTCACGAAAATAACTTACTAAGGCATCAGTTTTGAGAGTCTCCATACTGATGAAATCTGAAAGCCTAGGACTTGGCACTCCAAAAATAGAGCCCTTTTCCCCTAATTATCAGCAAGGATTTAATAGTAGACAACTGTAGTGAGGTTTCACTTGGGTTCAGTTGTTTCTACAGATGCTTAGGAATTTAAGTCACTTATAACTTTCTAATTTTTACTCTTCTATCATATAATTAAGAAAATAATACTCAACAACTAACACTTTTCCAAGGTCTTAAACACAAAAGTCTACCTTAATAATGACAATCGCAATAGATTCCAAGACCATCCTGAAAATACCATGCATTTCAGCTTTGCTCTCATCAAAGCACTGCTCACAATTATGAATAGTAAATTCCAGAAGGGTCTATACTACAATTATAAGTTAGAAGGAACTATAATTCCTGGCACATAGTAGGTGCTTAATACATTTTTATTCCCTTTCCTCCCTTCCCCCTTCATTACCTGACATGCTAAATATCACCTGAATAATGTTAACTAATAGACATGTGGTTCACTGTTATGACAACTAGCTAACCATGAACACACCTAGTATCCCTAATACATGAAGAATCTGATGCAATAAAAATGATTTATGTCAATACTAAATATAGTTCAGACTCACACTGTATCAGCCAGCAAACTTAAGTAGAACATGAGACCTAGAAGGGAAACATTAGATTTAATCTTCTCACTATACTCTGTCTTTGGGGCTAATTCCCACACAAAAAGTTTCTCCTGGGAACATCAGAATTTACTTCATGATCTGTTCTACCCTACAAGGGAAAGTACTCTCAGCTCCTGTGCAAGCATTAATGCTAATATATAAACTATAATGCACTCTTTATTTTACTCACCAGAATGTGAAAAATGCAAAGGACTTATACCTGAGCTCCAAAATAGTCGAAAGCTCTCCTTCCATTCCTGGTTGACCTTCATCTCCCTCTATGGACTTAATACAGTTTTCCAGAATTAAAGTCGACTCTGGGGTTGAGAAGAACACACATGAGACCTCTAGAGTCAATATATTTCCTTCCTCTGATCCCTCCTTCACCAAAATAATATAATACTACCTGAACTATTTTTGAAGCATTTTTTCTAAAATTTCCTCTAGACTTTAAATATAAATTTTGTTGAGATCCAAGCCTTGTAAAGCTTGACTTTGTTTTGCTGGAAACCCCTTTCCCAGACCCATATAATCACTTTGACTCAGGTCAAAAATCTATATTTGCTGTACCATATTTTAGCTCTACTCAGTGCTGGTTTCTGGTTCTGGCTACTATTTGATGTGGGGTATCTACTGGGTATCTCCTCCTTCGGGAACTACTTCCTCAGCATTTTCCATAAAGTTCCCTGGAGAGCCTACATGAATTTAGAGACTTTGTCCCCCACCCACCCACCAGCAGCCTGAGCCTTCCTTCTCTCTCACCTCTCTGTCCTCTTTGTCCCTAGATCCAGCATTAGCTTCATCATCACTGATAAATATCTATGGACTTACTTCAGGTGCAGTTGGCTCAGTGACATCTTATCAGGAGACTTTATCAGTGAGAACACGGTTTCAAATATGCCATCCATGGTAATATTTATCTTGGGTATCGACAGCATCAGCACCAAAGTAAAGGTCTCTTTCCTTTACCCTGTTAATAAGGAGTTAACGCTGACTTGTTTGCTCTGGCATATTCTCTCCATACAGGTCAGACAGCATGTGGATTTTAGCCATAAAATACATGCATAAATAAATACATACAGACATGTGTATGTACGCCTAACACTTTGTATTCACTGCAGAATATTATCTCCCAATCTGTTTGAATGGATTCTTGAATGACACCTACTTTAATCACTTACATATTTAGCACTCATTATCACACCGAAATCTCTCAAGGTGCTTGACAAAGGCATTAAAATCATATCACTTTATGTTAACGTAATATTTAAAAGTTTTTTTCTGAGTATAATGAAATGATTAATGGAAATCATTTCTTCCTTTAATGAGTGATTCTAATTGTGTTATAACATTTGGGCTTGACATGCTAGAAGTCTGCCGGAAGTCTGAATGCTCCATTCCAAATAGCAGGTGACTATCGGATCAGCTGCTGACTTTTAAAATTTTTGTACATCTCCCTCTATAAAATTGCTAGCATAATTCTTTTAAATTTTGTTCTAAGCCATCATTTTTACAACATTAAAATAGGTTCCAATTACTCCAGAATGTTGCCACCAAAATAGAAAAATTAATCTAAGGTGTGAAGTATTGGTGATAGGGGAAGGGATGGGAGGTGCACATATGACTGCTAAGGAGGCAGAGTGAGATGGTAGGGAAAACACTGGATAAGGAATAAGAGGATATATGTTATACCCTAATTTAGCCATATAAGAGCATCATCCTTTGTTGTCTATGGGACATTAGGCAAATCTCTGAGCTTCCATTTTTTTTTAATTTGTGGAATAAGGAAAAGAATGTGTATGCTGCTTGCCTCAAGGGATAGAATATTGTGAAGACCAAAGAAGATAATATGAATGAATTGATAATTAATTGATGAAAATATGTAATGGGGCAGGCATGTCCAGTTCTTTGGGTACTCGCCAGGAAAGATCCAGACTGGCAAAGGGAAACGGGGCTGTAATTACACTTAATGACCACAGAAGGTGTGGTGGCAACAACACAGAAAGTGCAAAAACAAGCAGTAAAAGGGGTACGGAGGCAGGCAGTGTAGGGGCAGAGGATCAGATGATAAAGAAAGGGAGGTAAGATGGAGGAGATAATGGGGAGAAGGAGAAGCAGAGAATTGGAGTTGGGAGCACTAGTCATCATGGACCCAATGGAGATGGAAAAGAGCTTTGGGAACAATTTTTATAGGATTTTATAGGACAGACCACCATAGGTGCCACCTTGGAATTAGTTCATTAATGTATGTAAATTATTTCAGAGTTGAGTAAAACTTTAAAGTTAATGTTGTCCACATCACCTCAAAATTATCAGTACCTTTTAGTATTCTAAGGATGATGGAATTTTTCTGAAATTTTCATATCGTAGGATCAAGAAAACCTTGACAACAGTCTAGATATCTTCCCCTGACAGCGCATATATTGCCAGGATGTGATTTTTGGTTAATATATGATACAATTTGTAAATTATATTATTTTTATATTTGGGACCGGTTGTATGTAACTTTCAGGTTTTCTTCTTCCTGATCTTGTTTTCTCCTATTATCCTTTCATACTGGCCACATATTTACTATGCTGACTGGGTGGGGGAGGTGGTCAGGGAGACCATAACAAAACACAGTGAGACTTTATAAAGTGATGCATTAATAGGGCAAAAACTTGAACTTGTGGTTTCATTAGCTTAGGAATGGATGGGGAAATTTCCTTCTTTGACTGATGCAGGATAGTACCTTCTTTGAAACTCAGTGTCTTAGACACTTGTCTAAAGCACTAAAAGTTTAAATGACTTTCCCCAAATTTATGTACCTAATAGTGTCTCATCCAGGACTCAAAGCCAAGTCTTCCTGGCATAACACTGGGTCTCTATCCACTATGAAATGCTATTTGTCAAGCATTATTAACCTGGAGTTCATAAATCCTATAGGAGTTCATGGATGGATTTCAGGGAGTCTATGACCTTGGATGGATTAAAATAATTCTTTATTTCAATATGTTTCCCTTATAATTCTATATGTTTTATCTTATGCATTTAAAAACATTATTTTATAGATAATTGTCAGATGATTAAAACTATCTTTAGTCATACAAAAAATGCTCCAAATCACTATTAATCAGAAAAATTCAAATTAAAAAACTTTGAGGTATCACCTCATACCTACCAGTGATCATTACAAAAAAAATTTAAAAAAAGAAAAGAAAATGATAAATGTTTTAAATGTGGAGGGGATGAAAAATTGGGACAATATACCTTTGGTGGAGCTATGAACTGATATAATCATTCTGGAGAGCAATATGGAGCCATGCCCAAACGGCTATCAAACTATGCATACCCATTGACCCAGCAATACACTAAGTCTGTATCCCAAAGAGAGGAGAATAGAACCTACCTGTACAAAATTATTCATAGCAGCTCTTTTTACTGTGTCAAAGACCTGGAAACTGAAGGCATGTTGATCAATTGGAGAATGGCTGAACATGTTGTAATATATACTTGCAGTGGAATACTATTGTGCCATAAGAAATAAGAAACAAGATCAGAACAAGAAACTTGAAAAGATTGTAGTGAAGTGAACAGAACCAAGAGAATGTTGTACACAGTAACAACAATAGTGTATGATGATCATATAATACATTTTTAAATTTTTTAACAATTAAATGTAATAACATATTTCCACATTAGTTTCCCTAAGTAATTTAATAGAACTTATTAACCCCCCACAAACACACACCTTCCCTTCCTCTCCTAGTACTGGCAGGTGATTAGATCTGGGTTATACATGTAGTGGCATGCAAAAAAAAATAATGCATGATAATCAATTGTGAATGACTTAATTACTATCAACAAAACAAGTTTCTAAGACAACTCCAAGAGACTCATGACAAAAAGCGAAATCTACCACCAGAGAAGAAACAGAATCTGAACAGAAATTGAAACATATAATTCTTCACTTTCCTCCATGAATTTTTCTCTAGTGTAAGCAATATGTGTCTTCTTTCACAACATGATGAATGTAGAAATATGTATTATATGATTATATATATATATATATATATATATACAAAGAATTTCGTATTATCTGCCTTCTTGTGGAGGAGGGAGAGAGAGAACATGGCTTGCAAAATGTAGGAAAATTGTATCAACATTTAATTTAAGAAAAAATAAATAAATACAATTTTTTAATCTTATTTTGAAAAGTGGTCCATTGACTTCAATAGACTACCAGACCACAAAGTTAAGAGCATTTGTTCTTAAAATGTTAAGAACAGGGGTTAAAAACAACTCCTGTTAAAAGAAGAAACTACTTGATCCAAACGTAAGAAGGATTGACAGATTAATATGTTATTATGAGCTATTACTATTGGTGATTTAACTAAGAACCAGGCATTTTGGAAGGCTAAATTGGTTGTAAGAGCCAAAGAAATGGAATATATTAAACTTGAACTTTTCAAAGAAACAAAGACATTCCTCGTGTTCTATATTGAACCTTAATGAAGTAAATGTGTTCAGCAATAATTCATAAGCAGGTGGAGGCTATTATTGCTAGAGTATCTGTGTTTCTTCCTAACATTTTCTTGCGGAAAATTCTCAAGAAATGAATCATCTTGATGATATGTCAATGAGTAGTCAATAAATAGATCTATGTGATTTTACCTGGCTCATTTTCTCCTTCTCCATCCCTTTTCTAGAATTAATTAAAAGGAAAACTTTCTCTTTCTTCTCAAAATTCTGTTTTCTAATTACACTTTGCCCTGTAGGAGATTTGCCTACTTCCCATACCTTCTCATCCTGTGTGATTCAGATCCTATAAGTTCTTTACAAAGCATTCATCCCACAGGCCCAGGGTCTTCTTCTTGTTCTCTTCATATCCTTGGGGTATCGATGTACTTCTTGAGTTTTCATTCTTCCATCTCTCATTCCCACTTCATCCAATATAATATGATCTATTAATCTCTTTCAGAACTGGAGATATAAAGGTAAAATGAAGACAGTCCCTCCCCTCAAAGAGATTATATGGAAATATAGCTTGCAAACAGTTAAATATGTACATGATAATTTGAGGAGTATAAAGATACTAACAATCAGTAGAAATGACCATGTAACTAGCTTTCCCTATTATTCACTCATACATATACCAAATATTGCTTTTTTAATAACTCTTCCCATATATCTTCATTTGAACATGCAGTCCAACATATCTTACAGTTATTTATATGCCTTTCAGATATTTATACATTTGATTACTTTGAATATATTATATATTCTCCCCTCTTAATAAGATGAACTATAAGAGAGTAGGGCTAGACCATCTTGAGAGAAAGGAACTTTTTTCACTCAGAGGAATGATGATATGGCTCATCAGGTGGCATTAGGTAAGAAATCAGTCAAATGGGTAGTGGTTATTGTTGGCTCTGCTAAAGGGTACCATAGTGACTGGCTATGGGACATGGCATAAGCAATAAAAAAGAATCTACTGTATTCTCAGGTGCAGGTGATTGAAAACATCTCAAAATTGTGTTGTGTGCAAAAGGGAGCCCAGAACATAGTATTCAGGACCATGAACTCCTGAGTTTAAAAAACAAAACTAAAGACTTTAGGGGTAGAGTTAGTGTCTGCATCCTCTGTAATTAAATGTAGGGGAATAAGAAGAGAAAGGAAGATTCAAAAAGTAAATGTCTGACTAAGTAGCCAATTCTGCCAAAGGGATTTCTGGATCTCAGCTTAAATTATAAAAATTATAAAATTATAAAAATCTTGGCCAAGATTCAATTAAATTGCATTTTGAGTCTTGCTATTCTTATCAAGATGGTTTTAAACAGAAAAGAAAGGGGGAAAGAAACAAAATATTCACATAAATAAACCACATCTAGTGCCATAGTGCAGAGGTGTCAAACTCAGACAGAAGGCTGGCAAGGAGTCTGCAAAACCTTTGACTGAAGTCCAAATCAGATTAAAATGTAATAGGGAAATATTTAACAAAATAAAAATAAAATACAACATACATAATGTTAGTTTGTGGTTTTCTAGATCAATATTGAGCCTGCAGGGATCCATTTCTAGTTGAGTTTGGCACAATTGCCATGGAACAAGGGCTATAATCTAGGGCCTATGTTGGTTTGATTTCAGAGGCTCTGTGAACTTGAATGGGAAAAAAAATACATCTTGATTTTAACTAGCATCTAACTGAAATTTAGTATTTCTTTCAATTATAATTTAAAACAAAACATTATTCCAGGATGAGGTCCAAAGACTTCCCCAGACTGCCAAACACAATAAACGGCAAAGATTAAGAACCTTTGCACAGAAAACATCAGGCACAAAATAGGAAGAGTAGAAAAATACTAGAAGGTAAGTAATTCATGAAACACAATCTTCAAGAGTACAGTTACCAACAAAATGCTTGGCCTTAGATGTCTACATAAAAATACACAAAGTATGGATAACATAAAAGGGTAAATAAGAAAGCCTGATGCAAGGAAGTAAAATTTAACCTTATAGGTAACACTGAAATTTGAACTGAGATTTGGGACTAAAAAACACATCTAGAAGAGTATATCTTTTTTTTTTTTCAAAAATATCAGAATAGATAAAATTAGAATTTTGACCATTAAGAAAGTCATAGGGCAAAAGAGAATGCATGAAAGCAACAGAGCCCCATTGATATAGAAGTTAATAAAACTTTATTATTACTCATAAGAGGAAAACAGATGCCAAAAAGGAACAACAGTCATGGCATACAGCCCCCTTTACCCTCGGCCAAGAACAGCATACAGTGGGATTGCTTCAAGATGTGGAGCTGTGTGGAATAGATTTCTCACTCCAGTTGAAGGTCCAAGGAACCTCACAACTCAAACTCATATAGAGTTGTAGCTAAAGAGCCATCATGATACCAATAGGCTCTCTTATAATGTACAGGATTATGACTGGGACCAGTAGAATGAGAGAAATGAAGGGTAGAGAATGGGAAACAATAGTAATTATGCTAGCCAGTCAGAGGCTGAAGAGGAAAAATGTACTACATAGTCTCTAGATCATATATGAACCCAGTCAAATAAGTTTTCACCTGCTTACAAATATATATTTATGGAAGAAAATTATATAAACCTGACTAAAAAAAGGAAAAAAAAGAGAAAGGATATCATCATAGAATCATAGAAATTACAGTTGGAAAGGACCTAAGAGATCCTTTTTGTTTTCTTCCCCAAACCTATGAACTCATTAATATATTGTGTTCTAACAATATGAATTTGACAACTTCTCTGAAACCTCTAGTCTCAAAAATGCTACTTGAGATAGGCGGAGTCATGATGGCAGCATAGAGTTCAGACCTCTGAAAACCCTTTCTCACTGATTAAAAATCAAATGATCCTAGGGCACTGAAAACCAAATCTAACAACAGGACAGAGCTAAGGAACCCTCCTCCTGGACTCAACTTAAAAGGTATGCCCCCAAAAAGCGAATTCGAGAACACTTGGGGTTAAGGGGAAGGAAGAAGGAAGGTCCCAGGACCCCTCCCCCACCCACAGTACTGAGCCTCCAGCAGTGGCTGGAATCTCTGGGAAGGCAAGGGTGCTAGTCTGGAGGGAGTACCTTGCAGGCAAACCTGCGTCAGTCTCAGGGTTCCAAATATGAACAGCTGGGAGGCAGCTCGAGAAGGACAGAGGACTCAGCCTAGTTGAAGACACTCCATATTGCTCCCCCCTTCCCTAGGTTTTGGCCTCAGGGCACATCCAGCTCTGCAAGTTAAACTCAGCTGGGCTTAATATCATCAAGCCTTATGAGGGCAGGGAAGCTCCAACACCCCTCCCTCACAGACTGCTCTGAGTTCCTTGCTAAGTTCCAAGGGCGAAGGCTGACAAAAAAGCCCAAAGCCACAGATCCAGCACTGTAACAGTTAAAATTTAGGGGAGATGGGGAGACTGAGGCAGGTAGAAATTAGTTTCTCTCTGCAAGGAGTATTATATTTTTTAGAGGTTTATTGAAGAATTCTTTAGACTCCCGTGTGGTCAGCCACAATGTGACAAGGAAATCACTTTAAAAGACTGATATATATTAATTTAAGGTCGCCAAGGAATTCAGCTATGTAATTCCTTAATGAAAACTCAAGTCAGCAGTCAACCTTTTATGGAGTTTTTAATTATAAACAGGAGGAAGAAAGGTATGAGAGAGAGAGAGAGAGAGAGAGAGAGAGAGAGAGAGAGAGAGAGAGAGAGAGAGAGAGAGAGAGAAGGGAATAGGGCTTAAATATCCCCTCTGTTTAGGCTGGGCCAAAAGGCCCAAGCCCTTAGATAGCTGAGGCAAAGAAAAGAGATCAGTCCCTATCACTCACATGACCAAAATGGAGAAACAGTCTCAGGGGCCTCCACCTTCAGCTTCCTTCAGAGCAAGCTTCTCAGAGCACAACCTCTCAGAGCAAAACCTCTCCAACCAACAACCAGTCCTCAGACCCCTCCATCTTTAAGGAAACCATCTCAGTTCCCTCCCCTCAGTTCTCACATCTACCAATCACTGTCCATGTCTTCCCTGTGCCTATGGTGGCTCTAGCTTAACCCAGGACCGCCCAGAGGTCTGTGGCTTTGCACATGTCTGTTGAAGGTCATATTCTCAAATAATTAAATCTTGATCCTTTGCTGCAGCCCTTCCTAATCCTGTTACCCTGAGCATGGTGGAGATTGGAAGTTCCAAGACCTGGTTCTGTCATTCCAAGTATCTCTATTGTATCAATTCTAAAATCAATCATGACTCAAAGAACTTCCTGTTCTATGCTTAAGCATAGGTCAAAGCCCTTTCCATTGTTCAGCAAAAGGTTTCTGTCCTAAAGTAATCTTAAGTAGGGAGGAGGAGGACCCTCCCATGCCAAGGGGGTTCATATTCCAATAGACTATCAGTAGGAAATTTTTCAAGTATGAAATTTCCCAATGGTGAAATTTCCAACATTCATAAATCTAAGAAATTTTAAGGTTTACAGCACACAATGAGAGGAGCAAGAGTACAGACAAAAACAGGGAGAAAAGAAGGGGCAAATATGAGCAAACAACAGAATAAGAAAAAAAATTACAATTGACAGCTTCTGTCTAGGCAATGAACAAAGAGCAAATGTAACAGAGGAACATCAAGCAAAAACACAGAAACTACAGAGAATTGGACACAGGCTTTAGAGGAACTCAAAATACAATTCAAATAGGCAAGGAGGAGACAAAGCTATCACTCTTTGCAGATGATATGATGGTCTACTTAAAGAACCCCAGAGAATCAACAAAAAAGCTACTTGAAATAATCAGCAACTTTAGCAAAGTTGCAAGATACAAAATAAACCCACAAAAAAAGCATTTCTATATATTTCCAATACATCTCAGTGGCAAGAATTAGAAAGAGAAATTCTATTTAAAATCACCCTCGACAATATAAAATACTTTGGAATCTCTCTGCCTAGACAAACACAGGAACTATATGAACACAACTACAAAACATTCTCCATACTATTAAAAATAGACCTAAACAATTGTAAAAACACTGATTGCTGATGGGTAGGATGAGTGAACATAATAAAGATGACAATCCTACCCAAATTAATTTACTTATTTAGTGCCCATCAAAATACCAAAAATCTTTTTTACTGAATTAGACAAAGTCATAACAAAGTTTATTTGGAAGAACAAAAGATCAAGGATATCCAGGAAAATAATGAAAAAAAATGTGAAAGAAGGTGGCTTTGCAGTCCCAGATCTCAAACTATACTATAAAGCAGTGGTCATCCAAATAAGGTACTGGCTAAGAGACAGAAAGGAGGATCAGTGGAATAGACTTGGGATAAGTGACCTCAGCAAGACAGTCTATGATAAGCCCAAAGATCCCAGCTTTGGGGACCAAAATCCACTATTTTATAAAAACTTCTCGGGAAATTAGGAAATAGTATGGGAGAGATTGGGTTTGGATCAACATCTCACACCTTACACCAAGATAAACTCAGAATGGGTAAATGACTTGAATATAGAGAAGGAAACTATAAAAAATTAGGTGAACACAGAATAGTATGCATGTCAAATCTTTGGGATAGGAAAGACTTTAAGACCAAGCAAGAGTTAGAAAAAAAATCACAAAATGAAAAATAAATAATTTTGATTACATCAAACTGAAAAGGTTTTGTACAAACAAAACCAATGCAACCAAAATTAAAAGGGAAGCAACAAATTGGGAAACAATCTTCATAACAAAAACCTCTGACAAATTATTCAAATACCCAAGTCAACTGGGTTTTATAGAGATTTTAATTAATATAAATGTGGAATTAAGGAAAGAGAGAAAGAGAGAAAAAGGAAATAAGTATGAAGGGCCTTAAGCCAACATGGCCTAGACCTGAGTCTTAAGAGAGAGAGATCAGTCAGTCAGTCTTTTAACACTCACCACAAGGTCTGTCTAAGCAAGGATTCTAGTGACACCAGGCCAGCTCCATCTCAGCTGACTTTACCTTAAAGAGTCTTCCAGCCAGAGACTGTTCCAAAGGGCCTCTCTCCAGAGCCTCCAGAGGGACAGAGTCCCCTCAGAGGAGCTCCAGCGAGATCTCCTTAGAAATTGTCCTCCAAGAGCTTCCCTTCTCCAGAGCCTCTCTCAAGAGATTTTTCCCAAGCTATCCTCATCAGAGATCCTCCAAAAGGATTTTCTTTTCTCAAGAGATTCTGCTTCTTATATAGGAGGTTTTTCTCCTATGTCACCTCCCCTAAGTCCTTACATCTACCAATCACTGTAGATGTTTTCCAAAGGACTGCCCATCTGAATTCCTGCTAAGTCGACTAATTTCATTAAGAGAAAACCTCTGAGTAAGTTTTCACCTTTTAGGTCTAAGTAGTTTACAAGTTGCCCCACCTTTATAGGCACCTAGCATCCCATTGTATCAATTCCAAAAACAGGCATGGCTCAAAGAACTCCTTTCCTTTATAAGTATGGTTTTCAAGTACTTTCATTGTTTAGCAAGGAGTTTTCTGTCCTAAAGCAGTCTTAAGTAGGGATGGAGTAGGGATACTCCCATAGCAAGGAGTTTTCACATTCAAGTAAAGTTCTCACTATCTGGTAGGGAATTATTTCTGGAGGATTCCTCAATGTGGAGTAAAATTTTTAACATTCATAAGTCTGTGAAATTTCAAGGTTTACACATGAAAAAAGGTTCTGATCAAGGACACATGTAATACCCAGTGAAATTGCACATCAGCTGCAGGAAGGGAGGAGGAGAGGAGGGAGGGAAAGAATATGATTCTTGTAACCAAGGAATAATGTTCTAAATTAACTAAATTTAAAAGAGAGAGAAAATGCTACTTGAGGCACTAGGAGGTAAGACTTGCCCAGGAGCACATACAGTATGTGATAGTGATAGAACTTGGTCTGGAGTCTCCTTATTCCACTGCCAGTTCTTTGATCACTATGCTTGACCCTTTTGGTTCAGCCCTTACTTGACAACAGTCTCTTACATGGCATATGATTTATATAAACAACCACTGCTTGAAGACTTCCAGTGATGGGAATATACTACCTCCTGAGGTAATCCATCCTACTTAAGAAAAGCTCTATCCTAGAAGGGTTTTTTTAACATCAATTTTAAATTCAATTCAAATGTTTCCCCCATAACTCTAAGTTCTGCTCTCTGAAGATAAATAAAATGAATCACATAAATGGCATCACTTCATATCCTTGAAGATAGCTATCATGTGCCACTCTGCCTAATACTTTCTATGCCAAAACAGACTTCTTTATTCAGTTGAATTTCCTATGACATTTGTAAAGAATCTTCACCATTCTAGTTTTCCTACATTCATAGGTCTTCAGTTTATCCACATCCTTCGTAAAATGCCACACACATTGAAATACAATACCTCATATATGGTTTAACTAGCTTAGAAATCAGGTATGTCACTTCCCTAATCTTGGGCATTTTGTCTGTCATTACAATCTAAGATCACATTAGGGTATTTTTTTTTTATTTTGGTTTCAGTTTTTTTTTGGGGGGGGGTTCGGCTACTATATGGCATTCCTCACTCAAGTCTGAAATTTGGAGAGTGAAGTCAAGATGGTGGCTTAGAAGCAGTAAAAGTCGAGTACTCTGTGAAAACCCTTCCACACCAATCAAAAACAAAGAGCTTTGAGAGGAACACAAAACCAAATACAACAACAGGACAGAGCCGGGGGACCCTCCTGCTTGATACAACTTAAAAGGTCCACAAAGAAGGTTGAATACTCCGGTTTAAGAAAAATAAAGAAGGAAGGTCCCAGGACCCCTCTCCTACCTAATGTGCTGAGACTCAGGTGGTTACTGGCATCTCCAGTGAGGGCTCCAGCCCAGAGGGAGTACCTTGCTACCACAGCTTCTTTTTTTTTTTTTTAAACCCTTACCTTCCGTCTTGGAGTCAATACTGTGTATTGGCTCCAAGGCAGAAGAGTGGTAAGGGCTAGACAATGGGGGTCAAGTGACTTGCCCAGGGTCACACAGCTAGGAAGTGGCTGAGGCCAGATTTGAACCTAGGACCTCCCGTCTCTAGGACTGGCTCTTAATCCACTGAGCTACCCAGCTGCCCCCACTACCACAGCTTCTTAAGGCTCAGGGCTCTGACCACAGCTGGCAAGGAGGCAGTTAGAGTAAAGGGGCAGAGAAGAGGGCAGCCTGGTATCAGCCTTCAGCCACCATGCCTATATCTTGATCCTCTACCTCTGGTGATTTTGGCCTTAGGGCACATCCAGCTCTGCAGATCAGCTCAACTGGCTTAATCTAGTCTATCAATAGTGCAGATAAGAAGCATTCAGAGGGCAAAAAAGAAAATAAAACCACCACAATCTCCAACACCCCTCCTCCACCTACTGTTCTGAGACCCCTGGTAAGAATCCATAAGACTGGGATGCCAGGACAAAGGCTACAACCATGACAGAGTACCTTGGTACCACCACAGAAAGCTCAGGGCTCTGACCAGGCAGCTGGCAGGGAGGAAGATGGCTAGCAGAAAGGAAGAGAGAAGGACAAGGGTAATGATCTTCAGCCTCAACACCTTCACCTTCACCTTCAACTTCTGCTGGCATCTGAGGAAGAACTAACCTCAGAGACCATTAAAACAATAGGTCAGCTCCATCAAACTAATCCAGTTAATTAGCAGAGCATAGAAGAAGCCCCTTCAGGACAGAAAAGACTAAACCCACAGATCCAGTAAATAAACAGAGGAGCAAGAATACAGCCAATGCCTGGGAGGGGGAGGAGAAAAAAGAAATTATAATTGACAGCTTCTATTGAGGTAATGAACAAAGAACAAATGGAACAGAGGGGGACCAAGGAACATCAAGAAAAATCTCAGAAACTCCAGCAAATTGGATATAGGCTTTGGAAGAACTCAAAACACAATTCAAAAAACAATTAAGAGAGGCTGAAGAAAATTGGGAAAAGAACTTAAAAAGCAAAATAGGTCATTTGGAAATAGAGGTACATGAACTAAAACAAGAAAATAGTGTCTTATAAAACAGAATTGACCAGCTTGAAAACAAGGCAAAGAAAGTGAACGATGATCTACAAAGAAAAACAGTCCAAAAGAAAAGGATGACCAAAAAGAATTCCAGGAAGAGCTCAAAGGAGAGTTCAAAAATTAAAGTGGGAAGATGGCAGAATTATGCAGGAGATTATCTAATTTTCCAAATGCCCCCACAAATAACTAAAACTAAGGCCTCAGATTGGATATTAAAGCAGCTAAAATAGTTGAGTTGAATATGAAACAGCTGTCCAGTCTAGAACAACTCGGGAGGATATTGGTAGATTCTGATCTTTTAGGGTATTGGAGAGACCTTACTGAAGTGTAGGCAAATACTGCCAAATCAATAAACACCAAGCCCTTGGATCAGCTAGGTAGGCAGCAACTAAAGCTATGGAACTTTATACCCACCAACTGTTTTGGGGTTGGACAACTAACTAGGGGAAGATTGTGGGGACAAGGTGTGACAATCATACACTGTTCCAGGCTGTGGTTGTAAGTAAGAACAAAGAGCAAACATACCCAGGTGTGTGCAGTTGCTGAAAGGCAAGGGTATTGCTGGTTGTGGTCATGCCCAGAAGAGCAGAGTTCCTGGCTGTAATTCCAGAGCAAAGAGGCAAACAGATACTAGCAGTCATCAAAAGGACTTCAGGGAGTAAGTGTGTCTGAGTGGCAGTGTTGTTAAAGGTCTGGTCAGGGGTCAGGGATAGGGTGGTTCACCTGAGGTCATTCACAGACTGAAATGTGAGCCAGGGGAACAGGGACTACATTTGGCCCTGGATTATATAAATTGGAAGAACCAAAAGATCAAAGGCCCAAAGAGAGCTCAAGAAATAATAATTAAAAAAAAAACTTTTAACCTGAGACATTATCACCATAATCTGGGAGCAAAGCCCAATTCTATTATAAAGTTAACAATTAAGAAATAGACTGTTAAAAAGTTAAAGAAATAAGAGTAAAGCAAAGGATAAATAATTCAATCATAGAATGCTACTATGTTGATAGAGAAGATGAGAGTTAAAATTAAAAAGACAATGATGTTAAAATACCTACTACTAGAAAGAAAAATGCAAAATGATGACAAAGCCAAAAAGTGTTCTTAAAAGAGCTTTAAAGGATTATAAAAATCAAATGAAGAAGATTGAGGAAAAATTAGGGGGTTGGGGGGAAGAGCAATGCATGAATTTTTTTTAAAGTATGGGGGAAAGGGTTAACTAATTGGAAAAAAAGATCCAAAAAATCACCAGAGGGGGAAAAAACTCTTTAAGAATTAGAATTGGGCAAGGAGAAACTAATAACTTCTTAAGACAATGAGAAATAACAAAACAAAATAAAAATAAAAAATAGAAGAGAATATGAAACACCTCATTAAAAAAAACAACTGAACCTGAAAACAAATGGAGTTGAAACATTAAATGAATTGATGGACTAACTTAAAATTATGATTTTTTAAAAGTCTAGACACTATACTTTAAGAAATTATTAAAGAAAATTGACCTGAAGTTTTAGAACTAGAGAGTAAAATAGAAATTGAAAGAATCCACCAATTCCTCCCTGAAATAGACCCCAAGATCAAAATTAACAGAAATGTTATAGTTAGATTTAAAGCTCCCAGATTAAGGTGGGTGAGTAGGAATCAAATAAGAAAAGTAGAAGAACAATTGGGAAATGAAACAAGAGTTATAAAAAAATTGTTAAAAAACTCAACAACTTGGGAAAGGAGACACAAAAAAAATGCTGAAAAAATAGAAATTTAAAAAAACAGAATAAGCCAAATGAAAAAAGAGGTACAAAAATTCACTCTGACAAGAATTTCTGAAAAATCAGAATTGACCAAATGGAAAAGGAGGTATAAAAATTCATTGAAGAAAAGCACTCTTTAAAAAAATAGAATCATCCATATGGAAAGTGAGCTCATTAAAGAAAATAATTCCTTAAGAAATAAAATTGAACAAGTGGAAGCTAATGACTCCATGAAACACCAAGAAATAATAAGACAAAATCAAAAGAATATGAAAAATAGAAGAAATGTAGAAATATCTAATGGAAGAACAACTGTCCCAGAAAATAGATTGAGAAGAGAAATTTAAGAATTATTGGACTAACTGAAAGGCATGATCCAAAAAATGTTTGACATGATGTTTTAATAAATTATCAAGGAAAACTCATATGCTGGAACTAGTGAGTAAAATAGAAATATAAAGAATCCACTGCTCACCTCCTAGAAAAGATCCCAAAATGAAAACTTCCAGGATTATTATAGGAAAATTTCATAGCTCCCAAAGCAAGAAAATATTGCAAGTAACTAGGAAGAAATAATTCAGATATAGTAGAACCAGTCAAGATAACACAATATTTGGTAGCTGCTACATAGTCTCAGAGGATTTGGAATATAATATTCTAGAGGATAAAGGAGCTAAGATTATGGCCAAGAATAAGCTACCCAACAAAACTGGGTTTGCCACTTTTTCCAGAAAAAAATTGGCTATTTAATGAAATACAGAACTTTCAAGCATTCCTAATGAATGGAAAAAAAACCAAAGCTGAGTAGAAAGTTTGACTTTCAAACATAAGTCTCATGAGAATAAAAAGGTAAACAGGAAAGACAAATCATAAGGCATTCAATAAGGTTAAACTGTGTACATTCCTACATGGGAAGATGATACTTACAACTGCTAAAATTTTTATCTTCATTAGGGAAGTTAGAAGGAATTGTTAGGGATAAATTTTAGGGTTTGAGACTGAATATAATTTTAGTGGTCACCAGGGATTTAAATTCTAAATCCCAATGAAATACTCAAATCAGAATGGAATTTTATGGTGGTTTACTTACAATAGAAGGAAGAAATTAAGAATGAGAGAGAAAGAGAGAGAGGAAAGGGAAGAAGATCTCCTCCGGCCTGGTCAGAGCCAGGGGCAGTTCAGAGGCTTCAGCCAAGGGGCCTTCCCAGAGGATTAAATCTAGTTCGGCTTCCAGCCATGAGGCTTCCTCCAAGATGAGTGGTCTTCTGGGAGACTGATGCCTCCATAAAGGTCAAGGAAAAGAGGAGTCAGCCTTAACACTAACCACGTGATTATCTCAGGGAAGCAGTCTGAGGTCTCACACTCAAGCTCCTCCAAGTCAAGTTCCACCACCAAAATTTCTCTCACATGAAGTGATGCTAAATATAAAGGCAGTTCTTTACATCACTTCCTGTGTCTCACATGTACCAATGGTGGCTTAAACTTGGCTTTTGGACAGCCCAGGGGGTCAGTCAATTGTTTCTGATTTGTCACTTGCTAGCACACATGAGTCATAGACCTTCCTCCCCCACACTTAATCTTTAAGGGGGTTGTATACATTCCTGGTTTCTAAAATTCTAAAGACTAAGCAGGGTGGAGTAAATCTAAAATTCACAGAATATACACAGACAAAAGGCATGGATGTGAATTGACTATGAAGAGATGATATCTTAAAAAATAAAATTAAGTGGTGATAAGGAGAGATGGACTGGGAGAAGAAGGAAGAGATATAATGGAATAAATTACCTCATATGAAAGAGCTTTTACAGTGGAGGGAAAGATGGGGGAAGGGTAGTGGACAATGCTTAAACCTTACTCTCACTGGAATTAGCTCAAAGAGGGAATAATATATGTACTCAATAGGTATAGAAATCTATCTTGTCCTAAAGAAGTAGGAGGGGAAGGAGATAAAAGAATGGGGGAATTTTTGGAAAGGATGATGGATAGGGAGAGGTGGTCATCAGAAGAAAAACACTTTTGAAGAGTCACAGAGTGAAGAAAGAGAAGGATAAACAGAGGAACAATGTTATGGAGGGAAAGATACAATTAGTAATCACAACTGAAAAAAATTTACATTAAGTTTCTCCGACAAAGACCTCATTCCTCAAATATATGGAGAATTGAGTCAAATTCATAAGAATACAAGTCATGCCCTGATTAATAAATGGTCAAAGGATATGAACAGGCAGTTTTCAGATAGAGAAATCAGTTATTGATAATCATGTGAAAAATGGTCTAAATTACTATTAATTAGAGGAATAGAAATTAAAATAACTGATTGGGTAATTTGACAGAAAAAGAAAATGTTAAATGTTAGAAGGGGCATGGGAAAATTGGGACACTAAAACAATGTTGGTGGAGTTGCAAACTGATTCAACCATGCTGTGGGGAAATTTATAACCAAGCCCAAAGGTCAATAAAATTGTGCAGACCCTTTGACCCAACAGTACTACTTTTAGGCCTATATCCCAAAGAGATCAAAGAAAAGGGAAAAATAACCATATGTATTAAAACATTTATAGCAGTTCTTGTTCTGTTGGCAAAGAACTGGTAATAGAGAGGGTGCCCCATCAATTAGGAGTGGCTAAAAAGTTATGGTATATGATTTTGATGAAATGCTATTGTGCTAAAAGGAATTATGAGCTGAATACTTTCAGAAAAACCTAGAAAGGCTTACATGAAATGATGCTAAGTGAAATAAGCAGAACCAGAACAAATATATATATATATATATGTATGTATGTATGTATACATACATTGGATTAGGGTTAAATATATATGTATATACATATATATATATATATTTTAATATCAGAGTCTCCTCTTTTCTTTAAAAACCAAAATGGGAACATTTCCCATCCTCTAAATCTGTGGTACCAGTTTTTTCTCCACTAAAATTACTAACAATGGCTCAGAAATCATATCTGCCACTTTTTTTCAATAGTCCTACAGGCATATGGGGTTAATTTTTCTGGGTTTGGAGACTTAAACTTGCCAGGAGCAGCTAAGTGCTGCTCTTTCATCATTCCCCTACTTGTCTTGTTTTTCATCTCTCCATTAATTTTTTTTTCTCTTCTCAGTTCTACTTTATGTGATCCATGATCATCAACTCATCCAAACCAGCTTCAGAAGTTCCATCTCTTCTCTGAATATCCTAAATATTAACAATAAATAAGTTAATTAACAAATTAATTTTGAGAAAACCTTTTTTATTGTTCTAGCTTTTGTTACCTGTCTTAACTTTCTGAGCCTTATTTCTTGTTAAATTATTCTTATAGCCATGCCACTTTTTATCTTTGAGTATCTTCCCTTCAATCTATTGTACATCTTCTACAAACCTAAGCTGATTGTTACATTCCCTGTGCATCCACATCAATCTCTTTGAACAATTCAATGTCATTTGCAAATTTGGTTTGAATGTCTTCTGTGCCTTCATAAAAGTCATTGATAAAAATATTGTGGAAAATTTGAACATTGACTTCTCCTCTGAAATTTCATAGCATTTCATCATTTCTTGCTGATGATACCAATCAAATGCTGCCAAGTATAATTATTTTCCAAATTTTTATCTCCTCTTTACGTAAAACAATTCCTCAAAGCCAGGCACCATGTTTAGTCCATCTTTAAAACTCCAATGTTACTCTGTACATGGAAAATATTCCAGAATACAAATTGGAATGAATAAGTGAATGAGAAAATTCAAAATTGAAATAAGACCCGCTACCTCCAATTTGGATTATAGGAAAATCCCTGAGGGGCCTTTTTTTTTTCCAAGACATTTTTCAAAGTGCTTCAGGTGATATTTTTTATCTAAGTTTGAGTCAATTCCTATGACCTAAAAAAGTTCTCATTTGCTTATTATCCAATGGTTTATTGTCCAATATGCATTAAGAAATCAATAAAATTTTCCTTCAAGGCTCAGCTCAAATGATTCATCTTCCATGAATTTTTGTTTGTCCCCTCTAACAAAAGTTATTCCTCTTCTCCTCCCTCCGTTTCCTTTGACCTCTCCTAGCATTTTGTAGATCACAGGCATTTATCACAGCTCACATAATGTTCATGTGTGTCCATGCTTCCAATCTCCTTGAGAACAGAAACTATGTATTATTCATCTTTGTAGCCACTGTAATATTTGCCACAAAGTATTTTTGTTATTATTATATAATTTTTGTTATTATTATATAATTATATCAATAATTATCTATCAAATTGAGTTTATTCTTTAAAAATAAAATACCTTATGGAAGTCATTAAGCAATAGACTAAAAAGTCAAAGACTATAATTTCTGTTTTCCTTCTCCAATATTTAAATACTTCAATTGATTTGTGATCTCATCAATGTGAGTTCTTATTCAAACAAAATGTACCTCATTCACACTTTCGCACCTTACATCTCTCTTGCCCATGTCCCCCATGAAATCTTCCTCAGAGGGCTTGTCTTATGTTCTGGAGGGCATTCCTCTAGGTATCTTGTTATTGTGTACCTATCAGTTAGGGCACACAGATTATCAATTAATAATTCTCTTCAATTTGGCCTCTTCCCTAGCTGTCCTTCGTGATGAGGACAAACACATGTCACAGTTAATAGAAATCATCAGAGAGTCTTGAACAAAGTTATCAGTTATCTAGATAGCTGAAAAAGGGCAAGACGTCAAAGTCTGGGAGTGGGAGAGAAGAGAATCTTGTATTTTTTAAATATTATTAAAACCTATGACTAAGAAAATATCAATACATCTATATTTCCTTTCCCTTCTCTACAATATTCTCATGAAAATAATCAATTACCTATGTAAGTACTTACTATACTTCCTGCCACATAGCAGACACTTAAATGTTTGTTGACTGACTGGTGAGGCTCAAGAACCTCCTCAATGAAGGCATGAGTAAGAAACAGACAGATTTTTGAAGCTGATAATCTACAGCAGACCATATCTGTTTATTACACAATTGACTAAAAGGTTACAGAATACAAGATCTCCTGACTTAGTGTGTGTGTTACTATAAAAAGTCATATCATTTCATAGACCAAAATTCTGCCTTAAAGATTTTCCTTCCACAAAATATCTCCTTTGCATATTTTGAAGTCATATAAGATACCTTAAGATTTGAAATCACAGGAATTACTTTGTTCTGATGTCACTCTATGAATTCCATGCATGGCTTTCTTGTCACGCTTAGTTAATGGTATTTGTCCAAGTGTTCATGTGTCCTTATTTCTTTTATTTTGAGTTATCAGCTTTTTATATATAAATATAATAAAATATAATATAATAAAAATATAACAAAAAATAAATAAAATAATACATATGATTTATTATAAATATATGATAAATTATAATAAACATGCTTATCCAAAAGAATTCTTACATTAGTTATATCTAAAAATCTGTCTCTTTCTTTTTTCTCCCTTCCTCCCACCATTTTCCCTAGGTAATATGATATAGTTTGTACATATATTATTATGTAATGTATATTTCCCCATTTGTCATGTTGTGAAACAAGATACATGCTTACACTAGAGAAAAATTCATGAAGGAAAAAAGTGTATGTTTCAATCAGCATATTCATATTTTGTTCCTTTTATGGTAGTGGTTGTCCATTTTCATCATGAATCCCTTGTAATTGTCCTGGATCCTTGCCTTGTTGAGAATAAAGTCATTCACAGTTGATCATAGTACATTATTGTTGTGTTTCTTGGAGTTTGGAAAAATGTTGTTGATTACTTGCTCTATTCTCCAACTCATCCATAAAACTCCCTGGTGCTTATTAGTCATAAAGGGGCATTCACCTCTTTAGGCCACTAGCATACTCTTTGAGGCATCTCTATTACCATTTTCAATTATTCCTAGACCTTCTATATCAATAATGGAAAAACTATTAATCCTAAAGATAGACAGGATTTCTAGACATCATCCAGAGAAGAGTTTTTCTCAGAACCAAAAAGAAGCATTGATTTAAATAAAAAAACAAAGCTGGTAAAAAATTCTTTGGTATTCATTTAACTTTGTTAACTGGATAGCATTGCTAGATAACCTAGATAATATTGCTAAGACTATAAGTTTGGATTTAATTTTACTAGCTTGGTGAAAGTCAAGAGAATGAACTAATACAATGGCTAGTAAGCTCCATATATGTATGTAGAATATGTTTATCCTTTTTTAAGGCTTTACATTTAGTTTTATTGCACTCGTTGACTTCTTTCCTTCATTTCTTTTGTTTTTGTCTCATTGAGTACATTTATATTAACTGGTGAGAACATGAAGGGGCAGGTGACAAAAGATGTTAAGTTGAGCATGTTATCAAAGAGAGTTCCTGGAGAAAGAAAGAAAGAAAGAAAGAAAGAAAGAAAGAAAGAAAGAAAGAAAGAAAGAAAGAAAGAAAGAAAGAAAGAAAGAAAGAAAGAAAGAAAGAAAGGAAGGAAGGAAGGAAGGAAGGAAGGAAGGAAGGAAGGAAGGAAGGAAGGAAGGAAGGAAGGAAGGAAGGAAGGAAGGAAGGAAGGAAGGAAGGAAGGAAGGAAGGAAGGAAGGAAGAAAGAAAGAAAGAAAGAAAGAAAGAAAGAAAGAAAGAAAGAAAGAAAGAAAGAAAGAAAGAAAGGAAGAAAGGAAGAAAGGAAGAAAGGAAGAAAGGAAGAAAGGAAGAAAGGAAGAAAGGAAGAAAGGAAGAAAGGAAGAAAGGAAGAAAGGAAGAAAGAAAGAAAGAAAGAAAGAAAGAAAGAAAGAAAGAAAGAAAGAAAGAAAGAAAGAAAGAAAGAAAGAAAGAAAGAAAAGATTTGCATTATTTGAATGAGGGAAAAGAAGGTTACTTGACAGAGTAAGATGAAATTATTTAGAGTATGTGGGTCAAGTTAGAAGAAAATATGACCTTTTTAAAAAAATTAGTACTTTGAAAAAATCCTTATACTAGGAAATAAGATTTGTGACCTAAAGAATATGGAAGGGATCTAAAAATACTGCAGTAAATTCATCTTGGTGAAGCAAAAGGAAGAGAGGAAGGGAAGGATGAAGTAAACTGAAAGAAGAAAATGTGATCATGCTAAAAAAAAAATCTATTTTGTAAATCCTTAAACTAAGAAAAAAAAGAAAAATAGAATTTATAGATCTGTAGAATCTAGAAAATGAGAGGGCTCTCAAGAATCTGTGATGAATTCAAGTTAATGAAGCAAAAGAAAGAGAGGAAGGAAAGGATGAAGTAAACTGAAAACTAATGTTCTGGGAGAGAGAGCAGCTTTGAATATAGCAGATGGATATAAAACAGAATCATTAACTTCAATTCTGAATTTCATTTCCTATGGGATCTATATTTTTTGTTTGTTTTTCTTATTTGCAATTTCTCTCTTATCCTTACCCAAGTTAAGGGCGAATGTTCCCATTTATCTAGTATTATCAATGGTCAATGAATCTAGCTCTTCCCTTCTTCATCTGTGCCCAGATCCCTTTGGTCTTGCCAGTGAGGATGGGTATTTGAATGCATTTTATGGGTCCTTCCTGTTTATCAACCTCTTTGTCATTGGACTAACAATTTCGCCCAAAGATTTCACAGTTTCAGTTGCCAGGATGTTAACTTCCCCCCTCCTCTCTTCTCACCCTGCCTCTCCTTCCCCCATCAAGGAGTTTTTTCCCTCGTCCTGGCTCATAGGAGAGTCAGTCCTGGGCTTGCTTGTTGCTCCTACACATGCTTGAGAGAAGCAAAGATCTGGTTACTTTAACTGTTTGTTTTTTCCTTTGTGTTTTTTTCTTGTCACTAGGGCATGAGAAAGACCCAGGCTGCCTTAGATCGCGGCACCCTCGGGGCAGGGCAGGTTAACTGAACAGAATTCCCTGGGAACCTTCCCCTGGACTAGCACAAAGGAATCTCACTGGCTGTGCCAGTCTCTGGGTCAGACACCAACTAACAATTTAGGGTGAGGGTAGAGCAGGAGGCGGGTTCAAGTGGAACGGGTTGGGGCGGGGGGGGGGGGGGGGGGGGAGCAGAAAAGTCTCACAAATGCAGAAAGCCTCCCCAGTTCTTCCAGCTGTTAGCTCAGCCCTGGATGCATGTTCCCCAGCTTAATAACTGAAGCAAGAGTAATAAAACGTCCTTACAACTGTCAAAACTAATCTGTTAATAGGGAAGTTTGTGGCAAGGCTCCGGTAGCTCCTATCTGTGGGGGAACAGGTTCCCTATTTAGAGAAAATGGAGCTGTTATCCTTAAGCAGAGAGATGCCCATTGTGGAGGTAATTACGAGGAGGCCCGCGCTGACCTGGCAATGAGGAAGTGTATCTAAATACCTGAAGTGAAGGAGAGAAGCTGAAATGAAAGCCGAGGCCCCATCTGCTAGGCTGTAATGATTGTGCTATTTGAAGGCAGAAAGGTTTGTCTGGAGCAGCTGGTTTCTCTCCAAGTGACCTTTTAGCATTTCTGCTTTTGCTGTCTGACAGATGTGTCAACTCAATAATTTCAAAAGCCCCTGAGTAAATAACCAATTGTGAGCAAGGGTGACCCAAAGCGCCGACAAAACGGGAGCACACGGCACATTATGGAGCATAATACCTGCCCAAGGAAGCGGGGATATTATCGGAAAGGAAAAAAAAAACATTTTATTCTTTGTTTTTGACTAAATGGCTTTCCTGCCCACAGATCAGTTGTTTTTGAAGAGGGGAAGAAAAGGGAAAATGTGAGGCGAGCGGAAGGGCATTGTGCTGGCTTTGTCCTTGGAACGCGTTTATGAGCTGGTTGGCGGGCCTCAGGTGGTGTGTCAGCCCTCCAAATGGACTCCTGCTCCCTCACTCAGCACACAGCTGGGGAGAAAGACTGAAGGCCAAAGCTAATTGGCTTTGTGAATGATTGGGGGACTGGAGAGAGGTGACTGCAATCAGACCGGGGCTGATGGAGTTTAAAGTCTTCCAAATAGTTTTCAAAAAGTGATGTAGATGTTACTCTTAACACCTTCCCAAAGCTGGAGGTGAGGGCGACTGGGAGATTGTATAGACCAGAGCTAGGTAACCGCACCCCCCCACCCCACTTTCCCCATCCTTCTCCTCCTCTTTTTAATGGAGTAGACACAGTGATTCAGATGAACACAATTACCTAATGACTTGCAGGAAGACACAAAAGCACCTTAAAGGCTAATCAGATTTACTAGTTGAATTCATAGTTTGTCTGTGGTGGTTTGTTTTTTTTTTAAACCATTATCTCCCTACCTAGGAAAACCTATAAAAAGGTTACTCCCTTTGGAGTCTATTCACCCCTCCCATGGGGAAAAGTAAGATTAATTTTTAAAATATGAATGTCCAATTGCCCTTTCCAGTTTCCCTACAAGATAAAAGTGTTGTACAAAGAATTCTTTCTCTTTTACCACTTCCTATTAGGAAATTAAAGAGTGCCCCTGAAATATTTGATAACAGTTCAATCAGTAGATCATGTGGGTATTCTTTCAATATAATTCAGTAAGTATTTATTAAGTACCTACTATGTAATAGATGCTGGATATAGAGATAAAAATAGAAAGAGTCTGCCCTGAAAAAACTCTGGGTTCTGCAGCGGAAAACATGTATATAGATAAATAAATATAAACTATACACAAATAAATAAATGCTGCATTAACAATATAATATATTATATTAACATACTATATTAACTATATCATAAAGTAAATACAATATTAGTCACATTATAAAATAAATGCTATACTAACTATATTATAAAGTACTATATTATAAAGTATAATATTATATTAACTATATTATGTTATATACTATAACCATATTAACTATATTATAAAATAAATGCTATATTTACTATGTTAACCATATTATAAAGTAAATACTATAGTAATCATATTATAAAATTAAAACTATTATATGATAAATACCATATTTACTTTATTAATTATATTATAAAGTAAATACTATATTAACTATATTTTAAAACAAATATATTGACTATATCATAAATACTATATTAATCCTATTATAAAAGACTATACTAAATTAAATATTATATTAACTATATTATAAATAAATGCTATATTAACTATATTATAAATACTATAATAACAATGCCTAAAATGTAGTTGTTGTTGTTCATCCTTTATTTTTTCAGAGAACCAATGACATCATGGGGTGATATCTTGACTTACCATGAATTGGATTTAAGTGAAGCAGAATTGCACAAAGTCATCAACCTCATTCTTTTGTCTGGTGTCATCAAAGTCCAGTGGCAATGCAAAAGTCAGACTGACTGGGGATGGTCCAAGATAAAGTGGGATGACCATGCCATCTTTGAAGTCTGACCAAGATCCAGGCATTACACAGCACCTGCTTCAGTCACCTCATGGTCATTGGAACAATTTTTTCTCATTTGGCCATTCTGCTAGGTAAATTTTTCAAATGCTTGGAATAGACATCCCCTAAGACACTATATGCTAGCATATAGTAGCCACTTCATAAATGTTTATTGAATGACTGACTAAAAAATTGGGAAGATCAAGAAGGGTTTCATGTAAAAGGTAAACTAAACAGGAGCTTAAGTAGAGCTACAGAAGAATATCTATGCGGAGGTTAGAAATGGAATATATGGCATGAAAACATCAAATAAGTAATTTTGGCTGGAACAAAGAGTATGTAAGAGACAGAAGTTCAAAATAGATGTCAAAAGATAGGCTGAAGCCAGGTTATGAAGAGATGCAAAAAAAGAGAAATTTGTATTTTATTCGGAAACCAAAGGAAGTCTCTGAGTCTTTTTGGGTGGGGAGTGATAGTATCATCATCATTATCACCATGTCATCCTTCCTCCGGAAAAGCCAGTGCTATAAATCAAAGTACTTAAGCAACTAGAAATTTTTTAATAAGATTTGTTCTACTTTTACTGCCACTTTGCCCAAATCTGTTTCAGATTCCAAAATCAATCCATTTGGTAAGTGATATACAATGATTTTGGTATGTAAGTATTTTTATGTTGTATATAAGTATATTTATTTTATATATTGTATATTCATGTTGTATATGAATATTACATATAGTACATATAAATATGTTCTGATATTTAGTAAATAAAATACAATGTTGACAGACAAACTGGGCATGGTGGGGAAATTTCCAGATCTGGATTTAGGAGAACTGGATTCAAATCCCATCTGAGACACTTACCAGCTGTGTAACTATGGGAATGTCACTTTACAACCAATAAAGGAGAATAACATTTTTTTTCACTATTTGCCTCATAGGGTCACTCTAGAAGGGCTCTACATATCTTAAAGCACTATACAAAGGCAAGTTGTTACAAATATTTGTCCATTTTAAAGAGATTTGAGAGTCATTTAAATATCAAAGTAATGTTAAAATGGGGAAGACAGGATAAGGGCCAAATAATTCATATAGTCTTTCAAAGCTTTCCATAATCTAGCTCCAGCTATCTCCCACTACTCTGTAACAGAAAGCATCCATTCAAGCTAAACAGTTCTCCTCAATAATAATAGCAAATCTTTATATGTTAGGGGATCTAGCTGGTACATTGGGCTTGGAATCAGGAAGACTAATCTTCATGAATTCAAATCAGGTCTGAGACACTAGCTGCATGACCACAAGCAAGTCACTTAACCTTGCTTGTCTTAGTTTCTTCTTCTGTAAAACAAGCTGGAGAAGGAAATGACAAACCCCTATAGTAGTTTTAACAAAATCCAAAAGGGTCACAAAGAGTTAGACTTGACTGAAACAATAATAACATTTATTTAGATTTGCAAATTATATTACCTCGTTTTATTCTCACAACCCTTTTAAGTAGAGGCTATTATTATCTCCATCTTATGGATCAGGAAAGTGAGTCTGAGCAAAATTAAGTGGCTTGCCCAGCATCACACATCTGGAAAGTGTTGAGGTGAGACTCAAACTCAGGTCTTCCTGACTTCTGACACCATTCATTACACTATCTAAGCCTCAGTATCTTCAGTACAGTAAGTTCAGTTTCAACCCCAGGCTTTCAACTCATATTGTAAATAATAAAATCACTTGGACTACAATTTTCTCTCCCTTCTACTTCTCTGGTTATTTCCATACCAATTTTGTCTTAAACTTAGCCTCCTCCATAAGACCTTGCCTATCTACCTTACTTTACTGTAAGGTTTGCCATCCTTTTAAGAAAAATATAGCAGCTTAGTGATGAAAGGGGCAGAAAATGTATTTTTAAAAGAAGGGATTTACATTAATTGTCAAATGATGTAAGATATTGCCACTGCATAGATAAATGTTTTAAACAGAGAAAAAGATCTTTATTTTACTCTTCATTGCTAGTATATGTATATAAAGAAACATAGCTTTTAGATAGCAGTGATACAGTTTGAGAGGGCAAAGAATCTATGATGTAAAATATAAAGGCTCAAATGTCTTTGTCTTCCTGATATAGAAAGAGTTTAAGGTTATAGAAGAATTGAGAGCTTTTATTTATTACAAACTAGAAAAATATGAATGCAAAGAAACAGTCCCAAAATATCAAAAAGATGAGTGACATGTGGAAGATGTTGGAACTTAAAAGCATTATTGTTATGTTAGTTAATATGTATATACATGTTTCATGACTAAAGAGAAGAAAACATTTTAAAATAAAGAAAACATAAACACAGACCCAGGTGTGGTTTTGTCAGGATTAGTGATTTGACATGGGAAATTTGAAGAAAGGTGCCTTTTTAAATAGAAGATCAGAAACTAGGTATAAGAACCTGGGAAGAATTAAAAGATGGGTTTTTGAGGACCTGTGGCTGTTAGAAAGTCAGCTGAGAACCCCACCTGGGATGGGAGAGAGGCAAAATTTGTCAAAAGGGTTCTGTGTTACCACTTCTGGCTTGAAAAGAAGAAACAGATGAGGTTTTACAGCTGCTTTTGGTATCTTAGTGAACTGGCTTCAAGAATCAACCCAGAGCTATATTACTGCGAACTGCATTCTAATTGGACAACAGAGCATCCATCCAGAGAAGAAAAAAAAAAAATTTCCCAGCTTACCACTGTAAGGATGAACAATCAAGCAGGGAATAAAGAAAAAGTTTCTAATGGTGCAAATGTTGCCAGATGGGAAGTCACATTTTGCCTGCAGTCCAGAGTTGAGTTATCCTAAATGCATGAGTTTTCCTTCCTCCAAGATTCTCTGCCAGGTCCCTTCTAGTCTCACTGTCGATAGCAAGAGTATCAGTGGGAGAACGTGACTTTGGTTTATATGTATATGGTTTTGGATTTTATTATTTATGTATTTGGTACAAATATAAGTATGCATAATATTGTTTTGGCTGTGTCGTTCAAGAAGGGGGTAAGTTTAAGATCTAATTGTGTCATTTCTGTGTGGCTGTTTGTGTAAATATTATACACCGACTGTGGATGCAGGGCCCTTTTAGTGCGTAATCTGGGGTAGCTAAAATGCATTGGATTGGAGCTTAATAGCCAGAGTGATAAGCAGAGGAAATGTATTTCCCTTTGACAAGGTTGATTCTAAAACCCTAAGAGAGTTTGAATATGATTATGTGGTGTTGGTTTATCTCTGGAAACTTATGCCTGCATGTGTGAGAATTAGTTGGAGTAGAGAGACAGTAAGAGAGCAACAAGGTATCTAAGATGCCCTGTGCAAGGGTAATGGCCTATATGTTCCTGATGTTGTGGAAGATCCATGTAAAGGCACTGCCCTCCCAGATACCCTGTGTAATGGGAATATGGACCCTAAAACTTCAATTCCCAGCATCCCCCTTTAAGTGCTGACATAGGGAGGATAGAAATTTTGTGTAATCCTGCCTCTCTCTCTCTCTGTCTCTCTGTCTCTCTGTCTCTCTCTGTCTCTCTGTCTCTCTGTGTCTCTCTCTGTCTCTCTCTCTGTGTCTCTCTGTCTCTCTCTCTGTCTCTCTCTCTCTGTCTCTCGGTCTCTCTCGCTCTGTTTCTCTGTCTCTCTGCCTCTCTGTCTCTGTCTCTCTCTCTCTGTCTCTCTCTCTGTCTCTCTGTCTGTCTGTCTGTCTGTCTGTCTCTCTCTCTCTCTCTCTCTCTCTCTCTCTCTCTCTCTCTCTCTCTCGCTCTGTCTTGTCTCTCTCTGTCTCTGTCTTTATCTCTCTCTGTCTCTCTCGCTCTGTCTCTCTGTCTCTCTCTCTCTCTCTGTCTCTCTGTCTGTCCTTGTCTCTCTGTCTCTCTCTCTCTCATCACATTTGGTGGAGGGGGTATAAGGTGAGAGTCAGGATAATTTTACTCACCTGGTCTTAATTTTGTTAGATAATTAGGTTTTTATTCCTTCTACTTTAAGTAATTATTAACAAACTTTATAAAATTAGTACTTGGCGTATTGGACATTAATTTCAATCTTACAACCCACAGTTTCTCATGTTACACTACCTTCATAATGGGTGCAATGAAAATCTAGAGGATCTTAATCACTCTAAACAAGAGAAGCTCATAGAAGGCAAAGGCAGCTTTATAGGAGAAAAATGGAGGAGGAGGGGAAGGAGGAGGAGGGAAGGGATACTCCCCATAACTTATGTCTCTCTGCCTGTAAGCACAGACATTTGTAGTGATATTGATGTAAGATTTCACACACACACACACACACACACACACACACACACACTGGGGGGAGTGGAAAAGGGGGGTGTGGACTGTGATGTTCACACTCTTGAGCACATGATTTTTAATATTGATGAGGTAACTCAGGTGGTCTTTTCTCAGGACAGCAAAAAAAGTTACATTTTACAGAGAAGAGGTACAGAATATCTTAGAAACTCCTTGTTCCTTCTCATCCTTATCCCAGAGTTGGTATCCTTCCCAGGCTACAGATAAACTTTCTACTCAAGTTTTTGGCAGAAAAGTTTGATGTGGTGGGGTGGGGGTTTCTGGGGTGGGAGGGGGGAAAAGGGAGAGGGGAGAATTAAGCTGTAAATTAATGTTTATTTTAAAAGTAAAAAGGGGGTCTTTCTATACACTTCGTGGGGAGTCTTTGTCCCATGTCAGCCAAAAGGTCTTCCATGGCTCCATGCCAGAAACAGGGCTCTTGAGCTTCCACTACCTTCTACTGGGAGTGATTCAGAAATATTGACCTAAAATTACTAATATTGCTATTACTGTTTATCAATCACTATATTGAGAAAACACATTATTACTAATTTCACACAATAATAACTCAAATTTATGTACAATTTTAAGGTTTATAAAATACATTAATCAAAAGCCTATGAGCTGTTATTTTATCACTCCACTTTCTAATTTATGGAGTAAGAAACTTAGATTCAAAAGTCAAGTAAATAACTTGACTAGGGTTATAGTTAGGAAGGGTCAGAAATGAGATTTGACCAGAGTTCCTGATTCCATGCCCCATATTCTTTCCACAACTAACATCCTGCCTCCCTGGAAATTCCCTTCACTGGAAGAGAAAGGAAGGAAGGAAGGAAGGAAGGAAGGAAGGAAGGAAGGAAGGAAGGAAGGAAGGAAGGAAGGAAGGAAGGAAGGAAGGAAGGAAGGAAGGAAGGAAGGAAATAAAAGAGATGTTCAAAAGCAATGTTCAAAACAAGAACACAAGATCTTGGACCACTGAATGGAACAAATAGTATAATGTTAAATCACCAAATAATAGAATTTCATAGCTAAAAGGGAGTTAAAAAGGCATCTTTTCCATGCTTTGCCTGACAGCTTAAGTATGTGCAACATGTCATTAAAGTGAATATCCAGTTTCTAAAAGCTGTTAGAAAAGCAAAGTTAATCATAAAAGATATTATTTTTATTCATCAAAAAACTTGTATAATTGAAACAAGCAAACAAACAAACAAAAACCCTTACCTTCCATCTTGGAATCAATACGGTGTGTTGGTTCCAAGGCAGAAGAGTGGTAAAGGCTAAGCAATGGGGATCAAGTGACTTGCCCAGGGTCACACAGCTGGGAAGTGTCTGAGGCCAGATTTGAACCTAGGACCTCCTGTCTCTAGGCCTGGCTCTCAATTCACTGAGCTACCCTGCTGCCCCCTGAAACAAAATTTTAAATTAAATATAGCAGTTATTTTTAATACTAAAGTTAATTACCTGTTACACTATACAGATCTAAAAAAAAAAAGCAAATGTTTTTATACATGACAGAGAGGATATAGAACTCAACTCCCTTATTACTTCTATTAGTGTTATCAGGAAGAATGATTTGGGGAAGAGAAAGAGGTGATGATTAAAATTAAATTGAAGCTGGAATGGTTCATGGTAAGTGTTCAAGTCTATAGATTCAATGTAAATATATCATAGGATAAAGAACTTCCAAATATAGGTCCCAGCACAACTCTTGGAAATCTTTGAAAAACTGAAGAAACATAAATAATAATAAGAGGTGGAGGCAGCCAGGTGCTTCAGTGAACTTAGAGCCAGGTCTGGAGATGGGAGGTTCTGGGTTCAAACCTGTCCTCGGACACTTTCTAGCTATGTAATGGTAGGTGTCATTAATCCATATTGCCTAGCCCTTACTACACTTTTAGCTTGGAACCAATATACAGTATGGATTCTAATGGAAGTGAAGGGTTAAAAAAAAAAGTAATGATAGAGATGCCAAGACTAGAGATGGATAAAAGTTCCATTTTTTTTTTATATATAGGTTCAGGAACTGCAGATTGATGAGATTGACCCTGGCCTCCTACAACATTCTAGAAGGTACTTTTAAACAGATAACTTAGAAGGCTTTTAAAAGAAAGAGACAATCACTAGGAGCCATCAAGAGTTTATAAGAACATGCCATGATAAAATAACTTCATTTCTTATTTTATGCGCTATCTTAACTGTAAGAGGAATTTTGTAGACAAGGTATAGTCTAATTTCAGTCACACATTTGTCAGTATCTCTTGTGACAAGCTTGTGGATAGGATTAAGAAACATGGGCAGTATGATAGTATAGTTAAGTGGATTCAGCTCAGTGAACAGCTATATTCAAAGACTGTTGATGAAGGGATTGCTATCAATCTGAAAGAAGGTCTCTAGTGGCATTTTGAAAGGTTCTGTTCTTGGCCCTATTATATTCAACATTTTTATCAATAACCTGAATGAAGACACATTTGCAGAGGACAGAAAGCTGGGAAGAATAATAAGTTGGCTGATGGAATCAAGATCTTAAAATATCTCTTTGGATGGCTGTAACTAATAAAGGATGAAAACTAACAAAATGAAATTTAGCCAGGAGAAATGAAGACTTGCATTTAGCTTAGAAAATGAATTGCACATATAGAGAATGGAAAGATCTGGTTAAAGCAATTGATGTGAAAAAGATCTGGTGGGTTATTTTAATGTAATTCTCAATATGATTTACAAATATAACCTTAAAATGCAATAATATAAAATATGCATTGATTAAGCATACTATATTCCATGCACTGTACTAGACCCTGGGGATACAAATACAAAATAAGATAGTCCCTCAAGGAGTTTCCATTCTACCAGGAAAAAAAACAGTATATTCATGGAAAATAAAGAGGATATATGCAAAAGATATATGCAAATGAACATAGAATGACTGACAAAGGAGTGGGTAGTGGCACCAAATATCTTTGGATAAAGATGATGATGCAGCAAAGGAAACAAGTAGCCGGAGAGGGTAGAAGAGCAGGGCAGTGCTTTGTCAGGGAATCCCAAGGAGTAAAAAGGGTGAAGGAAGATGAGTTGATCAAAAGTGTTCAGTGCTTCAGAGAAGTAAAGGATAAGGATCAAGAAAAGTCCACTTGGTAACTAACAAATCACTGGAAACCTAAGAAAGAGTAGTTTCAACTGAGAGAAAGAGTTGGACTGTGAAGAGAGTGGAAGGAGAGAGAGCAAGTTCAGTCATAGAGACAAGAAGAGAAATAGGGTGACAGCTTAAGGAAGTTGATCAAATCAAGCAAAAGATTTTTAGGAATGGGGAAACATGGGCATCTTTATATACAGTCAGATCAATTATAGAGCCAAAATTCTGAAGGGAGGCCAAATCAAGGGCAATGGAAGAGATGAAGTGACTGGAGATTATTCATATTTATACACAATTTAGATTCTGGTGACTGTTATTTACTGCCTCCAGTTCATTCTCTCTCCTTTCTCAAGGAATACAGTAACTGGTTACCATCTTCCTTTCTATCTCCATACCCGGCATTTAACCCTGCAATCAGTCAGTTCCTCAATCTGCTTTAGTACTGTGATCTACACTGCAGCTCAAGCATGCATAGAAATGGTCACAATCTTATCCTTCTTGACATCTCTATAGTCTTTCCCACTATCTATCACATTCTTTTCCTTTATATCCTCTTCTCTTTATGTTTCAGTGGTGGTAATTTATCTTGGTTCCTCTTCTCTGTCAGAATACTCTTCAGTCTCTTTTTAAAAAATGCTAATTATTTTTATTAAGGGATTCAAGTATAATCCTAGTCTACATTTATTTTTTTTTAATTCCCAGTTGCCTCCCTTCCTCCCACTCCCTGCACTAGAGAAGACATTGCTTGACAAAAAATAAATAAATATATATGAAGATATATATATATATATATATGTATGTATGTATGTATGTATATGTATAAACTGTCTTTCATGTTTCTATTTATCAGTTCTTTCTGGAGGTGCACATTCACAAGTTATTCCTCAAAGATTAACTAGAAAGTGCTATATAATGTTCTTTTGGTTCTACTCATTTGCTTTTCATAATTTCATGTGAATCTTTCCAGATTTTTTAAATTAACCTGCTCATCACTTCTTATAGCACCATAAGTATTCCATCATAATTATATGCTACAAGTCATTCCCCAATTTATGAACATCCCTTCAATTTCCAGTTTTTTACCACCACTAAGTGAGTTGTTATAAATATTTTAGAATATATAGTTTCTTTTCCTTCATTCCTGGTCACCTTGGGATATAGACACAGCAGTATCTTTTAGACAACTTTACAACAGTCTTGGCTTAATTCCAGATTGCCAATCCTCAATATCTTTTGCTGGATCTTTCTCCAAATCATGCCCACTAACCATGGATATCCTCAAGAACTCTGCCTTGGACCCTGTTCCATCTATTATCACCTCTGTGCTATAAAAAATTAAAATTAATGGCAATAATAAAAATATTATATTTTAGAAGATTTATTAATGATCATTAGAAATCAAGGAATAAAGAGTATAAAAAATAAAGACCACATGCCCATGGCTGATTAGCCATTTCAAAATCCCCACACTTAGCTTGCCACTGCCACCATGCTGGCTGCAAGCCCAAGAAAGAGATCCAAGAGGACTGCCAACTCGCTAATATCCTCTGTCTACAGGAAGTATGTAATGACAGGAAGTCAGTGGACTCTCAGGAAATGTAGTTTTTTTAGGATAACAGATTTTCAATTATACATTCACCCCTGATGATCATTTGGGGGGGGGGCTAATCTCCCCAATTTGATCATTTAACATAATCAACTTTTAAATTACAGTAATTTGGGAATAAAAGAGGAAAAGAACAAAACCAATGATTGCTGGGTACATTGAAAAAAAACCAGTTGGGGGCAGTCCCCTTAGGCATAAGAATATACATACAAAGCAAATGCATTCAACCCCACACAGTTCAAATCACCACCTCCCAAAGTTCACTCTGGATCTTCTGGTGCAGCATGTTGTCTGTGTAGGCATCTTCATGGTGCCTTCTCCAAACAGTTCAGTTTCTGGATTCAGAGAGGTATCATGTTTCTTAACCTAAAATTACTCTCAAAAAAGAATTTAAACTTTGCAATTTAGAAAAATAATAATTATACATACTCCCCTGAAGAGAGTGATTGAAAAACATAGGGATCACTTAGAGATGCATGGCTGAGTTATGAGACATATGAATCAATTGGCAAGAGAAATCAAAAATATTAAAAAAAAAAACAAATAAAAGAGAAAATCTAACTTCTAGATACAATATAGACTATCAAAGTCTTATGTGTAAAAAAATTAAGTCAAGGAAAATAAACCTATAACAGGTCCTTGAATCAGGGCCCAATTAAAGTGATTTCTATCCCACAAGTCTGTAGGACAAAAGGCAGTAATATTTCACTTACCCATTTGCAGCCAAGACTACAAAAAGTTGCCATACTATAAGAGAGAAAAGGGACTAGATTATAGGAGTAAATAGGAGCCAAGATGGAGCCAGAATAATTGATGTCATGTATTTTATATAGAGTGTGTGGTATAAGGAAGACCTGCATTTAACACATGTTAAGTAGTCACAACCTTGAGGTTCACATATGATTAAGTCCTTGAGCTCTTTGCACAGAATGTCATCAATGCACATAGGATTGGTTTGGTCTCTTTGACCTTGTGCTCTATTAGCACTATACAAGTAGCTTTGCGCTTCTTTGGCACTGTGCAATGGCACTTTTTGTATTTCCTTCTCCTGGAATCAGACAGAATCATTAAGCAAAGGCCCATGAATTTTTTTAAACAATCAATGTCATCATTTTTATAGTCTAAAGCTTTTTGGGCATGCATTGACATCAGGGCAAATGTATTTTAAATTTATATTACTGCAAAATCAAAAAAGTTAAAGAAAAATCTTCTCAATACTGTTGGCATGTGCTTCAAATGCAAAAGGAAGAGAAAAAACTGAAATAGTACATTGCACATGCAAACAAAACAATAATAAAAAAGTTTTAAAAATAAAAATATAGCTTACAATCATTGACACCCTGTATCAGCAATGGAAAGGTAGAATACAAAGGTTTCTCACCTAAAAATGAGATCCATTTCCTTTTCAAACTTGACCATGATCCACTGTGAGTGCAAGCAAATGATTTTCACAAAGTAACAGTATTTATAAAGAACAATAGTACAATAAGCAATGCACATTCAAAAAGTATCAAAATTCCCAAAATTATAATAACACATTTAATACAGCAAACAAACTCATTAGGATTCACCTGAGTTTGCTGTGTGACTTTTAAAACTAATGGGAACTTGTCACAAGTTTTTCAGGTGTAGCAATGTTTCAACCCTGACTGAGATATTTTTTTTAAATCTTTTACTGCCATCATTACAAAAATGTGGCAGAGGAGACAAGAAAACACCAAACCTCTGTACTGTTGATATTTGGTCTAAAAATTTCACCAATCATAGATCATTCTGGTGGAAGGGTATATATAATAAGCTGAAGAGTTACAAATAAGAGATGGTCCCTCTTGGGAGCCATCCAGGGATACCATGCCCTGGGATCAACTTCCCAACTCCTTTGGTATGAGACTATGATGTCCCATCCATTCACATTTTCACAAATGTAGGAGTTGGGGATTATAATTGTACTTCATTTCAGCTACTAAAATGGACCTTACCTCTTGTTACAAATAGCTCAGAGGCAGGCAAAATGATCAGAGTTGTTGAAAAAAAATAAAAATCATGTTTAAAGACCCCTTAAAATCAATTTGAGGTATTTAGCTTATTAAATTTTCCAAAGGTTGTTATACAATTGTAACCAGTTTTGATGAAGTCCATCCATCATCTATGTGACAATTTACAAAGCCAAAATAGAAAAAAAAAACTGTTTATGGGCTTTTACAATATTTTGTTCAGTAGTCATAGGGGAAAAGCAACAGAATATATCCAATAGTAAAACAAAGTAGATTAAAATGATTCATTTATAACAGAATAGTATTGAATAATTAATATATGAACTTAAAATAACAAAATTAAATGATAAACAAAACAATCAGCAAAATAAAATAAAATGCAGAGACTTTTATAAAATATTGGAGTCTGAAAGGGCTTAAAATTTCACCCCTGTTTTGGCTTCACTTTTTCATCCTTCCCAGTCTCAACTCTTAAATTAATTTGATACCATCCTCTCTTCTATTCTTGAATCCCTTACTAGTCCTGTGTGAAGATTGGATTTGACTCTTTTCTGCTTGTAACAATGAAGGTGCTTAGTTCTTTCTTGATTGTGAAGATTAAATTGTAATCCCCTGTCTATTTTTAGATTTTAATCCCCAAAGTGTAAACACAGGACTTAAAGTTAAGTTTGGAGATCTACCCATTTGGGAATTTAAACACAAAAAGGTAGGAACACCCATTTCATACATTGAGTGGGAGATTTGTGACCTACATGTAAAAGAGTGGGCAGTCCTGGAGTGGAGCATTGGCTGTGATTGGTAGACATAAAAATTTAGGGGAAGTGACACAAGAGAAAAAGGTCTTTAAAAGTGGAAACAGAGACAGACACTCAACCTTGGAGTGAAGAGACACTTGAAGGAAGTCACTTGGAGTGAAGAGAAACTTGGAGTAAAAAAGGACACTTGGAGTTTGAAAGAGACACACTTGGAGTGGAGCCTGCTGGAGTTGAGGCTAATAAAATAATCTGCTGATTGAACTGACAACATGGTGAGTGTAAAGGCTGACTTTGGTAATTCATTTTTTGGATTTAGTAATTAAATTCCTTGTGACCAATTAAATATTCAGTCCAACCATAAATTTAGCACCTGGATTATTTCCACCACTGGCCTCCTCCACTCCTACTCAAGTATTGCTGAATGGACTCAGAGAAAATTATACAACCATTTTGACTAGATCTGCTGTAAAATTAGGTTACAGATAGTCTAAATTTCAAAGGACCTCACTGGAGGAATGCAATATTCTTTATCTTTCCTTGTTCTTTCTCTATCCCACTCCACAGGGCTGTAGTTCTACTCTCTTTTCTCAAGTCTCCAACCCTAAGTATCATTTGCACTTATCCTCCCAGCTAAAGATCTTGCCTTCTACATTACTAAGATAATAGAGGTCATTCACTAGAAGCTCCCACTTCCTCCCTTCTCTATTCCTTAACTTCTCTTTTCCCCATCTCTCTTTCCTTACTCCAGCATCTGACAAAGAAAGAAATCCTTCTTCATGTACCCTTTATCTCATGCCTTCCCATCCTACTCAGAAAACCAACTCTTAAACTTCCTCCCATCTCTAATTTTTCAATCTCTCCCTATCCACTGATTCATTCTGTGTTGCCTCCAAACATATTAATTTTACTTATCCTTAAAATTCCCTCCCTATAGTCTTCCAGAATGATGTAGAAATACAATGTGGCATAGTAAATATACTGCACTCAGTCAGAAACACCTAGGTCCAAATCCTATCTCCAACATTTATTAGTCATACTAGCCTGGGCAAGGAATTTATCCTCTCTAGGCTTCCATTTCCTCATATGTAAGAATGAAAGTTGTACTAGATGGTCTCTAAAGTCCCTTCCTGTTCTAAATCTATGATCCTATCTTCTCTCAAAATATTGCCTAAATGTCTTCTCCCATTCTTAGTCAAACTCCTATAAAAAGCCACTTACAACTGTTTCTTCTACTTCCTTTCCTCTTTTTTACTTGTCAGTTTTTTGCAATCTGACTTTCTCTCTTCTCACTTGATCTTGTAACAGCTAAATCCAATGCCTTCTCAGTCCTCCTCCTTCCTGCTGCCTTTGAAACCATTGCAGACTGTAAACTACCTACTTCTTTTGGGTACTCTTTCTTCTTTGGGTTTTCAAAATTGTACTTTCTCCTTTCAATTATCCATTCCTCAAACTCATTTGCTGGATTTTAATCCATATGATTATTCCTAACTGAGAGGGAACCCCAGTGTTTCTTCCTCTGTTTAAACACACACACACATGTGTGTGCGCGTGCACACACACACACACACACACACACACACACACATATATATATATATATATATATATATATCACAATGTTACTATATTATTTTCCACACTAATAAATTACCACAGGGGGAAAAATAACTACCTTAACAAATCTATTGCTTTTTTCTGGGAAATCAAGTGAATGAGGGATTTTAAGCTGTCTTTACCTTCCTAATCTGGACTGGGTCCTTGTTAATAAGATCAAAACCTTTTCTCTGCTCTGAGTCCCCAGACCCAATCTGCCACTGCTGAAATGAAGCCATAAAAAGGAAATCCCAAATCAAGGCTGCCCAAGCCCACATATCACACACTACAGCATATGTACAAAGTGCAAACCTATTATTTTGCACCTGGTGCTGCACTAGTAGCGACCATAGAAATACACAGATAAACAGATATTTTGACAAAGATTGGTTGATATACAGAAAAGCTACCTGAATACTCAGTAACTTCTTACTGAACAACACACACACACACACACACACACACACACACACATACACACACACATGCACACATTAATACACACCCTTTCTTCAGATGAATTGTTTTACAATAAATTTGTAATGACTTTTCATTTTCATCTTTTCCTAAGCACACCATTGGCCTCTGTTATATGCAGAGCCAGAGTGCATCTGTCTCCCTTAGCACTGCCACCCAGGTTCTATAAAATCATATTACAAAATGTGGGTCAGTGATCACTGAGTCATGTAATTTATCAAGACAATACCCAGATGTGCTGTTGAAGTTCCTTCAGCTATGATGCAACCTGCAGGTTTAAACAACAATCTAATGCTGGCCATTTTTCAGAAATGAAGAACAATTTTTACACTTAAAAAAAGCCTTAATTCATCACAGCTTCTCTAGTAAACTAATCCTTTGATGTCTCAATATTTTAAAAAGATAATTTGTTAATGAAGGGGGATGGGACACCTCCATTTAAAGAATACATTATCTCTTCTGGATGACTGCAATCAAGTCACTGATGGATCAGCTATAAAAAACTCAAGAGTCCAGCCATTCCAATTCCCTCAAGAAATTAGACCCAAAAAAGAAGTGAATCCCAAATAGCTCATTAGTGGCCAAGCTAAGATCAGATTCTATGTTTCCTGAGTCCTAAGACAAGAAAATATAGTGCACACAGAAACAGAACATCAGAGTTGGAAAGCAACTCATCAGTCATCTAGTCTAAAATATACTCCAAAAGAAATATCAATCAATCAATAATTTATGGAAAGAAGCTCCTCCTTCTTGCTCCCCCTTTCCCCTTCCCCCATTTCTCCTTATTTTCATGCAATTCAACTTTTGGACAAAATAGCAAAAGGCAAGTACTATTCTGCCTTTTGCCATACTTTCTTTGTTCTACATTTCTACTTTTTGTATATATTCTTCCAGCATCAAAATATCTGGATCTACCTACAGTTGAAAGTATAATTCTTAGGTGCAGAGCTAAGATGGTAAAGCAAAGACAAGAACTTACCTGAGGTTTCTTAAACTTCCCTACAAACAACATTGAAATAATATCTTGAAACAAATTCCAAAGAAGCAGAACCAACAAAAGGATGGAGTGAATCTATTTTCTAACCAAAGACAAGGTAGAATGTTAGCAAAAGAGTTTGTCTCACTGGGGCAAGAGTGGAACACAGTCCAGCACAGGTCAAGCAGCAGACCTTGGGAGTAACTGAATCACCTGTGTCCTCTAGAGCTCTCAGCTAATAAGACTATAAGTGGGGAGGAAGGTTTCAGTGAGTTGGTCAGCAGGAAATTACAGGGGATCCTTTCCTGCCACTGGTAGCAGAACTCTTTTGTGGGTTTGGGGTCTCAGTTCCAGGGTGAGGTGGGTCACTAGCAAAAGCAGAGACCCTAGTTGTAGATCTAAGGCAGAATAGAGTGCTTTTGATCATTCACAGACCAGAGCATAGAGCAAGAAAGCAGTGACTATATCTTTTCATATAATCTTGGAAGAACTGAAAACTTACAGATCCCCAGAACTAGCTTTGAAAAGTTACACAAAAAAATTTGAAGCTAAGGGAAATGCCCCATCCACCCTATAAAATTTAAAATTAATCTCAATAATAAAAATATTATATTTTAGGAGATTTATTAATGATCTTTAGAAGTAAAGGAATTAAAGGGATACAAAATAAAAGCTACATACCCATGGCTAATTAGACTGTTCAAAATACCCACACATCACCACCATCCTTACCAGCAAGCCAAAGAGAAAGAAAGTAGACTGCCCACTCAATTTATTCCCTGTCTACAGGAATTATGTAATGACAGGAAGTCGGTAGGCTCCCAGGAAATGTAGTGCTTTTTTTTTTTTATTAACCGATTTTCAATTATATATTCCCCCCCAAAGATCAATTTGGGAGGTAGTCTCCCCAATTTGATAATTTAAAATAATCAACTTTTAAATTACAGTAATTGGGGGATAAAAGGGAAAATAACAAAACTATGATTGCTAGGTGCATTGAAAAAAAGCCAGTGGGCAGTCCCCTTCGGCATAAGAGTATACATGCAAAACAAATGCATTCAACCACACACAGTTCAAATCACCACCTCCCAAAGTTCACTATGGATCTTCTGGTGCAGCATGTTGTCTGTGTAGGCATCTTCCTGGTGCATTCTCCAAATAGTTCAGTTTCTGGATTCAGAGAGGTTGCATGTTTCTTATCCTAAAATTACTCTCAAAAAGAATTTAAACTTTGCATTTTAAGATAATTATACATTCCTCCCTGAAAGGGTGTTGAAAAACACAGGGATCACTTATGGATGCATGGCTGAAATATAAGATATATGAATCAATTGGCAAGAGAAATAAAAAACATCAAAAAATCCAAATAAAAAAGAAAAGATAACTTCTGTATAAAATATAGACTATCAAAGTCTTATATGTAAAAATTCTAAGTAAAAGAAAAATAAATGTATAACAGGTCCTTGAATCAGGGCCCAATTAAAGTTATTTAAGCAATTATGCATTTACCCAATCAGTAGCCAGGACTACAGAAAGTTTGCCACACTATGAAAGACAGAATAAGGACTGATTATAGGAGCAAATGGGAGCCAGGATGGGGCCAGAATAATCAATGTTATATATTTGATATAGAGTGTGTGGTACAAGGAAGACCTGCATTTACCACATGTTAAACAGCCACAACCTTGAGGTTCACATATGATTAAGTCCTTGAGCTCTTTGCACAGAATGTCATCAATGCACATAGGATTGGTTTGATCTCTTTGATCTTATACTCTATTGGCACTATACAAATAGCTTTGTGCTTCTTTGGCACTGTGCAATAGCTCTTTTTGTATTTCCTTCTCCTGGAATCAGACAGAATCATTAAGCAAAGTCCCATATTTTTTTAAACAATCAATGGCATCATTTTCATAGTCTAAAGTTTTTTGGGTATACATTGACATCAAAGCAAACATGTTTTAAACTTCAATTACTGCAAGATCAAAAAATTAAAAGAAAAATCTTCTCAATACTGTTGACATGTGTTTCAAATACAAAAAGGAGAGAAAAAATAAGACTGAAATAGTACATTGCACATGCAAACAAAACAATAATAAAAAAGTTTTAAAAATAAAAAATATATAGCTTATAATCATTGACACACTATCAGCTAAGGAAAGGTAGGATCCAAAGGTTTCTCACTCAAAAATGAGATCCATTTCCTCCTTCAACTTGGCCATGAACCACTGAGTACAAATGATTTTTTTACAAAGTAACAGTTTTTTTATAAAGAACAATAGTACAACAGGTAATGCACATTCAAGAAGTATCAAAATCCCCAAAGTTATAATAGCCCATTTAATGATAATAGCAAATAAACCCACTATCATTAGGACTCACGTGAGTCTGCTGTATGACATTCAAAGCTAACGGATACTTGTCACAAGTTTTTCAGGTGTAGCAATCTTTCAAACTTGGCTGAGATGTTTTTTTAAAAAAATCTATTACTGCCATCATTACAAATGTGATGCTAGTAGCTCTGATAAGCCCAAGAAAAGTGCTTAAGTATGTTCCTATAAAAACACTTATTAAATAATATAATTCACTATTATGTACAATTTTTAAATTGTGCAAAGAGTCTTGTAACATATTGATCATAAAAAATGAGGGACTACTTTACTCTCAATAGAATTGACTCAGAAGGAATTAACATAGTCAACTAGGTAAAGAAATTTATCTAACCTAAAATCTATAAAACTGTGCATACATTTGGACCCAGCAATATCACTAACTAGTTCTGTATCTCAAAGAAACAAACAACAAAAATGAAAAATAAAAGTACCTTTATATACAAAAATATTCATAACAGCTCTTTGTATTACCAAAGAATTGGAATAGAAAGACTGTCCAATTAGTAGACATAATTAGGGAGTAGCTGAACAGGTCATGGTATATAATTGTAATGGAATACCATTGTGCTATAATGCTTTCAGAAAAACTTAGAAGACTTATATTAACTGAGGGGAAGTTAAGTAAACAGACTCAGAGAACAGTACACATAGTAACAGTAATATTTTATGATGATCAACTGTGAATGAAATTATTCTCAGCAATACAATGATGTAAGACAATTCTGAAAGACTCGTGTTAAAAAATACTCTCAACCTCCAGAGAAAGAACTGATGCCTGAATATGGATTGAAGCATACTTTTCCCCCCTTTTTTTCTTTAGTTTTTTTATCTGTGTTTCCCTTTACAATATGGCTAATATAGAAATATGTTTTGCATGACTATATGTACATAATCTATATTAAACTGCTTGCCTTCGTGGGGGAAGGAAAAGGGAGAGAGAGAATTTTGATTTAAAAGTCAAAATTTTTAAATGAATGGGAAAAATGATTTTTATATGTTTATATTTTATATGAAAGAAAATAATTTTTAAATTTTTAAAAAACAGAAGTGTACTTTTTACAAACATCAGCCATTTGATCACACTTACTTTTTCACTTCTCCCTGCCAAATCCTAGACTTATGCCTATTGTAATCATTTCTGGTTAGTACATTTTGAGAAGAGTCTTTAGAAACTTCAGAACATCAACTAGAGAAGAGTAGTCACAATGGTAAAGTGTCTTCAGAGAAAACCCATAAAAATTAGTTGAAAGAAATGAGGTTATTTAGCTAGAAGAGAGTCATAAGCTGTTTTAGTACATTTGATAGATCAAACTTACTGTTTTGACTTACATAGCAAAACTGCAAGCAAAGGGTGAATTGAGAGAGGCAGATTTTTTTTCTCACTTATAAAGGGGAAAAAGGCATAATAACATTTAAAGCTTCAAGATATAATGAGTTTGGGGCAGCTAGGTCACTCAATGGATAGAGAGCTATAACTAGACATGGAATATCCTGGGTTCAAATCTGGCTTCAAACATGTCCTAGCTGTGTGACTGTGGGCAAATCACTTAATCCCAATGGCCTGATCCTTTCCTCTGTTATGCCTTGGAACTAATTAGTATTGATTATAAGACAGAAGATAAGATTTTCAAAAAAATACAATTAGTTCCCCATTAGTCAATCTTCAAGAAGATGCTGGAAAATTATCTGTAGAGGATGTTTGTTATCGAGGTAATTCTTGACCAGCTATGGGTTAGAGCCAGGGATATGCTGGAACCACCTCAACCTAGTTTATGACAGTTAATTGTTAAATTTTCAGTGAGCATTTACTGGTAAAAAACAGAATAGCAACAAAAACAAAAATAATAATAATAATAATAATAATAATAACTAGCATTGATATAGGGCTTACCATGTTTAGGTAGGCACTATGCTAAGCACTGTACAATTATTATCTCATTTTATCTTCATAACAGCTCTGGGAAGCAGATATTATTATATCTACCCAGGATCACACAGCTAGAACATTTTTGATTCTGGATTTGGACTCAGCTCTTCTGACTGCTGGACCTGTGCTTAGACACTTATTTTACCATGAAAGAAGCAAATACTATAAACCAAGGCTTGGTTGATTCTTTTGTCAATTACCCAGTCTTAAAAGAATGACAGAGAAATATTAACGATGTGAATTAAATTTAACAGTGTGTGATACGTCCTTGGGGGGGCTGTCCAATTATAAACATTTACCTGCATACCCCTGAACTTAGGTTGGAAGCCCTTATAGCTGTGAGTTTCTCTTATTCTATGTATTATGTAACTCATGACAAATTATTCAGCATAACCCACAAAAATTATCTTTTTTTAAAGGAAAAATGACCAAGAAAGCATGCTCAAATAATAAATTCATTTAGATTAGGGGCAGCTGTAATATAGAAAAACAGCTAACATTTATGTAGCACTTATTATTGCCAAGTATTCTGCTAAGCTCTTTATAATGATTATCTTTGGTCCTCATAAGAACCTTGGAAGGGAGATGCTATCATTTTCTGTGTTGAACAGATCAGGAAATTAAGGCAAACAGAATTTAAGTGACTTGCCCAGAGTTCCATGGTTAGTAAGTTTTTGAGGTTGGATTTTAATTTAGTCCTCTTGACTATTCAGTTCCTCATTGAGTTGTTGATCAATTGCAAAAAAATGTTCCTTTCAGGGGAATTTGAAAACAAAATTTTTAGAACCATCTCATCTGGTACCATCTGGCATTGGCTTTTTTTTTTAAAGGAAAAAGGAAAGAAATAAAATTTTTCATTCATTCAATTATCTTCAATAAGCATTTAAGTGTCTGGTATTTGCAAGAAGTCTTAGAAGTTGCCAAGTAAAGAAAGCAGTGATCCTTCTTTGATCACAATCATGTCATGGTCATATCATCATATGGAAACTCTAAGAGAGGGATAATAGAGTTCAAAGGGGGGAAATTTGGATAATCTAAAACCAAGAAAATCAGTCTCTGAATAATGAAGATTTGGTTATGCATCAGCATATATATATGATGGTATACACATTGTCTTAAAATGATTTTATCTTCAAAACTGTCTGCTTAAACACATCATCAGTACAATAATTATGTGTTGATCATATTTTGACAAATACATAACAATGTCCAGAATGGTTTAAAAGCTCTATGTGGAGCAGGAGAAGTGTAGATTCTGACTTCAAAAGGCTACAAATATAAATATTAAAATATTCAAACTCTTATTTTACATTATTCCAGAGTTAAATCATGTTATACCCCAATGCAAAGATGAAACTACCAGGTCAGTTTCCAATATGATTTCTCTATGGGAGAGGTGAGAGAGAGAGAGAAAGAGAGATAGAGAGATAGAGACAGAGACAGCGAGACAGAGACAGAAACAGAGAAAATATGTGATCTATGTGTGCCTCATGTGGGAATTCTATATCACATCACTTAGAAAGATGAGTTTTCCAGTCTAAAATTTGTCAGGCATCAAGTTTCTCTAATGATACATACATGCACAGACACAGACACATACATGGACACAGACACACACACACACACACACACACGCACACACACACAAACACTTATTGGGAAAGTTACACAAAACCAAATTCCAATTAATGGTGCAGTCAGCCCAACATACTAAGTATTTCAAGGTAGGTCAACAATTAATAATAATTTCTCCTGTTTCCTTTGGAAATTGCTTTAAAGAAACTAATTCAGTGTAAAACTATGCAATTTGGGATTCTGAGGTGACCAGTTAGGGTTGTTTTCTAGATTACTTCCATCATTACCAAAATTGTAAAGAAATGGCTTGATTAGGACTTTGTTGGTAATCATTATGCAATTTTCTTTCTGTTTTAAGCCAAATGAGAAACAAGAGGGAAATAGTGATTTAAAAAAATATATCCCATGGTCTTCTCCATATCTGATGAAAGTAAAGGTGAGGTCCTTAACTAAGGTGGGGGAAAGGTTTCCCAGGGATTCCAGGTGCATCCATCATTCAAGAAAACGTGAAACCCATGCATGACCTCTTATTGGTAATGCAAAACAGTTGATCTGTACAATATATATAAGTCACAAAGCATTTAAAAAGGATTGTACATTGCCCTTCTATTCTGCCTATCCAAACCAGCTCTGGGAAGACCATCATGCAGTCTTGGACATTTTCTGGACCTCTCACTAAAAAGGTCATTCCCCTAAAGAGCTGCTGTTGAACTGGATGAGAAGTCTTGTTATCTTCCTTTTAAAAATCCCCTGAGAGTTTAACTGGTGGGGCTTTTACCTGATATGAGCACTCACAATGCTCTTCCCAACCTTTGCTTAATTAAGGCAGGATTTCTTATGAGAAGATACTTCCTCCTATTTCTTTGCAGAGGTGGAGGTGGTGGGGAGGGTACACAGATGCAGGATACTACATATATCATCAGACTTGGGATATATTTGTTAGTTTTGCCAATTTTTTATTATAAGAGATGTCTCTCAGTGAGAGAGATGCAGTGGTAAATGTAGGTGACATAAGAACAAAATATATTAATAATTTTTAAACCCTCTTAATGTTGTACCTGCACCTATTCCAAAGTCACTTCTATTCAGTGCGTTTGAATACTAGCAAGAAAGCACACCTTTATGCAAAGAAATTAGATTTGGAAAAGATGTCCTGTAGGCAACTAGGAAGCTGAGTGGATTGAAATCCAGGCCTAGAGATGGAAAGTCCTGGGTTTAAATCTGCCTTGGAACCAATACATAGTGTTGATTCTAAGATAGAGAGTAAAGGGTTTCAGAAAAGATAGAAAAGACAAGATGAAAAGAAAAGAAAAGAAAAGAAAAGAAAAGAAAAGAAAAGAAAAGAAAAGAAAAGAAAAGAAAAGAAAAGAAAAGAAAAGAAAAGAAAAGAAAAGAAAAGAAAAGAAAAGAAAAGAAAAGAAAAAAGAAAGAGAAGGGAAGGGAAGGGAAGGGAAGGGAAGGGAAGGGAAGGGAAGGGAAGGGAAGGGAAGGGAAGGGAAGGGAAGGGAAGGGAAGGGAAGGGAAGGGAAGGGAAGGGAAGGGAAGGGAAGGGAAGGGAAGGGAAGGGAAGGGAAGGGAAGGGAAGGGAAGGGAAGGGAAGGGAAGGGAAGGGAAGGGAAGAAGAGCTCCTTAAGACAAATGTCTTCTATGAACACAAAGATATCAAATTCACCCCCAACACCATCACCTGGGCAACTGTACAGGAAGCAAGAGTCTTTGCTCAGCAATACACAGGTTAGCTGTGTCCACAGAAGGAAGCTTCGGTCTTTGAGTTTCTATTCCCCCAAAAAATTGTCAGAGATAAATATTATTTTTATAAATGAAAATAACTGCCACTTTCTTCAAAGAACATAATGTTCCACAAGAAGCCTAGAAAGATCAACAGAGAAAAATATCCTGAAGAGCATTTTGCAAGGGAAATGGTTACCTAATCATAGGATTCCATGTTTGGAAGGGATCCCAAAGACCATCTAAAAGTCAAAGGAGATTCTCACAAGTATAGTTTCCTATGATCTCTAGATGATGTAGAATGAGAGAAAGTAGGCAATAACTAGAAAAGCACAGGAAAGTGACTTGGGTCTGAAGTTGGAGGGCATTAGTTTGGTTCCCGATTCTATAACTTACTAGATATGTAAAATTTAACCTATAAGAGTCAGCATATGGAACTATGAGCTTTCCTTCTTCAACCCCAGCCTACTAAATGTCCAAATGCTACTAGACTTGAAGAGACCCTACAGGAACAAGCTCCAAGGATCTCGCCCCCTTCCCTTCACCAGTCCTCATTCTGCAGTTCCCACAAAGATATTCACTCAGGGAGCTATTCTGATTCCCATAACCTCCATCCCACACCTACCTGAGGTGATACAGAGATTTATAGGCCTTCAATCCTCAGGCCCCCTATCTGGTTCCATAATCACTGGCAGATATCATCTATCCTACTCCCCATAACTCCCCCAAATCCACTGGGCCTTACCTTCTGTCATACTGCTTTGCCCTTCAGACTCCTTGGCTTTTCCATCTATCCTAAAGTTGAACCTTCCTAGCATTGCCTCTCTTGCTTATAACATATGCTCCTTTAAAGCAGAGACTGTCTTGCTTTTCTATTTGTAGATTCTTTCATAGCATGATGCTTGACACATAATCACTGAATTAAGGCTTTCCTTTATGTGTTATTTACAAGTCACTTCATTTCTCTGGTTTTCAATTTCTTTAATCTATAAAATAAGGTTAGCATAGGAAGTGGTCATGGTCTCACCCATTTCTAAATCTTAAAATATGAAGATATTTTTAATGGATAGTATGGTCAAAAAGTATGAGCATTGAATAAGCTTTGTAGTAATCCAGTCATCTCCAGCTAGTTGGTCTCATTGACAGATCTGTTGATCCCAGGAATTAATTCAACAAATATTAATAATTCAATATTAATTAGTTCTAAATTCAATAAACATTTATTAATTCAATATTTATTAGTTATCAACTCAATAAGGTTTTTAAACACCTATCATATGTAAGCTGAACAGGCAACCCTAGGAAATTCACTGAACCTCTTTGACTCTCCCGTGAATGCACCACGAGCACAAGTTACAAAAAACATTCCCATCTGCTTTGGTAGAAGGAACTTTTTAATTAGGAATTTCCCATGCCAATGAAATCAGAGGTCCAGTCCAAAAAATACATAATGTACTATATTAGGTATTGTTGTGAATACCCAAACAGGGAAAGCTACATAAATCAGCTAAGACAACCAAATAATAGACACTGCCCCACATTAATCTCCATACTTCCAATGGTTGGTGAGGAACCACTACTCTTCTTGGCATTCCTGTACTAAATTTCATGAAACTTCATGTAATATGATTATAAACTTAGTTACACTACTATATCTAGCTTGAACTATGCCATGCTTCAGAGCCCACCCACCTCCAGAATCTTTATATCTCTCATGAAGGCATACTGTAAAAATAATGATTGGTGAGTTATAAAAATAGATGGGAAAACTATGCCAATACAGGTTCAAAACTGTTCAGATACTTTTGATAGATGTAATCAAAAGTATCTTCAGTAATGAAGTGAGGCTCAAATGTGAACTTCCCTTCAGGGCCAGGCACAAAGACGCTAAAGAGACTCATTATAAAAAATAAAATATTTATTGAAATATATAAGGATAAAAAGGATTTCTAATTCTAAGGTATTCTAAAAACGCCCAAATAAATTTCCTGGTTCCATAAGGAACTGCTTCTCCTGTGTTTCATAGGTTACACAAATCCTCCCTGATCTGACTAACCCAAATTTATACTATTCTAAGTAAAACTACCACTATTATCCTCATAATTATTAACTTTGCCTTTCCGGTTATAAAATAAAATATAAAAAATAATAAAAATAAAATAAAATAACAAAGGCTAGCTGGTTGAGTCTCAACAAGAATCACATTAATAGACTCAGAGTCCAAACCAAAGACCAAATCTTTCTTTGGTCTTCTCAGATATGAACCAATTTATGAAGACAGAAATAGATATTTCTGTCTATAGTGTTTCCCAAGTTGGAAAAAGAAAACACTAAGCTCCTTCAAGTCTTTCCCTCAGAGAGACAGAGAGGCAAAGATGTTACCTTCTTCAGCCCTGAGAGAGAGAGCCTCTGAGTGGATGTCTCTGCCGACTGCCAAAAAGAGTAACTGATGCAGAAAAATGGTTATAACTGTCAACATTTGAACTTAATACACTCTCTCAGCTCTGCTTCTATCTCTAATTCTTTCTCAAGCCAGCCATTCTACTTTTTATCTCTTAACTAATAAAACAATACTTATTTTCTAATATCATCCTTATAATACACACCATCAATAAGATCACCAGCACCATGACCAATGCCACCTTACTTTCCAACTTTAACTCTGGAAACTGAAATCAAGCCAATACTAATACTGCTTCTAGAAAGGGTGTGAAAATGGATAGCTCTGTGATTATCTTCACAACCCTTGTTGCTCTCCAGACCATTCCCCTATATGTGTTATCTCTTTCTATCATCATATAAATGCCTAAAGAGTTGTCTTATTTTTGTATTTTTATCCTTAGTACATAGCATAGTATGTGGCAATTAGCAAGCACTTAAATAAGTATTTTATTCAGTCATGCATTCATTCATCTTTACTACCACAAGAAGTCTAGAATTCCAGAGCACATTCAATGAAAATAAACAAAATTAAGTTGAACAAACATTTGCTCATTACCCAGTGTGCAAGCTTCTGACTAAAAGACACAAAAATATAGACCTCATGATTGGGAGATCTGGAACTTGATCCCAATGCTTTTTGTGTATTGGGATAAAAAGTGTGTCTGTTGACATAGGGTCCAGTATAACGGAAAGAGTTGGGATTCAGATGAAGGAAGCTATGGTTTCTTAGACTTCCAAACTTTGATATTAGATAGCTATATGACTATACCCAAGTGCTTCAAGTTCTCTGAGTCCTGGATTGAGTAGAAAATATTGAAATTCTGAGAACAAATAGTCCAGGAAGAAGGAATTTTGTTCACTATAGAATAGAAATTCCAGAGAGCACTGTGGAAAGTGTAGACAAGGTTTACAGTGAATTGTCAATGGAATAGGGCTGAAGAGGATGAAAATGAAAGAAAAGAGGTAAAGATTGAGCATTTACTTCTTCTGATGGGGCCAATGATAGAAGAGAACAGGAATAGGGAACGAAATAAGTTGTTGGAAACTGCTGGTCATTTAGGCACAATGAATGGTAAATGAAAAATAAAGTTCAGAGTCTCCAGAGGATGTTGGTAGTGAGCAAATATTCACTCTTCCTTGCGAGTCTTGATGGATGATGGGGAAAGATAATGCTATAAGATCTCCTGGCTAGATAAGATGGTTATACCTGGGTCTCAGGGAATCCCTGGCTTGGTGGGTGTTCTTGCTCAGGGTCTGCTATTTGTGCTTTTATACTGTCAACACTTTCTATCCTTACCAAGTCCTTCCCTTTCAAATGGCTGCTGACAAGTGCAAGGAAAAACTGCAGGAGACATTGAATATCTTACAAAAAAAGATGGAGAAATTTAAAATGGCATTGAACAATGTGAGAATGAAAGAGGAAAAATGTAAGGGGGATTTTTATGCTCTTAAACAATCAATTATATGTGAATATGGAAGAATGCACCAATTCTTATGGGATGAAGAATATCAATACCTGAATAGCCTAGAGCAGGATTCAGAAGACAACCTGGCAAATTTCAACAAAAACAAGGCTGAATTGACCAAAAAAAAATCCAACATCTGCAAGGAATTATATTAAAACTAGAACATAATTTGGAGATGGCACCCTTCAAAATGCTCCAGGATATGAAAACCAATTTGAAAAAGAATGAGGAGCTGCTAATTCAAGAACCAGAGGCTGTTTCCATTGAGTGGACCAGCTATTCCATCACTGGTTTAAGAGAAATCTCCTTAACCTTTTATAGAGATATTTCTTTGGAACATGAAACATTCAATCTTTCTCATCCTGCCTGAAGATGTAAAAATGCCAAGAATGAACATGTCCCAGAAGACCGGGTTGAACACAAAGAAAGATTTGACTATGTTGTTAATGTTTTGGGGTCTCAGATGATCACTTCAAGAAAAAAAAAAACTATTGGGAAGTCGATGCCAGAAATCAGAGTGGTCAGTGTGGAAAGGAAATTTAGACTGACAGTTTGTGGGGGAAGGGCCCAACTGGGAGTGGCAGTTGGGTCTTGTGATTAGCACTTCCTTCCTGCCAGGTAGGACTTGTTTCCGGGTGTTGGAAGAGGAAGGAGCTTGTTCAGCCCGGTCTGGTGTGGTGTGCCACCTCTTCTTGGTTCAGCCCGAAGATTAAGGTCCATTCATCTCTGAAGGTCAGACCTTGTTGCTTTCTGTGTACTGCTAAGATTCTGAATTAGACAAACGAGAGTAGACGGGAGTGGGACAAACTCTCCACCAGCCTCTGGGGCCTGGCCTCAGGTCTGAAGCTGAGAAAAACTCCAATCCCAACTAGTTATTAAACTTTATATTATTTGAATTTGCAGTCAGATAAGTGGACTATCTTTTCTGGTCATAGAGGGAGCTGAACTTCAGTTTCAGTCATTCAAAGACAAACAGACCTCATTGGACCCCTGCTGTTTCCTCTTAGCAGGGGGAATCTCCCTCCCTTGCCTCACCAAGCAGTATACCCTCTCTCCCCTCTCTACTCCATACCCTGCTACAAACCTCCCAAATTATCCCCCATTTTTCCAATCCTATTTCCTTTCCAAATAAATATTACATCCGTGGGACTCTACAATGATTCAGTCAACACAAATGAGAAAATCTCTATTATCTGAGGGTATAAAAGCCCTAGTAGGCTTAAAATGTGGAAATTATTTTGCCCTCTGGAATTCAAAAGGCAAATTTCATGTGAGCCCACTCATACAATCATTGGGCATTTACAAGGATTATGTAAAAGGTCACCTTATATTTTATGTCTCAAAAAGATTTCTTGTATACAGCTATAGAACTTTAGATTTTCAGGGGCCTGTTCATCCTTTCTTCTCTCCTTACCTTTTTAAATAAAGGATGTACCTCTTAATCACTCATTACCTATACCAGCAATAATCAGATCCCAGATGTCGGTTATGCTAATTATTATCAGAGACTTTCAATAAGTTACTGAAATGACTCTGAAAATGGCTTTCTATTCATTTGAACTCATACTAATGTTCAGTGAAGTTATGTATGATTATCAAAACCAATGAAAATAAAGTATATATTGTTATTTTTTAAAATTACCTTAGTTTAGGCAATCATGATCTTCTACATGAACTACTATAATGGGCACCTAACTGGAATCCCTGGCATCAGTCTTCCCCCTTCAAAACCATCCTTCAATATGCTTCCCAAATCAACTTCCTAATATCACATTCCAGTGACATCACTCTTCTACATAAAAACTTAAAATATAAACCTGATATTCTGCATTCAAAGTCTAAATTAAAACTAACATCCACACAACAAGCTTGAAAGGTAAGTGCTAGTGTTATCCTCATTTTACAACTGAGGCAAACAGAGATTAAGTGACTTGTCCAGGAATACAAGGCTACTAAGTATCTCAGGCAAGATTTACAATTCAAGTCATCCTGAGCCCAGGCCCAGTGCTCTACCTACTGTACTACCTAGCTACCTCAGAGAACGGCATTGTGTTTTGCCATTTCTAGAGTCAGTGATTCCTACCAAAATATCTTGTCCATATTAATAGAACTCAATTTAAAATCTGTTCATTTTTAATTGAAGCTTATAGAAACTTTATATCTATGCTATAGTGAAGTCAATCCCTGGATTTCCAGCTTAAGGCTAGAAACAATAAGACTACTTTAATAAGGTATTTAAAGTCATGTCTTCTCTTACATCCCAAATTGTAATAGCACGGGCTCAAAGAAGATGTTAATCTTAAACTAAATGTTTTTGCTGGTTTGTTTATTTTTTGCCTTAAATTAATTCAACTATCTAGCATCTTGGATTCCTTCCAAAAACTCTATAGAGCTTTGAAATAAAATTTCCCAAATAGGCTGTAAGGTGGAGGCAGAGTCAAGATGTCCACTTAGACACAGCAAAAGTCCAGACCTTTCTGAAAACCCTTCCATGCCAATAAAAAATGGAGTGCTTCAAGGGGACAGAAAACCAGATCTAACAAGAGGACAGAGCTGGGGGACCCTCCTACTGGATTCAATTTAAAAAGTAATGAACAAAGAGCAAATGGAACAGAGGAGGATCAAAGAAAACCAAGAAAAAATGTAGAAGTTCCAGCAAATTGGACATAGACTTTGGAAGAACTCAGAACACAATTCAAAAAACAATTAAGAGAGGCTGAAGACAATTGGGAAAAGAACTTAAAAAGCAAAATGAGTCATCTGGAAACAGAAGCACATGAACTAAAACAAGAAAATAGTGTCTTGAAAACCAGAATTGGCCAGCTTGAAAATGAAGCCAAGAAGGTGAAAGATGACCTACAAAGAAAATCAGACCAGAAGGAGAAGGATGACCAAAAAGCCAGGAATGAAATTCAGTCTTTAAAAATTAGAATCTAACAACTAGAAGCAAATGACCTCACATGGCAGCAAGAGTCTATAAAACAAAATCAAAAGCATGAAAAAATTGAGGAAAATATGAAACACCTCATTGATAAAATTACAGATGTGGAAAATGGACCTAGGAAAGACAATTTAAGAATTATTGGACTACTGAAAGGACATGACAAAATAAAAATCCTGGACATCATGTTACAGGAAATTATCCAAAAAAAAACTGCCCCAGCATTCTTGAACAAGGGAGAAAAGTGGAGATTAAAAGAATCCACAGATCACGTCCTGCATTTAATTCCCAATTGGCAGTGCCCAGGAATGTTATAGCCAAATTCAAGAACTACCAGACCAAAAAAACAATACTACAAGCTGCAAAGAAGAAGCCATTCAGATATCATGGAATCACAGTTAGGATGACACAGGACCTGGCTGCATTCACACTGAAGGACCAGAAGGCATGGAATATGATATTCCAGAAAGTAAGGGAACTGGGTCTACAATCAAGAATCAACTACACAGCAAAATTGATTATATTCTTGCAGGTGAAAGTATGGTCATTTAATAAAATGGAAGACTTCCAAGCATTCATAAAGAAAGGACCACACTTAAGCAGAAAATTTGATCCCCAAACACAGCACTCAAGAGAATCACCAAAAGGTAATTAAGAAAGGTGGGGAAGCTTTTTTAAGGGACCCAATAAGTTCAAATGATTTATATTCCTATAAGAAATGTGAAGATTAGATTTAGCTATCTCCTGATTGTAACAATGAAGATAATTAGCTCTTTCTTTATAGTGAAGCTAGAATTGAAACTACAATCTATTTTTAGATTTTAATCTACAAAAAGGTGATAACTCAGTATTTAAGTAATCTACCCATTTTAACTACAAAAAGGTGTTAAGTAACTACAAAAGGTGAACTTACCAAAAAAGGGATTAAGTAACCCAAAAAGATATAATCTAACCAAAGAAGGTGAGAACTAAAGAATGGACAGTCCAGGAGAAAAGCATCTGCTGTGATTGGTAGATGTGAAATTTAGGGGAGGTGACACAAGAGAAAAGGATCTTCAAGAGGACCAAAGGTGAGAAGGAAATATATTCTATTTGATTTGAGGAGATTAAAGGAGCTCTCTGACTTGGAGGAGCAACTGGAAGACAGACACCCAGAGTTCTTTCATTTAGACAGTCATCACTGGTGCGTGAAAGGCTGATTTAGTGACCCCGCCTTTCTGGAGGTGTGAAGCCTCCAGGTAAGGCCTATCTTCTTGATACTCTCTTCCCCTGGCTAGGACTTAGAAATTCTAGCTGGTATCAGAAGAATCCAGAGCTTGCTTGCTCTCTCTCTCTCTCTCTCTCTCTCTCTCTCTCTCTCTCTCTCTCTCTCTCTCTCTCACTTTTTCTCTCTTCCTTACTATCTTCCCTCTATTGTAAATAAACTACCATAAATTCCATTTACTTTAGCAATTCATTTTGGGATTTAGAAATTAAATCCCTGGTGACCACCTATTAAATATTCAGAGTCCAACCACAAAAAAAATTAGGGGGCAGCTGGGTAGCTCAGTGGATTGAGAACCAAGCCTAGAGATGGGAGGTCCTAGGTTCAAATCTGGCCTCAGCCACTTCTTAGCTGTGTGACCCTGGGCAAGTCACTTGACCCCCATTGCCTAGCCCTTACCACTCTTCTGCCTTGGAGCCAATACACAGTATTGACTCCAAGACAGAAGGTAAGGGTTTAAAAAAAATTAACCGAAAAGATGATATTGGTAATTCTTAAAATTGTTATTATCATCAGGCTAGCTAGAAGAAGAAGTCTACTTAGAGGGAATAGTGACACACTGTATAGGATGAAATGCCAAATAGGCTGTAAACATGGTTTCAGTGATTAGAATATTTATGTTGAGAGATTATCAAACTCCATTGCTTTCCATTTCAAGTTTTAAACATGGTATCTTTTCTCCTTTTGAACTTTTTTCCCCATGAATACTAAGAGAATACTGTGTGAAAAAGCTTACCCAATGCTCAGTCTCTTATCTCTGTCTTTCTTTCTGTTTGTCTGTCTGTCTCTCTCTCATACACACACACACACACACACACACACACACACACACACACACACACACACACACACACACTACTCAGTATGCTGCTTGAAAAAAAAAAAAGGAGAATCAGCTTAAATACAGGAGAACCACCAGTAGGACTATGAATAAATGGAAAGATATTCCTAAGGAGAACTTTTTGAACACGCCATGAATGAACAAAAGAATTTCCAGCTTTTGTTCCTTTATACTCTCTAACCTCAAGCCTACTTTTCTCTAGACTTTGCATATATTTGAAGAAGAGTGGTAACTTTTCTAAAAGTTACTTAAGGCCAAGAGGATGATACATACCTATAACACCTGCTACAAGAAAGGGTGAGACCAAGGCTGATGGATCACTTGAGCTCAGGAGTTCTCATCAGCAGAGTACTGAGCTGGCCATATGACTAAACTCAGTCCAGCATCAATATGGTGAGCCCCCAGAAGCAAGGGCCCATGCTAGGATGTGGGGAGGGGGAGGGGATAGAGGAGTGGAGGAGACTAGGTTATCCAGGGAAAAGCTAACCAGCCCACCAGGTCAGAAATGGAACAAGTCAAAGCTCCCATGCTAATCAATAATGAATGGGGGAGCCAATTGGTGGCAGCTTTCACTTTCAACCTGGGATAATAAGAAGGCTCAATCTTTTTTTTTTAATTGCTTAAAGCTGGTTAACTTAACGGATTCTTGGTTGATAATCTTGAAAGGAAGCACAAATTTGGCAGCCTAAGATAATGTCATTAGAAATGTACTTCCCTCCCTGATCCCTCAAGGTTTATTCTAGAAACCCAAAGGGAGATGAAGCCAAGCTCTAGGAATTTAACTAATTTCCCAGAGTCAGAATTGAAATTTTATGTCTTCATTCTAATCACTGGTAGAAACTTGGTACCCAAGAATATCAGGAAAAGAGTCTTGTGACACACACTGATCTACTCACTGATCAACCTTCTTCTAGTCCATAGACTCATAGTATAGTAGAGATGAGAGATTAGAGATTAGAGACCTATGTTCATAAAGGGAGTAACTAACTGAAACAAGATTTAAACCCAGGTTCTCATATTCAAATTCAGTGCAACTAAAAGGATTTTCTTTCCACACTTCAATAAGGATGAAGCCTTAAACCAGAGATTTTTGAGAGCTGAACCAGCAGTCTCTCAAAGGGTAAGGGTCCTCTGCCTAAGTGTGATGGTCCAGTCAAATAATGGAGTGAGAGACACTGTATGCTCAATCCCATGTGTGTAGGCATCACACAGTGTTCTGCCATGACATGGAGGTTCATTTATTATATAGACTTGGTGAGTACATATTTCTTTGGCACACAATCAATGTTCTACATATATGTTTCCATAGAACTTAACAACAGACACATAGCCTAAGGAGATAATCAATGAAACATTGTTGCTATAGATTAATGAAATAAACATGGTGATCTAGAGTTTAGTTCTCCCTGACCTAGGAGTTGACCAATTAGGAGGACCATTATTACTTTTGGTCAGCTTTCACAATCAATCACAATTACTTGGGAGATGGGTAACAAAAGATTTTATAGCTAAGTACATGGTTAGAGGGCAATTTAATGACAGACCAGATTTGAGGTTTTCCTCAATTTCCAAGTCACCTTTTTCTTGTATTTCACTTGGGTACTTGGAGATGTTGCTCTGTGGAGAGGGAAAGGAGGGGGGTAATGGGTATTGATCTTTAGATTTTAATTCTGTGAATGTAAACTTTTAGGGTAATAATCTGGGGGGATTAAGGTGGGATATATATTTATTCTATAAGTCTTTGCTCTAATATTATTTCTTTTGTATTAGAGAGAGAAAAATAATCATCCATTAGTGAGGGAAGTTAAAGAGAGAGAAGTCACAGAAGGAGATCAGTGGGAGCCTCATTTTCTGGGGCTTGTAGCCCCCATTTTCCAAACTGTGACTTTGTCAGCCAGTGAGGGTTTGATGGCTCTCAACAAGGGCTGACATGAATACTGTTAGTTTAGAGGACTATACCAAGAAACTCAGTATACCTGCTACTGTTGCTGAACATGCTATTCTGCTATTAGCAAAAAAAAAGAAAAAGAAAAAGAGTAATTAATCAAGTAGAGACTACAATGGTACCTTGACACAAGTTTAATTTGTTCCATAGCCAAGCTTGTAATTCAATTTGCTTTTGTGTCAAATCAAATTTCCCCATTTAAATGAATGGAAATGCAATTTATCCATTCTGGCCCTAAAAAAGCACACATTTTTTTTGTTTTATATGCTTTTAAATATGAAAATGCACTTTATAAATAACAAATAAATATATTTATAGATAATAAGAAAGAATATAAAGAAATAAACTTGTTTATGAAATGTTATTTACCTTTACGGTCAGGCGAAGATACTGGCGGAGGTTTTCATTTCATGTGCTATAGCTTAACATAACTTACTCTCTATATACCCATAAAACTACATTTAAATGCAAAATTGATCTTACACATTACTTATTATATGTTACTTTATTGCTTAACTTAATTGCTATTTTTTTTACTTTACTTAATTATTATCATTCTCTTCATTGAATTTTGGCTGTTTTGCCACACTTTCCTCAATTTCACTTAGAGACCATTTCAACAAAAACTTTTCCATGGAAGTTTGTTTCTTCTTCCCTTTCAGAATTTTTCAATAATGTGTTAAACAAGTGTCATTACACAGCTCCAACAAATGACCTGTTACAACTTTTTCTAGGTGTGTCTTTTCAATAAACTGTTTAATTTTTTCCCCAAATCTTCAACATTTCCTTAATCTCACTTGTACTGATTACCTCATTCAGGGTTCTCCCCTGAATTTCTCCCCTTAATTTCCTGAAAAACCTCCATATGCTGCTGCTGCTATAACTCTGTCAATTCCTCCATCTTCAGGACCCAGGGTTAAAAGTTAAGACATTTGTCCAAAAAAAACTGATAATAAAGACAAAAATAAAGAAGAAAGTAAAAGCAATTCAAAACAGATGCTCAAACAGCCAGATAAACACTGAAGTAAAGGTGTCAGCCTCCTGTAGCTTGTGAAACCAAACGTTTGGCAGGCTATCTAGTGGAGGGTGGCAGAAGCTCCTGATTCAAATAACTGCTGGTGACTTAAAGCAAAAAATCCTGATTGTGACTTATTGTATCTCAAATTATTCATGACTTAAGGTGCTTGTATATCAAGATACCATTGTAGTAGCACTCTGGGAAACCCATCTGGGGAGGTGATAGCAGCTTTGGGAAATGGGTGGTGATAGTGTTTGTTTCTTGATTAAAGTCTTTGTCATTAACATTTCATACTTTTTAGTAAATGAGACAATCAGAAATCTAGAGTTATAAGACCACAGAGGTCATTTTGTCCAATCCCTTCATTTTAAAGAGGAGGAAACTGAGGTCCAGGAGAACCAAGTGATCACAGTCACACAAATAGTGATTAGTATAGCTTGGATTTAAACTCAGATCACACAATACCACACATCTAGTAGTATACTACAATGACTCCAAAAGAAGAAATTTTAAGTAATTTGTTCCATTTTCTATTTGCTGTCCTCTTTACCATATCATCTATAAGTGCTCTTTGAGAAGTATGATTTGGATCTACCTCACACTAAGTTTTTTGCAGATTTGATTTGGTTTTCTTTTGTCAATTACTCAATAAACATATACTATTTCCTAAATGTACTGACACAAAGCAGTAAACTTTGCTAAAGGATAGAGGTGCAAAGAAATTTTGTCAGTTTTTTGAGATAACATTTCTTGTAGTCCTTTGACATCCTCCTTTTGGTATTTTATATATGAGCTTATATTCTAAATTGATGTTGACACTGGCTCCATATTTCTCCACTTAACATGAAAATCAAATGCTAAAGAAATTTCTGGAGTTTTTCAGATTCCTTATTGTGGCCTTGTACCTTACATTATAGATGCTTAACTACGTTTGTTGAAATATATGTTGAATTTACTCTTGGAGTCCCAACTGGATTTGCTCTATTCTTATAGAGCTAGAATTATAATGTTATGAAATACTGCAGAATATTTTGTGGTCAGTTATTTCAATCATGTCTAATTCTTCATGTTCCCCATTTAGGTTTTTCTTGACAAAAAGAATGGAGTTGTTGGCCATTTCCTTCTCCAGCACCACAAACTATGCCCTACACCAAAAGACAAATTAGGGCTCTACTTCAACAAATTTGCTTCCCTCATTGGTTTCTATGGAAATATGTTTGTGGGAGTCATTTGAATTAATGAACGTCATCTTTTCTGAACATGTCACTCAGCTGAAATTTTTTAACTTTCCATGATACTTGGGTGAAAAGCTGTAATGATTGAAATAAAAAACCAACAGAAATATAGTATGATGGATGTAGAAATAGCAATGGATAAAAAATTAATACAATTTTAATAAAAAGTAAATCTAAATACTTCTATAGTATCATGATCTCATCAAATTACTTTGAATATTTAGATCCTTTCTCTATAGTTCAATTTCAACAAACAACCTTACTATATATTTTATTATTCCAATCATTACTACTTTCCTTAAGATCTATTTTGGCTAATTGGCCTCTTTGTCTTAATTCAGCCACTTAACACATATTTCTTTTGGTTTTAAGTTGATAATCTTTTTTCATTATCACACCTCTCCAGACTCTGTTCAGACCATAATCATTCTTTTTTAAAACAATGCAATGCTGATTCTATCTATCCCAAATCAAATAGCCAGGTTTGTAAAATAGAAAGTTTCTTCTGGATTTTGTTCTAATAATAGCTCATATATCTGAGCTCAAAATAAAGCAAACTTTTTTATTTATGTATTTTTAAGGCCTTAAAAGAATGATCCAAGAATAGAGGAGGACAAAGTGATTTAGTAAACTAAGAGTCAAGATTCACATGCTCTATTCCCAGCCCCTCTTTTAAGCTGCAATGTTAAGAGCAATGTTCATAACCTTCTTAAGTCTCAGTTTTTCCCTTGTACTTAAAGAATCATCTTTACTAGCTTGAAGCAATTTTGTGAACACAAATTATGTGATATATTGGTTGGATTTGAGATACAATATATATGTCTGTGTATAAATATATTTATATTTCCATATAATTTGTTTCCTTTCTTTTTTTTATATTTTATTTGATCATTTCCATACATTATTCATTAAAGACATAGATCATTTTCTTTTCCTCCCCCCCACCCCCAATAGCCGAAGCGTCAATCCACTGGGCATTACATGTTTTCTTGATTTGAACCCATTGCTATGTTGATAATATTTGCATTAGAGTGTTCGTTTAGAGTCTATCCTCTGTCATGTCCCCTCAACCGCTGTATTCAGGCAGTTGCTTTTCCTCGGTGTTTCTACTCCCACAGTTTATCCTCTGCTTATGAATGGTGTTTTTTTCTCCTAGATCCCTGCAAATTGTTCAGGGACATTACACCGCAACTAATGGAGAAGTCCATTAAGTTCAATTATACCACAGTGTATTAGTCTCTGTGTACAATGTTCTTCTGGTTCTGCTCCTCTCACTCTGCATCAATTCCTGGAGGTTCTTCCAGTCTCCATGGAACTCCTCCACTTTTATTATTCCTTTTAGCATAATAGTATTCCATCACCAACATATACCACAATTTGCTCAGCCATTCCCCAATTGATGGGCATCCCCTCGTTTTCCAGTTTTTGGCCACCACAAAGAGCGCAGCTATGAATATTTTTGTACAAGTCTTTTTGTCCATTATCTCTTTGGGGTACAGACCCAGCAGTGCTATGGCTGGATCAAAGGGTAGAAATTCTTTTGTCACCCTTTGGGCATAGTTCCAAATTGCCCTCCAGAATGGTTGGATCAGTTCACAACTCCACCAGCAATGAATTAATGTCCCTACTATGCCACATCCCCTCCAGCATTCATTACTTTCCTTTGCTGTTATGTTAGCCAATATGCTAGGTGTGAGGTGATCCCTCAGAGTTGTTTTTATTTGCATCTCTCTGATTATAAGAGATTTAGAACACTTCTTCATGTGCTTATTAATAGTTTTGATTTCTTTATCTGAAAACTGCCTATCCATGTCCCTTGCTCATTTATCGATTGGAGAATGGCTTGATTTTTTGTACAATTGATTTAGCTCTTTATAAATATGAGTAATTAAACCTTTGTCAGAGGTTTCTATGAAGATTTTTTCCCAGTTTGTTGTTTCCCTTCTGATTTTAGTTACATTGGTTTTGTTTGTGCAAAAGCTTTTTAATTTGATGTAGTCAAAATTATTTATTTTACATTTTGTGATTTTAAAGTCTTTCCCCTCCCAAAGGTCTGACATGTATACTATTCTGTGTTTACCCAATTTACTTATGGTTTCCTTCTTTATGTTTAAGTCACTCACCCATTTTGAATTTATCTTGGTATAGGGTATGAGGTGTTGATCTATTCCTAGTCTCTCCCACACTGTCTTCCAATTTTCCCAACAGTTTTTATCGAATAGTGGATTTTTGTCCCAAAAGCTGGGATCTTTGGGTTTATCGTATACTGTCTTGCTGAGGTTGCTTTCCCCCAGTCTATTCCACTGATCTTCCTTTCTGTTTCTTAGCCAGTACCAAATTGTTTTGATGACTGCTGCTTTGTAATATAGTTTAAGGTCAGGGACTGCAAGGACCCCATCATATGTGGTTTTTTTTTTCATTATTTCCCTGGATATCCTTGATCTTTTGTTCTTCCAAATGAACTTTGTTATGGTTTTTTCTAAATCAGTGAAGAAGTATTTTGGTAGTTCAATGGGTATGGCACTAAATAGATAAATAAGTTTGGGTAGGATGGTCATTTTTATTATATTGGCTCATCCTATCCATGAGCAGTTAATGTTTTTCTAATTGCTCAAGTCTAGTTTTAGTTGTGTGGAGAGTGTTTTGTAGTTGTGTTCATATAGTTCCTGTGTTTGTCTTGGGAGATAGATTCCTAGGTATTTTATTTTGTCTAAGGTGATTTTGAATGGGATTTCTCTTTCTAGTTCTTGCTGCTGAGCTGTGCTGGAGATATATAGAAAAGCTGATGATTTGTGTGAGTTTATTTTGTATCCTTCAACTTTGCTAAAGTTGTTGATTATTTCAATTAGCTTTTTGGTTGAATATCTAGGATTCTTTAAGTAGACCATCATGTCATCTGCAAAGAGTGATAACTTGGTCTCCTCCTTGCCTATTTTGATGCCTTCAATTCCTTTATCTTCTCTAATTGCTACTGCTAGTGTTTCTAGTACAATGTCAAATAGTAGAGGTGATAATGGGCATCCTTGTTTCACTCCTGATCTTATTGGGAATGCATCTAGTTTATCCCCATTGCAGATGATATTAGCTGATGGTTTTAGATATATACTGTTTATTATTTTTAGGAATGACCCTTCTATTCCTATGCTTTCTAGTGTTTTTAATAGGAATGGGTGTTGTATTTTATCAAATGCTTTTTCTACGTCTATTAAGATAATCATGTGGTTCTTGCTGGTTTGCTTGTTGATGTGGTCAATTATGTGGATGGTTTTCCTAATATTGAACCAGCCCTGCATCCCTGGTATAAATCCTACTTGATCATGGTGGATTACCCTTCTGATCACTTGCTGGAGTCTTTTTGCTAGTATCCTGTTTAAGATTTTTGCATCTATATTCATTAGGGAGATTGGTCTATAGTTTTCTTTCTCTGTTTTTGACCTGCCTGGTTTTGGAATCAGTACCATGTTTGTGTCGTAAAAGGAGTTTGGTAGAACTCCCTCTTTGCTTATTATGTCAAATAGTTTGTATAGTATTGGGATTAACTGTTCTCTGAATGTTTGATAGAATTCACAGGTGAATCCATCAGGCCCTGGGGATTTTTTCTTAGGAAGTTCTTTGATGGCTTGTTGGATTTCATTTTCTGATATGGGATTATTTAAGAATTCTATTTCCTCTTCTGTTAGTCTAGGCAGTTTGTATTTTTGTATATATTCATCCATATCCCCTAAATTGGTGTATTTATTGCCATATAATTGGGCAAAGTAATTTCTAATGATTGCCTTAATTTCCTCTTCATCGGAGGTGCTGTCCCCCTTTTCATCTTTAATGGTGTTAATTTGCTTTTCTTCCTTCCTTTTTTTAATTAGATTGACCAGTACTTTCTCTATTTTGTTTGTTTTGTCAAAGTACCAGTTTCTTGTCTTATTTATTAAATCAATAGTTCTATCACTTTCTATTTTATTAATTTCTCCCTTAATTTTTAGGATTTCTAGTTTGGTTTTCTGCTGGGAGGTTTTAATTTGATTGCTTTCGAGTTTTTTCATTTGCATTTCCAATTGATTGATCTCTGCTCTCCCTAGTTTGTTAATATAAGCATTCAGGGATATGAATTTACCTCTGATTACCTCTTTGGCTGCATCCCAAAAGGTCTGAAAGGATGTCTCGCCATTGCCATTTTCCTCGATGAAATTATTAATTGTTTCTATGATTTCTTCTTTAACTAAACGATTTTGGAGTATCATATTGTTTAATTTCCAATTGGTTTTAGATTTGGTTTTCCATGTACCATTACTAATCATTATTTTTATTGCCTTGTGATCTGAGAAGGTTGCATTCATTATTTCTGCTTTTCTGCATTTGTGTGCTATGTTTCTGTGACCTAATGTATGGTCAAGTTTTGTGAATGTGCCATGTGGTGCTGAGAAGAAGGTGTATTACTTTTTATCCCTATTTATTTTTTCCATATGTCTATTAATTCTAATTTTTCTAAGATTTCATTCACTTCTTTTACCTCTTTCTTATTTATTTTTTGATTTGATTTATCTAAATTTGATAATGGTTGTTTTAAGTCTCCCACTAATATGTTTTTACTGTCTATTTCTTCCTTCAATTCTCCTAGTTTCTCCATTAGAAATTTGGGTTCTATATTATTTGGTGCATACATGTTGATTAATGATATTTCCTCATTGTCTAAAGTCCCTTTTAACAAAATATAATTACCTTCCCTATCCCTTTTGATCAGGTCTATTTTTGCTTTGGCTTTATCAGATATCATGATAACCACTCCTGCCTTCTTTCTGTCAATTGAGGCCCAGAAGGTCTTACTCCATCCTTTAATTCTGACCTTGTGGGTGTCAACCCGCCTCATGTGTGTTTCTTGAAGACAACATATGGTAGGGTTTTGGATTCTAATCCATTCTGCTATTCATCTATGTTTTATGGGTGAGTTCATCCCATTCACGTTCAAAGTTATGACTGTCATTTGTGGCCTCCCTGGCATTTTGATATCCTTCCCTAATTCTAACCTTTTCTTCTTCCGCTCTACTTTTTAGTCCAGTGATTTACTTTGAATCAGTTCCCCTTGTCCCCTCCCTTGATGTTTCCCTTTTTAGTCCCTCCCTTTTTATTCCCTCCCCTTCCCCATCTCTTTCCCTCCCTTTTTGTTTTCCCTATCCCCCTCCCCCCTTGGTTTTCCCTTCTCCCTACCCTTGTTGGGTAAGATAGAATTCAAGATCCCAATGGATCTGGATGTTTTTCCCTTTCAGAGTTGATTTCCCTGAGATTAAGGTTTAAGTAAAAAACCCTCTCTTCCTCTCCTTATAGGAGTTTTCTTCCCCTCCCCTTCCCACGTGAATCTTTGTGTGAGAAAGATTATTCTATTTGGTCTTTCTTTACCCCCTATTTATACATTACATTTTCCCCACATGTTAGTATACATAGATTGATAGAAATGTAGTCCTTATAGAAGAGAGTTTGAATAAAAGAAGAAGATAACATTTTTCTCCTTTCCCCTTTCCTTAATATTTACCTTTTCAGGTATTCCTTGCTCTTTGTTTTTCCGTATCAAACTTTCCACAGAGCTCTGGTCTTTTCTTTGCAAAAAGTTGGAAATCTTCTATTTTGTTGAATGCCCATACTTTCCCTTGGAAGTATATAGTCAGTTTTGCTGGGTAGCTGATTCTTGGTTGAAGACCCAGCTCTCTTGCCTTTCTGAAGATCATGTTCCATGCATTACGATCATTCAGAGTAGAACTTGCAAGGTCTTGTGTGACCCTGTTTGGCATTCCTTTATATCTAAATTGTCTTTTTCTGGCTTCCTGTAGGATTTTTTCTTTTGGTTGAGAGCTTTGGAATTTGGCAATTACATTCCTGGGAGTTGTCTTTTGGGGGTTTAGTGTAGAAGGTGTTCTGTGAGCTCTGTCAGTGGCTGTATTACCCCCTTGTTTTAGAATCTCTGGGCAATTTTCTTTGATTATATCTTGTATCACGATGTCGAGTTTGGTATTTATTTCTGGCTTTTCTGGAAGTCCAATTATTCTTAAATTATCTCTTCTCCCTCTATTTTCCAGATCTGTCACCTTGTCAGTGAGATATTTTATGTTCTCTTCTAATTTCTTGGCATTTTGGCTTTGCTTTATTAATTCTTGCTCTTTTACACAATCGTTGTCTTCCAGTTGCCTGATTCTGGCCTTTAAAGCCTGGTTTTCCTTTTCAGTTTGGTCACACCGGTTTTTTAGATGTGTGAATTTCTTTTGCATTATTTCCCACTTTTCCTCCCAGAAGGCTTCCATCTTTTTGGTCATTTCTGATTCAAATTCTTCATGTGTTTGTGGACAGTTTCCATTTCCTTTGGAAGGTTTTGGAGCATTTTCTTGTGTATCGTCTTCTATCTCCTCTGTATTTTGTATTTTGGCTCCATAGAATGTGTCCAAAGTCGCCCCTTTCTTCTTATTTTTCTTGGGATTTGGGGGCTTCTGTGCTTCTGTGGAGTTTTCCATCTCTGAATGGGGAGGATTAGCTTTTCTTATCTCTGTCTGGTGTTCAGAGGCTTTAGTCCTAGGCAGATTGTCCATTCTATGAGCTTTCCCTGGGTTAAACTGAGTATGCCTTAAGGCAATGACTTTCACTGGAACTGGAATGGAAGGGTCGGACCAGGGGGCCACACTTTCCCCTGGCTCTCTCTGTTTCCCTGCTGCTAAGGTGCCCCCTCGACTGGACTGGGTCAGGTTGTTTTCCGGAAGTTGCCTTCAGAATAGCTGGCCGTGAGGCTGTCTTGTTGGCCCTGAGGGTTACTGTTGTTTCAGATGACCCTGCTCTCTTCGGGGGAGGGGCCGCGGCTTCCAGGAGCTCCGAGGGCAGTGACTTTCACTGAGACTTGGATAGAAGGATCTAGCTGGTGAGGCTGTCTTGCCCACCCTGAGGGTTGCTGTTGTTTCAGATGACCCTGCTCTCTGCGGGGGAGGGGCCATGGCTTCCCAGAGCTCTGAGGGCAGTGACTTTCACTGAGACTTGGATAGCAGGATCCAGCTGGTGAGGCTGTCTTGCCCTCCTGAGGGTTGCTGTTGTTTCAGACGACCTTGCTTTCTGAGGGGGGCGGGGCCGCGGCTTCCCGGAGCCTTGGACTCCAAGCTCCTACCCCTTAGGTCCGAGTGATCTCGGGTTCTGGCTTTTGGGGGGGGGGGCGTACCTTTTGATCCAGGTCCAGGTCCAGGAGGAGGATTCCCAGGGTCTATGCTGTTGATCGTTTTGAATTTCGGCACCTTAGGAGCTTATAGTTTGAGATCGGTTGGGAAGGGTTTCCGGAGATCTGAACTTTAGCTTTCTCTAAGCCACCATCTTGACCGGAAGTTCTATTTGTTTCCTTTCTAATCCCACTTATTTTTGTTACACACTTAAATTCATTATTCTGAGAAGGGGTCCATATGCTTTACCATCCTAACAAAAAGGACTCATTGAACACACACAAGTTAAAAACTCTTAACCTAGAGGAATTCTGTGAGGAAGTGGTGAGAAGAGAAGGCATTCCAGACAAGAGGGAATGGCTAGTACAAAGGCAAGAAGACCAGAGATAGAATGTCAATGTGAAAAATGGAAAGAAGGTCAGTTTGACTGTATTACAAGAATATCATTGGGAGGAAAAATGTCTAATGAGGCTAGAAAAGTTATTCTCTTGATTCTGCTCATTTCACTCACCATAATTTCATGTAGATCTTTCCATGTTTTCCCAAAATTAACCTATTCATCATTTTCTTATATCACAGTAATATTCCATCCAAATCATAGGCCACGATTTGTTCAGACATTCCCTAATTGCTAGAGATTCCCTCAGTTTCAAGTTCTGTCCCACCAAAAAGAGAGCTGCTTCAAATATTTTAGAATATATAGGTTCTTTTCCTTTTTCCCTTGATCATCTTAGTAAATAAACCATGAAGTAAAATATATATATATATGTATACACAGATTTATAACTCTTTAAACATAATTCTAGATTTCCTCTCCAAAATGTTTGAATAAATTCACAGTTCCACCAACAGCATATTAGTGTGTTCTTCAAAGTTCTATACTTAGGCTCTATCCTCTCCCTCAGTTCTTCCCTAGGTGATTTTATGTTTGCCCAAGACTTCAGCATTTACCTTTGTGTAGTTGATTTCCCAATACACATTTACATTTCAATCTCTCCTCAGAGTTCTAATACTATTTTCCAAGTAACTACTAGATATCTCCACCTGTACCTAAAACTTGAGAAGTTTGCAATTAATTCATTATCTTCTATCCACAAAACAAAACAACAACAACAACAACAACAACAAAAAATCCTATCCCTACCCCCCTAAATTTTCTCTTTCTGGTGATAGCAGTGCTATCTTCCCAATGACTCAGCTTCATCGTCTCAGACTCATTCTTTAACTCTATCTCTTCCTTCACCCCACAAATTCACTCAGTTGCTAGATTCTATCTGTTCTACCATCTCTCCTGTATACTGTTTTTTTCATTCTCAAAGCAACTACCTTTGTTTGGGTTTTTGTAGAGGCCTGATTTGAGTTTCATCTCTGTCACGGCCTCTCTGTGACTTTGAGCAAATCTCTTTAAGCCCCTTCAAACTCTCTGAGCCTCAGTTTCCTTACCTCTAAAATAGGGCATTGATACCTTACAGGGTTGTTATGAAAATTCAATGAGAAAACACACATGAAAAAACTTAGGCAAAAATCTTAAAGTGCAAAAAAGATTATCATTGAATAGTCTATCAGGACCAGGATTTAGAATAAAGAAACCTGGGTTTGAACCCTGCCTTAGACATTTATTAGTTGTATAATCCTAGGAAAAATCATTTTTCTGTGTCTCAGCTTCCTCATCTATAAAACTGATGGCCCCAAAGGTCCCTTCCAACCCTTACACTATTGTAATTATTCCTTTCTGAACTCCCTGCTTCCAGTCCTTCCCATCTCCAATCATTTCTTCCTATTGATTCTCAAATAAATTTCCTAATGCATCACTCTAATCACATGTAGTGATGATATCAGGCCCACAAATTATTTTAAGTATGAATTACAAATATTGTCAATATAAATCACTTCATAAAAATTCATATTCACATGTGAGCATAATGACAAAATGCTAATAAGAATAGAAATAATACTGTCATCAGGCAATACTGAATGAATCCAGCCTGAGCACTGGAGAGAGGAAAAAGAAGAAAGGAGAGAACAGAAGGTGAGAAAGGAGAGACAGAGACAGAGAGAGAGAGAGAGAGAGAGAGAGAGAGAGAGAGAGAGAGAGAGAGAATCTCCTATGTTTGAGTTGAAAAGGACAAGTGACTATAAAATGAGGGTAGTCAACCCCCAACTGTGAAATAAAAATAGAAAAAGGGTCATTAGGCCCAGAGCTGTCATCTGTGGCCCTCTTCAACATGCCTGAGTAGTGGATGGGGAACAAGCACAAAAAATGAATGGGTCCCACCCCCATGTGCCAAAGGGCATCACAATTGCCTTTCAATCCAGACTGTACATTTTTGGTCAAAAATGCCGTCTCCAAGTACTGATTTGGCAATGAGTGGAGAACACTAATGCTAAACAGTGTAATATTTGTTACTTTGTGTATGTTCCCAAGGTCAGAGAGTTAAATGATTCTGATCTCCTCCCTCCAAAAACATGGCCAATCTATATTTTAAGCTACTCTTTCTTTTAAACGTAAGCTTCTCCTTCCACATGCCCAGCTTGTGGTTTTCTTTCTGCTTCAGTTGCTCAGTCATTTTCACACACAAGCATCTAGACAGACTTTCTTCCACGCTTTGGTGCATTTGGGGCTCTCGTAACATGACTTTATGATGTGTAAGTGTAATATTGAATATTGTCTCTAGGAAAGGAAAAAAAAACCTGTACTCTGAAAATGGACAGATGTTTCTGAGTGGGTAATGAATAACATCTTTCTCCAGCTTTCCTGACAGATGAAAGTGAAAACAAACATACAACTACACATACGTTATACTCATCTCAAATAAGTAACATGACTTGCTGCTTCCAACAAAAATAAATAAATATAAATAAATAAATAAATAAATAAAGAGGTTGGGGGTGATCAGGAAACACATTTTCTCTCTTTGCTACAGACAACATCCAAATTCCCCTTCTAAAGACTCACACCATTTATAATATCCCAAGTCAGTGGCTTCTGGAGTTACTGTTTGCTTCTGTGAGTTTGTATTAGGTTTGTATATCAATGAGATATTTGTGAGAGGGAACTTCATTATGCTTTTTTGGAAGATGAAGCTGTATTATGCAGACATAAGTAAAGCTGGAATAAAAGCTGAAAACTTGAGTTTTGCAGTAACATAACATAAACAAAGTCCTTCCTCACAACTCAATTCAGTAAACATCTATCACCTGCCTGCTAGTACCAAGCAAGGTGCTGGGTACTCAGAATACAAAACAAAATCAGAATAATCCCTGCCTACAAAGAATTTACTTTCTGCTATTTTCTTTTTACATTTAATAAATTCTCCCACATTTGATAGAATTGTTGATAAATAATATTTGAATGCTTCTCCTCCTTTATAGCCCATCCAAACTCCTTCACTTTAAATTCTATCTGTCCCTTAAGATGTGGGCTAAAGCCACATACCCCAAGAAACCTTTCCTCATCCCCCCACTTAGAAGTGATTCATTTCATTTGTGAATTCTTATAGCTCTCCTTTGCTGTTATTTAGTTGATTAGTCAACTCCTGGGGTTTCCTTGACATAGAATGATTCGTCATTTCTTTCTCAGATGAGGAAACTGAGGCAAACAGGGTTAAATGACTTGCCTAGGGTCACACGGCTCATGTCTGAGAATGTACTTGAACTTAGATCCTTCTGACTCTAGGGCCAGAATTTATCCACTATGCCTCCTAGCTGTGCAACACTCTGTACCACTTGCATTTTTGCACTCTACTTTATATCAATAGTTATTTGTATTAAAGTTATCTCCCCCATTCCCTATTTTATTAGATCATAGACTCCTTGAAGACAGGAATTATGTCATTCACCTGGACTTGTACATAACTGCATTCAAGAAATGTTTGCAGAATTAAGTTAAATCGCCACTTTATATCTACTTTGTGTACATCTTATCTTCCCTCCTATACTGGAAGCTCCCTAAAGGTTATAGGATCCTGCTGAGTTCCATCTTCCACATTTTATAGGTGAGGAAACTGAGAAACAGAGTGACTCCCTGTCACTGGAATGAGATTGGAACCCAGATATTCCTGGTTCTTAAATCCAATATCCCATTGACTACACCAGGTGTTTGTTTTGCTTCTCCCAATGTCTTTAAATATCTGTCAAATGAATAAATGAATGAACAGTGAAAACAATCTTTCTTCATTAGCTTCTGAAACTTGTTCATCTGAGAAGAGAGGCTCCATGGAGGATCAACTTTCCCTCTCTCTTTCCTTTGCCTAATACCTTCAGAGCTGTGGAGTGCAGAAGAATCTCAGATGTTTCTAAAAGAGGAAGCAACAGAAACTGGAAGAAGCTGCCAACAGTCACAGATGGTAAGGATAGAAAGTGTTGACAGGATAAAAGCACAAATAGCAGACCCTGAGCAAGAACACCCACCAAGCCAGGGATCCCCTGAGACCCAGGTATAACCATCTTATCTAGCCAGGAGATCTTATAGCATCATCTTTCCCCATCATCCATCAAGACTCACAAGGAAGAGTGAATATTTGCTCACTACCAACATCCTCTGGAGACTCTGAACTTTATTTTTCATTTACCATTCATTGTGCCTAAATGACCAGCAGTTTCTCAAAAGAACTCTGAACTGTTAACAACAATATAAAAAATGTTTAAAATAAAGAAATGGAAATTAAAATAACTCGGGTTTTATCTCACATTCAGAATTTTAGCAAGGATGATTAAAAAATGAGACTAGCCCTTCAATTTTGGAAGGGTTGTGTAAGATAGATGCACTGTTGATAAAGCCATGAATTTGACCAATAATTCTTGAAATAATTTGGAATTATACAAAGAAAGTGACTAAAATATCCATACATTTTGGCCCAGAGATTTCTCTGTTAGTCATACAGCCCAAGGAAATCAATGGCAAAAGGAAAGATATTATATACCCCAAGTTATTCGTAACATGTTTTTGTGGTGTCCAAGAACTAGACAAAATGACTATTGTCTAGTAAATACCTTAGTAAATTGTGATTGTTGTTGTTCAGTCATTTCCTTCGTGTCCAACAGTTCTTGGCCCTCCCTGGGGTTTTCTTGGCAAAAATGTTGCAGTAGTTTGCCATTTCCTTCTCTAGCTCATTTGACAGATGAGGAAACTGAGGCAAATAGGGTTAAGTGAATTGCTCAGGGTCACACAGCTAGTAAGTGAGGTCAGATTTGAACTCAGGAAGATAAATAAGTCTTCTTGACTCTAGGCCCAAAACTGTCCACTGTGAAAAAAAAACTGTCCACTGTGCCACCTAATTGCCCATAAATTGTGGAACATGTTTGTAATGGAATGTGCTATCAAAAGGATAACTATGATGAATTCAGAGAAACAAGAGAAAGCTTACATAAACTGATGGAAAATCAAGTTTCTTACCAACAGAATAATGCACACAGTGGTTCCAAGAATAGACATGGAAGGGGGTAAGAGAGAGTGAAAATAAATATTATCACTTGTAATGAAATGATCTAGTTTAGTGCCAGAGAAGAGATGAAAAAGGTTACCTCTCTACCTTCATTGCAATGATTGGGAACTATGGGCCTGAAATGTTTTTATATGTTGGACATAGTAGACATTTAGATGACATTTGTAAGAAATTTTTTCTTCCTTTAACACTTTGATACAAGATTTGACTCCCTGGGCAATACAAAAAAAAAAAAACCAGCGATCAATTAAGGTAAAATACTTTTTTAAATCATAAAGAGCATCAATAAAAATAAATTTTTTTTATATTTCAAAACAAAAGTATATTCTTTAGCTCATTCCTCCAGCCAGAATTCCCCCTAGGAACAGCAGCTATGTGCTTTATGCAGGAATGTGCTGGGAGATGTTTAACAACCAATTTGCCAGAGAAAAACTATAAGCAGGGCACAGTGTTAATAACATTTTTGTCACTTTAAGTCCAATAAACAAAATAAATGAAACCAAATGAAGTAAGCAGACCCAGGAAAACCCAGGAAAAAAATATAGGTTTATAACAATGTAAATGGCAACAATAATGATCACAAAAAAAGCCAAACTAAATGCTGTAAACTGACCAAGCTAAATCCCAAAGAAGAGCAAGAAGAAAGTAACCTTACTGTGCTTTCTTTGGTGGCACATACTCTAAAATTGAAGTAATATAGAGATAAGCCTGGCCCCTGCACAAGGATGCCACTCCAATTTGGGAAGTTTTCCATATTTGTTTTTAAAATGTACCTTACTCCATTTCTTTCTTTGCAGAGGTAAGGAGTAGAGCACTGTGTATGATGCCAAACTTTTTCAGTATCTTCGTTTTGATCTCATCTTTAGTCTTTGTTATAAAGGAAAGATCTTTGGGAGAGAATGGAGAAGAGATAATAAGTTTAGAAAGATTTATTAAGCATAAACTATTCTGTAATAGTCACTGATAATCAATGGGAAAGATAAGAGAGATTATATATATGCAATATATATATATATATATTTCTCCACAAAGGCTAATTTTAAAAACTCTATAAATAAATCACTCCTTACAATGTGACTGACAAATTTAAGAAGCAATTTCTGTGGCTGAAATTTGTGTTGCCTCTGTCAGGTAGACCCAAAAGCAGACAGGTAAATTTGCATGGTATCAAATGCACACACTGAAGCAATGCATATGTTGAATGCCAAAGCTGAAATTTTTATATATATTTAACTCGTTTTCTCCCTTCCTAATTTTCAAAACATCTAATATCTCTTAGAAAAATTAATACAACAATGACAAAATCTCACTTTCAAAAAGCCAGCAAAAAGAGAACTTGATATTTTCTGCGTTAACAACTGACCCATATTGCCCAGATGGAGTTCCCTTCATTGTTCACCTCATAAATTTTGTGTAATGTACACAGCTTTCCTACTATAGATGAACACTGGTAAACATTATAATGAGAACTTTAACTTGTGCATTTCATAGTCTCGAAACCTCAGATGCAGCAATAGGAAAGGTTTTTGCCCTGAATACATATATCCCCATAATTGTGAGGCAGGCTCAGTAGTTGTTCTCAGCACATGTTTTGTTGTTAGTTTTTATTCTCTTTCTCTCTCTCTCTCTCTCTTTTTTTTCTCGAATTTCTAAGAGAAACTAATGAGTTTCCAGAAGTCGTTTGAATGCTTTGGGGCTGAATGTGATTTAAACCCGGCAGTAAAAGAAAAAGAAGACGGGGAAGGTAGTTGGTTAATTGACCTTTATTGTGCCTTCTGGTTCATTTAGAAATGGAAATTAAATTAACATGATAATTCAGTCCTACTGTGTTAAGGCTGCTATAAACCCATTAAATTTTATGGCCATTGATTTAGCATTTTTTTCTATTAACTGAGCTTAATTTTCAAAATTGTCATGCAGGTTCTGAAAAGTGGTTCATTCACTTTGGTTCCTGCAAGTTACCAACATGGAGCTTTCTTTTAATGGGACTAAGGATCATTCAAGCACACAGGGCCTAACTACCCTTAAGTGCCTGCATTCATTTTGAAACTGACTCCTTGGAAAGTCTGGGTGACAGAAAAGGAGAACACAGGGATGTGGAGGGTCAGTGAAATGTCCTAGAGAAGCATATGGCTAATCAAAGGTCAAATGCTAAAATTATATCTGATGGAAAGGAAGGCTGGAGTAACACTTTTGTGAATGTTTCAGTATTAAATTATTTAAAAGAGTTTCTTTTAATTTAAAGTTTTAAGACTTTTATTTTTGAGAAAAGAAAAGCATCTTTGTAAGAAACAAGCAAAGCCAAGCAAAACAAGTCCATGCATGTCTCCAAACCTTGTATCCATCACTTTTCTGATAGGATGCATTTAACATTCTTCATCCTAAGTCTTCTGGAGTCATAGTTAGAATTCTTAGGTCATTCAAAGTTGTTTTTCTTTGCAATGCTTCTGTCTTTGTATAAGATGTTTTCCTGACTCATTTCAATTCAGTTCATAGTGGCCAAGATTCTCTGAAGTAGTAGCATGTTATTTCTTATGACACTATAATATTCCATTACATTCATTGATAAGCATGAGTTTAACTATTTCTTAAATGTCTAAATGGCAATCTAAGGTTTCCCTTTTGGTCCAAGTTCTATTCTTTTCTTTTCACTCAGGATAATGAAGTTTGTTTTGCTTGTAATCATTTCCCCCTGATACTTTTCTCCTTTTTAGCTTATCCCTTCCTGTCCTTGTTTGTTTTCTTGTTGATTTTTGATATATTTCTTCGCAAAATTGTTTTTGTATGTATGTTCAGTCATCCATTGTTTCAGATAAGAATGACGTTCATTTGGTACCCTTTGCCTCTACCACTTCTTCCTTGTTTGTCTTCTCGACTACACCTAATAATGAGAAATCATATAACTTCTACCAATTGCTCAAATAAATTTATATTCATAGCTTTCTCTGGAATCGTAGAAAATGTTCATATTCCATTAAGGATTCATTTTTTTCCTTGTAGAAATTTTGAATCAGCTTCAAAGGGTAAGTTATTCTATATTGTAAGCCAAAAGGCATTAGCCATTTGAGTTATCATATTTCAAGATCTCTTCCCAAAGGGTAAAAAAACTGCCAGGTCTTATGGCATCTTGCTCCTTCAACTGCTCCTTTCTAGATGTTTGTACAATTTTTATTTCATATGAAATTTTTACTTCAAAATATCTAAGACTTTTCCTTTTGGGATTCCTTTCCATTGGTGATAAATAGATTCTTCTCTTTTTCCTTTTATAATAATTAAAATTAAATTATGAGGCTGATAGTAACTTAAATAACTTTTTAAAATCAAAGTAGTAGAAGTAAAGAGAAAGGTAGGAAAGAGGTAGAGAGTTACTTACCTTACTACTCTATTGGTTGCTATGATGGATTGAAGCTCACCACCACCAAGAGATGGTTCAGGTTCCATGCTCCAGTCAGAAGACAACCAAGACCTCCTGGTCTGCCACTTATAAGCTGTTTTCTCCATCTACTAGCTCTCAACAAGTCACATCTCAGGAACCAACCATAGTTTCTTAATTTGCCATCCAGGGGTGGGCAGTGTCTGTGGAATCAGCTTCTTGTCTCATTGATTCCTTAACTTCCTTTCTCTGTGGTCTTGTCTATACCTGAATTACTCAGTGGTCTTTGACCTCCAGGTAACTGAGTGATGACATTTAAAAAAAAAAGGCAACATGAAGGAGAAATTCTCTTCCAACATTTGGTCATTTTTCTAAAACTTATGTCTGATCATGTCATGCCTCCCCCACCTTTCAATGGGCTCAGTTGGTTTCTTATCATCTCCAAGATCAAATATCTTGAAGACTCAGCTCAGATTCTACCTTCTTCATGAGGCATTTTTCATTTCCTTCAACTGTTAAAGGTTTTCTACCTCTCAGACTGTTTTCTATTTACTCATTTACTCACTTCCGTTTACTTGTTTCCACCTAATTATGTTGTCATCCTCATTAATGTCTGTGTAGTACTAGGCAAATCACTTCACCTCTGTTTGCCTCTGTTTTCTCATCTGCACAATATAACAGCATCTACCTCCCATAATAGTTGTGAGGATCAAATGAGATAATTATATTCTGTATTATTGTTCACTGACCGGAAAACTGGTTGTTTTTGATGCCAGATAACCTATATTTTTCAAACTTTTTATTTTATTCTATTATTTTTTTATTGTTTCAGACTTAATGATTTCTGTTTGGGATACTCTAGCTTTAAGGGATTCTACTTATTCAGTAAGATTTACCATTTTCTCTTCTAAGTTATTTTTTCTCTTTCCAATTCTTTTCTCTAGATCTTTTATTGATTTTTTTTAAATTTCCTTTGTTTTTTCTAAGTTTGCAGGTCTCCTTATGGAAAATCCTTTTTTTCTTCTTTGAATCTTTGCTTGCATGTATTGTAGAGTAATTTTTAAGGATTTCTACATTTACTATAATGTTTATACTGTTTATTGTTTTCTGCGATTTACTCATCTATCCAGCTTGAGTTCCTAAACTAAGACTTTATGCCAAGGTCAGGATCTGTCCCCTGATAGACACTTGGATAGGGACAACAGCCCTGCTCACTTGCACCCACAAACTCCTGGTTGGGGTTCTGACCTCCTCCTTCTAGGATTAGGTATCCTTGGATCTCTGAGGTTCAACATGCTGGAGCCCTCTCTAGAGTCTCACAGCAGAATATTAAGGGCTTTGGAACCCCAGGACCTATCTCAATTTGAGAGCAGTGCATAGCAACATATGAATTGGCACTTGCTACCAAGTTCCAGGGCTTCTAAAATCCATACCCTGGGCCTTTCTCAGGATCCCTCTACTTTCACCTGGTGGCCTGACAGGTTACACATCTGTCTTCAGTCAGACAGTTACTTGCTTTGCCAGAAAAGTCCTCAATTATATTACCATATTAGAGGCAGAAGGGTGATGTAATTAATAGAAAGCTGGACCTGGACCTGAGTTGAAATCTAGATTTGGACCCAGTAGCTATGTGACTTTGAGCAAGTGATTAAAAAAAAACCCTCTGTCTGCCTCAGTTTCCTTAACTGTAAAAACATGGATAATAATAGCAATAGAAATGTCATGAAGATCAGATGAGACACCTAAATGGTGTAACATAGTGCCTGATACATAGTATTTGCCTAATCAATCCTCGTTTTCTTCCTTTCCTGGGCTTCTGACTATTATGCAATTTGGGGACAGAAGACATTACTCTAGTTTCTTGTCATTCAATCATTTTTAATCATGTCCAACTCCTGAATGACCCTATTTCTTAGCAAAGCTCATTTTGCAGATGAGAAAACTGAGGCAGAAAACATTAAATGACTTTTCCAGGGTCACACAGCTAGTCAGTCTCTGAGACCAGTTTCGAACTCAAAAAGATGAATAATCCTGACTCCAAGACCTGGTACTCTACCCACTGGGCCACCTAGTTGCCCCCAAGGCCATGAGACATTGCAAAACAACTATTCTTTCCACCATTCTAAAATTGGAGAAAGAGATATGCAGAGAAGTTGCATCCCTGTAGGCAAGTCCCATTACTAGTCATGTTTAGACCCATTAACAGTTTTCTGGTCTATTTAATTCCATATTATACACCTAAGTAAATAACAAATTATCTTATGTCTCCCAGTAAAGTTAAAGTTTTATTTCCAGTATTTTTAATGGCATCATTAAAATAACTCAACTTTAGAGATTTCTACATCATGGTAAAAATCATAGCTAGTCAGTTTAATATTTATAGTTATGGAGGGCAGCTGCGTGGCTCAATGGATTGAGAGCCAGGCCTAGAAATGGGAGGTCCTGGGATCAAATCTGGCCTCAGACACTTTCTAGGCAAGTCACTTAACCCCCATTGCCTATCCCTTACCATTCTTCTGCCTTAGAACCAATACACAGTATTGATTCCAAGGTGGAAGGTAAGGATTTAAATATGTGTGTGTGTGTGTGTGTGTGTGTGTGTGTGTGTATCAGTTAAGATGGTTGTGTTTATGTGCACACCTTGCCTTTAATCCCTTTAATTTAATCATTGGCTATTATAATGTAAAGATTAAAATTGGGGTTTTGACTCAATAAGAGAATTATAAAGTTATATTTGGTTGCCAATTTTAAAATATTGTAACTTAAGTCAAAATGACTTTTAGCAACTTTTATTTATAAAGAGGAGAAAAGAGTGAAAGTGGAAAATGTAGATAAAGAGATAGATTCTTAACAAGCCTACCAGCCATAAGAGCTTCTCCTGTGAAGTGAAGTCCAGTTCATCACTCCAGCAGGAGGCTTCCTCAGTTCTTGATCTCCACATGGAGACTTCAGCCAGAAGTCCACCAGCTCAGCCTCCTCTAAAGCTAAGGCAGGAATCTTAGCCACTCACCCAGCAAGCCAATGCAGGATCCAGGGAAAGAGTCTCCTCCAAAACCAAGGAAGCAAAGAGTCCTCCTCCAGACAGACTCACTGACACAGAGTAAATGACTGAATTCTCGGGCTGGCCTTTTTAAAGCAATTTTCTCTACATCACTTTCTGTCACTCCCCCACTTTATGGGAACCAATTGCAGCCTCCCAATTTGCCTAGCACTACCCTGAGGGGAGGGGGACAGTGAACTTTGGAGGTATAAATTATTCTAGTAAGTGAATTGTGAATTCTCATACTTAATGGTTAAGTAGGGGTGCTTTGAGTTCTTGAGTTAAAGGTTGCCAATTGACTTCATTAAAATAGACAAATAGAGATAATTCTATATTCACAATCCCCCCCCCCCTGTGCCATTTGGGAGACTACTCTCCCCAATGAATCATTTAACATAACTAGCTGATACCTCTAAAGATCTTTCTAAGAGGAAGCTACAATATATTGGAGATAAGAGGTAAATAGAAGAGAGAGAGCAAAACCATTGTTTGCTAGGCACATTGACAAAAAGCCAATTGGGGGCAATCCCTTTTGGTATAAGAGTATACATTCAGAATAAATGTATTCATCCCCCTTCAGTTCAGTTCATTATATCTCAAAGTTCATTTTGGATCTCGATGCAGTATGGGTTTCTTTATGGCATTTTCTTCAAACAGTTCGTTTTCTTGAATTAGGAAGGCTCCTTTTCCTGAAATTTTTCTCAAAAAATTTTAATTCCTGAATATTATGAAAATTATACAATCCCCCCTGAGGAGGGTGTTGAACAATACCTGGATCAACTCAGGATACATAGTTGAGTTATGAAGTATATGAGTCAAATATCAAAAGAAAAACCAAAAACATTTTTAAAAAACAGAAGAAAAAATTAAATTTTGGGAGGAAAAAAGTCAAAATCAAAATACCAAAATCCATGTATATATAAATCCTGAGTAAAAAAAAAGAATAAATCCATAATAGGTCCTTGTACTAGTGTCCAATTAAAGTGATTTATGTTCCACAAGTCTATAGGACAAATTCAGTAATATAACACTTACCCATTGGCAGCCAGGACTATAGAAGGCTGCCATACTATAAAGAGAGAAAAGGGACTAGATTTTGAAGTAAAAGGGAAGTATGTATCCCTGGTCTGATTTTACCTTCAATTTTGGTGATAGGGGAGCCAAATTGGCAGTCAGACTAAGGCACTTGTTGGAATTTGGCACAGGGAAGACCTGTGTCTGATATATGTCAACAACTAAAATCCCAACCAGGAGCAGTGAGGAGTTTAACCATTGCCATACATTCTCTGGGATTATGAAATAGACAAAGAACAATTTTTGTGCAATTTTGGTTATTTTACTGAGAAGCCAGTTGTTGATTGGGTTGTTTTTCCTTAGGGCAAGGGAGATTTGGAAACAGCTTCCCCAACTAGGACCTTAGGGTCCTGTTGCTAAGATTAAAATGGCTGTGTTCTATTTAATTTAAGGAGAAAAGAAAAAAATGAACTTACCTCTACAGCTGATTAAAATAAGCTATTAAAAGCTGACTTAGGGATAGTCACGACAATAAAGGAAAAGTTTAGGAAGATTAAGATTGAGGGTATTTCATCACAATCAACAAGGTTAGCCAGATTATTAATTTTATGGTTGGTCTGAATATTTAATTGGTCACCAGGGATGTAATTTCTAAATCCCAAAATTGAATTACTAAAGTCAAATTGAATTTATGGTAGTTCATTTTACAATAGAGGGAAGATATTAAGGAAGAGAGAAAGGGAGAGAGAGAGACAGAGACAGAGACAGAGACAGAGACAGAGAGAGAGAGAGAGAGAGAGCGCTCTGGCTTCCTCTGACCCAGGTAGCCATTCTAAGGCCCTAGCCAGAGGAAAGGAGTTTCAAGATGATGGGCCTTTCCCAGAGGCTCACACCTCCAGGAAGGGCAAGGAAGGAAATCAGTCTTTACACTCACCATGGTGACCGTCTAAAAGGAAAGAAGTCTTAGGTCTGCCACAGGAGCTCCTCCAGGGGTCAAGTTCCACAGTCAAGTGTCCCTCTTCACTCCAAGTTTGAGAGTCCCTCCACTTTTAAAGATCTTCTTATATTGTGTCACTTCCCCTAAATTTTTGTCTACCAATCACAGCCGACACTCCACTCCAGGACTGCCTACTCTTTCACACATGGGTCACAGATCTCCCACTCAATGTATGAAATGGGTGTTCACACCTTTTTGTGGTTAAAATCCAAAATGGGTAGATCTCCATACTCAACTTTCAGTACTGTGCTTTACACTTTGGGGATTAAAATCTAAAAATAGACAGGGGATTACAACTTAATCTTCACAATCAAGGAAGAGCTAAGTACATTCATTGTTACAATCAGGGGAGAGCCAAATCCAATCTTCACAATATGCATTGATATTAATGGTATTAGATAGTTTAAAATTATTCTTCAAAATTCAAAACATCAATACTGATAAAATATACTTTAAGTAAAAGCAATAAAAAGGGGAGAAATCAAATATTCCATTGAAAAAGAAAAAGGAAAACAAAATTTAAAAATTGAGGAATTCAATATGGCAGTCAAAACAGTGTCCACTTGTATATGGACTTTTATCCCCAATGCATGTGACAATACAGTCAATCAGTGTCAATAGAAGGTTTTATGTGTGATCAATGAATCCAAGAGTCCTTTTCTCCAATTTTGATAGCTGTTGAAGTGGTTAACAATATTTGAAATGGACCTTCCCAGGCAGGCTCAGTGGCTCCATTGTGCTGGAATTTCTTCATATACACCTTGTCTCCTGGGTTTAGGACATGAAGTGAGAAGTCAATAGGTCCTCCTTGTAGTACAGCTCCTGATTCATGGAGTTCTTACAATTTGCTCTGTAAATCCTATATATAGGAAACAAAAGAAGTGTCCCCTCCTAGAAATTATGAGTATGTAGAAGAAAAAGGCTTAGCCTGTATAGGAGAATGTCCAAAATGTATCTCAAATGTGAGATGTATAGATATCCCCTGGGCCTGCTTTGAAAATAAAATAGATCTAAAGGGAGAACTTCAGGCCATTTTAAGTGTGTCTCGGTGCACAATTTTCCAGTCATAGTCTTAGGATTTCTATTAATTCTCTCAACTTGGCCTGAACTCTGGGGATGATATGGTACATGGAATTTGGGAGTAATCTCAAAAAAAGAATAAATTTGGGACAGAACCAAATAAGTAAAATAAGTTCCCCTGTCTGAATCAATATTTGCTGACAGGCCAAAGTGAGAAATAATCTCTTTTAAGAGTATCTTAGCAACAAAAGTGGATCAGGGACTGAATGTTTTGTGAGTACTATAAGGAGTTTAGTCATTTCCCCATAGCCAGGGATCCACTGTCTACAAAACCCTGTTGCTCCTAAAATTGTTCTCAACTGTTTTTTAGTAGAGGGGGTGCTCAATTTTTGAATATCTTCAATGAACTTAGGGAAAATGGAGCAGACACTAGCAGTTAAAATGATCCTTAAATATTCCACTTTGGAGAGATACCATTGATCCTTTGCCTTTGAAACCTTGTAGTCATTCTTATGTAGTTCTAAAAGAAGATGTTATCTTCTTGGCATACTGTGGCATTTGGTGAAGCCAAGAGCAAATCATCTACAAATTGTATCAAACAACAATTCTTAAATTTAATATTTTCTAAATCCTGATTTAGAATTTGTGAGAACAATGTAGGACTGTCCATGAACCCTTGTGGTAATAAGACCATATACATTTGAAACCTTTCCAGGTAAAAACAAATATATTTCTGGAATTGTCAGGAATTGATATTGAGAAGAATGCTGAGAACGTATCTACTACAGCAAAATATTTGGCTGTGCTAGGAACAGAGGAGAAAATTGTGGCTGGGCTTGGAACCACAGGATGTCTCTTTATGACATGATTATTTACAGTCTTTAAATACTGTTCAAATCTATAGACAGATTTTCCATCTGAGCCTAATTTTGGCTTTTTATAGGTAGAATGGGTGTATTATATTCCAATTTTCATGGAATAATAATTCCTTGCTCAATTAGTGAATTTATCACTAGGGTAATTCCCTTAATTGATTCTTTTGAAAGGGGATAATGAGGAATGGAAGGAGGTGAGCCACCTTTTGTTTTAATTTGTATAGAAACAGCTGATTTAAGTAGGCCTACATAGGAAGAACATGTGGACCACAGAAACTCATGTATATCAGCTGGTATTTCAAAGGTGGGAGGCTCCTTCACTTCATGACTGTCTGAAAGAAGTCCAGGGAGCAAATTTAAGGATTCCTCAGGCAATTCTAGCATGACAGCACCACTTTGAGAACATGTTATTGTGGCTCTGAGTTTACATAAAAAATCTCTCCCTAACACATTTATAAGGGAACCAAGCATTAAAAGAAAATAATGTTCTACTGATAGGGGTCCCACAGGTATGGTTCAAGGGGAAAGCTCTGGGACCTTTACAGGTATTCCTGATATGCCTAGTACATTTAGAGAGCCAATAGAACTGCATTTGGGATCTGGTTTACTCACCAAAATTGATCTGGAAGCTCCAGTGTCTAAGAGGCAATCATAATGTGTGTTCCTAACTTTCAAGGTTGTGTGAGGTTCATTAATATGTGGGAGAGAATGAACTGGGATAACTAGTGTTAAGATATCAGGGTATGGAAAATCAAAGGTTTCACTCTCTAGTTCCAGAGTCCTTTCCTGCCCTCACACCATCATAAAGATCCTTGGCCATTTCTCTGGGGTTCCCTAAGTTGAGGGGGATTTCCACTCTGAGTGAAATGATGAGCCCCATTTTGGATATATTGTTGTGAGTTATCATTTGCCTCATTTGGATTGTTATTTCTATAATTTTTTTCTATTATGATTAGATTTATTTCTAAAGTTATTATTATTTCTAAAATTATTTCTGAAATTATCATTATTCCTAAATTTTTTATTATTGAGTAGCTGATTCCAGTTTCTGCAGTTTAGAATTAAGTGGCCTTTTCCCCATATAAATAATACATGGGTGTTTGATTTGTGGATTCTTGCAAAGGGGCTATGGCCACTGCTTGATTTCCTTTTCCTTTTTCAGTTTCCTCCTTTAAACTTTTAATTTCTTTCCTTAACATAACTAAGTCACTGTTATCTTCATCTTTCTTTTCAAGACCATTAAAGACATAAACTGCTACCCTTCTCAATTCTTCCAGCTCCATATTGGCCCAATTTGGCCAGTTGGTCTTAAAATAATCTTTGACTGCATTAGAACAGTTTTCTACAAGCTGTCTTCTTATCTGCCTGATATCCCTTTCTCTGGAAAAATCCAGGTCTATGTATCTACCTCCCAGCTCAATAAGTCTATCCATAAACTGGAAGGGATTTTCCTCAATTGTTTGCTTTAAATTTTTGAATTTTGTCTATATACCAGGCCTATCAGAACAAGCTCTCATTGCTGTTAGTAATGCCTCTCTAGCCTGGCATAGTTTTAAGTACTCTTGTTCATTATTAATATTCCATTTTGGGCCTTATGGGGGCCAATGAATTGTTCTCCTTCCCTGGGCCTGATTGACAAGAGAGTTGATTTTATTTTTCTCTCTTTCCATTAAAAAAGCTTGGAGCAAATTTTCCATGTCAATAAATGTGGGGTCATAAGTGTGGTAAATGCTTTCTAGATTTTTGTATAACCACAATAGGCTCATGAAGGAGTATTGTGTTTGAATATCTCAATATCCTGGGGGTGGAGGTGGTAAAAGGTGTATGGTGTCTAAGGGACACTATTTACTTTTATTATAGGTAGGTACTTCCCTTAAAGAAAATAGGCCTTTAGCTGAATTATTTTCAGTTTCTGTTTCTTGACTTGATGTTTGGGTTGCCATAGAGTGGGTAATGGGTGTAGAAGGGGAAATAGGTCAAGTGGGAAGAGTTTGGTTCAATTTAGAGGTAGTTAGAACAGGGCAAGGAATATGGAGAAATAAATATCTCTTCTGAATCTAGAGATTACTCAAGCTTTTCTCAAGATTTTTATATGTTTTCAGATCCCCCAAACTATCCTCCTGCTTCTTCTCAAAGTCATTCAAACTATTTTCCAGGGTTTTTCAAGAGGAGCTTTTCATTTAGCTTTGAGATCAAGGATTGGTTGAGTAGTTGGAGGGATGGGTCATATTGGACAGAAAAATGTGTCATATAGGATGAGAAATAAATCAGAAAGGACAAGGCCGAGATGAAACTCTCATCTGTTATTTACCTGTTTTTCCTTAAAGAGGAAGAGATAAACTGCAAGATATCCTGTTAGTGTAAGTATACCCAGGAATGGTGTTAAATAAAGGCATTGTGAAATGTTCTCTGGGATTATAAGCCATTTTAGATAGATAAGAAACAGCATTTTCCCCATTTGGGTTATGCTATTAAATATCATAATTAGTCGCCTATTTAGTATTTTTCAATTTAACTATTAAAATTGCTTGCAATTCTATTTTTGTCAGTATGTGGTGCTACTGGCTAGGGGCTAGGGTTTCACAAAGATAGTGAACTGGGTATTGTAAAAGAATTTAGAGGGAAAAAAATTGGAGTTACTGGAGATATGCCCTAATTAGCCTTTGAATGGAGGGTCAGTGAAAAGCCTTTAGCCCAAGTCTAAATTTAGGAGGGACAACAGGAAAAAGCAAAAACTTTCTATTTTAGGCAAAATAAAACACACTTTCTTTTGGTAAGGCCCTCAGGGTATAGCTTAAATTTTAGCTAAGAGGTTTGGAAGAGTTTTCTACTCTCTCCTCCCCACAGGGGTAAAAATGCCAGGGCCATGTACTTCTATTACATGCTTCCATCACATGCTTCCTCCACAAGCTTCCCAGGAGCTGCTTTCATACTGTGATTGGTAGAAAGCTACTTTTTTTTTTTAATAAACCCTTACCTTCTGTCTTGGAGTCAATACTGTGTATTGGCTCCAAGGCAGAAGAGAGGTAACGGCTAGGCAATAGGGGTTAAGTGACTTGCCCAGGGTCACACAGCTGGGAAGTGTCTGAGGCCAGATTTGAACTTAGGACCTCTGGTCTCTAGGCCTGACTCTCAATCCACTGAGCCACCCAGCTGCCCCCTAGAAAAGCTACTTTCATTGTGAATCCTGTTTCATGATGGAGTGCCAGCTTTCGATCAACTTTTAATTCAGAGTAACCATGCTCTGACTGACCAAACATCCCATAGCTAAATACTAGTGGTTCTTAACCTGGAGTCCATGGATAGCTTTCAAGGTGTTCATGAACTTGGATGTAGGGGGCAGAGAAGTTATATCTTTATTTTCTCTTACTTATAGATGAAATCTGACATTTCTATTGATTATTAATTTTTTAAAAAAGCAAGATTTTGAGCAGGGTTTCAAGGTTCACAAAGGTGTCTATGACAACAAAAAACTAAGAACCTTTCATATATGGTCTGCTAAGGATCTCTGGATATATCACTGGCTGTAACCTGAAGCCAGAGACCATTATCCTCTCAGGCAAGCAAATGAAAAGAGCTGATCTTTTCATCTCAGACTTCTTAAATGAACAGCAAAACCAAGATATGAATGGAGTTTCTATTGTGAAGATTGAATTTGGCTATCTCCTGATTGTAACAATGAAGGTGCTTAGCTCTTCCTTGAGAGTGAAGATAAAATTGTAATCCCCTGTCTATTTTTAGATTTTAATCACCAAAGTGTTAACTCAGTTTTTAAAGTAGATCTACCCATTTTAACTACAAAAAGGTGTTAACTAATCAAAAAAGGTGTTAACTAAACACATATGGTATAACTAACTACAAAAGGTGTGAACACTCATTTCATACATTGAGTGGGCAGACCTGGAGAGGAGCATCTGCTGTGATTGGTAGATATAAAAGTTAGGGGAGGTGACACAAGATAAAAAGATCTTTAAATGGAGGAAACAAAGGCACACAAGAGGAATCAATAGATCATTCAGTCACTCAGAGTTGGACTGGAAGACAGACACTTGAGGAGAGACTGGAAGACAGATACTCAGACTTGGCTGTGGGACTGGACCCCTGGAGAAGCTCCTGCAGGAGACCTCAGACTACTTTACTTTTAGACAGTCACTGTGGTGAGTGTAAAGGCTGACTTAGTTTCCTTGTCCTTTCTGGAGGTGTGAACCTCTGAGAAAGGCCCATCATCTTAAGACTATTTTTCCCTGGCTGGGCTTAGAATTTCTACCTGATTCAGAGGAAGCAGAGCTTTCTCTGTGTGTGTGTCCCCTTTTCTCTCTTCCTTAATATCTTCCCTCTATTGTAAAAATAAACTACCATAAATTCCATTTTACTTTAGTAATTCATTTTGGGATTTAGTATCCCTGGCGACCACCAATTAAATATTCAGTCCAACCATAATAAAATTAACACTATATAATGTAATCTAGAAGAGTCCTAACACATAAGTGAGGATGGATATAAACATTGAACAGACACTACATATGTTTTGTGTTTGTCACATAAAAAATAACTTATCATTGACTCCTTTACTATCGGATAGACTTTTTTGTTCAAATACACAAACCCTTTGAAATGCCACAAAGCTGGTTTGAGTATAATTTGATTCAAAGCTTTTTTCTCTTATATAAACTAGGAAATGAGAATGGAAAGAATCGTAGAACTTGAAAGATACATAATTGGTTGATTTTGTGAATTTTAGAAACAGTATATATAGGGGGTGGATTGAAAAGGGGAGTGGGAATACTTAACTGATAGAAACAGAGATATATCATGTTACCTCTACTTTTTAAATTTGTGATATAATAGTTTTTTTTACATTTATAAAGGATTTTACATACATGATTTTGTTTGAAAACCATGTGAAGCTCAGAGAGTTAAATAATTTAATCATGGACATCACTAGAAAGTATCTGAGCAGAATATGACCAGTCTTTTAAGTCTAATCATGAGTATATTTTGCTATACTCTCTCTGCATTGAAGTTTGTTTCTAGTATATATAATTTGATCCAAAATTCTGTTTTTCTAATAATTAAGCAAGCAGAAAAATGTTTGTTGTATCTCAATCCAATTTATTTTCACTCTGAACCTACTATGAAAGCCAACTGGCTTTAGGCAATTTTGCCTCATAAATATGACATTCTGAATTTGGTCAGAAAAATCAAAGATATTAAGTTAAATGTAGATGCCAAATAAAAACTTTTTAGTTTTTTTCATGCAATTTTTTCATTTCATTTGATAATTGGTTAGCTAACAAGCAGTGATTTTTTTCTTCCTCCAAATTCCTCCTCTCTATTAAAAACAAAAAACAAAAAACCCCAACAAAACCTTTCTTAAAGCATAACACCATCAAGCAAAACAAATTTCCACATTAGTCACATCCAAAAAAGTATGCCATTCTGCAATCTTATTCCTGCCACCTGATTGTAGAAACAACTCTGTGAAGAGGTAGGTTGTTAACATGCTTCATAAAAGACTTCTGGAGTTATGACTATTCAGTGTTTGTTGAGAGTTCTGAGGTTTTTACTTCAGCTGAAGTATACAAAATTATTTTAAATCTCTGAAACTTTGTTTCAAATGAATTTCTTATAAAGAATATATTGTTGAACTATACTTTCTAATCCATTCTTCTATCATCTTCTCTTATATAATTGAGTTCATCTCATCTACATTCACAGTTATGATCATTTAAAGGTATATTTCCCTCCATTCTATTTCCTTATAAATTCTTATAATTTTTTGGTCTTCATTTTCCTTCTTCTCTTTCTTAAAAAGACAGTGACAAAAGAGAACAAATGTACTCAACATCAATCTGTAGATTTGATGCAACCTGATTTAGTTCTATTGCCCCTCTTCTTTATCCCTTATTTAGAGCCTTATTACAGGTTCTTATTCTTTCTCTCTTTTTTAACCTCTATTTGAGATTTACATTGCTTAGAGAACATCTATTTTTGCTTAGAACTAATATCCCCCTTAACCTACCCTATCTCTCATATTCCCCCTCTTCCTTCTCATTTTCTTTCCTATTTCCCTGCAGAATAAAATACAAATCTATACTCAGCTATGTAAGTATTCTTCTTTTCTTTAACCAGTTCATATGAGTTTCTTTGAAATATATCCTGGTCTATTCCTCAAGACCCTTGTATAGGGATGTCATGATTTTAGATTTAAATTAGAAGATTTGTAATCTTCTAATATATAATTATATATACTTCTTTGTATAATTTGCCCAACTTCCTCTCCATTTCCCCCTACCACATTTCTCTTCCTCTTTCTATTTTTCTTAAGATCATCTAAACAAAATCCAGTCATAGGCATTCTGTTTTACTAGATTAAATCTAGGAACTCTGATAATGATAGACTTCTATATATACACATGCACACAAATACACATACACACATTGTTTCCATTCTTATATGGGGAGATGAAATCTCCCCACATAAAAATGAAAATAATTTCTTTGTTTAGTCCCTTATAGTTGTTCATATTTCCCCTTTTGTTCCTCATGACAGCAGAATTAGTATTTCTAGGTTCTTGCACAGCTCTGGTCTTTTTTTTTTTCTTGGAAGTCTTAGATTTCATTTAAATTCATTATTTTACTTGTAGGATTATACTTACATTTTATGCATAAGTTATTCTTGATTTGTAAACCTAGGTCATTTTTCTACTAAAATATATTTTAAGCTCTTCACTCTTATCCTAGTGGTTTTATTAATCATGGCTGATCCTAACTGTTGCTCCTTGGTAACTGAATTGTTTCCTTCTAGCTACCTGCAATATATTTTTTCTTTGACCTGAAGAACTCTGGATTTTTTCCCTAAAATGTTCCTGGGAGTTTTCATTTTGGGATTTCTTTCAGGAGATAACTGACAAATTCTTTGTATTTCTGCTTTGCCCTCTGGTTCTAAGAAATCTGGACAGTTTTTTCATGATATCTTGAAATATTGTGTCTAGTTTCCTTCTTTTGGTCATGACTTTGAGATAGTCCTTTGATTTAATTTTTAAAAAACTTATCTTTTGTCTTAGAATGAATGCTATGTAGTGGTTTCTATGCAATGGGGGTCAAGTGACTTGCCCAGGGTCACACAACTAGGAAATATCTGAGTCCATATTTGAACCTAAGACCTCTCATCTCTAGTCCTAGCTCTCAATCCACTGAGCTACCTAGCTACCCCCAAACCCATTGATTCTTAAAATTATCTCTGTTCAATATGTTTTGTAGATTGGTTGGTTTTCCCAAGATACATAATTTGTATTTTCTTCTTTTTTAAGCCTTTGGACTATTTTTTTTTTAATTTTTTGTTTCATGGCATCATTATCTTCTATTTGGTTCATTCTAGTCTTATAGAATTTGTTGCTTGGACAAGGTCTTATTTCTCTTTTTTCAATCTGTTAATTCTCTTTCCAATTCTTTCTTGCATTAGTAATATACTTTGGGATATTATTTAAAAACCAAATGAGAATGTTAGATAAAAATGCAAGAAACATTAACTGTTGCCATTTTGTCATCTTTGCCAATTACAGGGTATGAGTTGAAAACTCAAAGATGTTTTAATGTGTAGTTCTATTATTAATGATTTGGAACATTCTTTCATGTGTTTGTGAATACTTTGCAATGTTTAAGAACTGTTTATTCTTATCCTTTAATTATTTGGAATGGAAAGGGGTGAAAGGAGAGAGAGAGAGAGAGAGAGAGAGAGAGAGAGAGAGAGAGAGAGAGAGAGAGAGAGAGAGAGAGAGAAGGGGGGGGGGGAGAATTTTCAATGCATTTTGAATTCCAATCCCTGATCAGAGAAATATAATATGAAGATTTTTTCCCATTCAACAACTTCATTTCTAATCCTAGATGCATTCATTTTGTCTGTGCAGAATCTTTTCACGTTCAAATAATCAAAGGTATCTGTTTTACCCTTTTTAACTGCCTCTATAGAATATTATTTTGCATTAAGAAAACACCTATTCACAGATGAAAGAGGTATATGATCTGTTTCTCATCTAATTTTTTTAAAGTATGATCCTTAATATTAATGATTAAGGTTATATGTCCAGTGTTAGGGAATATGACATAAGGTGTTAGTTTATGCCTAATTTCTACCAGACTACTTTCTAGTTTTTCTGGTAACTGTTATCAAATAAGTTTTTCTAGGTAATTTATGTTTTCCATTCCATCAAATACTGGGTTATTGAGTTTTCATAGCATTTTCATTTTTAAATTTTGCTTAACTCAATTCATCTCTCCAAGCAATTTTTATTTAACTTGTGCCTAAGCTGAGATTTTGCTTTGGAGTCATTCTCTGATTCTCATTTTATTTCTGATAGCTCTTTGTGATGGGATTCTTCTGTTGTTTCCTCATTCTTCCAGCCATCCAGTCTAAACGTATATCCTCTTTGGTCCTTCTGCTACTTTCTGGGGAGCACTTAATTATTTTGTTATTCCAAGATCTCAGGGACAACTTGAGCTGTGGATCTGCAAATTTTCAGTATTCCACAAGTAATCTAATCCATCAAAACATATGTGGTCTTGACCCTGGTTGAAAGCTCCAGTAGTCCTCTGAATTCATCTATAAGCCAAATATAAAGCTCTGCAAGCTCACTTTGGATCTGAGATTCCTGCCCTTGATTATTCTTTTTCAGGCTTCAGACTGAGCTAGAGTCTGGAACTGAGATCTCCATTCTACCTATTACTATACTTCTGGGAACTTCTTACTTGGGAAATCTGAGACTTGAATCATGGACTTGACTAGGAAGGGTGAGTATTGATTAATAGTCTCCCCCCACCACCACCACCACCACCACCTTTCTTTTTAAGTGTGGATTCCTAGCAAATTGTGAAGTCTAGGAAAAATTATGAAGCTAGTAAAAATTTGCCTTAATTACATCTACCCTCCTTTTCCTTCAAACTATTACTGTATTATGTTCCTTTCTTCTGCTATTCTTGGTCTTACACTTTCTATTCTTTCCTTTCCTCTATGAAAACCTCTCAGGAAAGGGTCTGTTCCCAATTATTTATACCTCATACTATTTGGCCAGGGGGTGACATCTCTTGAGGGGTTCTGTGCTTCTGCTGGAAGCTAATAGTGCTACTGTTTGGATATGAAATCAGAAGAACAGAATAAACTGAGAATAAAATAAGTGTGGAACAATAGCACAGTCTTAAATTTAAAAGATAAGGTCAATAACCCAGACTTTCCAGCCCTAAACTGTGTCTTAGAGATGAAACTGTGTACTAGCCTTCCTTACCCTACAGTGGTACAGTGAGGTTTGAATGAGATAAAGTACATGTTAAGATAGAAGAGTGGATTTGAATTTAAGTGAAGCTATAAGTATTCTTACTACCACCAACTTCATTTCTGGATGTTACAGTCAGTGTCACTCTCCTGCTTGAGGTCATGATGTCTCAGTTGGCATCTTAATCCATTTCCAAACTAGCTCAAGCAAGTTTTCCCTCAGGGCTAAGTCCCTCTTAAGATTTCTCCTGGTCCTCTGGCAGCTCTTCTAGCTCTTTGAGATTTCACAAGGTCCTATATCAAAAGAAAAAAAGAGAAAGAAGAGGTGGCCCCATCTCAGACTTAGTGGCCATGCCTTCATGGGCCTTCCTGGTCAGGGAAAGAGCACTGTGCCCATCTTAACCCCCAAACAGCACTTCAAAGCTTAGAGAATCATGGACAGCAGGATGGAGAGAGAATTCCATTCTTCCAGATAGTGTATTTTGTATGACACATGATTCTGGCTCAACAACCAACCAAGAAGTTTTTCTTCAACACTCAGTAAGCAGAGAGGAAACAACCTGCACATGCTCTAGACTGGAGAACTCTCTGTTACCCATTTAGATATCATGTGCTTCCAGAAACAGGGTTACCCAAACCCCAGCACAGGTTGGCAAGAGGCAGAGTTTGAAACTATCCCCAGGAATGGGCCTCATTGGTCAGTCCCCCATTATATATCTATTACATAGTCATCATTTACTATAGAAATATAACCTATCAGTCCTATCGATGTCATTCTAATTGTTACATTCAGAGCCTACCTACCAGCTGTCTCTGTGCCTGACTGTTCTCCTTTTGTGCAAATACTCAGTTCCCATGTGGTGGTTTGTTGGACCAACATTGCATCTGCAATGTGTTTCTCCATCATCTCTTTCTTTGCTGGGTTTTAATCATAATTCATTCATCCAAATGAGCAACAAAACCACCTAACATGCTTCCATGCTCCTCCTCCCCCCAAAAGGTCTAAGAATTATCTGAGTCTATTACAAAATATCTAGCTAAAAAGAAGAGTTGATATGCATCAAGCAGACCACGTGGAAAACCTCCTCTATGAAAAAGCAATCAGAATTACATAAACTGGAACATCAGTTGCTGCTATTATTGGAAATGAGGATCTTGAACCAGTTAATATTATCTCTAATTTGTTTCAGAGAAAACAAGAACAAAGTATTTCTTCTGTATCAGTCTTCATCTTTATATTCACCTCAAATTACTTATTTAATGTTCTGGACAAGGAGAAAATGAGGGAAACTTGTTATAAGATACGGCAGATACTAGCTCTCAGGAATCAAGTGATGAACCATCAAATCCATTGTTATTACTGAAGTGGGAGGGAAAAAATGGTACAAATTCATACTGAAGAAAAATGTCTTCTGCTTATTTTCTTACTTTCTGCCCTTCCTACTAACAGTTTTCCAACACATACATACATGCACACATATAAGATTTAAATTAATATCCAATAACTCCAAATATTATACTTTATAAGATTTATTAATAACCACTTGAAGTAAAAAAATAAAAAGAACAAAAGTAAAAACCTGAATAAAGAAAAATTTTCCCAGCTGTCTTTGCAAACAAAAAGAGTGAGGGTAGGGTCACACAAAACTTTACCTCCAAAGCATAAGGACATAACGTGAGAACAAAAATGGGATGTTGGGATTTAGAGGTCTGGGAAGCAAATCCTAATTATACACACTTCGGTATATATTCAGCTATTATCTGTGAAATAGACAATAAGAGAGAAAAGAAGTTAGCCAACAACAATAAGGATCACATCTGTGGTAATCACAAGGAAGTTGGCTTTGGAATGCATTTGACTGACATTTTAGTGACCAAGTTACCTCCCTAATTTATTAAGATAATATTGCATAAACCATGAGAGGTATGAAAAGTTTTTGGTTTTTTATTTCCTCAAAGCTGAGCATAATGCCTGCTACGTATTATGAGCCTAATAAATGCATGTTGATTGATTGATTGAAGGAAAGAACAATCATTTTTATGGTCTCTTTTCAAACCTCATGCTTCTTGATCTTTCTCTATGCAAGATGGAAAAGTCATTAGATTTCACAACTGCTTGATCATTAGAAACTTTAGAAAGAGCCATTTCAATTGAATGATGAGGGCAGAAGCCAGGCTGTACAGAATTTAAGAGAAATAGGTGAAAGGAAATGAAAGTGCTGGATGAAGGTGGCTTTTCCAGGAGTTTCGCCAAGAAAAGAGATATTGGGCAATAGCTAGTGGGTTCTATTGAGGGATATTTTTTTTTTAAGATAGGAGACTAGGGTGTGTTTTTTTGGTAGTAAAGAAAAAACCAATAGAAAAAAAAAACAAAATTAAAGATAAGACAGAAGAGGCAGTGTTTCTTAGGAGAAAGGAGAAGATTGTTCTGCTGGCCCCTTCAGGTCAAGTTCTAATAAGGGTTAAAGCCCCAGCATGGGGGCAAGGTACCAGGAGCTTGTCAATCCCTCATCCCTGCTATTTTCCAAGAAGAATTGATAGTGCTGGCCTGATAGGAAAGATGTTTCCTACTCAGCAAGTCAATTTTTCAGCAAGTGTGTTCACTTTTCAAGAGGAATCCAAACCACAAAGGATACTACTACATGTCAGAAAAGCACTATGGAGGACTCCGTCAGAGAGTTTGGCATTCACCACAATGTTGGAATAATGCCATGATGTTAACCCTGCATTCACTTTGGGGTTTTTTTTAAACCTTTGCCTTATAAATTAGAATGGATACCAAGTATTGATTCTAAGGCAGATGAGTGATAAAGCCTAGACAATTGTGGTTAAGTGACTTGCCCAGGATCATAGATTTAGGAAGCATCTGAGGCCAGAATTGGACCCAGGTCCTGGTGTTCTATCCATTTATCTACCTAGATGCCTCCAAATTCTTTTATTTCTAAAGGGAACTATCATATTTTATTTATTATCTATATTTGTTGATGGATTTCTAGATGTTATTTGAATACCTTGAGTATTTTCTGTCTTTTAACTTCTGTGAGACCTTTAGGTACGTTTAGGTGTTTCCTCCAATACTTTATGTGATCCTGCTTTTCTTTTCAACTTCTGAATTTTCTGTGGAATACAATAAAGGCTGGGACTCCGTTACCCACATTTGGAGAATCCCGTTTACAATATATATTTAAAGATTTTCCCAGAGGAAATTCTGGATGGAGGCAATAAATCAAAGATAATTTGACTTTTTCAGATCAGCCTTTAAGATCCAATCCTACCCATGAAAGCTGAGAATCTTGACCATGGATTCCATGGAGTCCCAAAGAATACTTTAAAAATATGGATAGTTGGTTTTCAATTAAGTAGCAATAAACATGTTAGTAGTCAGTTTAATGACCCATAGACAAACTATTTCTTTCTTCTGACTATTAGAAACCCTAGTTCAAAGCACAGTTCATAGGTACTCCAAATAAAGCCTCTCCTGAATTCCATAATAATCAGTGTCTCTTCCTCTTGAAAATACAGTATCCCTTCCATGAGGGTTAGGGACACAATATTCCCCCTGGGATCTGGAAAATCTGCATAGCTTTTTGGCCTTCCTTTCATACCATAAAAAAACATGTTTTTTTTTCTTTTTCTTATATGGGGTGTATAAAGCACCTTATGATAAAATTATATATAATGGCACATATATTTTATGTATTTATAAGTTACTAAACTTTTAAAGATATCTTTATGTATGTATATATATATATATATACATATAAGATGTCTTTGTGTATCATCTTATGTCTTCCATGGTTTTTTCTACACAAACTTTAACTTTTTGCTTATTTTAACTTTAAAAAATAAGTTGCGTATATTTATGGTAGTAAAAGATAAAATATGTTGATATTGTGTATTACTCTACATATATCTTATGCATTTTTGAGTTTTTAAATTTCTCCTGTCATCTGTTGGCCTTCACATATCATGTGTAGCTTCCACGAAATTTCCAAAAATTTACCACCTAATCAGATATTATGCCAACCCGTTATATATCAAAACTGTAATGGGAAAAGTTGTAATGTAGAAAGGACACCTGTACATTCCTTTACCTTATAACATTGCATATTTTAATGTTAATTATCTGGGAACCCTTGCCTCAGTAGAACATAAGTTCATCAAGGGCAGGAAGTACTAAGCAAGTACTAAGGTTGTTCAGGGGGGTTGGCGGGGGGCAGGGGGGAGATGGCATCAGATTGGACAAGATCCTGTTTTCAGAATCTAAAATAACCCCACCAAACAGAGTGGTGACTTCTCCAATACTATCTCATTAAATAAATCAATAAAAAGTGATTATTTCTAAAAATGACAAGTATCTCATTCTTACAGGTATAAAGCCCCCTTCTCATCCAAGACTCCTGACAATATAATATCCACCATAGCAACATTGGAAAAGCTACAAGCAAAGAAAAAAATTGCAATAATCCAATCTGGCACTAACAAAAGCAGGCAAGTCTGTTTCCAGATCCACAGGAGTCAAGTAGGATTTCTTCCTTTCTATATTTCAAAGATAATAAAGAGCTGTTTTAACGGCATTTTTTTCACATTCATAAAAGGAAAACTGTGAATCCAAAGAGAGGGAAAAGGAGACCAAATTTCTCCCATATGGACAAACAAAAATCAAAATTCTCTCACTGTATTCTGTGAAAGGCAGGTTTGGGGTTCATTTTTGCAACCAAGAATCAAACAACTCTCTTCCCCACCTCTTTACCCCTTTCTCGGTCTGGCTTTTGTCTGCTGAAAGTCATCTGGATTTGACAATACAACAATACAGTTGGGGTAAGGGGAGGGGGGGACAACAGAACCGCTACCTAGCATTATGAAGCCACAGATGCATAAAGTTGCCCATTATCTGCAAACAAAGTGTAGCTCCTCAGGAATGACTCCTCAGGGCCACTCATGTACGACAAATGAGAAAGAGATACCACCAAGCTGGGCAGCAGGAGGAACAGGTGTAACATGATAGTCAAGCACCACCAGTACCAAGGTGAACCTGGTCACTCTGATGAGCTTTAAATAAAGCAAACAGTGCTTGGAAGGTCCGTGCCAATTTCGAAGTGAGAAATGCTCCTGAATTTTTATTATTCATCTCGACCCCCAAGTGTATACTACGTGGAATAATAAGTAGCATGTGCCAAAACAAAGAGCAAAGCCCTTGCCCTGAAGAGTCTGCAATCTGAAGGTACATTTGGGTACAGTTAAACTCCAGCAATCCAACAAAGCGGAAAATAAATACGCTACAGACAAGTGTGGGGTTTGAGAGCTATGCTAAACATGCCAATACTTGCTGGAGCACCACAGAGGATTTCTAGGAGAGATAGAAGTGTGACACTGACTACCATGATCCTCACTGCCTAGTTTTCACTATTCCCCCCCAGGTTCTGTTGTACCCTTTTAAGAGAACTTGGGGAGTGTCAGGCTCTCAGCAATTAGTTCCAGCTGCCCCCTATAATGGTGCTTCTCTGGGTGTAAAGTGTGACCCCCTTCACCCAAATTCCATTTACCCATAGTCAAATTAACTTTACATAGAAATATTTACTTCAAAAGGTACAATCACAAATATACAAACTTATTCTTCGAACATGCAGAAGGCATAACTCCACACGCACATCTTCACACCACTTCCGTCTCTGGGGAGGCTCAAGTTGAGATGCCATAGCATGTTTCTCAAGGCTTCCATGCCTGGTGGCATCACCCTGCCTGTAGTCTTGGTTCCAATGTCATCACAGCTTGAACTCCTGAGTCCTGTGAGGATCATCTCCAACACTTGAAATGGAGGAAGAGAAACAACACAAAACAAAATACAAATGCCCTCCATAACCATTTCTCAAAGACAAGAGTGTAGTGAAAAGAAAATCTTCCCACTCTCATTGGTTCAGTTCATGTCTTTATCATCTAGAAAAGCAGAAAGAATGAATGGTGCAGTTTGCCAGTTTTAAAGATGCCAGCAGTCAATCAATGGAGGCTACACTCACCCATATGATAAGGGATGCAGAGTCCCTTTTAGACAATCTGGACATGCTCAAAAGGCACAGAAAACCACAGATAATGGAAAGAAGGGATGGAGGGGAAAAGAAAAGAAAGAAGGAGGAAGAAAGAGAGGGTAAGAAGGAAGAAAGAGGGGGAAGGGAGGAAGAAAGAGAAGGAAGGAAGGAAGAAAGGGAAGGAAGGAAGGAAGAAAGGGAAGGAAGGAAGGAAGGAAGGAAGGGAAGGAAGGAAGGAAGGAAGGAAGGAAGGAAGGAAGGAAGGAAGGAAGGAAGGAAGGAAGGAAGGAAGGAAGGAAGGAAGGAAGGAAGGAAGGAAGGAAGGAAGGAAGAGAGCAAGAAAATAAAATTTTAAAACTTTAGTGGGAAATTCCAAAATTACTTTTGACTATGTTGGGGGGGGGGGGGGAGTAGGGTTGTTGCTAAGTACTCTGAGCGGATCAGTCCAGGGATGTTCCAGGATGGCATGTTTATTCTTGGCCAGACCTAAGAAGAGGTCAACACATGGTTTCAAACCATTGGATGATAAGCCTTCCTTAAATTTTTAACACCTAATAATACCCAAAAACAATGTCCTTTGAGAGAAAATGGACATTTCTTGACTGGAAAAGACAGAGTTTGTCTATGTTGAAACCCGTCATTAGGAAAGCAAGGACTTTGAGCATAACAGTTTTACAATGTGGAAAAGAAGGAAATGTTATAAGACCCTCAAACAATCTGGCTGTCATTTCTACTCTGTGCCTCTTTCTTTAGGAAAAAGTCCCTTAGGAAAGCCCCTCTTCTTGTTCATATCCCAAGGCCACCACAAGCAAAAGGTTGCTCATCAAGTGAGTTCTGACAGAACAATCCCAGAGAAATGAAGGGAGGTCAAATTGTTCTTTATCTTTACTAGACATTTAAATGATGGGAAGGAAGACATCCCTCTAAATCATTTCTTGTTGTTCCTGCTCAGTACAGTTCAAAAGCAGTCAATTAATGATGCCTCCTTCAGAGTAGTAATGAACCCCAAGTGAGATATGGACTCTTCAACCCCAATTATTTTTATTTGGGTTTTTTAAATCTATTTTATTCTATATTCAATTCCAAATTCTCTCCCACTCCCTGCCCATTAAGAAGGCAAGAAACACACACCCACTGGAAATATGAAGCCATGCAAAATAAATTTCTGCATTAGCCATGCCCCCCCCAAAAAAGGGGGGTAAAGAAAGTAATGTATGTGCTTCTATCTGCATGGTGAGTCAATCAGTTCTTTTTCTGAAAATGGATAGAATTTTTCATCATGAGTCCTTTGGAATTATGGTCAGTCAGGGTTATTAAATCTTACCAGTTGGTTATCTTTACTATATGCTGTTATTTTAAAATTGTCCTCCTGGTTCTGCTCACTTCACTTTGCATAAGTTCATACAAGTCTTCCCAGGTTTTCTGAAATCATTCCCTTTATTATTTTTTAAAGTACAATACTATCCCATCACATTCATATGCCATAACTTCTTCAGCCATTTCCTGATTGATGGGCATCTCCTCAGTTTCCAATTCTTTGCCACTACAAAAAGAAAGGCCATTTTTGTACATGAGTCTTTTCCCTCTTTCCTTGATATCTTTGAGGAATAAACCTGGTAGCAGTATTATTGCTGTTGGTTACAGACCATAAAACTACCACTGCTTTGGATTATATTCTCAAACCACCCAACTCCTGAGAAAGATCTCTTCAACTTTCCCACCATGTAAGTCCTTAGTTCCAAGACAGTAACTCAAAACTGCTGCTATTTTTGGAACATTAGTCTCTAGTGCTTTACTTGTGCTAGAAAGGGGAAACAAAAGCAAGGAAACCCAGGAACTTGCCTCTTTCACTGATTAACCTTCAATTGGGATCCCTCCAAAATCTCCATCGCCTGTTCCTCAGCTTATTCCACCACTCCTCCATTTGAGAAAAATTCAACACTTTTCTTGGGAGGGAGGAGGTAGGGGGTAGAAAAGAAAAACTTGGAATGATGGGCAAAAGATTAATAGTAAAAGACAATCTCTGGTTGCCAGTCAGAGTCAAACTGACATTATGATGGTGCCTTGATCATGATATGGTGATATATAAACTATTCCTATATATAACCCTACTTTCATTTTTAACTGTTGCATGATCCCTTACTTTTCACTTTCCACGATTTTCTTAGCCTATATTTAATGTAAATACAAATAATTTATTAAAATATTTATAACAAAATGTAAATTATAAAATGATTGTACTTAACTACTAGACCTATTATTTCAATGATATTGGAAATTCCAAGATGAGGAAAACCCTTATACCTATGCAAACTACCATTGATATTCTCAGAAGAGTTACCTCAAACAATGAGAAGCTATGTAACTTACCCAGAGCCATACACCCCATATATGTCAGGGGTGAACTGAGGACAGTAATCTATCCACTATGCTACCTTTCCCCAAACACACAATAAAATAACCTACATAAATATTTATTTATAAGAATAATTTATAATTGTTATATTTTACATGTAAATAATAACTAATATTGTTAGTTGAGTAGGATTTATTAAGTGCCTAATATAATACTGGCTTCGTGCTAAACTAAGAAGTATCTGAATCCAGATTTGAATTCAGGACTTCCCATCCCTAGGCCTGGCTCTCTATCCACTAAGCCACTTAGATATCCTCAAAATATTAATTTGTAGTTTATTATCCTTAACTCTAACTCCTTCATAAGTGCAGTTATTTTATTTTCCTAGATCAAAGAATGAAATTTAGGTTCTTACACTGATTTATTTAGATCATTCATTTTTTCCAGAAAAAAAGTACCAAAAATGCAAATTTCAAGAGATCATTTTTGTTATAAAATGAATTTTCTTTATTATCATTTAAATACTCTTTGAAGTACCTTGACAGGAGGAAGTCAAGATGTTTCACAATAATATTGACGTATGTAGATCCTTCCTCATAGATCTGAAGAGAGTGGTTGATTGGGAAGTGTCCAACAGAACTAGATTTCCAAAGGGCTGAAATTTTAACTTATGCTTATAAGTCTGAGTTTCTTCCTTATTGTCAACTGAGCTCCTTCCACAAAGAGTCCAATGCAAGTCTCCACTATTGTATCACTTCCATTTTGAAGAATCCAACAATTATGCTGAAATTTATCTTATGTGCCATCTTCATCATCAGGATTACAGAAACAACAAGTCCTTCCCCTATCATCACTGTTCACCATTTATACTGCATACCTAATTCAAAATTAATTATTATTAATATATAATTGATATGTTAATTATTATACATTAATAACTTAATTAATTATGCTTCCCCAACAGCTAGGTGGCCTAGTGGATAGAGTGCTAGCCTGGAATCAGCCAAACTCATTTCTGGGAGTTCAAATTTGACCCCAGACATATATTTGCTTTATGACCCTGGGCATGTCACTTACCCCATTTGCCTCGTTTCCTCATCGGTAAAATTAGCTGGAGAAGGAAATGGCAAAGCACTCCAGGATCTTTGTCAAGAAGACCCCAAATGGGGTTTTAAAGTCAGACATGGTTGAAAAATGGCTGAACAAAACCAAAAATACATTCTCAACTAATCTGTCACTTTATCCTCTTGAAATGTAAAATGGGAAGATTTCAGATGCTCAATTAATTGATAAAGGTCTACAAAAATATAGACAAATTCTCCTTGAGTGAGCTGCCAGACAGTTTTTGAAGTTGCTTTGCATATGATTTCCCAAACATCATTTCAACCACATCAAGAAACTGCATAGAGGACTAATATTCTTTCTATCAAATGTCTTTTACAATAAGTAATTCTATAATCACGTTCATATGACATGAACAATCTTTCTGATGTCACAGATGTAGTTTTTGAAAAAGTTTGTTTTTGCCTATTAAAAGGATCTCATTTTCTATGGAAAAATTCTCGTCTTGCCAATGTATTCTGCATGTGTGCTTTCAAGCTGTCATTTCAATTTATTAGACTTCTTGCTATCTGCAACTAAAGTATTTGTGCAAAACAAGAACATTGGTCTTTCTTAGCTATCAATAACAATTTGTGAATCCCAATGATTAATATTGGATCATATTTTCTGGATTTATGTTTTGACTTTGTGCTTCTGTATTTCTGCTACTTTAAATTCTCTGTTATCTTTGCTCATACAATCTTCAGCTGAACTTCCATCTTCAAAATGGTTACATACATATCATGAAGTAATTGTAGTTCACTTTTAAAATCTGGAGATAAATTTAAGACAAATTTAAGTAAATTACATCAATTTTTCTATATTTAATCTCAACTTAAATGTTTTTAAAAGTTGTGGGTTGTATTTTTAAATCAGCTTATTATACTACAAATATTATGGTTCTTTTTCACTCTATTACAAAAATGAATAATATGGAAATGTGATTGGAGTGATAATAGATGTATAACCCAGTGGAATTGCTTGTCAGCTCCAGGAAAGGGGAGGGAAGAGAGGAGGAAGAGAACATGAATCATGTAACCACTGAAAAATCCTTTAAAGAAAGAAAATTTTATATATATATATATATATATATATATATATATATATATATATATATAATGGTTCTTTTAACTTCTAGATAAACATTAATTAACTTCTAGCAGATATACCTAGGAAGTTAGAAGGCACAATGAATAGACAGTAGGACTTAAAGTCATAAGGCTTAAGTTTGAAGCCTGCTTCAGGTACTTTCTCTGTGACCATGGACAAGTCACTTAACTTCTCTGTGACTTAGTTTCCTCATCTGTAAAATGGCAGTCATAATAGTCTCTATCTCTCAGGATTGATGTGACAGTCAAATAGGTTAATAGATTAAAAAGATTTTGCAAATCTTAAAGTTATGTGTATGTATTTGTATACATAAGCTATTTATTGTAATATTTATAATGTTATCATATTATTGATTATAATTAATAACATGTTATTTGTCATTATTGTTAATCATTTTTATTAGCTGATGCTAGCAGTGACAAGTGCCAGATTACACCAAAAAACCAATTTAGCATATGGCATCCAACTGATATTCAACCCTGTTAGCATATACCATATTAAATAATTATCACATTGCATCCACAGTCAGTTTTAGCAAATTTGCTATATCAGCCTTACTCTTGTTGATTTTTATTTGAACTTTGTTGTTGTTGTTTTAAGTTGGATGCATTTAAGTAGGAGATGTACCAAGAACTAACCAATAATTTTGGTCATTATTCTGTACTTCTCCTGAGACATCTGCATACCCCAAGTCCTGTGAAGTGCATTCTACAGTTGGAAAACTTTGCCATATTGGGTACTGAAGTGAATTAAGTCAGTATCTTCATTGGAACTGGCACACTGTTTAAACCCTGACCATGTTCCTCCCATTTGTGAAAGAACTGAAAAGCAAGAGGAAAACAGAAAGACAAAGAAACAGACAAAGGCAAAGAGTTGCTATAAGTCTCTGAAAACAAAGATCCACCTGGGTCAGTATGTGACCTGTGAATGTGGGTCTCTATTGTTTGTCTTTGTTCTTTCTTGCTTTCCAATGGAGTATTAGAGACAACCAGGGTCTTTTGACCTTGGGAACCACCAAAAGTCTGGATGTTGCAGAACATCTGTGAAGAGCAAAGTCCTGAGTGACCCATTTGACCCAAAATAGACCAAAAGAACCAAAAGGGAAGAGAGGGATCAATAGTAATTTATTCACTGACTACACTGCATTTCAGACTAAACATGGGATAATGGTTTATAAACAATTCATTAAGTTGGAGCCCACTCTCCCCAGAGACAAAGTCATTATGAGAGAGAGAGGGTATGCTCCTAGATGTTAAGGGGAAAATGTTGCTAAATTCTGTTCTTGATATATAGCCTCAGTAAATATATTTTTGTAAAGCTGATTGTTTAACCCTAATCACTGATGATATTGCAAAGAACATGCCAGAATGGGGACCCAAGCTGATAACATTAGAGAAAAGAAACCTCCAATCTCTCAAGTTAAAACCCTAAGGTGAAGGTTTAGTAGCAAGCAATTCTTTGGGAAAGTGAGATCAAGATTTAACTACAAATGTATGATACACATTTGTTTGGATTGATGTCATTGCTCATTAAGAGAACAGACATTAGCTTCTAGTTCTCATTGGGGAAAATATATCTGAGTATATCTTGGACAAATAATGATCAGTGTAATCAGAGGGAAAAGATCAGAAGGCAAAGATAAATATTTCTTATTCTCTCTCATGTATAAAATATAGGATGTCTTCAGCTTATCCAGAGATCTAATGGCAATATACCCATAATACCATGCAGAACCCTCATGTGGAATTACTGGAGTAGGGCTCTGTGTGCCAAAGCTCCTAAGATTGAGGAAAGCTTCACAATTTTATGAGCAGGGTGTCCCCCATAGCTACATGGCTGATCCCCAGTAGTCAAGAGAGCCTAAAGTCTCTTCTACATCTTTTTTTTTCTCTGACTTCCTAAGAAAATCTCCAAATTAGTTACCCAATTCACGTTAGCTTTACCTATTTGTCCAGCACTATAATAGAAACTAGACATACAAAGGCAAAATTTAAATAATTCCTGTCCTCACAGAAATTAAATTATGTTAAATATCCTGTTCCCTTTATGCAAACTAGGATTAATGATAGACTGTTGTTCTCAAATAAAAAGTGAAAAAATACAGGACCTTCTTGAAGAGCCACCCAGATCCTCTAAAAAACTTTTCAGTGTAAAAAAATTACAAAGAAAAATAATGTGTAAATACTTTAAAACGCTGATCGACACAATGATAAACCATAAGTCCAAATGATAACAATGAAACTTGCCACTTAAAATGTTGAAAAAAAACACATAGTTTTGGATACATCTAATATGGGAATTTATTTCTTCACACTCTGCAGTTATGTATTAAAAACTTTATTTTTCATATTTATTTGCTTTTATTTGCTGGCATTGTGTAGGAGGCATAGTAATGAGAGGAATAAATTAATTTTCAAATGGTTACCTTAAAAAATAATGACTGAAACAAAAAGAAGCGATGTTTGTTTTCAGTCTAAAGATTAGTTTGCAGTGAACTACAAAAATCATTTTTGTGTTTGAAAATTCATCTGCTTTGAATCATTTCACTGTCTGACCTTTCTGAGGCTATCTATAATTTAGCTAAAGTAAGTTTGTAGCTATTTAAAAGTTCATGTCAATGTAAATCACTGTGGAACTTGGGGTTCAGCATAGAATGGAGGAATGAAAGAAGATAGAATACAGTTAAAGGGATTGTTCATTTTTGTGGCTGTTGTCAGTAAGTAGTTGTCATCTAATAAATGCTTATTCCTTTCCCTTCTGTTGATAATGACTAAGAAGCAGATGTTTGGTACAGAGGATAGAGTGCTGGACATGGAGTCAGAAAGATCTGAGTTCAAATTTAGTCTCAGACACCTACTAGCTTTCTGACCTTAGACAAGTCACTTAACTTTGTCTGCACAGTTACCTCATCTATAAAATGAGCTGGAGAAGGAAATGTCAAACCATTTCAGTATCTTTGCTGATCCCCAAATGGGGTCACAAAGAGCTAGAAATGGCCAAACAACAATGATGCCTTTAATTTATATGGCTCTTTTAAAACTACAAAGTGCTTTACATATATTATTTCATTTGAGCTTCACACCTACCCTAAAAGGAAGATCCTATAGGTTATTAGAACGTAGGCATAGAAAGAGTGTTACTTTCCCATAGTTACATAGCTAATAAGTGTCTGAGGTGAAAACTGAAACCAGATTTAGGCATCAGGTGGCATTCTGGACAGTGTGCTGGACTTGGAGTCAGGAAGACCTGGTTTCAAATTCTGACACACTAACTAGCTCTCTGACCTTGGGCAAGTCATTCAACCTTTGCTTCCGTTTCTTCATCTATAAAAATAAAGATAATACTAATAGCTATCTCATGATGTTGTTATGAAAACTAAATAAGATAATATATGGAAAGCACATTATAAATCTTAAATCCCTATGTAAATGCTGGATATTATTATTATCATCCAAGTCACCATCTTCCATATTTGAGCCAAATTCATATTAATGTACATATATCTATTGTATACTTGATCTATGGCAAAACAAACGTTAAAAACAAAAGAAAGCATTCAGTCATCTCATATTGGATTCAAATTGACAAATCTCTATTGCCTAGGAATACAGAAGAAAGATGGAGGTTGGAGGAGGTTATCTTTTGAAAATGTGCCAATAGATCATTTGGGGGAATCTACCTAGAAGGTTAGATTATAGAAGACCAGACACAGTTTATCTGCATGTGTCTTTTTTTCATGTACCAAATAGAGATAATATTATCAGTTCTATGAACTTCCTGGAGCTATCACAAGTATCAAATGAATTTGCAAGTGCTCTAAAAGGTGAAAATCACACAAATTCAAAATATGTTTTGTTAAGGTAGCAATTTAGGGGTAGGGGGACTGGATCTATTATTTCACTGTGGTAAGGAACTCTTGAGAAAGGAAGCTTTTCCTACAATACAAATGGGTCAACTGTCCAATTTATAATGTGAGATGTTCCTTGAGCAATGAAGGTTAAAGGATTTGCCAGGGCTTACAAAACCAGTAACTGTCAGAAATGGGAATAGAGGGAAACTAGGTCTTCCTGATTCCAACATCTGGTCTCTATGCACTACAACAACCTGCCTCTTAGTTATTTTAGATGTTGCAAAAACATCCATCTTCCATTCCTTTGCCTGGTCTCATTAATGTAACTTGTTCCATCAATGGAGCAGATCATAATCCTTCCACCACTTCCATCTAATGATTATTGCCCATGATTTTCCACAAGTCCTTCTTAGAGACCTGACCCATTGATTTTCTGTTGGTTCTTTCCACAATGAATAGAGACCAGAGTAGTGGTTGGACTCCCCATTTGGTATCTCTAATTTTCCCATTCTTTTTCTGCCTGGGTGCTCCTAGAAGATGCAACATAATACAGGGTAAAGAGCTCTAAATTTAGAGTTGAGGGACCTAGGTTCCAACACTAGCTCTGCTACTTACCATATGACCAAAGACAAGCCATTTTCTTTCCTAGTTAGGCATTTCCATTCTTTAATTTTATCTGTAAAACTGGTTCTTAGGAATAGGCTATGTTTTATGCCCCTTCCAGTTCTAAAGTTCTTTTCTACCACTGAATATCCAATAAGTTGCTGAGGTTGACTTATTCTATAACAATGTATCTCACATCCATCCAGCTTTTTCCCTAACATGGCCACATTCTACTTCAGACAATTATAATTTATTACCTGGATTGTTGTAACAGTCTCCTCATTTGTCCTCCCTGCCTCCACACTCTCCCCCTCTCCAATCCACACAGCTTACAAAATGATATGGCTAAAGTATAAGTCTGACTACAGATTTCCTGCTCAAAAAGTTCCAGTGGTTCCCTATTGCCTCTATGACCAAATGCAATCCCCTCTGTTTGGACTTTTGACACTCTCAAGACTTGGCTCCAGTTGGCATTTATAGGCTTATTACTTTCCTTCACACATCTTATGGTCCAGTCAAAATGACTTTTTTGCTATTCCTCACACAGGACATGGCACCTCCTATCTCCATGTATTTGCATAGCCTGGAATGTGCCTCCTCCCTCTAACCTCTTAGGAGTCTAGTTTGCTTTAAAGCTCAGCTGAATAACCATGGGTTTTCTGAGGCTACTAGCTGGGAGTGCTTCCCCATCAAAGATAACTACTTTGTATTTATACTTTTTCTTAATTCATTTAAACGTATATAGTTTCCCCTTTGAGATTAGATTTGGTGTTTTGGTCTTTGTATCTTCAGCACCTAATATAATGCTAAAAAAATTGATTGAGTGATTGATGACTGTAGGTTTAGAAAAGTATCTGGATCTGTGGAGGAGGAGGGATTGGGGGGACAGGGTTGAGTAAGAAAAAGCCTTGTCTGCTTTCAACAGTTAAAAAATAAAAACAAATACCCTACCCTTGGCCAAATGAAAATAATATTAAGATGAGAATACGAATTCTTAGACTCATAGGAAAGTAATCAGCTACTGCATTCTCTTCATCTCAGATGTATCTGCTATTCCATTAAATATCATGGGTAAAAGTTTGCTATCTGAGATATGAGGGGAATAAATACAAACACAGAAAAATGCAACTTTTGCCCTCACACTAGAAGATGTTCATCATAATACTCAACATCCTAAACATCAAACATCCTAGGATCAAACATCCTAAATTCCTCAATTTCTCCATTTCCAGATTTTATTTCTCCATACAACCTCACCCTCCTCAAATTCAAGTCCTTGATCTTGCCATCGCCCATAAGTATTCCACTTCTATCTTCAGGAACTCTGAAATTCTTTTAACTTATCATTATTTTTTTATCATTTGTCTTTATCTCTGACTTATCAGACCTAGCGATGCTGAGTTCTCACAATCACATTGAGTCCCTCCACCCCTGTGTTCTTTCCCATCCCTACACCACCCACATGCTCTCTTTTCTCCAACTTGACCTCTTGGCCAACTCAGATCCACTCTACATTGTCATCTTCTCTCAAGTCCCTTGCCCCTTTATCCTATTCCCTATGTTACCTTGCCAAGTCCCAGACTTGAATTATGATCACCATATACAATCTTCTCTCCCATACAACATATGACTGAATGAAGCCAAAGAAAATAATGAAACACTGCTGACTGAATCCAGTGCAAATTTATGTAACTTGATCTTAATTTGTCCTCTTGTGGCAAGGTAATTCTTTTACAACTTCCTAATCAAGTCACTACCCCATTCACTATAACAGCTTTTCCAAACTTTTCCATTTCTCTTTGAACCATGTCTCTCCTTTCCCTCATTCTCTCAGCTGAAAACTTTATCTCATATTTCACTGAAAAAGAGGCCATTTGCCTAGGACTCTCACTTCTCCTGGCCCCTTCATTTCATATCTCTCATCACCTTTCCCACTGTCTCCTCCTTCACTCTTTTCTCAGATGAGGAGACAACATCCTTTTTAAGGCAAGCCTTTCTATGTGCACAGGTAACACCATCCCATCCCATTCTCAAGAATATTGCCCCATTCTCCCAGTAATATTTAATCTCTCCTTGACTACTAGTTATTTCCCTGCTGTCTACAGACACTGATGCCTCTCTCATCCTCAAAAAACCCTCACATTATCCATCCATCCCCATAAGTTATTATCTCCTCCTCGCCTCTCTTTCATGAATAGTCTTTGAGAAGGCTGTCTATAATCAGTGGCTTTACTCCCTTTCTTCCTCTTACTCTCTTCTTAACTCTCAGTAATCTGGCTTCCAACTACATTATTCAGCTCAAAATGTTCTCTCCAAAGTTACCAATATATTTCTTTATTGCAAAATCTAATGGTCTTTTCTTAGTCTTCATCATTCTTGACAGCTTTGTAGCCTTTGACATCATTTATCACTCTCTCTGCCTAGTTATCTCTCCTCTCTGGCTTTCTGTGATACTGTTTTCTGATGATTCTCCTCCTACCTGGATTACCATTCATTCTCGATCTCCTTTCTTAGATTTTTATCTAAGTCTTGCCTGTTAACCATGGGTATCTTTGAAGTCTGAGAGTCTGAGTCTGAGGCTCGCTTCTCTTCTTCTCATATATTTTTCATTTAGTGAAATTCATCAGTTCCCATCAGTTTACTTTCTTGCTATGCAGATAATACTGATTTATTTAACCAATCCTAACTTCCATGTTTCATGTCACAAGTATCTCCAACTGCCTATTGGACATCTCAAACTAGACATCAGATATAGATAGATAGATAGATAGATAGATAGATAGACAGACAGACAGACAGACTCAAGCCCCAAACTGAACTCATTCCTCCCAAACCTTCCTTTCTTCCTAACTTTCCTATTATTGTGTAAGACAGTACCCTCTTCCTACCAATTCAGGTTAGCAAACTACATGCCATTCTCTACTCCTCATTCTCATTAGCCACTGGATCTGGAGTCAAAAAGACCCAGGTTCAAATCCAGATTTAAGCATTTATTAGCTGTGATCCTGGCCAAGTCGTTTACTTCTAGTTGCCTTATTTCCTCAACTATAAAATGGGAATAATAATAGCACCTACTTTGTAGGATTGTTGTAAGGATCAAATGAAAAATTTACTTGTAAAGCACTTAGCACAGTGCTAAAACATAGTAAAAACTATAAAATGTTAACTACATAACATCTCTTGAATATGCCACATTGCATATACCACGCAGTCACCAATCTGGAATAAGCCGTTATCATCTCACTCTGAAATTATTGCTATAGCTTTCTGGTTGACTTTCCTGTCTCAAGACTCTCCCCATTCCAGTCCATCTTCAACACAGATATCAAAGCAATCTTCTTAAAGTTAAGTTTGACCATGGCATCTCCTTATTCCATCAACTCCTGGACCCTTTGTGCCTTTCCAGTCTTTTTATATCTTTCTCCTCTGCCCTCCATGTACGCTATAATCCAGTGATACTAGCCTCTTTGCTGTTTTTTTTTTTTTTTGCTCAAGACCCTCTGTCACAAGACTGTGCATTTTCACTGGCTTTCCCCAAAGCCTGAAACTTCCTCAGCTCTCTCAATTTTGCTTTCTTGCTTCTCTCACTTCCTTCAAGTCTCAGCTCAAATCTTATCTTCTGTAAGAAACCTTTCCCAATTCCCCCTAATGCTGGTGCCTTCCCTCTGTGATTACCTTAAGGTTATTCTGTACATACCTTGCTTTTATATAGTTGTTTGAATGTTGTCTCCCTCATTAGACTTTGAGCTCTTTGAGATCAGGGAATTGTTTGTGCCTTTCTTTGCAACCCCAGGGTTTTTGTACAATGCTTGGCAAAAAGAGGCACTTAATAAGTGCTTCTTGATATAAAATCTTTATCAGATTGCTTGTCATCTCAAGAAATATGGAGAGGAGGAAGGGAGGAATGGGAAGAATTTGGCTCTAAAATTTTTCAAGGTTAAAAATTGTGTTTATATGTAATTGAGGGAAAATTAAATATTAAAAATAAAAAATGCTTATTGATATGACTTGATATAAGTGATCAAAGAATGTGAATGGTTTTCAAAAAGATTGCAGACTTAAATAATTCTGCAAAAACATGTTTTAAATCAGCAGTAATAAAAGAAATTAGCATTAAAAACAACTGTGAGATTCCACCTCACTCCCTGCAAATTTGCCAAAATGACAAAAAACAGAAGTCTATGTTAAAGATAATATGGAAAGACAAACATATTAAAATACTCTTGGTGGAGCTGTGAAGTGATCAGACCCTTCTGAATATCAATTTGCATTTATGCAAGGAAAGTGACAAAAATGTTGATAGTCCTTGACCCAGATTTCCCACCATTGGAAATATAGTACAGGAAAGTCAAAAACAAAAGCAAAGGTCCACTATATATCAAAATATTTATTTCAATAGACTGTCATAACAAAGACCTAGAAGCAAAGTGAAGGCCCATCAACTGGGAAATGCCCAAAACTATTGTGATATATGAATGGAATGAAATACATTGCACTGTAAAAAATTACCAATATGAAGAAGCTGGGAAGATTTGATTGAAGTGACATGTATGAAGTGATCCATAGAATGAAATAGGCAAAAACCAAAAAGCAATATTCACAATGTCTGCTTTAATATACATGAAAAGATAATTGAAAAGAAGCTAATCCCTGAAACTGAAAAGGTAACAATATTTCCATTCGATAAATAGCAGTAAAGAACCCCAGAAGCTATCTAGTCCAACCCCCTCATTTTACAGATGAAGAAAAAAAATCCATGAAGACTCTGTCTTCCATAATATCATGCAAATATACATGTCAGAAGCAGAGTAGCAGGACATACATCCAGTGATATGGTGGAAAAATATTTAACAACTGGCTCTCTGGGAAAAAAATATACACACATTGCTCTTTTAATTTTAATCAGCATTTTTAACATCTGCTCTATCATATTTCTTAGAAACATTAAATAATCAATAAAACAATAAGTCAAGGCCAGATTTTAAGCATTTGTCTATTTCTGAGATATTTCTGAGCTATATTTCTGAGGCCATATTGAAAATTTTACAATCAGCTTTCCCCACCTGGTATGAGCTGACACTACTACATCCCTGCAATTTATCGCTCCTCCCAGTAGTAAGATGGGGAACTACTAGGTCAGGAAATTGTACAAGCTTTGGTAACTATATTGTGTGCTTTTGTTTAATTATGCTTTCTTTGTACAAAGGAAAGGTTCATACTTCCAGATATGACTTATGTAAAAAAGGCACCTACAGAACTTTTTTTTCAAAGATATTACTGAAGGAACTATTTGAGGAATAAAAGATAAGAAAGGGTTATATACAAATAAATACAAAGGTGGTGTAAAAATAAAGCATATTGATAAAATTTACATTTAAAGTTGAACAAAATATTTTATATAAAATAATTGCCACTATTGCCTAGTCCTTACCATTCTTTTGCCTTGGAACCAATACACAATATTGATTCTAAGATGGAAGATAAGGGCTTAAAAAAAACTGTAACCTTCTGAATCACTGCTATATGCTAAGTGTTTGAATGTCTTGGCTTTTGCTGATCGTAAGAGTTTAAGCCATCCTGACAGGAACTGTCTTTTCTTATTATATTTGCAAATGCACCCAGAGGCTCTTGCACTGTGGGTTTATCCACTATACATCATAAGCAAATCATTTTTTTTATTCTTGAGACCTGCTAAATCTAAGAACAAAAAGAGTTAGCATACAAGGTGGTCTTAAATCATAGCAAGAAAATTTGCAGTAGAAGGGCAGAAAAGGACAGGTTTTTTTTTTCCATCTCCATCATGCTTCATGCTAAAAAAGATTAGCACAGTGTCTGGCATACAGTAACAACTTTGAAAAAGTCTTTTCTTCCTAAATAAACATTCTTGCCAGAACCTATTATAGTTCCTTGACTCCAGTGGACATTTAATAAATATGGATTAACTTGGATAATGTTGATAGAGTTCCTAGATACAGTAACAAATACTAAAACTTCTTAAGAAGGGAATAGCAGTTATAATGGTTCTTTCTCCCATGGTTTGGAACAATTAAGGATGCTCTTTTTGAGAAAACACTACTGTTGTTTGCCCTTTGTTTTTAAAGAAAACCAATGACATCAAAAAGCAATATCTTGACTGGCAAGCAAATTTTGATTTAAATGATACAGAATTGCACAAAGTCATCAGACTCTGTCTCTTCCAGTCATCAAAGACCAGTGGCAAGTCAAAGTCAATATGACTGGCAATAGTCCAGGATGCACTAGATGATCTAGTTGCCTTCATGGCCAGTGGAACTGGCCCATTCTACTTTCATTTGCCCATTCTGCTGAGAGAAGTCTTGACATGCTTGGGATAGACATCCTCCTAACACACTGATGGGTTTTAGATCTGTAACCATCAGCCTGGAGGTGTGACCATTGCACATGCCACAACTTCTTAGAGCAAAAGGTGAGAATTGGATGAAAAGTGGACACCAAAGGTGGACAAACAATCTTGAAAATAGCTCAGCCAGCCCTCACACCAAAGGTGCTAGTTCTTCCTGAACACCTCATACACCCCAATGGGAAAATATCATTAAATTTGAAGTGGTCCTCAATGTGTCCATGATCTCACTGATATGAGATCAACCAACTGTCACCCATCCAAGCCTGCCCATCCTATGTGACTCTTATCTCCATCTTCTCATAAGTTCACTCCAGAAGTCCATCCAATGCCAAACTATGAAGGGAAAAATACAATCATTTCATCAACTCTCATTCTTGAGTTACTAACTGCCTACCAGGTAAGTAGCAGTTTGTTGCAAGGAAATAGAAATATATTAAAGGCACAGGTTCTTTTTTGTTGTTTTAAAAATTACTCTACTCAGAGGTTGGTCACATATGACTGTCCCCTATATGTAAGCGAAATGGGAGTGCTTAGGATGTCCTACCTCAAATCATTAATATTTTTAACATATGTCATCTCTCCATCTCCTACCACAAGCAACCTAAAGTCATATCTTTACAAATCAGAAAGAAAAGATTAAAATATGAATGAATGAAGCTTGGATTTTAATATGATTGGTTTTCTAACACTTGATTTTAAATATTAGTGTTCAGATCTTTTTTTCTTTTTTCCTTCTAAATATTCATGTTTGATATTCAAAAAGACTTATTATAGACTCAACTTTAAATAGCAAAACAAATTTAACAGCATTCTAATAATCATTAAGTCTTAAGAATATATTTCTAACCAGAATGTGTCCATAATGGTTCATTAAGCACTACCTCTGTAAGTAGCATGGTAGAGTGGACAGGGCACCAAACTTGAAGCCAAGAAGACCTGAATTTAAATCTAGCTTCAGACACATATCAGCTGTGTGACTCTAGACAAGTCATTCAATTTCTGGGTCCCATCTCACACTAAACACATAACCTTTCTATTCATCTCAGTATCTGTGCACTTTTTTCCTACATTCCTTACCCAAACTCATAGTTTAGGAAATTGATAAATATATCCCCGCTCTGCCATAACTGCAGAGATTGCCATAATAAGAACCCTGAAGCTTTACTCTTCAACATAGGGAGATCCCTCCCACCTCCTTTTGGAATTATATGTATTATTTTGGTTGAGAAATTGACTGTCTACTAATATATGTCTGCTCCTGAAAATAATGAAGCTCTAACTGAGAGCTCTCCAGTCAAAAAGAATTCCAGGGAAGCTGGTGGACAAGTCTTAGCTCAGAGTTTGGTTTCAAAATTACCAACATCTTGGAACAGAAAAAATTGCAGATTAGAATCCTCCTGATCTAACTCATATCTTGTTGTTCATCTGACAAAGAACCCTCCAAGAAACTTGGAGCTGGCCTCCCAATAACCCCTAGATGTGAATGTGTTTCTGATTTTTACTCCATTTCCTCTTCATAATTTACTGCAGCTCTGAGTCCACAAAATTAAATGATAGTCAACACCAATTTTGACTTATCTTTCAAACATAACAATCTCAGATCCCTCTAAGTAGTTAATTTCTTTACAGCTTATACAATATTTTATCTCAAAAGCTCCTCGCCTCTTGCTGATACAGTAGGACCTCATTTTATGTGACCAATCCATTCAATACACCTCTCATAAGTTGAAAATCATGCATAATAGCTAACCCAATTATTTAATAATTATTTCTTATATGAACATACCTAGACACTTTACAACTTTTCATAAACTGATAAGAACTCCCAGAATCCCAATCTTGTACTTTGGGGCCATTATTATAACTAAATAGCATTAATGAAGCAAAGATGTTCTGATGTGGGCACAATGGGCACAACTTGTTACAAGCAAGAATTCCAAAGACTTGATGAGGAAGCTAATGTTTGGCCCAAAACAATAAAATTACTCACACTAATTCTTCTCAAGTGAGAATATTTGGGTGAATTGGTGTGAGACTTTAAAAGGCTTGAGAAAATGTAGTAGATTTAGTATATAATTAAAATTACTTATTTTTTTGTTTCTCGCCTTTTTATTGCTAATCATGTATATCTAAATTCATATGTGTGAGTTCAAATTAAATAAAGTCTTACTGTATATTACATTTGGACCTTCTTTAGTTGTGGTCTGGTTAATTCTCGTTTCAATATCTTTGTGATCATACACAACCAAGGACATATTTAAGTGGGAGAATTTTGTATTAGCTACATTCCTCACATGCCAAGACAGCTAGGTGGCTTGGGGGATAAAGCACTGGTCTGAAGTCCCTCTGACACTTATTAGATGTATGACCCTGAATGAGTTACTTAATTTCTACCAACTTCAGTTTCCTCATCTGCAAAAAGAATCATATAATAATAATAATAACACCTTCCTCCTAGGGTTGCTGTAAAGAAAAAATGAGATAACATTTATAAAATATTTTGCAAATTTTAAAGTACTATATAAGTGCTAGAGATTATTAATTTTTATCTTTTGGCTTCAAGTCCCTATTAATCATTTCTCTTCTATGCATCTCAACAGATTTCTTTTTTTAAAAAAGCAATAAAATAAAAGGCAAGTAGTTTATCTTTCTCGCCATCAACTAGGATTATCATCCTGTATTTTTTATTATTGATCCTATTTATAGTTAATTGAGTTTGTGCTATAGCTACCCAGGTCATGCTTTTTTTCTGAATTTAGTACAGAAATTCAGCTGACTTATAAAGAGCTAAGTTTAGGAAGCAGCCCTCTTGCCTTAAGGAAATGTGCTGTCATTGGTGGATGCAGGTGGAAACCAGGAAATCTGGTATAGTATCTTCACACCACCAAGTTGTCCTTCAAGAATGTCTGGTTTGTTATCCAAAGAAGTCTAGTCCACTATCTTTAACCTTGCAGGTAGACTCAAACAATGAACTTTTCTTTGTCACAAAAGGAAAAGAGGAGGTTTTTGCTAGTCCTTCATACCCAGTTTCTAACCAATCATATTGCTCCCCATGCCTCAACCAGGTACCTAATCATACCCCATGATGTTGTCAACCCTTTAACCAGTTGTATTATTTTTCCACATACCCTGTTCTATTCTTTGTTCTAATCTTATAAAAAAGGATCAGAGTCTCCAACTCAAAGTCTTTAGGCTAAACTGAGGTAAACCACTGACCCATTCCACTGGCAGATAGCATCCCTGTTGATAAAATGTTATCTTGCTCAGAGAAAATGAGCCTCAGTCTTACTTTTGTTGAATTTCACTCAGAACACAAATGTAAGCAGTTTAATAGTCATTAGCATGTCAGATTCCAGCAGAATTATGGAGCAGAGATAATCTACAACAGGTGGAAAGGGAATCAAAGCCATTGGGATAAGAGAGAGCCAAAGCAGAATAGTTGATGCAGGCAGTCCAAAAGTCCAATCCCCATCTACATCAGAAGGCAAGATCAGACCAGAACTTAATGTTGGCTAGTCACAAACTTCATCTGAGACATAAAATCTGACAAGAAACAGTATAGGATTACCCAAAGGCCCCGCTTAAGGGAATTGATAGGGCCAGGATACCATCTAAGCATCTCATGCTCAAGCTAACATGCAGAAATCCTGGGCCCAACCTGTAGGAGGAGATTAGGTTAGACTTGGTTTCTTCATCTATAAAATGAGCTGAAAAAGTAAATGACAAACTTCTCTGGTATCTAGTATTTATCAAGAAAACTCCAAATGAGGTTACAAAGAGTCAGTTGTTCACAACTGAAACAACTCAACAACAATTTATTTGATTCTGATAACAACATATATCCACAATGCTTCAAAGAGAGCAAATAAGATAAAGACTGAAACAATTTACTTCACAAAGATATAACAATTAAAATTCAATTCAATCTATCAAGTATTTAAAAATCAATCCATCAAGTATTTAGAATTGCCCCCTTTCTTACAAGATACAACTCTCAGTGCTAGGGATTACAAAGAATAAATACAAACAGATGCTGCTCTCAAGTAGTTGATGGTTTACTCAGGGAGATGACAAAGAACAAAAGAACAAAACAAGTAAAAAAGCTCTGGAAGAGAGAGGAAGAGCAACAAAAACTGTGGGATTCAAGAAAGATCTCCTATACAAGGCAGAGCTTATACAAAGCCTTAAAGGAAGCCAGACTATTCTAAGGGGTAGAGATGAGAAGGGAGAATATTAGAGGCTTTGTAGGGCAACTTGTGCAAAGACAAGTAAGTGGGAAATGGGAAATGGAATGGTACACAGACAAAAACTATGGTATTGAAGAAAGACATTCTGCCATCCCCGCTCCTATTTTCTACCCCTCAAGGTCTTATTATACTGTCGCATTGCTCATTTGTCAAGGAAATGGAACAAACGTCTAAAAAAATCCTATTTATTTTATTGGGACAGTTCACACACTTCGACTTGAGGAGCCCTGAGGTTTAATGCTTCTCAACATGTCACTTGTTAGCCCAAGAGTTGCATCAGGTCTCAGTAGATCAGATTATTATGAGTGGAATACTTGGATACTTCCCTGAGAAGCATCATTTGAGTGAAGTCTCTTGACTGCTCATAAAATTCTATAATGAACAAGTCATTTCATTCTCCCTCTAGTACTTTTCCTTCGCTTCCTTGTCCTGATGGACAGACAGATTAGTGATAAGTCTTCCATAACACAGGAAAGGGTCAGAGAGGGCAAGAAGCAGAGGCAGAGATTGTACTCTTAGGAGTTTAGAAAGCAGGTTTTTTATTGCTCAGAATGTTTTAAATTTAGAACTTCAAAAAGGGAAGAAAAAATTGAGTCAGAATTCCCTCCTCCCTGTTTACACATCAATAAATACACTTAACCATTATTCTTCCCTCTCAGAGGGCTAAATCTTGAATTCCTCATACAGATAGAATTGCCAATAATTTCAAAGATTTTTTTTTTCCTGCCTGAGAAGTATAACACATGTCCCCACTTGAGTGGATATTGCCTTGTTTATCATCTAGAAGAGTTGTTTTAACAGATATTCCACTAAGTGGACAAACCATAAAGACTAAATCCCATTTTTGTCATTCCATTATTCTTGATTTTGTTAATTTTCATCTAATTCTAGGGTTATCTAGAGGTCAACTCATATGAGTCACTCTAAATTGGAATTCAGTACAGAATGCCTTTGCCTCATCTATCTTTTGATTCATCCATCTAGTTATCATCCTATATCCCTCTTTTCATTGTTAAATTCTTACAAAGGCCACCTATAATAGATACCTCTACTAATTTCCCTTTCATTCTCTTCTTACCTTCTCAATAACCCAGCTACTGATTTCATAATTCAACTGAAAGCACACCCTCTAAAGTTACCAATAATTTTAATTGCAAGAACTTAGGGCTGTTTCTCAGCCCTCATTCTTCTTGACTGTCCTATAGTCTTTGACACTGTTGATTACTGATTTTTCTATTCTCACTAGGTTTTTGTTATATTTCTCTTACTTTGTTCTCCTCCTACCTGGATAACCATTCATTCTCAGTCTTCTTTGCTAGGTTGACACCTAGATTTTGTCTGTTAACCATGGGTGTACCCCAAATGTCTGTTCTAGGTTTTCTTCTCTTTTTCCTACATGCTAGTTCACTTAATGATCTCACCAGCTCCCATGGATTAAATTACCATTTTACTATTCAGATTATTTCTCAGATCTAGATGAAGAATAAAAGGAAGAGGAGGAAGAAGAAGTGGAGGAATAGTTTATCCCAGGAATGTTCCCAGCTGAACTTCACTGGAAAAAAAAAAGATGAGTAGGAGACAGTAATACCAAGCCCAAGACATTGGAGAAAAGAGATGATGTTAAAAGTTTTAAATGTTGGCAATAAACTCTGTCTTGTGTCCCTTTCTGAATGCCTTTTTCCTGATTCTCTTTACTTTTTCAAAGTTATTAATATTGGTGACCTCATGTAGTTTATAGTGTAGTAGTTTGACATGACACATACCTAGATAACTTTAATACATAATAATATACAATGAGTGCATTAGAGTAGTAAAAAAGAAATAGCTATGAGCAGTACAAGTGGGGAAAGGCCATTACCAATAAAGTATATCGTGTGAGAGCATGATGAAGAAGACAGCATTTGATTTGGCATCAGTATGCATTAACATGGCAGTAGTACTGTGAAAGATTGATTGGAGGTGGAAACCAGAAAGACAGAAATCCCTTTTAGGAAGCTCTTTCGGAGTCAAGGTGGGGGAGCAGGGCGAAAGTAGTAAAGAGAACCTACATTAGGATGGTTGCAGTAGGAATAGAGAATGGGGATAGAGCATCAATAATTGACTTAGAACAAAGTTGAATATGATGGGAAAGGGAAATAAGAGTCAAAGATAACACTGAAGTTTCTAAAGAATGACAAGAAGAATGACAGCATCTTTAGAAAGTCAGAAAGAGGAACAGTTTAGAGGAAAGACAATGGGCGTGGTTTGGTACATGATGAATTTGAGGCACCAGTGGAATATCCAGACTGTTGAAGCTGAAGATCTGGAACTCAGAAGAGATCTAGAGATAAAGATTTGGAATTTATTCAATTCAACAAATACTTATTAAATGCCTACAGTAATGCCAAGTACTAGTCTCTGACAGCAATTAGCTTATCTTTTAATGGAGGGAAACAACATACACACAGCAATCCATTAACAAATATTTAACAAGCACCTATCATACATAATATACTGTGCTAGATTTGGGGGGTTAAAATACAAAAAAGGAAACAAAGCAAAGACAAAAATAAGGGATGTCAGTCTATATAGAATTAACTTAAAGAGGATAAATACAAATAAATGTGGAATAGGGAAATACAAAAAAAGCTAGAAAAGGGCAGCTCTAGTATTGTGGAGATCACTAAAGACTTTGGATGAAGGTGGTGCTTGAGCCACATCTTGAAGAAAGAGAGGAGTTCTGTGACTGATAAGTGAAAAGAGAATGATTTCCAGTGATGGAGGATAGCCAGTACAAAGGCATAAAACTGAGGGATGAAGTATGGCATAAGTGAAGAGCAAAAAGAAAACCAGTTTGGTTTAATTGCAAAGGTTGAAGAGAAAATAATGTCCTGCGAAACTGGAAAGCTACCTTGGAAGGTATTTAAAAAGTGAAGGATTTAAAAAACTAAACAGTTTATATTTTATATACGTTTATATATTATCCTCTAGATAAGAGAAAACCACTGGAATTGATTGATTAGAATTGCATAATCATATCTATGCTTAATGAAAATCAATTTGGCAACTATATGAAAAAGAAGCTAGAGGGAAGAATCTTTGGGACTATGACTCATTTATCTTGTAAATGTTTGAGCATAGTGATTTACATATTGTTTCTTCCTTTAGATGGTAAGCTTCTTGAGGGTAGGAATCCATGAAAGGTTTTGTTTATTTTTCTTTCTTTGAATCTCTGAACTTACCACATAGACGTAATGAGTGCTAATTGATTTGACTTTAGAAATTTCAAATAAGGAGAACAATTAGGAAATTAAAAGGCCTGAACTAAGGTGATAGCTGTATAAAAGAAGATGAAGGCTTATGTGAAAGATGTTATGGAGAGAGAAACAGCAAGATTTGACAATGAGCTGAATGTGTGTGAGACTAGATGGCACCACCTTCAAAAGAAACAGGAAAGACTAGAAGAAGGAATAGTCTGGGAAAAACATAAAATCTGTTTTAGAAATGTTGAGCTTAAAATGTCTTACATACATGCAGACTGAAAAGTCAAATAGACAATTGGTGTTATAGGGCTTAAGTCCAAAGGAGAAAATGGGGTTTGTAAGGTCTGTCTGTTATCTGTATTTGGTGTTGGTGTTCAATTGTATTCAACTTGTTGTCACTCCATGACCATAACATTCCAGGCCCTTCTAACCTCCATTATCTCCCAAAGTCTGTGCAAGCACATGTTCATTGCTTCCATGACACTATCTATCCATCTCAACTTCTGCTGTACCCTTCTCCTTTTGCCTTCAATCCTTCCTGTTTTCTCATTATGTGACCAAACTATTTAAGCTTCAGCTTCAGTATTTGAAGAGTTTGAGTTAATTGAGTTAATTAATTGATTCATATTCCTTGCTATCTAAAGGACTCTCCAAAGTCTTCTCCAGTACCATAATTCAAAAGCATCAATTCTGTGGCACTCAGCTTTCCTCATATTTCTACTCTCACAGCCATACATTACTACTGGAAAAACAATAGTTTTGACTAGGGATCTTTGTTGGCAAGGTGATGTCTCTGCTTTTTAGTCTACTATTCTGATTTGCTATAGCTTTTCTTCCAAGGAGCAAGTGTCTTTTAATTTTATGGCTGCAAATTGCCATTTGCAGTGTCTTTGAACCCAAGAATATGAAATATGACACTACAGTCATTTCTTCTTCTATTTGTCAGGAAATTATGGGACCAGTTGCCAAGATCATGGGAGTATTTTTACATTAAGCTTCAAGGTGAGCTTTTATTCTCTCTTCTTTCATCCTTTTAAAGACACTTATTAATTTTTCATCTTCTGCCATCAGATTGGTATCATTTACATACCTAAGATTATTGATATTTCTTCCAGCAACCTTGATTCCTGTTTTTTGCCTTGTTGTGATGGAAAGGGAAAGGCTTGTGTAATTCAATGAAACTGTGAGCTATACATATAAATTATAATTAAACCCAAAAGAGATAATCAGTTCACTGAGAAAGAGTATAAAGAGACACAAGAAGAGGACCAACGCCAGACAGAGTTTTGGAGATGACTCAGAGAAAATAGGTGATGAACCAGCAAAAGAAATGGAGATGAAGTGATCAGATAGTCAGGAGAAAAAAAAAACTAGGAAAGAACAGTGTCATTAAAACTCAGAAAAGCAAAAGTAGGGGAAGAAAATATTTAACACTTTAATCCATCTTCCTCCATAGGGCCACCAGAATGACTTTGCTAAAGTCCAGATATGACTATATCCCTTTTCACCCAATCTCAATAAACTTTAGTGGCACCCTAAGATCAGATATAAATTCCTCTGTTGGGCTTTTTGAATCTTCACAACTTGGCCCCTTTCTATCTCTCCAGTCTTTTTAGACATTACAATTCTCCATTAATGCTATAATATAACCAGAGTGACCTACTTACACTTCCTCAAACATAGCACTGTATCCCTCATTTCTATGCCCTTCCTTTAAAATTTAGATCAAGCATCCCCTTCTGCCTGAGGCTTTTTTCAGGCCTTTTAGCTGTTAGTGCCTCCCTCTCTAAGGTTACCTTGAATTTATTTTGTATCTATACTCTATATATCTATTTGTGTACATGTATGCACACCATTAGAATGTAAGCTCCTTGAGGACAGAATTGTTTATCTTTTTCTTTGTATCCTCAGAAATTAGCACACTATCTGGCATACAGTAAGTGCTTAATAAATGCTTATTGGTTAATGGTTGAATATATTGATGGAGTAGTGGTCATGGAAGCTTGAATGCAAAAGATCGAAGAGAGAGTAGAGGCATCAAGTGTAGGCTACATTTTTCCAAGAAATTGTCAATGAAAGGAAAGTAAGGAGAGGGAGGTAATATCTAGAAGAGATAGAAATTATCCAAAAAGAGCTGTTGTAGGATTCATGTTTCTATATATACAAGAAGGATTTAATTCAGAAGTGGAGCTCAACATTGAGACCGACAGAGACAGGGACAGAGACAGACAGAAACAGAGAGAGACAGAGACAGAGATATAGAGAGACAGAGACAGAGACAGAAAGACAGAAAGACAGAGAGACAGAGACAGAGACAGAGAGAGGAGGAAGGGTGGAAATGACCACTATAGCAAGTTCCTGGGTGTGGTACAAAAGAATGAGATTAAAAAAATGAATGTGGAGGACATTCGGGTGACTCAGTAGGTTGAAAGCCAGTCCTAGAGTCAAGAAGTCATGGGTTCAAATATGACCTCAGACACTTCCTAGCAATATAACCATGGGCAAGTCATTTAATCCCTGTTACCTACCCTTTACTACTCTTCTGTCTTAAAACCAATACATAATATTGATTCTAAGATAAAGGTAAGAGTTTTTAAAGATGAATGTTGAGAAATTAGCATTAGGAAAAAGAGGGATTCCTTTTCCTCTGTGAAAGGAAAAAAGGACAAGAAGGTGACTAAAGATTCTTATAACTATGGAAGGTAGAGATACAGTTAATAATTGTAGGAGGATATCACACTTAATTTTGAAAGGAAAGATTTGGACCTGTTGTGACAGAGGATGAGCTAGGATGAAAGTAGGAATATAATTATTGAGCAGCGTCTTTCATACATAAGAAAGGGGGAAATCTCTAAAGGAAACCAAACAGAGATATAGTTATGGAGAGTTCATCAGAGAGTTATATATAAACAGAGGTTTCAACTAAATTCAAAAAGCATTTTCTAAGGGCAGGTACAATGATACTTGTGTGGCCTTAGGCAAGCCACTCAATGATGAAGGGCCTCAGTTTCCTCATTTGTAAAATGGGAGGGTTAGGCTAGGTGGCCTCTAAGGTCTTTTCCACATGTAAATATGATCCTACTATGTGATCCTAGCTTAGTGTAGTGGTTAGATTGGTTGTATTAGAATCAGGAAAAAAATATGTTCAGAGCCTGCTTCTGATGCAGGTAGGTGATGAGGTAGATTGAGTGTCAGGACTGAAATCTGAAGGACTCACACTCCTGGGTTCAAATCTGGCTTCAGATACTAGCTGTGTGACCCTGTGCAGGTCATTTAACCTTATTTGCCTCAGTTTCTTCATCTGTAGAATGATCTGGAGAAGGAAATGGCAAACTAGTGTCTGTCAAGAGAACCCCAAATAGTATCATCAAGAGTCGGTCATAACTGAAAAAAGAACTGATACATACTAGCTATGTGACTGAGTAATTCATTTAACCTATTAGTGTACAGGCAACTCTTTAAACTCTAAGTTATGAAACAGTTGTGGATCTATATTAATTGAAGGCATTTCCTTCATAAGTCTGGAAGAAGAAAACTATGCTGGACATAAAATTGGACCATACCTCAGAATGAGCTTTCTCTTGTTCTTCATACATATTCTTAATTAAGCCCTTTCAGCTTAATGAATCATGATTGTGTTCCTGTGGCCAATTGTAGGAATTCTCTTTCTGTTTGTTTTTAATGAAAAGTCCATATATTATCTAGTAATGTCTCTGGATTTGTCCTCCAAAGGTGAAAAGGATGTACATTTTCACATAGAAACCTTTCCTCAAATAATTACTAGACTCCACAGGCATAATTCACTCTGTCAGACTCCAGACAAGAAGCATTACAGCTCATCACATCAACCACTGTGGTATCAGAAACAGTACACTGATATAACTAAATGAGTCACATAGGGAAATGCCGTTGATGGGAAGAGAGATGAATTTTGTTTGCACATTAATACATCTCCACAGACCAGTAAAGGTTGAATTGTGCATAAAAGGCACAATTGCACTCTTTTTAGTCACTTTCCCCCCATTTCTTTGAAAACTTCATTTTAAAAAACAGCCAAGAGATGAATAAGTAACTTGAACGGACTTGGGTGGAACGATTGATTCTAGCTGAGCCAAGAAGCACTACTAGACCATAAATCAGAGTGATTCTTATAATCAGCTGTTTGCACATAATAGAGATCTAAGGTGACAGAAACTCTGTAAATCACCCCACACAACATTAGACTCCAGAACAGAAAAGCAATATAGCATCAGGAGACCCAAGAGAGTCACATCTGAGAGAAATTTTCAGTTGTCAAAAAGAAGAAAAGAAGTCATTCAGAATAGGATTCTATTTTTTAAAGAAGTCTTGTCCAAAAGCCCAGACAAAAAGAATGTGTGGTAGATTTCTTTTTCTAAATCGCCTTTAGGTCAAGACTACCACTATATTTGGAGATGAGGAAAAAGAAGAAAAACCAATACCAAATTTTGCATTCTCTTTGGGAAGTATAATTAAAATGTTTTATAAGCATTATTTATTTTATCATAGGAGTTATTAAACCTCCAATTATTTAACAGATAGTTATTAAGTGCCTAGTAAGTACCAGCCACTGTGCTAAAGGACAAAATTAAACAGTCCTTGCCTTCAAGGAGCTTAAATTCTATAAGGGAAACAAGTGTACATGGATATAGAAAAATATAGAGAAAATAAATACAAGGTAATATGAGGGGGGTGCTAGCAGGAGAAAGCCTTAGGAAAGGCTTCATATATAATAAGGTGATAGCTGAACTGAGCTTTATGGGAAACTAGGCATAATAATTGGAGGAGGTAAGAAAAAATTGTTCCAGAAATAGGGGATGGCCTTTGGGAAAACATATCTATTGTATATAACTTGTTTGTACACAGTTATTTGCATGTTGTCTTTCCCATTAGACTGTGAGCCCTTGGAGAGCAATGGCTGTCTTTTATCTTTCTCTATATCCCTAGCACTTGACACAGTACTGGCAGGTACTTAATAAATAGTAACAAATTATTGGCTGGCTATTATTGCTACAAAAGATGGATTCATCATATGGAGGAACTTAAAGGTCAATTTGTCTAGACCAGGAAGAAAGGTTGGAGCCAGGTGAGGAAGGGTTTAAATGTCAAATAGTGAGTTTGTATTCAACCCCAGAGGTAAGAGGGAATCACTGAATTTTATCGAGCAAGAGAATGTCAGTCAGATTTGTGCCTTGGGAAAATTATTCTGACAACTCTGTGGGGGATGGATTAGAGAAGAAAAAGATGTGGGCAAGAGTCCAATTAGGAGGCTAGTATGAATCTAAGATATTAAATCCCAAGAGTACCTTCAAATACATGATGGAAAAAGTTGTTAGTGGATCTGAGTTTAAGTTCTACCATCTCTTACCTATATATTACTTGTATGTTCTCAAAAAAGTCATTTAACTCCTTATATCTCAGTCTCTTTGTGGGAAAAGTGAGAGATTGGAAAAAATGATCTCTAAATGTCCTTTCCAGTTGGAATCCTAATGATCCTATGATAAACATACTTTACACCAAGATATAAAGAAGCATGAGTTTAAGGAGCTTTAAAATGTTGAAAAGACTTCAAGTGGTTTTTAAGACCTTAAAACTCCAAAATTTCAGGACTGAGCCTACTTTCCAAGGATGAGTCTGGCAAAGTATAATATAAGTCATCACCAATAGGCTCACCATTTATTCATGGATTCCTTTACCACAAAACAAAGAAAAATGCAAGATTAACTGAACATAGCACTGTATACCTGTAATAGCTGCTACAGAGGAGGCTGAGACTGGTGGATTGTTTGAGTTTTAAAGTTCTGAATAACAGAGATCTAAAATGATTCGGTCATTCCAACACCAATACAGAAAGCCCTTGAAAGCACTGTCTGTGGAGGGCAAACTGGCCCATGTTGGAAACATGAAAATTACATGATAACCAGTATTGGGATTAGAGAAGTTAGAGCTACCTTTCAAGGACAGGCAAAATAGGAAGACTCAATGTCAACAAAGAGGGGAGAGAAAGGAGAAGGAAGGAAGGAAGGAAGGAAGGAAGGAAGGAAGGAAGGAAGGAAGGAAGGAAGGAAGGAAGGAAGGAAGGAAGGAAGGAAGGAAGGCAGGCAGGAAGGCAGGAAGGCAGGAAGGAAGGAAGGAAGGAAGGAAGGAAGGAAGGAAGGAAGGAAGGAAGGAAGGAAGGAAGGAAGGAAGGCAGGAAGGAAGGAAGGAAGGAAGGCAGGAAGGCAGGAAGGAAGGCAGGAAGGCAGGAAGGCAGGAAGGAAGGCAGGAAGGAAGGCAGGAAGGCAGGAAGGCAGGAAGGCAGGAAGGCAGGAAGGAAGGAAGGAAGGAAGGAAGGAAGGAAGGAAGGAAGGAAGAAGGAAGGAAGGAAGGAAAGAAGGAAGGAAGGAAGGAAGGAAGGAAGGAAGGAAGGAAGGAAGGAAGGAAGGAAGGAAGGAAGGAAGGAAGGAAGGAAGGAAGGAAGGAAGGAAGGAAGGAAGGAAGGAAGGAAGGAAGGAAGGAAGGAAGGAAGGAAGGAAGGAAGGAAGTATTTGGAGGGAGGGAGGGAGGAATTCTTACTATTATTAGGATGGTTAGAGTGTATATTGTTATAGGAAAAGTTAAGCTAGGGTGTGTACGTTTTCAAAGGGCAGAAACATGGGCAGCAGAGTACAAGATTCTGGACTTCTGTTCAGAGCTGTGCTGTTACTAAGACACAGTTGGCTTGGGCTGGGCTTTTCTCTCTGGGTTTTGGCCTGAGGAGACTGGCTATTTCCCTGTGACTGTTTTCCTACTTTATCTTCCCAGCCTACCTGCTACTCTGGTATCCTGTTTCCCTGCTGGCTATGGCTGAATTCCTGTGTTGATCCTGAGACAATCAGCATCTAAGTGTGAGACCCAGCCTAGAATCCTTTTGCATCTTGGACCATCTTGAGCCCTGTCTGGCTTACACAGACCTTTCCTTAAACCCATCAAAGGAGTGTTTAGTGTTAGTTTAGCCAAGTACAGGAATTTGGTTTAGATAAGGAGGAGGGGAAAATCACTCAAAAGAAATCTCTGTGAAGAGATATTTAGATCTGGGGGGTTTAGGATAATAACATTAGTTTAGGATTATCTCAAATCCCCTTTTTACCTTCCCCTGTTTAATAAAGCCAACAATCTGTCCCAGTTATATAGTGGCCTGTGTTTGTTACTTCAGGACAGACTCTGCCTGGACTGGGCCTAACAGCCTACAGATAGCCTTCCCAAAAGTTACTTATGATATTGGCCCTACATTATAACATCTAATCCCACTCTATATTACAATATATAGACAGAGGGCATGACTATGGGTTGACTATTGAGGGGGGTTGATATCTAAAAAAAATTAAGGAGTGAGAAAGAGGGATGCACTGGGAGAAGAGAGAAAGCAGAGGAAGAATGGAGTAAATTATCTCACATAAAAGAGGCGTGAAAAAGCTTTTACAGTCAAGGGGAAGATGAGGGAAGATGACAATGCTTGAACTTTATTCTCATCAGAATTGGCTCAAAGAATGAATAACATGTACTCAATTGAGTATAGAAATCTCTGTTAACCTATAGGGAAATAGGAGAGGAAGGCAATAAGTGAATGGGAGGAGGTGTCAATAGAAGAGAGGCCATATTGGGATGAGGAGGGTCAGAAGCCAAACACTTTTGAGGAAAAACAAGGTAAAAGGAGAGAGAAAGAATAAACAGGGGGAAATATATGATGGAAGTAAATTAACAATAATCATAACTAAGAAAAATGTATAGCAAGTTTCTCTGATAAAGGTCTCATCTCTCAAATGGAATTGAGTCAAATTTAGAAAATACAAGTCATTTCCTAATTAATACGTGGTCAAAGGATAAGAACAGGTAATTTTCAGAAGAAGAAATCAATATCTATAGTCATATAAAAATGCTCTAAATCTCTATTGACTAAAGAAATGCATCCTAAAGCAATTCTGAGGTGCCACCTCACACCTATCAGATTGTCTAAAATGACAGAAAACAGCAATGTCAAATGTTGGGGGGAATGTGGGAAAAACCAGGACCCTAATCAACTTTTGGTAGAGTTATAAACTGATACAGTCAGAGAACAATTCAGAACTATATCTTCAGGGCTACAGAATTGTGCATATCCTTTGATCCAGCAATACCAATATTATTAGGTCTGTATCATAAAGAGATCAAAGGAAAATGAAAAGGGCTATATGTACAAAAATATTTATAACAGCCCTTTTTGTGGTGACTAAGAATTGGAAATGGAAGGTGTGCCCATCAATTGAGGAATGGCTGAACAAGTTGTAGTATATAATTATGATGGAATATTCTTCTGCCTTAAGAAACGACAAGCTAGATGCTTTTAGAAAAGCCTGGAAGGACTTACATGACCTATTGCAAAGTGAAGTCAGCAGAACCAGGACAGTTTACTAGTTAATACAATTTTGTACAATAATAAGCTATGAATGATTCAACTATTCTTAGTAATGCAATGCACCAAAACAGTTCCAAAGGATTTATGATGAAAAATGCTATCCACTTTCAGAGAAAGAACTGTTGGATTCTGAATGCATTTACTTTATTTTTTTTTTATTTTTGGGGGTGTTGGGTTTGTTTTTCTGTGTTTTCTTTTGCAATATGGAAATATGTTTTGCATGAGTGCACATGTATAATCTATAGTTAATTGCTTGCTATCTCAGGAAGGGGAAAGGAGGAGAGAATTGAACATCATATTTTTTAATAATAGTAAAAGTTGTTTTCATAGGTAATTGGAAAAATAAAATATTTAAACGCTATTAAAAATTGCAACAATACAAAATAAAGTTGCCAAGAGACCTAGTTATAGATGAAGCAATTCGAAGGGCTACTAGGAGTAAGTGAATAGAGTGCCAGGTCTGGAGTCAGGAAAACTCAACTTCCTGAGTTCAAATCTGGCCTCAGACTCTATGTGTCCCTGGGAAAATCACTTAGTTTTCCCATTTGTAAACGGTAATGGAAAAAGAAATGTCAAAGCATTCCAATATCTTTGCCAAGAAAATGGATTCCAGATAGAGTCATGAAGAGTCAGACACAATTGAAAAATGACTAAACAACAACATTACAAGAACATTTAAGAATGAAATTTAAAGGTGATAGTTTTGCATACTGGATAGAAAAATGGATTTTAAAAGACTTGAATTCCAACCCTATCTCAGACACTTACCACTGCATTACTCTAGGTAAGCTAGTTCACCTCTATGTGTTTTAGTTCATGTAAAATGAGGGGATTGGACTAGGTTTCAAAGGTCCCTTCCTGCTCTAAATATTTGATCCTATATAAAAAAAGAGGACAGTAAACAGAAGAAAAATGTAAATAACTGCATATATTATTGTTTGTCACTTTTATGACTATCTCTTTTGACTTCCAAAGAAAGTGAAGGTAGCACACCATAGGCATGCATAAATAAGTCTCAGATATATCTTAATTCTCTAAAAATATATTTTATCTTATTCTCATTTTTGTGTTTGTTTAGCTATTTTAAAAATATGATTCATTAAAAGATAGTTTCTTTAGTTTGATGAACAACAATAATGTGCTCTATGATTGAATATTCAATAAAGGTTCAACTTAAAAAATAAAATTTCTAGGATACATACCCTAATTAAATATGATATATAAATATATAACTGTGCATTACATCAGAACTCAATATGGCAGCCCAACATGTGCTTATAGAAGAAGCAGAAATGGCACAAAAGACAGCAAACACTGAAAAAACATCTGGATTAGGCAGAGTATATATACTCCAAGGTTGTCGAGGAATTGATTCACAAAGTATTTGAAGGACAGGATGATACCAAAGGACTGAGAAAATATTGAATCTTATCAATATCGAAAAGGAGACTAAAGAATATCAACAGTCACTAATATTATTTCATATTTAAATAAAATTTTGAGAACAAATCATAAGTTCATCAAGACCATCCTTGTTGCGGGTATTAATATGAAATAAACAAACTTTCACAAGTGATATTCCATAAAAAAAACACACATCACATAATTGATTGAAAGAAATAGGGGATATAAAGTGTTCTGATTATTAACTATTTTAAAAACTCAATTCTGCGCAGCAAAATACCAGTTTAATAACTCTTCCAACAAGGTGTCTTCTAGCCAAACTTCAAAATTGTCTGAGATTTCTTAGATTATATAATATAAACCAACTATGATTATTATCATTTGATCTATAAAGCAGGAAGATATATGCTCAACAAAAGTGCTTACCACTGTCATGGAGAAAATCCAGTGCAAACTTTATTTCAAAGATAGATCCTCTATCAATGGTCAAGTGGTTCAGATTTTTTAAGGATGATATTATACATCAAATCCCAGAATGTTTCTAAGATTCCTGAGCCTTCAACACAAGAGCCATCACTACTCAAAAGGGAGTGACCTAACATTCAAACAGGAAAAATCAAGTGGATAAAGAGTTCCAATTGTCAAGCTTATGACCTATAGTTAGAGAAGTAGCCTATAGAGTCCATATGTCAATATGTGCATTGGATAGGCATTGCAAATGGACAATGAGTTAAGTCCAGAATTTAAACTGGAGGAGAAGAATTGGAAATTGCTAAGTTTCTTCAGTTACTCCCTAACTTTTCCTCAAAACAAAGGTCAATCTTTAATACCAATATTCTGTATATTCTATTAATATTGTATGAATATGAGAATCATTTAATGCTCTGCTTTTTAATTAATTTGTTACATTAAATTACACAGTTAATTCCCTCCCTCCCTGCCCCCCCATTAGAGAAGACATCATTTGACAAGATAGGCATATGTATAAAGCTGTCTTAATTATTTCTACTTTGCAGTTCTTTCTCTGGAAACAGACATCCACAGGTTATTCTTTAAATAATATTTCTCTTGCTTTATGTGGTGTTCTCTGGATTTTGTTCATTCTTCATAATTCCATATAGGTCTTTCCATGTGTTTTCAAAATTAACCTGTTCATTATTTCATGTGGCACAATAGTATTCCACCACAATCATGTGCCACAACTTATTTAACCTTTTAACTCTTGAACTATTTAGCCAAAATTCTCTGGGTTTTAAGGAATTAAAAATGAGTATCACTTTTAAAGCCAAGAAGAAGTGCATGGTGAATATGAAATTACCTTTAATACAGAGAAAATAAGGAATTATGAAGAACAAAAAGTGAAGGACATTAGCAAAGAAAATTATGATTGAAAAAATGGGGTTGACACATGGCAAGAGTAAGGGGAAAATCAATGGACAGTCCATGTGTTCCCTTCATATCTAGGGAAATCTGTATAATCTTCACAAAGAAAAAGGTGAGGAAGGACCCTAGTGCATTGAATAAACCCTCCTGTGGAAAACTTAAAGGAGGACAAAAACAAGAGTCATGTAGAATTGGCAGGCATGAATGAGTTGTGACTTCCTTCATTGGAGGACATTACCAAATTGAAGCTATCCCTTGGAGTATTTGAGTATACCATGGTAAGTAAGACCTTTATCCAGTGATTATAGACCTTAGGAATAATTCAGAAGTCAGAAAATCCAAATCAGCATTTTCTAGGACCTACTATACATAAGCCACTGTGTTAGATACTGGAGTAAAAAATACAAATTAAAAATAGTCCCTGTCTTCAAGGAATTTACATTTTCTATGGGTCTACAGTTTGTAAAGTAGTATATATATCCACAACTATTTGATACACAAAACACTAGGTGATCAAGAAGACTTTCCATAGAAAATAGAACATAAACTAAGCACTGAATGGTCTATGAAAAAGCCAAGAAACAACAATGAAAAATTGTATTTGTGGAATAGCTTCAGTAGAAGTTTCATAAAGGGTAATAATATGAATTGACTAGAAAGGTAAATGGGATCTAGAATGTGGAGAGATTCAAGAGCCACACTAAGGAGTTTGTGCTTTATTTGAGAGACAATTGAGTGCTACTGAAGATTCTTGAACAGAGGAGTGACTTAATCAAACTTCTACTTTAGCAAAATTGTTTTGATAGATTGGAGAGATCTGGGTTCTGCCTTAACAACTAACCATGGTGCTGCCCACTTCTCTGATAACAACAATGTATCCTTTCTCCTAGACCAATGATGGCAAACCATTTACAGATGAAGTGCCAGGCTCAGCCCCCAGACCAAGGGCCATGCCTGCATCCCTCCACATGCTGGGTGTGCCCTACTTCCATCTTACCACACACAGGGAGGGAGAAAGCGCTCCCACTGGGCTGCTGAGCGGAGAGGTGGGTGACGTAAGAAATGTCCTCAGAGAGTGTGGAGGGGGGATGGAGTAGCCCTAGTGCTCTGCTCACCTCCATCTCTGCCACCTGTAAGTCGCTCACCTTACCTCCTGTGTGCTCTCATTGGGCTGTGGGGCAGAGGGGCAGGGGATGTGAAGAAATATCATCTGGCACAGTGGAGAGGGGGAGGGGAACAGCTCCACCTGAATCCCTCTACCTTTCTAATAACGAATTTTTGGGGAGCAGGGAGGGAGGGTGGCCAAGTGCCCACAGAGAATGCTCGGTGTTCTATCTTTGGAACCCATTCCATAGTTTTGCCATCACTGTCCTAAGCCTTTCCCTCATTGTGAAGAAGAGAGGAGGCAAATAGACAGACGATAGACAAAGAGACAGAAAGAGATGTAAAAGAGGCAAAGACAGAAACAGGGACACAGAGACCAACAGAGATATAGAACTTAGCCTCTTTACATGCATTCTGGGGAGGTATGAGTAATCAACTCACACCGACAAGGGCAAGGATATTGTTCCTCTATTCGTTTTTTAATTGTGCAATTTGTTTCCTGCTTTTTCTAGTACTGGCTAATTAAAAATAAAACTTAAAAACCACATCGTAGATTACTTATGTCCTGTACTCTCTTGCTGACTCTTTCTGCTTGCCTTCCTTTTGAAGATCTACTTAGTGTTAATGGCTATGCTAATCATACCCCCTGCACTATTTCTATTTTCTCCTGTTTCTTCACATGAGGTAATAATCTGAATTTAAAAGTTCCAGTTGTCAGGGACTTCTCGTAATCTTTGTAAATGAAGTTGATCAAAGATAGTTCTGTGCTGTGAAGAGAAAATGGGATTTGAAGTCAGAGGATCTGCTTTCACATCCCAACATTTCTTCTTACTGACTCTTTATGACTTTAGGCACATTCTCTCTGGGCCACATTTTTTTCTGTCAAATGAGCAATTTAGACATGAGGACCTCTAAGGTCACTTCTAGCTCTAAATCTCTGATCTTATGACAATCAAATTCACAGCATAGTGACTGTTGGTCAGTCCCTTTCCCTGGGTTACCTCAACTAAACAGGGATAAGAGGAACATAAATTCTCAGGACTAAAGAGAACTCGGAGGTTATATAATTCAACTTGTTCCCAAAAAATAATTCCCTTCATAATATTCCCAACTCATAGTCATTGAACCACTTCTTGAAGACTTCCAATGAGGAAAGGCCCACTACCTATTTAAGCAAAGACTGGATGGTTATTTTTCAGGTCATTTTTCAAAGCAAGAAAAAGGAAACATGTGAATAATTACTTCGTGTGCAGTAAACTCTAATTGACTACACTAATCCATAATCCTTCTTTGGTTATTGGTTTTTACCTTCCATTTTCAGGGTGGCAGCCAATGGTTAGGGAATCAAGTATCTGAATATATATAAAAGGAGTAATAATACTAAAAGTAATAATAATAATAAATTATATTTATATAGGGCTCCATGGCTAACAAAGTGCTTTCCATAAAAAATATGAGGTTGATAATATTTGTTATCATTCACATTTTAGAGATGAAGAGACTGATAGTTTCAGTTACTTGACAAGGACAAAGCTGGGTCTTAAATGCATGTCTTCTGATCCTCAAGTCCAATGCTCTTTGATAGGGAGCTGTGACCACAGAGATGGGCATGGGCATGAGGTAGAAAACTCAAAGACAAGCTATGTCAATAAATCAATTAATATAAAGTGTCCACCCTAATAATACTTCTACCAATTACTGAAAGAATTTAAGAAGATATCCTATTCCTATAGCCCCCATATTTTGCCTAAACTCTTGCCTAGCTTGTTATTGCTGTTGTTCTGTTCTTGTTCAGTCTGAATTCCATTTGGGGTTTTCTTGGCAAGGATACTGGAAGAGTTTACCTTCTCCTTCTCAAGTTCATTTTACATATGGGGAAACTGAGGCAAAAAGAATTAAGTAACTTACCTAGGGTCAAGAAGCTAGTAAATGTCTGAAGCTGGATTTGAACTCAGGTCTTCCAGACTCCAGGCCCAGGGCCCTATTCACCATGCCACCTAGCTGCCCCCTTGTCTAGTTAGTTCATCCTTACATTCTTCCAAAAGTGGGTTCTCACCCTTGAAGTGGAAGGCTTAACAAGACACCAAAGCAAAAGTAGATGAAGAAAAATTGGAAATATAAGAAGTAGAAAAAGAAGGAAGAGGAGGGGGGAAAAGAAAAGTTTGGATGAAGGGAAAAAAAGACAAGGAAGAGAAAGAAAAAGGAAAGAATAGGAAAGTCAGAGAGGATGGGGACAGGGAGGAATATGGTGTTAAAAGGAAAAGGAAGAAGAAAGAAGATGAGGGAAAAAAGGTCAAATTAAAATAATGGATGAAATTAGTAAAAATAAAATCTTGTCCTTCTCTAGATAAGATTCATCAAGCATAAAACAATCAAAAAAATCTTGCTGGTGTTCTGATGTTAAAGCTCAATAGGAAGAATAAGTTTAAAATAATTACCATTAATGCAATACTGTTCTTAAATCACACTTTTGGAAAAGTGTCCAAATTAAAACCCATGTTATATAAATGAAAGACAGGGCCCATTACCTCAAGGCAGCTACAGAACTATTAACACTTCCTCATCAAAAAGAAGAAAGAGAATTAATAAATGTCACTGCTTAAACTGGTTAAAAATTTAAAGAAATATTTCTGGAATAGACATAACTTTACAGTGGTAGTAAAAGACTTATGAGTCTTTTATGGGAACAATGGGAACAAACTTTTACATATATCAAAAATGATTTTCCTGAAAGTGATTTATTTTTAGATAGAGCTTATAGAAAGGTTACTGTTCAAAAATAGAATCACAAATTATCCAGGAGCAACAACTTCATGAACTCAACAACAACAAAAAATGTCAACAAAGAAGCATTGGCAAATGTCTAAGTCATTTATAATTACTTTTAAAAATAAAGGGATTTATGATAGGGATACATGATCAAGTCATAGTTGCCTGACTGACTATGACTGACTACTGGCACAAGAGTGTATTGGCACAGGAAAAAAACTGTTTGCCATAATCATCTAGATATAACATCAAGTCATAAAATATTAAAACCATTTTAACTTAATGTACCCCTACCAAGAATTCATAATCTCCAAACTATGTGGAATCCAAAGCTTTCAAAATATAAAAACTCAAAAGAAAAAAAATCACAAACAAGTGCAAATGGTAGATACGTTATATATCATGCACATTATCTGCCTGCTACTGACAATGCCTTCCCAAACCTATAGAAGGTAACTTTGTACCCTAATGCTTTTATTCAATTCCAAAAAGTACCATTTTATCTACCTGCACTACCATTTACAGAACAATAAACATAAATATCTGTGGTGCATTATTCTATCAGAATTCCAAGCAAAGTAGAAAAAGGTGCATTAATAAATATAATATTGTAAGTAATATATAATATATAACAATAGTTTGCAAAGTCTTTTTGAATATGAACTCCTAACAATATTTTAGGTATTTTATATAGGTCTTACTTTCCTCATTTTATAGATGTGAAAACTGATGATCAGAAAATTTAAGAAACTCAGTCATGATCAAGCCACAAATTTGATAACCACAGGAAAATAGATTTAGAGATAGAAAGGAACCTAGATAGCACTTAATATAATCCTCTCATTTTGCAAATAAGCAAACCAAGGTTCAGATAGGTGGAAGGCTTGCTCCAGGTCTCACTGGGAGTAATGGTAGAGCTAAAATTGAAGAGTTTGGTCCAACTCCAAATCCAGCACTCTGTCTATAGCATCACATTGCCTCTGCTGTGGCATAATACACAGCCATACCACATGATATCAAAGTAGTTGTTAATTCAACTAATTTAGTAGGACAGCAAATTGATTCAGAGTTGACAATGGGAATAGGGTCCAAAATTAGTGAAACTGATCATATAACTGAATGGACTACTTTTCAGAAATAATTAACGGATTAAATGCAAATGATAGCTCCAGTAGCTCTGGGTTGTATGGTTAATCATTAAGCATCATATTCACCAAAGTATAGCTGATAGAAATATCTTTACTTAGATTGGTTTTGAGGGAATATACACAAGAATTGCCCATCCATCAGCATGGATGGGTTGCAATCTGAATTCTTAGTGCTTCCCCACCAAGAAATCACTATGAATTTAAATTGGTACATATCCAATATATTCTCACCTGTAAACATGTTATATCCTTCTAGTAGAAAGGAAGCTCCTTGAGGGCATGAAGTATAAAGATACTCCTTGATTGTTCCTGGGAAGAAAGGCTGAATCAGCAATTAGACTGATTCATCTTGCTGTAGGGGAATAGTATCTTATCACATAGCTAGATCACAGGTATACACAGAATATGGGTATGCTAAGTGTCTCAGAATATGTGGACACTATAGGGTAGCTAGGTAGTTCAGTGGATTGAGAGCCAGGCCTAGAGATGGAAGGTCCTAGGTTCAAATCTGGCTTCAGACACTTCCCAGCTGTGTGACCCTGGGCAAGTTACTTAACCCCCATTGCCTAGCCCTTACCACTCTTCTGCCTTGGAACCAACACACAGTATTGTACCTTCCAAGATGGAAAGTAAGAGTTTAAAAAAAAAAAGAACATGTGGACATAGCATACCAATGCACTATGATTCAGAAGTATCAAAAAAAAAATTAGATTTTAGAATGTCATAGTATTTTTTTTAATCCAGAAAAGGATTTATACCTATCATTAGGAAGTGAAAAATCTTATCTAATCTAATTTTTTAAATCTAAATTATTTAAATCTGAAAATCTCAATTATCTAGATTTTAAAGTTCTTTTTTTTAAGATCTCTGATCCAAGACAATTCTAAAGGACTTATGGTGAATGCTATGAATCTCCAGAGGATCTCCAGAGAAAAAATTGATGGAGTCTGAATATAGATCAAAGCAAACTTTGTTCAACTTTTGTTTTTCTTGATGGGATTTTTTGGCCTGTGTTTTCTTTTACAACATGATTAATATGGAAATATGTTTTATATAACTGCACATTCATAAACTATATAAGATTGCTTGCCTTCTCAATGAGGGAGTTATAACTCAAATTTTTTAAATGTTAAAATTCTTTTTACATGTAATTGGAAAAATTAAAATAAGACAAAAAAACTCTGATCTGTTTAAATCCACAATCCTGTGATTAATCATGTGTGAGTTATGTAGCTTAGTTCCTTTCCTCTTTTTCATCTTCAATCTGAGGGACTTCTTTTTTTATTAAGTCTCATATTGCAGGTAAAAAGTTTTCAGATCTTTTAGGTTAATATACCAGAAATTGTTTAGAACCAATGAATTTTATTCAGTTTCCTCAAGTTGCCCTACTTACTTTGAAACATCCTATTCCTAAACCCCATATAGGTACACTCTGCATCAGTGTTGATGAAGTATTGGCACATGCGCTAAGCCAGCATGTGGGGAGCTTGCTCCATTTCCCCCCTTCCCAGCACCTGAGGACATTTTTATATACCCTGCCCCACTGTCCAGCCACCTAAAGTGAATACGTCTTCCCTCCACTCTCTGGAGTAATGCGGGGGGTTCACAGGTAGCTTGAAGTTGAAGTTTGGGCACACGAACTCTAAAATGTTTGCCAACACTGCTCTACATGGATATATGACAGTAAGCAATCCATCATGATGACTCATTTAAAAATGAATTGTACTTGTGATAAAAATTTCAAAATTGAGTAAAAAAGATTATGTTTCAGTCAAATAATAGTAATAACTATCATTTATAGAGTTTTATATATTTTATCTTTTAATATTCCCAATAACCATAGGAGATACTATTATTATGTCCATTTTATAGATGAGGAAACTGAAGAATGAAAAGGGAACGTGACTTTTCCAAGATCAATCAACTTGGAAGCTTCAGATTGTTTCATCTTTCTGACCTCAGGCAGCTAAGGAGTATAGTGGATAGAGTACCAGGCTTTATGTCATTCATCCATTTATTCATTTAACAAACAGATATTGAGAATTTACTTAGGCAGGTCCCAATTTGAGCAAATAATGAATTTGGGGAAATGTTCACATTATTTGAATTCAGATTTCATATGTTCACTGGACTGGAACCAATTACTATGTTTCATATAATTATAAATTCAAATACTAGAAATTAAAATAGATGCAACTACTTTGTGGTAGTTGTTCTCACTAATCAGGACTTGGCTCTATGTGCACGTGTACAAGAGCTTGTACTGGGAACTAAGGGGAACACAAACATGAATAAGACATGGCTCCTGTCTTTATCCTGAATTTATAATCTAGTAGAGAAGATAAGACAAGGAGCCATAAAACAAGTCTGGAAATAATGTTATAAAAGAAATAGAAAGTGCAAAGGACATTAGAGTCTTTAGTTATTCAGCAAATGCTAATGAAGTACTTTAAGGTGGGCAGAGCATTAGGAGAAATCCAAAATTCAGATAAGACTGAGTCTTGTCTTCATGGAGCTCACAGTCTAAGACTACAGTAACATGGAGATGGGGATGTTTATTAGTGAGGGCAAGATTAGGAAATGTTGATCCCTTCAAGGCTCAGGGAGTGAGAACAGTTACAATTTGGGGCTCTTATGGAACAGTAGAGAGAAGATTTCATATGGAAGGTAGCATTTAACATTGTATGCACTAACAATAATATTGTGGAATGACCAACTGTGAAAGACTTAGCTACTCTCAGCAAATCAATGATCCAAGACAATTCCGAGGGACAAAGAGTGCTATCCAGAGAAAGAGTTGTTGGAGTCAGAATGCAGATGAAAGCATATGATTTTTCAATTGTTTATTTGAGTGTATGTTTTGGAGTTTTGATTTTGTAAGAATGCTCACAAAAATGAACTACATAGAAATGTTTTACATGATAACACATGTATAATCCAGATCAAATCACCTGCCAGCACCTGGAGGAGGAAGTGACAGGGAAGGGGATAAGTTAAATCATATAACTTAGGAAAACTGGTGTGGAAATTTGATATTACATGTAATTGGTAAAAAAAAAAGATAAATAAAGGTGGCATTTATACTAGAGATAGAGGGCAGATCATTCATGACAAAGGGATTAACAAGCAAAATTGCAGAGGCAGGAAAGTAAATGTTATGTTTGGAAATTGGCAATTAGTACTATTAGACTAGAGTGTATGATTCATATAGAGGAGTTTTAAAAAATTAAACTATAAAGGCAAGATGGATCCAGATTAGAGAGATCTTTGAATTTTCTAATTACTGAGTTTCAATATTATTTATAGATCATTAGAGAGCCATTAAAGTTTTTTAGAATAAGAATGGCATGATCAGGACATTGCCTTAAAAAGAAGGCAATCTGCTAGTGCCATATAATATATACTAAAGAAAGAAGAGTGTGGAAATATAAAAGACCAGTTAGGAGACTACAGAAATAAGCCAGGTAAGAGGCAGTAAGTCATGGTGACAAAAATGGAAAGGAAATCAACACCAAAGACATTACAGAAGTAGAATCAATAGGATTTCATAATTGATTGAATGTAGAAGGTGAAAGGAGTCAAAGATGATATCAATGCTCTTGAATCTGACTGGACCACAAATTTTGAGAAGTTTGATACTTGTAAAATTTCCCTCAGTAAGAATCAACCTTAAAAATGAACCCACAAATTACCAGGATTCTTGGGGAAATTCTTATTTCTGTTATGGAAACATAAATTTGCATAATAATATAAGTTGATACCCACTGAGCACATGAACTAGAGAAATTCCTTCCTCAATACTAACATATTACTCAAAAAATTTTTCTCCCAAATAATTTAACAAGGTTAATAATAATCTTTGAAAATGATTCAAACTTTATGTGTATACAATTATTTCTAAAAAAAAATAATGATAACAATGGATTATCAAAAGATAGCAGGTCAAGGTTCTTCACAGAGCCTGCCTCAACTGCCCTACTCCTTAGGAAGAAAAGAAGACAACTTGGTGATGGAAAAAGCCATACAGACTTCTCAACTGCAAACCAAAAAAAGGATGAAAAGAAAACAGTCACTTCTTTTCCTCTCAGAAGAATAGATTTCTATTTTCTGCAGTCTGCAAAGAAACTGAAAAATCAGGCTATTCTCTACTTCAAGAAGAGAGGAAATTCATAGAGAGAATTCTGCTCTTCTCCCCAACCTGATGGTAAAAATAAAATAGGACAAGGTGACAGAGACAGGAAACTAATATTTTTCTGGTTCCCCAAAAAGAAGGAAAGTGAGGTAAATGGAGAAAGAAAAACTCTAGAAGATCTGTGTCTTGAAAACCCATATAATACTATCAAACAAATCAAACAAATCATCAACAAAAATTTATTAAGCATCCACTATAGGATAGTTACCTTGTGAGGGTATGGGGATACAAATACATAAATGAGATATTCCTTGCTATAATGAAACATACATTCTATTGTGTGGATACCACATGCTCACAGATAAGTAAACAGAATATATATTCAGGATAAATTGATAAATATAGGGAGAAGGAGCATTATTGGGGGGAGGGGAGGTTGGCAATTTGAAAGAAACAAGATAGTATTTGAGGTGAGCTTTGAAGGAGACCAAGTAATTGGAGGCATAGGGGATAGTCACTGAGAATGTCCAGAGTTGGGATCTGGAGTGTCTTGTCCAAGGATGGCCAGTGAGGCCAGTGTCACTGAAGCACAGACAACTTGGGGTGGGGGAATGAGGTATGTTATAAGATACTGGACATATGGAGGACTGGGGTGGCAAACTTTGAATGTCACACAGAGGATTTATATTTGAACCTGAAGGTAATAGGATCTTTAACAGAGGTGACAGAATCATCTATAGAGAGATGCTAATTAAATCAATGGGAGCTCATTAGATCATCAAGTGAAATAATATTAGAGGAGAAGAAGGCCTAGGATGGAGCCTTAGGGAAGATCTAGGGCTAACAGGGATTTCCTGGATGAAGATCCAACAAAGAAGACTGAGAAAGCAATCATATCAGTAAGAGAACAAATTTTGAATAGTGCCATAAAAACCTAGACAGAAGAGGATATCAAGGATGAGAGAGAGAGAGAGAGAGAGAGAGAGAGAGAGAGAGAGAGAGAGAGAGAGAGAGACAGAGATCAATAGTGTCAGTCTACAGAGATAAAAAAAGAATAAGGAACAAAAAGGACAATTAGATTCAGCAATTAGTGAACACTGGTAACTTATGAAAGAGTAGTTTCAGATGAATGATGAGGTCAGAAGTCAGACTACAGAGAATTAAAAAGAAAGTGATAGACTTCTTTTCAGAAGTGAAAACACCTATTGTAGATGGCCTTCTCAAGGACTTTACCCACAAAAGGGAGGAGTGATATATACCGATAGCTAATGGGGTTGGAGGGATCAACTGGGGGGGGGGGTTAAGGATGGGGAGATATGGTCAAGTTTATAGGCAGTATGGAAGCAATCAGTAGATATGATGAGATTAAAGATAAGAGAGATAGTGATGGTTATAGAGGAGACAATATGCTGGAAAAAGAAAGGATGGAATGGGATCACTCATGCATATTGATTTGTTTGCCTTGGCAAAGAAGAAGTACCTTTGGATGGTGGCAGAAAGCTCTACTAAATCTGTTACCCATGGGGGAGTTCTACTGAACTGAATGAAGTTAAATAAGTGGTGAAAGATTATTCTACTCACCCGTAACCCTACCCCATTCAGACAGCTAGAAAGTAAAGTCAAGGAAACCCCACAACAGCATGCATCTATGCCTGGCCTCACTGGGAAGATGATGATACCATACATTAACAGAAATAGTGACGTCAGAAGAAATTTGGGAAGGAAGATGATGAGTTTGGTTTTGGACGTATTGAGTTGGTGATGCTAGGAAGATTGTACATTGGAATGATGAAAATGTCAGATTGTAACTCGGGAAGACAGATAAGGACTGGAAACAAATTGGTGGATCATCCACAGTAAGGGACATTTAAAGGAATGAGTTTATCATTATTAACCTGCACATTCAAATGATGAAATGTGATTAGACATTTATCAGAATAACCAACCTAGCATTTTTGAAGGGACTCACAAACAAGCAAAGCTGCTGTTTTCTCCAGTAAGTAAAACTTCTGTGGGAAAAAAAAACCCATGAATTATTTGTGGATATAATGTAGCAAGTATGTGAATAGTATTTTACAAGATCTTGTTCACTGCTTCCACTTAGGGAGGAATCACAATGCTACCATACATAAGCAGATACTACTAACATAGCACAGATGCTAACTCGGATGTGAACATAAATGCTGTCCTACATATATACACACACATACAAACTCACACACACACAAACCCTCTTATCCCACAGTATTTTGTCTTCATAAATCTTCAGTTCTTATGAATTACTACAATCATAGCAACCAAGTACAAAAAGTTGTCTTAAGTAGGAGTGTCTCATCGTAGACAGTTTAACTACACCCTATCCTGATTTATAATCCTGAGAGTATCATCTCCATACTGCTTTGTGTTCAGTACTACTAAAGTGATGGCATGTATCCTATAGAGATAAAATAAAAACAACAACAACCACCAAAACAAATTTAATTGCAAGTCAAATAAGCAAAATCTTTCTCTTGCCGAGTTGTATCCATCCTTCTACAGATTTGACATTTATTTTTTACCAATTCTTACTGGTGGCAGAATTTCCGTAGCCAATGAATACTTTGTACCAGACAATTTTATGTTTTGTAAAAGGTGACCTATACTTTCTTTTCAAATGCGGCTTCTTTAATGAAAATATTGTAATGTCAGTCCATGCAAAGCAAATGCATATTAATATGCGTTTACATCTGTCTCATATTAATATTCATGCCTGAATCCACATCCCTACACAAAGCCAATTTTCTGACCATCTGTGTGATGGCTGGTGGATGCAATGAATAAATTTTATTTGTGAGGGGAGTGATAAATCATGTATCTTCAGTTTTTCACCCACAATCTTTCCTCTTAGGTGCTAAAATGTTTTCCTCGTGGTTTGGAATTTTTAAGTAAACCAAACCAATTAACCCTTTCACATTCCTGAAGATATAGGCAGCTTGGTAAAAGACCAGAGAAAACAAAACTTGACAACTGTTAGGAAATGTAAGAGGAACTTAGGCTAGAATTGTTTGGTTTTGACATTTTTCTTTCCCACGTGGATTCCAATCTTTCTTTATCATTCTTTTCTGTTCATTGATGTAATTAGAATAGATTCTTACAGAGCAGCTAGGTGGTTCAGTGGAGAAAGCACCAGGCCTGGAGTCTGAAGAACCTGGTTTCAAATCTGGCCCTAGATACTTCCTAGTTATGTGACCCTGGAAAAGATATTTAACCCCAAAATTGCCTAACTCTTACCACGCTTCTGCCTTAGAACTTAATATTAGTTCTAAGGCCAAGGGAAAAATTATTTTTAAAAATAATTACTATTTCTTTTAAGGTTCTACAAAGAAAGTGGGTTCATGGGGGAAAATGCCACACAACCATCAATGAATATTTAAATTCTACAGAATAGACTCACAAATAACATCTAGAAGGTCTGAAATTAGTAGAAAGAACTTAACCAATAACTGAATAATTATGGTGGTTCTTCTTTATATATGTGTGAGTTAATTTATATTTGTGTGATTTATAATTTATACATTATATACCTATATTGTAACATATAATTTATATATGTGCAATTTAAGGTGATCAGAAGCAGTAATTATTTTGACTGTTGATGATGTATTGACATCTCCTTGACATCATGGCTTAAATAAATCTATGGTTTGCTAATTAATCTTGTTAACTTAATATGAAAGTTAAGTATAAATTTTTAAGACTGCATTACAATTGGATCATGCTATAAAATTCAATAGACATTGGAAAGATATTTGATCTGATGGCCAGACCAGTAAATGACCATTAACAGTGTTAAGATAGATTGCCTATTTCTGTCTATGATTTTTCTGAGAATTTAGAAATCACTTGACCTGGAAAACTATTGAGCACAAAGGCAAGTTGACTGAAATAGAATTAAAAGTTTGAATTTGATTTCAAAAGGACAGGACAATTCAATTCAATTCCACAAACACTTATGAAGCACTTACCATCTGCAAGATACTGAACAAGGTATTGGGCTAATATTAAGAAGACAATGAAAAAACTAATATTCCTTGTCTTCAAGAAGCTGAAAAATATTTCAATATAACTAAAATTCATGCAACGCCAAAAGTAAATCAAAATATGTAGTTTTTACCACTTTTAGAATCAGGAACTCTCAGAATAAGAAAGGATTCCAGAAGTCATCTCATCCAACCCATGCATAAAGTTAATAAACATTTATATAGCACTTTAAGAATTACAAAGTATTTTACATTTATTATACCATTTAATCCTTATAACAACGGTGTAAGATAGAGCTATCATTACCTCATTTTACAGTTGAGGAATTTGAGGCACAGAGATGCTAAATGAATTGCCCATGGTCACATGCTTAGCAAGTGTTTGAAGAGGGATTTGAACCCAGATCTTTCTGACTCCAAATTGAAAATTTCATCCATATTTAGTACATCTAGGTAATGCAATAGATAAGGCACAGGGCCTAGAGTTTAAAAAAAAATCTAAGTTCAAATCCAACCTAAGATATGTAGTAACTGTGTGACCCTAGGCAAATCATTTAAATTTGCCTTAATTTTATGATCTATAAAATGGGAATAATAATAGCACCAACCTCCCAGGATTGTCTTCAAATGAAATAATTTTAAAGCATTTAACACAGTGCCTGGCACATAGTAAGTACTATGTAAATATTAGTTATTGTTATCATTAACCTACTTAATGTAGCCAACAAACACTCTCCCTCAACCTAAAGTTCTACAGTGAGGAAGAGGAGCCTACCACCTCTTAAGAAATTCCTTTCTAACATCTAATGCCCAGTGGACTTACGCGTCGGCTATGGGGGGTGGGGGAGAGGAAAAGAAAATGATCTATGTCTTTAACGAATAATGCTTGGAAATGATCAAATAAAATATATTTAAAAAAAAAAGAAATTCCTTTCTACTCTAGGACAAGTATTGTTGGAAAGCTTTTCCTAATAAGTCTAAATTTCCCTTTTTGAAATTTCCACCCATTGTTCTTGGTTCTACCTTTGGGTGTCAAATAGAATAACTCTGATTTCTCTTCCTCCAATACTTCAAATACTTGAAGAAATCTTTCACTTGTTAAAAAAAAAAAAAGGTGGGTGTGGGGAGGACACAGAGAACCTATTTATACAAAAATATTTATTGCAGTTATTTTTGTGACAGCAAAGAACTGGAAATTGAGGGGTGGTCCATCAATTGGGGAATGGCTAAACAAGTTGTGGTTTATAATAGTTATGGAATACAATTGTGCTATAAAAAATGATAGAATGATTTCCAAAAGAAATATGGAAAGATTTACATGAACTGATGCAAAGTGAAGTGAGCAGAACCAGAACATTGTACACAGTGACATCAATGGTTCCTGATAAACAACTGTGAAGGACCTAGTTCTTCTCAACCATGCAGTGATCCAAGACAATCCCAGAAACTCATGATGAAAAATGCCATCTACACTCTGAGAAAGAACTCATAGAGTCTGAATGCAGATTAAAACATACTATATTTCCCTTTCTTTTTTATTTTATATTTCTTCCCCAAAATAAATAATATAGAAAAATGGTTTATATGAATACACAAGTAAAATCTATGTCAATTAGATTGGTTATCATCTCAGGAAGTGAGGAGCAGAGAAGGAGGAAGGGAAGGAGGGAGAGTAAGAAGAAGAGAGAGGATTTGGAACTCAATTTTTTTTAAATGAATGTTAAAGAAATTGTTTTACTTGTAATAAGGAAACAATTAAATATAATTTTTAAATTAATTCTCTTTTCCAGATAAAATATCCCCAATTCCTTCAACTTCTCATATGGCATAATCTTGAAGTCCTTTACCATTTTGTTAAATCTCCTCCAGAAGCATTTCTTTCTGCTTTCTACTTTTTACTACCTCCTTTCAAGTCATCTTCCTTTTCTAAAATGTGACATTCAGACATGAACTAGATATTCCAAAGTATGGTGGGTCTATTATCTCCCAAGCCTGGAGAGGTTACCTCTTCAAATGCTGCCTAGAATCACATAAGCTTTTGTTTGTTCATTTGTTTTAGGAAGCTAAATCACATTGTTAACTTCTTTGGATCACTAAAACCCCAGATATTATTAGATGAACTGCTTTCTAGCCAGGCTCCCCAATAACTTCATTTAGAATTAGTGTGATTGGGTTTTTTAAAAGTTAAGTGAAGGACTTAACATATATCTCTGTTGAATTTAATCTAATTAGATTTGGTCCATTTTATAGGCTGCTAGGATCATATTGCATTCTGATTCTCTCATCCAGCTCTTCCTCTCAATTTGGTCACCTGCAAGTTTGATTATCATGCAACCTATATCTTTATCCAAGCTGAGTGTAAAGATATTGACACTGACCAAAGACCAAAATTCCTGAGGTACTCCACAAGACACCTCCTTATTTGACATTGATCCATTAGAGACTATTCTTGAGGTATGGTCATTCATCTGGTTCAGAATATACCTTTCACTATCACCTACTCCATATCTATCTATCCTGCCAACAAGGATAGTCAATTTTTTTAAAAAAATCAAAGAGTACTTCACCTTTAGAATTCCCTAATCTCACAAATATCCCTTTCCGAATAAAAAAAATGAAGTTAACTGTCATGGCTTGTTCTTGGTAAAATCAATATGGTTCATGGAGATCATTGTTTCTCTTTTTATTGTTGAATTTTTTCCAGAAATCAAAGTCATATTCACCAGTCCACAGTCAAAATTCCATCTTCCATTCTTTTTATTATTGGGATAACATCTGCTTACTTCTATCCTCAGTACTTCTCCCAATCTCCATAATTTTCTTTTTGATTTGTTGGAGTGTTTTGGGAAGAAGAAGTCTAGATCTTGAATTTAACTAGTACAAAGAATCTACAGTAAGGTAAGTTTTCACTGTAGAAACACCTTCTATCAATGTGTATCAGGAATTGCTCTGCAACTTACAGTTTCAAAGACCTGAAGAGCCTAAATGGCTCGGTGAAGTCATGTCAGTAAATGGCAGAGCATTAACTGAAAGTTGAAAGAAACCTTAGAATTCTTCTCATCCACATCCCTTTCTATAAATGTGTACCAGAAAGGCTAAGTGGTTTGTCCAAGGTCAAATAGGGTAGGAGGTAGGATTTGAATACTTGCCTTCTCATCTTTTAGGATAACCCTGTATCTACTCTATCATAATGCCTCTAACAATCTTTCAATGGTCAGTAAAAGTTCCAATTTAACAGTAAATTGGCAATGCAATTCACTGCCCAGATTTAACTTTCTGATGGATTGACCTGTGAAAACATCTCAAAGGCCAATAAATATCCTGAAATTATAAAAATAGCAATAGGAAAGGAAAATCTGGTAATTTAAAAAATGCTTTTTCTTCCTCATCTACTAAATGTGAATCATTATATTAGGTAGGTGTTTTGCTGTTCAGTCATTTTTCAGGCATGTGTCTCCTCCTGACCTTATTTGAGGTTTTCTTGGTAAAGATCATAGAGTGGTTTGGCATCTCCTCCAGTTCATTAGACATACAAGGAAACTAAGGCAAATAAAGTTAAGTGACTTGTCTAGGGTCACACATCTAGGAAGTATCTGAGACCAGGTTTGAATTCAGGATGACACATCTTCCTGTCTCGAGGCTTGGAATTATCATATTCACTGCTCCATCTAGATACCAACATAGGTCTTTAGGAAGCTTTTTTTTTAAGTTATAGTTCCTTTCGTCAAGGTACTTACAATATAATTGAGAATGTAGAATACATGCACATAAAAAGATAGCTTAAAAATATAAGGTAATATGTGCTTGGTATTGAAAACTCTTCATAATCTGGCCCCAATCTGCCTTTCTAGCCTTATTTCACTCTATTCTCTTTTACAAGGCTAATTCCCCCATCTCAACATGCCTTCTCCTGTTTTAGCACATTTGAACAGGTTGTCACGTCAATAGCATACTCCCTCTTCATCCACAACTTTTGAATTCCTTCAAGCTCAGCTCAGGTACCACTACTTCCAAGAAGCTTTCCCTGACCCCCCCTCTCAACTAGAAGGGAATTCTACTCTACCCTTCATGAATTCCCTATGAAAACTTGTCTGTACCTACTACTTCTACTACCAGACAGCTAGGTGGCATACTGGATAGAATGCTGGACCTGGAATCATGAAGACCCATCTTCATCAGTTCAAATCTTACTTCAGATGGACACTTACTAGCTGTGTGACCCTGAACATGTCACTTAACCCTGTTTGCCTCAGTTCCTCATCTGTAAAATGAGCTGGAGAAGAAAATGAGAAACCACTCCAAGATTTTTGCCAAGAAAATCTGAAATAGGGCCAAGAAGACTCAGATGCTACTAAAATGACTAAAGAACAACATGCCATTAATAAATTCTGCCTTATATTATGCTTATTTGTAATCCTCTTGAGAGAAGGGATTTTTTCTACCTTTGTAATCAGGCATGTTTCATGTCTTGTACATAGCATCTAATAAAATTTTTATTTGATTTGAATTGGACTGGATGGATTATGAATTTCAAGTATAGAGGTATGTGGTTAATAACTGTACAAAGTGTTCAGAGGAGAGGATCATTGTGAGCTGAGATGCGCAAAGATGACTTCAATAAGGAATTTGAGCTAACCTTTGGCAGATGGACAAGATTTCAGGAAACAGAAAAGAGTATTTCAATTTAGGGGGAATCATGTGAATAAAAGGATAGACAGGGACATTTGAGGAGTATGTCAGAGAAACCATGAGTACAGCCCCTCTGTCTGACATAAGATGAGCTAGGTAGAGGAGCAGTAGGGCACGGTTTAAAAAGGCAGGCTGATTTTTCTAGATACAGAGAGAGAGAGAGAGAGAGAGAGAGAGAGAGAGAGAGAGAGAGAGAGAGAGAGAGAGAGAGAGAGAGAGAGAGATGGAGGGAGGAAGGGAGAGAGAGGGAGAGAGAGAGAGAGTGGGAGAGAGAGAGATGGAGGGAGGAAGGGAGAGAGAGGGAGAGAGAGAAAGTGGGAGACAGAGAGAGGGAGGGAGAGAGAGATGGAGGGAGGGAGAGAAGAAGAGAGAGAGAAACAGAGAGGGAGAGAGAGAGAGAAACCAGATGACATAAGAACTCTGGGTCTTCATTCCATCTTTGGAAATACAAACACAGTATCTCTCATTTCCCCATTTTATTTGTCTTCTAGGATACTATAGGGATGTTGTTGAGTTAAATATTCATTAACTATATTGCCATACCAGAATTTTAAGCATTTAAACTGATTTCATATAAATACAAAGAATTTTTATTTTAATTGACTTACTTGAGAGATGGGGAAAATTATATTATGTCATGAAACATATCCCTCAGGGACCCAGGATTGAGTAATAAAATACAATCACTGTGTTCAAAAAGATATTGTTCTTGTACTTGGGAGGGTTTTGTAACATATACTTAAATGTCATTTAGCACAATATTGGTACTTGTTTATATTTGCCTCCTACCTGTCTCACAGGGATGTTGTGAGGATTAGCAAGATGATTTTTTCTTAAGTTATTCCTGCTATTTTAAAAAACTGAGGTAATAAATCAAAATCAAAGTAATAATAATAATAAAAGCTCTTCATATTGGAAATACTTGTGCAAATTGACCAATCATGTGTTAGTAACCATAACTCATGCATTAGTTACCCTAGGAAAACATTAATTCATTCAATCATTCAATTCAACAAACATTTGTTTAACACCTACTATGTGAGACTGGGGAGGTAGGTGGTAGAGGGGATAGAGCATTGGGCTTGGAATCAGGAAGACTTCTCTTCCTGAGTTCAAAACTGGCCTCAGACATTTACTAACTATGTAATTCTGGGAAAGTCATTTAGCCTTGTTTGCTTTAGTTCTTCATCTATAAAATGAGCTAGAAAAGAAAATGGCCAACTATTCCAGTGTCATTGCCAAGAAACTCCCAAATGAGATCACAAAAAGTTGGACACAACTGAAAAATAACTGAATAATAACAAAAATGTGTGTGACTGTGTTGGGTGCTAGGAATATAAATCAATCAATCTACGAGCATTTACTATGTTTCAGACACTATTCTAAGTCCTAGAGATTTATAAATGAACCAAAGCAGCTCCCATCACTAAGAAGATTACTTTCTAATGGAGATGACAATGTGTACATAATTTGGCATATACAAAATAAATACGGTCTAAATGGAAATGAGCTTTAAAGAGAAGGATCTAACATAAGGGATGTGGAGAAGGGAGCCAGGAAAAGTTTCCTGAAAGAAATTTTATTTAAAATGAGTCTTAAAGTAGTACAGTAAGATTATCAGAGGGATGGAGCCAAGATAATGGCTTAGTAGCAGCAAAAACTTGAAACCACTCTGACTATCCTTCCAAACCTATCTTTAGAAGTCTCCTCAAAAGAACAGGAGTCAAAGCAGGACAAGTAAGGGGGCTCTTCCACTGAACACAACTTGAAAGGTAGGCAGAGAGAGTTGATATTCATGACATAAGGGGCAACCAGAAACAAAACTGCACAGAGAGGAGTGTTGGCCATCCCCCAAAAACACTATCACCTACCACACCAGACGCAGAACCTGGGCATAGGTCAACTTTGGTATCCTGGGTCAAGGGCTACAACAACAAAAGAGCACCTCAGATCCACCCCTTGAAGTCCTAGACCCTGGAAACAGCCTGTAGTGAGGTCTTGAAGTCCATAGTGCTGGGCCCTTTCAAGCCTCTGTGGCAGCAGTAAAGACTTAGCCCCAAGGCAAAACCCCGTAAGGCAGAAGCAGAGACAGAAACAGCAAACAGCTTATAGAATTCCTAGTCTATAGACAAAAAAGGGCTGGGAAAATGAGCAAATAGAAAAAAAAATTCTATGGGGAAAAAGTACAAAGAACAGAACCAACAGGAGATGGTTGGGATGGTGAGAGCCAAGCAACCACGTGCAAAACTTCAAAAAAATGGGAATTGGTCACAAACTCAGAAAGAGCTCAAAAAGGAATTTAAAAATCAAATAATATAGGTTGAAGAAAAATGGGGGGAAAGAAATGAAAGTAAAGCAAAAAGAAAATGATAGCTTAAAAAGCAAAACTGGTCAAATAGGAAAAAAGGAACAAAAATCCAGTGAAAAAAAGAATGTTGTGAAAAATAGAATGGACCAAATGGAAGAGGAGGATCAAAAGGTCATAGAGGAAATTACATTTTTAAAAATTAGAATTGGGCAAATAGAAGCTAATGATTTCATAAGACCTCAAGAAACAATAAAAGAAAATCAAAGGAATGAAAAAAATAGAAGAAAATATGAAATATATCATTGAAAAAAACTGACCTGAAAAATAGATCCAGGAGAAATAATTTAAGAATTATTGGACTACCTGAAAGTCATGACAAAAAAAAGAAGCATAGATGTTATATTTCAAGAAATTTTCCAAGAAAATTGCACTGATCTTCTTGAACAAGAAGGTAAAATAGAGATTGAAAGAATCCACATATCACCTCCTGCAATGAAGCCCCAAATGACAACTCCTAGGAATAGTATAACCAAGGTCAAGAGCTCCCAGGCCAAGGAGAAAATATGGTAAGCAGCCAGAAAGAAACAATTCAGATATCATGGAACTTCAGTCACGATTACACAGGATCTGGCAACTTCCACATGGAAGTATGAGACTTGTAATATGATATTCCAGAAGACAATGAAACTGGGTTTACAACCAAGAATCACTTACCCATCAAAACTGACTATATTCTTTCAAGGGAAAATAAGGCCATTTAATAAAATAGAAGATTTCCTGAAGAAAAGGCCAGACTTAAACAGAAAATTTGATATCCAAATACAAAATTCAAGAGAAACACAAAAAGGTAAACAAGAAAGAAAAAATGTAAGGGTTTTTGATAAAGTAAAATTATTTATACACCTATGTGGAAAGGTGATATCTGTTACTCTTAAAAATTGTTATCATTATCATAGTAGTTAGAAGAAGACAGTGGGTGTGGTAGTAAACTATTTAGGATATGTAAAAAAAAACTAGGAGTAAAAAAAGAGAATTGTACTAAATGGGAAGATAAAAGTAAAATGGGTTAAATTATATCACATATATCACATAAAAAGGTACAGGGGAAGGGGAGAATACTATTACAATGGAGTAGAGAATGAGGGTGATGATGGGTAATATTTAAATCTTACTATCATTGGAATTGGCTTAGAGAAGGAATAACAACCATACTCATTTGGGTGTAGAATCCTATCTTACCCTAGAGAGAAATAGAGAGGGAATAAGAGGAGAGGTAGTGGGAAGGGAAGTAATACAAGGAAGGGGTAAGTTGGGGGGGAGTGATTAAAAGCAAAACACTGGTGTGAAGGGAAAGAGTAAAAGGAGAAAGGTCAGGATTAAAAGAGGAAATCAAGATGAAGGGGAACACACAGATGATAATCATCACTGTGAATGTAAAAGGAATGAACTCACCCATAAAACAGAAACAGATAGCAGAGAGGATTAAAAACAGAATCCTACCATATATTGTTTACAAAAAAAAACACATTTGAAACATGTAGACACACACAGAGTAAAGGTAGGATACTGGAGCAGAATCTATTGGGTTTCAACTGAGACAAAGAAGGTAGAAGTAGTAATCATAACCTCAGACAAAGCTAAAGCAAAAATAAATGTCATTAAAGTAGTACAATGATTCTAAGATGATAAGAGGAAGAGTATTCCAAAGATGGAGAACAAGCAGTGCACAGATACAGAGATGAAAGAGATGACATATATCCCTCTAGTATGACTTCACCATTAAGTGAAGATTAGTGATGTTTTGAAAAAACAAATAAACTCCTTAAGTGCCTACTATACACCAGAGACTGTGATAAACACTAGAAAGAGTGAAAAAGAAAGACTGGAAAGGTGGGAAGAAGTAAAATTGTAAAGACCTTTAAATAACAGAAGCATTTATATTTGATGCACACAGTAAATGAGGAGTCATTGGAGCTTATCAAGTAGGTGGATTGTATAGACTCCAAAAAAGAAAGGAAAACAGGGATGAAGATTTGAGCCACAAATATTTCCATTCTGTTTCAACATTTGTAAAAAATGAGGGGTAAGATGATTTTTAAGGTCATTTATGACTCTAATATTCTAGGCATCAAAGACACAAGGGTTGGTCAATTAATTTTATTGTAGCACGGTATAAACAATGCTAGATTCTAAGGTTGGAATAGGGCAGCAAGGTGGCACAGTGGATAGAGTGCCAAACCTAAAGTCAGAAAGACTCATCTTCCCAAGTTCAAATCTGACCTTTATAAGGATGATATTAGAAAATAACACTTAATAGCTTCTTAATCTGGATAAATAATTTAATCTGGTTTGCCTCAGTTTCCTTATCTATAAAATTAGCTGGAAAGGAAATGGCAAACTATTCCAATATCTTTACCAACAAAACCCCAGAGGGGATCACAGAGTTGGACATGAGTGAAACAACTGAAAAACAAGATAATTTGATTGCCTCAAATGTTTGTTAATGTGCTATGTCTCTGGCTATCCAACTGTAATATGTATCATGAATCTTGGAAAACTGGAAAACATTATGGCAGAAATGAGGCATAGACCAAAATTTCACACTATATACTAAGATAAAGTCAAAATGAATGCATGATTTAAAAATAAAGGTTGAGAATATAAGCAAATTAAGGGAGTGGAAACGAGTCTACCTGTCAGATCTATGGATAGGGGAAGAACTTATTTCCAAACAAGATATAGGAAACATTATGAGATAGAAAATGGATCATTTGATTACATAAATTAAAAAGCACTTATACAAACAAAACCAATGCAACCAAGATTAGAAGGAATCAATAAATTGGAAGATTTTTAACAAGTGTCTCTGTCAAAAGCCTTTTTTCTCAAATATTTAGAGAACTGGGTCAAATTTAGAAAATATAAGTCATTCTCCAATTGAAAAATGGTCAAAGGATATGAGCAGGCAGTTCTCTGATGAAGAAAAAAATTTATCTGTAGGCATATGAAAAATGCCCCAAATCACTCTTGATTAGAGAAATGCATATTAAAGCAACTCTGATATATCATCTCACACCTATAAGAGTAGCTAAAATTAACCCCAAAATTATAAATGTTGAACAGAATGTGAGAAAATTGTGATTCTAATACACTGTTGGTAGATCTATGAATTGACCCAACCATTCTGCAGAGCAATTTCAAGCCATACCAAAGGGATATAAAACCATACATAGCCTTTGATTTAGATATACTACTGCTCTGTCTGTATGCCAAAGAAATCAGTGAGATTAGTGAAGTTGTGCACTTATCCAACCATTCTGGAGGGTGATTTGGAACTATGCCCAAAGAACCATAAAATTGAGCATACCCTTTAATCCTGTAATATCACTACTGTGTCCCAAAAGAAATACTTTTAAAAAGGAAAAAGGACTTACTTCTACAAAATATTTGTAGCAGCTTTTTGTGGTGGCAAACAATTAGAAACTGATGGGACAATTAGGGAATAGCTGAACAAATTGTGGTATATTGTTGATGATGGAATATTATTGTGAGATGAGAAATGATAAGCAGGATGATTTCAGAAAAAGCTGGAAAGATCTACATAAATTGATGCAAAGCAAAATAAGCAGAACTTGGAAAATATTCAAAACAGTAACAGCAGTACTGTGAAATAATCAACTATGAAAGCCTTAGCTACTTTTAGCAATAAAATGATCTGGGACAATTCTGAAGGACTTATGACAAAAGAATGCTCTCTACTTCCAGAGAAAGAACTGTTGGAGCCAGATGAATGCAGACCAAAGTGTACTATTTTTCAGATAAGTGTTTTTGCGGTTTTATTTTGGGATTTTGGTTTTGTATGAGTGTGCTTTTACAGCAGTGACCAATAGGGGAGTGAGTTTTGTATGATAATACATGTATGGCCCTGATCAAATTGCTTATCATCTCTGAGTAGGGGGAGAGAAAGAAGATAGGAAGAGAATTTAGATCTTATAATTTTAGAAAATATATGTTGGAAATTATTATTACATATAATTGAGAAAATAAAATAGCCTTGAATTTAAAAAAAATAAAATTTAATGGTATACACACACAAAAAAAATGTTTTAGTGCTATCTACCACCATAGAAGGAACTAATAGAGTCTGAATACAGGTTAAAGCATGTCATTTTTCACCTTATTTCATTTATGAGTTTCTTGTTGTATGTGTCTTCTTTTACAACATGATGAATACTGAAATATGTATTGCATGATAACATGTGTAACCTATATCAGATTACTTGGTGTTTCAGAGAGGAGGAAGAGGAGAAAGGGGAAGGAGAGAATTTCAGTTAGATAATGTCAGAAAACAAATGTTTCTAGTAGGCATAAATCAACATTTCATACCATACACCAAGATAAAGTCAAAATGGATACTTCATCTAGAAATAAAGGGAATATCATAAGCAAATTAGGTGAACATGGAAAAGTTTATGTGTCAGACTTATTGGTAATGGAAGAATTTATGACCAAATAAGACAAAGAGAACATTATGAAAAATGAAATGGATAATTATGATTACATTAAATTTTAAGTTTCTGTATAAACAAAACCAGTGTGTTCAAATTAGAAGGGAAACAATAAATTGGAATAAAATATATAGAAAGTGTCTCTGAAAAATGCCCCATTTCTGAAATATATGGATGGAGTTAAATGGAGAATACAAAATATTTTCCAATTGATAAATGAGCAAAACATAAACAGGCAGTTCTCAAATGAAGAAATTAAAACTATCTATAGTCATATAAGGAAATGCTCCAAATCACTCTTGATTAGAGAAATGCAAATTAAAACAACTCTGAGATGTCACTTTATATCTATGAAAGTGGCTAATATGACCAAAAGGAAAATGAAAATGTTGGAGAGAATGTGGGAAAATATATACTAATACACTGTTGGTGGAACTATGAACTGATTCAACCATTTGGGAAGATGGGATTAACTCTTCCCTCATCTACTTTTAAATTTAATCTCTAGAAGTGTATATACCTTACTTAACTCCTAAGTGGGGGAGGTTCACAACCCAGCAACCCACATGCTAAAGTGGGTGACAACTCAGAAATGACTGACTGCCCACTAGGCAGTCCTAAGCAAAGTTATAAACTGCAATTGGTCCCCATAAAGTAGAAGAAGGCACAGGAAGTGATAAAAAGAAAGGTCTTAAAAAGTGGATGTAACTTCCTGTGAGTCAGTCTTTTCAAAACTCTGTAGGCTAGTGGAGGCATTTTCCCCCTTGGACTACGACATGGGTGAGTGAAAAGCTGACTCCTTTCCCTGGCTTCTGGAGAGATTAGTTTCCAGAGGAGGTCAAGTGGTTATTCACCACCAAGTCCTGCGGCTAAACAGACCTCTGGCTGAGGGCCCTCCAGTGCAGAGCTAATTAGCCCAGCCCTAACCCTAAACCTTTAGGGTGATTAGCTAAACTGCTTACTCTACCCTTTTTCACATTTCCCTACTTACTCTTTTCTACTTACTCTTTTTATTTTATAAATAAAACTGCTAAATAAAAAGTCATTTTGACTTCACTTATAATTTTGGAGATGGCATTCTCTTATATTTTACTCAAACCATTAATTTTAACCCTCACACATTCTGGAGTCTAATAAAGAACCACATGCAAAAGACCATCAAATTAAGCATACCCTTTGACCTAGCAATAGCCACTACTGGGCCCAAAGAGATCAGAAAAAAGGGGAAAGGACCCACTAGTACAAAAATGTTTGTAGCAATTCTTTTTGTAGTGGCAAAGAATACGAAACCAAGGCAGTGTCCATCAATTAGGAAATGGATGAAAAAGTTGTGGTATGTGGTTGTAAAGGAAAACTACTATGTCATAGGAAATGATAAACAGAATGAGTTCAGAAAAACATGGAAAGACATATTAACTAATACAAAGTGAAGTGAGCAAAACCAGGAGTACAGTGTATACAGTAAGAGAAATATTATATGATGGTCAACTATGAAGGATTAAATAGCAAAGCAATGTTCCAAGAAAATCCTAGGGGTCTCATGAGAAAAAATACTATCTACAGCCAAACAAAGAAATTTTGGGATTTGATTGCATATCAAAGTACATCATTCTTGACTTTTATAAGTTTTCTTATTGTATATGTAATATCTTCAGCCACAACATGGGGGATATGGAAATATCTATTCCATGAGAGCACTGATATAAACTATATCAGACCATTTCCCATCAAAGAGAGTGAGAGAAAGGAGAGACTGAATCACAGATGGGCAGAAAACAATTGTCAAAAATTGTTTCTACACATACTTAAAAAAATAAAATTCATTTTAAAACTGTTTCCATGTGTAATTGGGAATAAAAAAATATTTTAAATGGGTCCCTGGAAAACCATTGCCACAAATGAATAAAGAATTGAAAGCCCATTGTATACTCATGCTAAGTATATATTTCATCTTGGCATAAAGGTCTATGAAAGGCACCCTAATATAGTAGAGCAAGGACTAGCCTCAGACATAAGACCTTAGTTCAAGTCTTGTCTCTGACATGCTACTTTCATAACTGAGTAATTCACTCAATGCCTCAGTAAAGCAGCCCTCTAAAACTATAGGTTGCAAATCAGTATTAACAGAGAGAGTTTCCATTCTAAGAATTCCCAACAGCAATGAAATCACAGCTCTAGATAATAGTGATGATGATGAATGTGTAAATTTGTTTACTAAATAATAATACCTGACCCTTATTTGGTAGCTTGAAACTTTGCAGAGTATTTTAAATATACAGTATTTCACTGAGCTTCATAACAACTCTATCAGGAAACTAGGGTAGAGATTATTATTCCTATTTGGAGGATGAGGATATAAATACAGAAATATCAAATGACTGGCCCATAACCACACAATTCACAAATAACAGAAATGGAATTTTAATGCTTCTCCTTTCTCTAGAATTATATCTAGAATACCAACACAAAGAGCAGAGGGCATATAAACTCTTTATTATTATGTGATAGCCTAAAATAATTTTAGAAGGTGACTTCTTTAAGACAATTACCATTTAGAAATCCAAACCCCGAGTGGAGACCCAGATCCCTGCCTCTGCTTTGTGAAAATTAAATATGTTAACTCCCAGGAGTGGAGCCAAGATAATAGAGCAGAGGCAGGGAAAGCTAGAACTACTATGAGAATCCTCTCCAATCAACTTTAAAATAATACCTCAAAATGAATCCTGGAGTAAAAAAAAACAACTTGGAGATAGAGTGAAGCAACTTTGATCTAGGAAACAAGCTGAAAGGTAGGCAGAGGGTCTAATTCACTGGGGTAAGAGAGAGGAGCACAGCCCACAGGAGATCACACCAAGGAGTACCAGTGCAAGCCAACAGCAAATCCCCCATACTCCACATCTATTGTTCTAGATACAGAACCTGGGCCCAAGCCAATGGCAAGACCCTGAGACCCAGCCTAAGCCAACAGCAGTACAACCCACACATACCCCATAAAGTTCCAAGCCCCAGCCCAAGGCTAGAGTAAAGTCCAAAACCCCCAATGTAAGGCAGTCTATATGTATACCTAATCTGTGTAAGATCAGAGGGAGGCCAGAAGTCCCAGCCCAGGCTTGTAGTGAGAACTTGAACCCTAGCTTGAGGTATTGAGCATAGCCTGGCCAGTGTAAGCCAAGAACAAGGTCCAGAGGGGCCCCTACCAAAGCTCAAGGCAAGTGACTGATCTGATTAAGCCGAAGACCAAAAGCTTCCACCCAAGCCTGAGGCTACACTTTGAACCCCACCACAAGGTAGCTCAAAGTGCTCTGAGCTCTTCATGTCATCACTAGTTTTAGGGAATGATTGAATCAAGGGCAAGAAGTAGCTTTCAGAACTCCAAACCCACAGACCATCATACCACCTTGCTTTAAGAATTGTAAGTTGCAAAATTGCAGAAATATAGAGCTAATGGTAGCATCAAGGAAAAAATTAAATTTGATAGAGTACCCCCTCCACCACTAGAACAGAACCTACTTTTAAGATAAAAGTGAAAAGCAAAAGGAAAAGGCTGGGAAAATGAGAAAACATCCAAAAAATTACCAAAATAGAATATTTTTATGGAGATAAAGAACATGGCACAGACACAGAAGGGACAGTGAAAACAAAACAAATATATGAAAAGCTTCAAAGAAAAATATGGAATGGTCTCAGGTTCTGGAAGAGATCAAAAAGGATTTCAAAAATCAATTAAGAGAGGCCAAGGAAAACTAATGAAGAGAAATGAAAACAATGCAAGAAGAAAATAACAGCAGAATTGACTGTGTGGATAAAAAATGATGACAAGTGCCTCACTCAAAAATGAGCACCTGTGCCCCACTCACTCAAATAAACAAAACCTGGAATCAAAAAGTAGAAGTAAAAAGAGGCACCTGTTTAGTCCTTTCATGAAAGAGAGCACTTCAATGAGGGCTAAGAAGTACTAACTAGGCAGCAACAGGTAATATATACAAATTCCCACTGCAAGTCTCCTTCCCCCTCCCCTGTTAGCTGCACACACACACACACACACACACACACACACACACACACACACCAGGCCCTGACCTACAATCCAAAACACCTGTGACTGGGTTGTAGATTCTTCTGACCCAGTTCAGGTGAAGTAAGGAACAACTGGCTTATTTACTGACCTTTCTGTCTTTCATCAGTCTCCTTTCCAAGCTTGTCCCAGACTCCTCAATCAACAAAAGGTAACAAACTAGCCTTTGTAAACAGAATACTCATTCTGAGAATAGCACACTAAATTCTGTCTCACACACTGACCAAATGAAAAATGAGATTCAAAAGCTCAGGGAAGAAAATCATTCCTTAAAAATTAGAATAGGGCAACTAGAAACTAATGATTTTATGAGACATCAAGAAACAATAAAACAAAATCAAAAGAATAAAAGAGCAAAGAAACATGAAATACCTCATTTTTTTTAAAAAAATAAACTTACTTGGAAAGTAGATCAAGGAGAGACAATTTAAGAATTATTAAACCATAAAAGCCATGACCAAAAAAAAAAAAGAAAAAACTTGGACATCATAATACAAGAAATTATCTATAAAAACTACTCTGATATTCTTGAACAAAAGAGTAAAATAGAAATTGAAAGACTCCACAGGTCACCACTGGAAATAAATCCCTAAACAATAACTCCAAGGAATAGTATACCTAAATTCAAGAGCCCCCAAGGCAAGAAGAAAATACTGCAAGCAGCAAGAAAGAGAAAATTCAAATTCCATGGAGGTACAGTAAGGATAAAAGAGGACTTAGAGGCCTCCACATTGAAGGATCAGAAGGCTAGAACATGATATTCCAGAAGGCAAAGATTTAGGTTTACAACCCAGAACCACCTATCTAGAGAAACCTAGTATATTTTTTTAGGGGGAAAACTGATCATTTAATAAATTGAAAGATTCCTAAGAACTCCTAATGAAAAGACCAAAACCAATCAGAAAATTTGATGTCTAAATATAAGACCCAAAAGAAGCCTAAAAAGGTAAATAAGAAAGAGAAAGTTTAATTGTAATTCTTAATTTTTATCAGTATTAGAGTAGTTAGAAGGAGTATACATAGACAGAGAGTATGGGAGTAAGCTAATTAAGATGATATGATATGCAAAAAAAATCAAGAGGTGGAAAAGAGGATTGCACTGAGAAAAAGAAGGAAAGGGGAAAAATTATCTCATCTAAAGAGAGGTGAAAAATTATTATAGTGGAGGAGAATGTAAGTTTAAAAATTAATATCCAAATACTCCACATATTACTTTTTATAAGATTTAATAATGATAACTTGAAACAAAGGAAAGAATAACCTTAGAAAAGAGGAGGATCCCATATGGGAGCACGGAAGAGAGAGAGAGAGAGAGAGAGAGAGAGAGAAGGAGCTCTGGAAGAAGAGCATGAAGGTGGGGTTACACACAACTTTATCAATACAGTGTAAGGACACAACATGGGGATAAAAGAGGAAAGGGATATTAGGTAATATAATTCAAAGATAAAAAATTACAATTACACAAGAGGATGATAGTAGTAATGGTCAATGCTTAAACCTTGCTCTGATCATATTTGGCTCAGAGAAGGAAAAACAATCAAACTTATTCAGGTATATAATCCTATCTTACCCTAGAAAGAAGTTGGAGGGGAACAACAGAGAGGGAGGTGGTAATAGGATGGAGGAGGAAATAGAGGGTGGTGATTAAAAGCAAAACATCTTTGAGGGGGGACAGATTGAAAGGAGAAAAAGAAAGACCAAAAAGGGAAAATAAGATGGAATGGAATACACAGTTGGTAATCATAACTATGAATGAGAATGGTATAAATTCACCCTTAATACAAAAGGGCATAGCAGAGCAGATTAAAAACCAGAATCCTGTGATATGTGGTTTATAAGAAACACATTTGAGACAAGGAGACTCACACAGAATAAAGGTAAGGGACTGTAGCAGAATTTATGGTGTAAAATCTAAAGTAAAAAACCAAGAGGAAGAATCATGATCTCAGGCAAAGCTAACACCAAAATAGATCTGATTAAATCTTGCTAAAAGGTACTACAGACAACGAAATAGTCAAAACTAAACATATGCACCAACTGGTTTTAAAGGAGATATTAGATGAGCTTCATGAGGAAATAGACAGTAAAACTATACTTGTTGGGGACCTTAACCTCCCTCTTTCAGATCTAGGTAAATCAAGCCAAAAAATAAACAAGAAAGAAGTAAAGGAAGTGAATTAAATTTTTAGAAAAATTAGACCTAATAGATCTCTGGAAAAAAATGAATGGGAATAGAAAGAATTATACCTTCTTTTCTGTAGTACATGGCATATACACAAAAATCAAACATATTTAGGGTATAAAAACTTCATAACCAAATGCAGAAAAACATAAATAGTAAATGTATCCTTTTCAGATCATAACACAACAAGAATTATGTCAATAAGGGCCCATAGAAAGAGAAATAAAAAATTAACTGTAAATTAAATCATCTAATGCTAAAAGGAGGGGTTGGGTCAAAGAACAAATTATAGAAATAATCAATAATTTCACTAATAAGAATGACAATGAGGAGACAGCATATCTAAATTCATAAGAGATGGCCAAAGCACTACTAAAGGGAAAGTTTATACCTCTAAATGATTACATCAATAAAATAGAGAAAAAGCAAATCAATGAATTGGACATGCAACTTAAAAAAAAACTAGAAAAAAGAAACAAATTAAAAATCCCCAATTAAAGACTGCATTGGAAATTCTAAAAGTCAAAGAAGAAATTAATAAAACTGAAAGTAAGAGAAGCATTAAACTAATAACTAAAAAAAGTGATGTTGATTTGGGGGAGAAAAAAAAACAAATGAAATAGACAAAGTATTGGTTAATTTGATTTTAAAAAGGAAAGAAGAAAATCAAATAATCAGTATCAAAAATGAAAAAGGTGAACACACCACCAATGAAGAGGAAATGAAAGCAATCATCAGGAGCTATTTTGCTCAATTATATACCAACAAATCTGATAATCTAAATTAAATAGATGAATATTCTAAAACTATAAATTGATCAGAGTAACAAAAGAAAAAATAAAATATTTACATAATCCCATCTCAAGGAAAGAAACTGAACCATCAAAGAACTCTCCAAGAAAAAAATCCCTAGGTCCAGATTGATTCACAAGTGAATTTTATATTTATATATAAAATATTTAATGAATGATTAATCCCAATGCTAAAAAACAACTATTTTGTGAAAATAAGTAGAGAAGGAATCTGCCAAATTCTTTTTATGACAAATATAGTACTATTGCCTAAGCCAGGAAGAACAAAAACTGAGAAAGAAAATTATAGGTCACTTTCATTAATGAATAAAGATGCGAACTTTTTAAATAAAAAATACTAACAAGGAGACTTTACCAACATATCACAAGGATCATTCACTGTGACCAAGTGGCATTTAGATCAAGAATGCAGGGCTGGTTTAATATTGGAAAAACTATCAGCATAATTGACTATATCAATATCCAAACTAATAGAAGTCTTATGTTTATCTCAATAGCTGGAGAAAAAGCCTTCAATAAACTATAAACATCTATTCCTATTAAAAAACACCAGAAAGAACAGAAATAAATATGTCATGTAGAACTAAGAAAAATAATAATAAAATTCATCTAGAAGAAAAAAGGCCAAGAATATCAAGGGAATTAATGAAAAAAATGTGAAGGTGACTTTGCAATTCCAGATATCAAACTGTACTATAAAGTATAAACATCAAAATAGTCTGGTATTGGCTAAGAAATAGAATGGTAGATCAATGGAATAGATTAGATATATACTACACAAGTAAATGATCTTAGCAAACTAGTATTTGATAATCCCAAAGACCCCAACTTTTGGAATAAGAACTCACCATTTAAGAAAAACTCCTGAAAAAATTGGAACACAGTATGCAAGTACCTAGGAACAGACCAATATCTGACACCCTCTACCATAATATGGTCTAAATGGATATATGATTTAGATATAAAAAGGGATAAAACCTAAATTAGGGGGATATAGAATAATTTATGGGGCAGATTTTTGGAGAAGGAAAAAATTTATGACCAAACAAGAGATAGAGAGTATTATAATATATAAAATGAATAATTTTGATTGTATTTAATTAAAAAGCTTTTGTACAAACAAAACTAATGTAAATAAGATTAGAAGAGAAACAACAAAGTGGGGGAGGGAATTATAACAAATTCCTCTGATAAAGGTCTAATTTCTTAAATCTATAGAGAACTAAGTAAAGTTTATAAGAATAACTGTTATTCTACAATTGACAATAAGCAGTTTTGGGATGAAGAAATCAAAGTTATCAATAATAATAAGCAAAAATATAGTCTAAATCCATGATTTAGAGAAATCAAAATTATATTATAAGATTATTAGAGAACTACAAATTAAAGCAATGCTGGAATGCCATCTCAGACTGACCATCTTGGCCCATATGACAGCAAAGGAAAGTGGTAAATGTTGAAGGGGATGTGGCAAAATTGGGACATTAATGTATTGTTGGTGGAGTTGTGAACTGATCCAACCACTGTGGAGCGCAATTTGGAACTATGCCAAAAGGACTATAAAACTGTGTATACTCTTTTATCCTATAATACCACTACTAGTTCTATATCCAATAGAGATAATAAAAATGGCAAAGGACCTACTTGTACAAAAATATTTATCGTAACTCTTTTTATGGCAGCAAAGAATTGAAAATTGAGGGGATATCCATTAATTGGGGAATGGTTGAACAAACTGTGGTACATGTTAGTGATAGAATACTATTGTACTATATGAAATGATAAGCAAGATGATTTCAGAAAAAGCTGGATACATCTACCTGAACTAATACAGAGTGGAATAAGCAGAACTGGGAGAACATTTTATACAGTAAGAGCAATATTGTGAAATAATCAACTGTGAAAGACTTGGCTTCTCTCAGCAATGCTTCTAACATTTTACTCATCCCCTATGTGTTCTGTAATCCCATGACACTGGCCTCTGACTCCTAGCATTCTTACTGTCTCTGGAACACTCTCCCTCATTTAGGCCTTCTAACTTCCCAGGTTTTCTTTAAATCCCAACTAAAATTCAACCTTCTATAAGAAGCCTTTTCTAGGGGGCAGCTGGGTAGCTCAGTGGATTGAGAGCCAGGCCTAGAGTCCGGAGATCCTAGGTTGAAATCTGACCTCAGATACTTCCCAGCTCTGTGACCCTGGGCAAGTCATTTAATCCCCATTATCTAGCCCTTACTGCTCTTCTTCCTTGGAACCAACACACAGTATTGATTCCAAGAAGGAAGGTAAAAGTTTAAAAAAAAAGAAGAAGCCTTTTCTAATCTCCCTTAATGTCAGTACCTTCCCTCTTTTTATTATCTCCAATTAATTCTATAGATAACTTGGTTGTACATAATTGTTTTCCTACTATCCTCCCCTTTAGACTGGGAGCTCCTTAATAGTAGGGACTATCTTTTACCTTGCATTCCCTGATTGGACTGGGTCTAGAACATTTTCTATTTGAAATAGTTTGGGAAAAGGAGAATTCAGTAGGTTTATTCCTGCTACTCCACCATCCTGGTTTGTTCCTTCTATTTCCTCCTCTTTTTAAGTCTGTGTTAGAAAGAAAATCTTTCTGGGGTGGGGGAGAGGAAGAAATATCTTTGGAAATTAATGTGATATCAAAATGAAAGGCATTAATAAAAAAAAGTAAAGCAAATGAAAATCCAAGGCTGGAGGCATATCTGAGAACTAGAAAAGTAGGCTGGCAATGCTGAAATAATATTCTTTTTACATTTCAAATCATATCCTTTCATCATGATACATCCCAAACCTGCCTTTTCTGAGAAGCCTTCCCTGACTATTAAAAGCCTTCAAAGATTTCTCCTTTTTCTGAATTTATACTATTTTATAATCTATATGCCATCATTTGCTAGACTACAATAATAATAAGTATAATAATAATAACTGATGTTTCTTTGTTACTTAAATGATCACAAAACACAAATATCTTCCATTGAATATTCACAACAACCCTCTGAGATATATTCTAAGTATATTATTGTCCTGGTGGAAAAGTAGAGAAACAGTCACTTAGTTTTATAATTGTAAAGATATCATCAAAGTCTGTTTCCTAATGACAGTAATTTACAGTCTTGGAAAGTTTCCTGGAGCACTGGGAGGTTTGGGGTGTGGTCTTGCTCAGATTTAAGTTCCTAAATACACTACTCTAGCCTCAGATCTATCATTGGATTGAACTTGACATGTGATGTGCCCACCCCCAGAAAAGGGTAGTTATATGATATTTTAGAATGACATATAGTAGGGAAAAAATCTGGAATTCAATTGACCTAGGTCAAAATCCTATGTGATCTTGGACAGGGACTCACTAATCTGGGATTTAGTATTCTCATCAATAATGTGATAGGATTGGACTACACAAAGTTCCTTCCAGTTCTAAATCTATGATTACATTCATTAAACCAAGATGAGGTCAAGTCAATCCAAAAACATTTATTGAAAACAAATTGTAGTCACCAGTATGGATTTCCCATTATTCAATTTAGGGGAAATGTTAATAGCTAGCACTTATTTAATGCTTTAAGATTTGCACAAAACTTTTCAAGTATCTCATTTTATCATCATAACAACCTTATAAGGTAGAAACTAATATGATCCCCATTTTATAGTTGAGGAAACTCAGACAGTAAGTTAAATGACTTACCATGGGTCATACAGCTACTAAGTGTATGATATGGAAATCACTTTAAAAGACTGATATATATTAATTTAAGGTCGCCAAGGAATTCAGCTATGTAATTCCTAAATGAAAACTCAAATCAGCAGTCAACCTTTTATGGAGTTTTTAATTACAAACAGGAGGAAGAAAGGTATTAGAGAGAGAGAGAGAGAGAGAGAGAGAGAGAGAGAGAGAGAGAGAGAGAGAGAGAGAGAGAGAGAGAAAGGGGAGAGAAGGGAATAGGGCTTAATACCCCCTCTGCTTAGGCTGGGCCAAAGGCCCAAGCCCTTAGATAGCTGAGGCAAAGAAAAGAGATCAGTCCCTATCACTCACGTGACCAAAATGGAGAAACAATCTCAGGAGCCTCCACCTCCAGCCTCCTTCAGAGCAAGCCCTCCTCTCATATCTCTCCAGGAGCTCTCCCTCCAGGACCTCTCTCCTCTCAGACTCCTTCAGAGCAAAACCTCTCAGAGCAAAACCTCCTCAGAACAAACCTCCTCAGAGCAAAACCTCTCAGAGCAAAAAACTCTCTTCCCTCTGTCCTCAGACCCCGCTATCTTTAAGGAAACCATCTAAGTTCCCTCCCCTCAGTTCTCACATCTACCAATCACTGTTAATGTCTCCCCTGTGCCAATGGTGGCTCTAGTTTAACCCAGGACCGCCCAGAGGTCTGTGGCTTTGCACATGTCTGTTGAAGGTCATATTCTCAAATAATTAAATCTTGATCTTTGCTGCAGCCCTTCCTAAATCCTGTTACTCTAAGTAGGGTGGAGATTGTATTTTCCAAGACCTGGTTCTATCATTCCAAGTATCTCTATTGTATCAATTCTAAAATCAATCATGACTCAAAGAACTTCCTGTTCTATGCTTAAGCATAGGTCAAAACCCTTTCCATTGTTTAGCAAAAGGTGTCTGTCCTAAAGTAGTCTTAAGTAGGGAGGAGAAGGATCCTCCCATGCCAAGGGGTTTTACATTCCAATAGAGTTCTTACTATCAGTAGGAAATTTTTTTCCAAGTATGAAATTTCCCAATGGGGAAATTTCCAACATTCATAAGTCTAAGAAATTTTAAGGTTTACAAGTGTCTGAAACTAGATCTGAAATCATTTTTTCCTGACTCCAAGTCCAAAATTTTGTTCTATATGCCACCTAGATGCAGGATGAATGATGAAAAGGATGATCTCAAGTGAAATACACAGCTCTATGAAAATAATATATACAATAACTATAATAACATAAATTAAAACATTACCACAAGGCAGCAAAATGATTATTTAAAATAATGTATTTTAGTCCCTGAAAATGGATGTTGACATTGAAAAACAACTCCTTCCTGCCAGAAGAGTTGGAGGGCTGTGGGTATGGAATGTGGTATACACCATTTCATGAGGATCACTCTGAAATTGGTTTTAATTAACTCTTCTTTCTTAATTAAAAAGGATTCAATGTATATTGAGGGGGTGTGATAATGGGGAATGAATTTGACTTCAACAAAAATATAACAATGTCATGGCCCCTGATGCTGTTCCACTCAATTAAACCTCCAGAGACTATACCTGTGAGGAAGTAAGGCTTAGCATTGGAATGAAATAGCCTCCTCTTGACTGACTATTTTCTGCCAGGCCATTGCAACACCCTCCCTACTCCCTGATTGACTGCCTTATTGGTCTCCTTATCATCTTTGTGACTCTGCAGACTATAACTCCCTTCCCAGACTCCTACTCCTAGTTATATGTGGCCTTTCCTATTACATTATAATCTCAAGGGCAAATGCTGTATATCAATTCAATATCAATCAATACAATACAATACAATCAATACAAATATCAATTTGTATACCACACATAGTAATCACTTAATAATTTTTTCCTTTATCAATTGGCCTTTTTTATCAGTTACCAGACTAATGTTGCAAATGAATTCTTAATAGTTTGTTATGAGTGTGTCTTTCTCAGTTTCAAGGACATAGCTATACCCACATTTTCACACACATCAAGACTTACTGTTTTATCAAACCTGCCAAGAATTGTGGGAAGAAGAAGATAAATGAAGGGGTAGAAAGGAAAGTGTTTTACCCAGTCCTATATGAAATGGCAAATAAACATTATAATTGACCTCACCTACATCAATCTCTAACAAAAGCACCATATGTTAGTTATTTTATTGGACTAAAATAAGAAAAGAAATATAAAAACTTCACACATCATCTGCACAATTATCCCATATTTATATCAGTTCATATAAATGCATCCCACATTAATAAATGACTCAAATACTCCTGCAAAAGTTGAACAATCATCTGCTGTGCCCGCCTAACCCACCTGATAAGCCCCATCATTCAATCCACTCTTCCTGCTGGTTTTCAAACTCTGAGAGGGGACCATGGATCAGGCAAGCAGGCATATTGCCTCTACCTTCTAGATTCTAAAAAGCACTTAATGGCCAAATCATTTTACATCTTACCCAAGCATACACATATACTCATTCACACACACACACACACACACACACACACACACACACACACACACACATACACACACACAACCTGTAGACTCAGCCTCACCTGAGATTCTAGAACCAGTCTTGCTCAAGGCTATTCACATATGGCCTCAGTCTACTTTTCTAACCTTCCTATACTTTATTTCCCTTAATAAGCCAGTCAAACTGGCTTTCTTATTGTGTCTCACTGATAACAATCCACTTCCCATCCCCATACTTCTGGCTATGAAGACCATTCCTCATGCCTACAATGCACTCCCTCCTCACCTCTCCAATACCATCTTCTACATTAAACCTCCCTTGTATTAATCTTGGCTATGTTTTCTTTATGATTATTTATGACAGCTTGGCGCCCTAATGGAAAGAGTGTTCGACTTGGAATTAAGAAGATCAGAATTCCAATCATCCCTCAGGCACAATAGCTGTGAGACCCTGAATAAATCAGTCTCAATTTCCCTATGAGTCAAAATAAAGTTAATCCTGGTCAACCCAGAATGTTCAAGGAAGCCAGATCCGAGAGATAAGCAAGAGAAGAAAGGATTTCATAGCAACAACCCAGTGAGGTTGGCAAATTCTAACTCTTTGTGACCCATGGGCCATATCATGCCAATACTGTATGCAGGGTTTCCTAGGCAAGGATACTAGACTGACTTACCATTTCCTTCTCTACTAGATTAAAACAAACATAAGTTAAATGACTTGACTAGGGTCACAAAGCTACTAAGTATCTGAGACTAGATTTGAAATCAGGTATTCCTGACTTGAGACTCAGTGCTCTATCCACTGAGCAACCTAGCTACCTTGAGAAACAATAGGTCGTACAAAATTAAAATTAGTTTGTGTCACATTGCTTTTCCTCCTGAGGAACCATTCTTTAATGATTTGCTAATCACATACTCTCTTCACTTCAACTAGATTCCAAGTTATGGACTTCTCTAAATCTGTTAATCCCAATGATCCTCAAGCCTTGTTTCTATCAGTAGAGATGATATCCCCTCTCTTCCTTTGTTTGTTTCCATATATGTCATAAATATAATATGGTTGCCTCATAAAGTGCTAGATATGGGCATGGCATTAGAGATCACCATGGGACCACTGGATCTCTAAAGGCCTAGAAATCACTCATTTTATAGATAAGGAAATTAAGTTCTGATGTGAAACTCAGTTGAAATGGCTTGGACCCTGTGACAAAGACATGAGAGTCATCATCTGATTAATCCCTGGCACTAAGAACAGTGGGTACAGAATTAGAAAGAAGGGCTGGAGTGGGAGCTAGATGGCTAAATGGTTTCAGAGCCAAGCCTAAAGATAGGAAGTCCTGAGATTGAATCTGCCTTCAGACTTCCTAGTTATATCACCTGGGGGAAGTCACTTAGCCTGTCCCACTCTTCTGCCTTAGACAGAAGGTAAGGATTTGAAAAGAAAAAAGAAAGAAGCACTGACTTCAGAATTGGTGTCCAACCCATACAGTACTCTTCTTAAAATGGCATCACCTAACAATCCAAAGACTTTATGCCAGCTTTCTTTGTAGAACTACATTATTTATAAACCTTTTCTTTTTTTCCTATTCATCCTTGTTTTTCCAGAAAAAAATTAATAGGAAAATGCTTCCTCCTGAATGCCATCATACCAAACAAGGGTGACAGCTTTCTCTTTCTTTTCTCCTAATACCCATCAAATAGAGTTATAAAATCTAACATGTCACTCATCCTTAAAAACTCAAAACAAAAATTCAGATTAATTCCAATAATTTTGAACCCCCCCCCAAAATCCAATATAACAAATGTCCATTCTCTCTAGGAAAGAGGGGGACAACAGAAATGAGATGTAGCATGTCTTCTCAGATTTGATGACTCTGTTGGTCAGTTATGCTTAACTTAATTTTCTTTCTCAGTATATAAAACTCTTATCTTGCAGATATTGATTCTGAGAAAATCCCAGAACATAAGCCCAAAGCTGAAACTTTTCTGTCTCAAATCTCTGAGTATATTGCTACATTGGGGGATTCAATGTTGGGGATGAGGAATACCTATTGGAAAACAATTGTGATATAGAACAGGCTTTAATTTTTTAGTAGAAAATAATTTTTATATTAGGTTAAGCCATGACACCCCCAAATAAAAGCCCAACCTTCAAGGTACTCCCTTTCTACCATCTATACACGTCTTCTCCCTTTTGCACAAGCATGTTGCAACAAAGCAGTTCAGTAAACAACAAAAATGACAAAAGGGAAATTAATTTTCTCTAAACTTAAGTTTTTATCACACTAAAGCTAGAACCAAAAAAGTCAACAAAAGAACCACTTTAACCACTCTGTTTATTGAAATTGTCTACGAAAATTCATGAAACTGCATTACCAGGCTTCCTGCTGGTGGCAACTCTCATATTTCCCCATCCTTAATAAATCTCCAATCACTTGGTTTTGCTGGTTTTAATGCCTTAATCTGCTTCACTTGTATATTCAAGTGAATATCAAATGAGAAAATGTCTGTGAAGCGCTTTGAAAACCTTAAAGTGCAACATAAATGTCAGCTAGCTATTAAAGCAAGGCAAAGAACTGTTGAGGTTCCCAGTTTGTCCAGCCGTGAATCAAAATTGCGCTAGTTATACTTCCAGGAATTCTGCATTCAAATCTCACCCTTACTTTAGGCCAAAGCAACATTTGCATATCTTCCTCATATTTTATAGTTCCCTAGGCATTTTTTCTTAGCATATAAAATTCTTATCTTGCAGATATTAACTCTGAGAGAGTCCCAGAACATAAGTCCAAAGCTAATACTTTTCTGTCTCTGTTCTCTGAGTACAGGCATCCCAATTCAGCCCCTGAGTAAACTGTGCCCTGGAAGTGAGAAAGGTACTTTTAGGAAGAGCAAAAATGGCTAAGTGGACATTTCATTGAATTAATGACCTTCCTCTACTGATATCTACTTAACTTCAGATCAAATTATTTCTCTGCCAGATCTGACATTATGGTGCTTGCCTTTTAATACTTAACTAATGATGTAGTGAAAAGATGCTTATTGGAGAGCCTATAAATGTCTCAATTTTTATTAGGCTACAGATCATTGAGGACAATATTTTTTAAGTAATCAGACAATGAACATTATATATACTATGACTTCAGCAAAAGAATTGAGTTAGGACTTATTTGGTTTGATAACTTTCCTGAAAATAGTGAATTAAGAAAATTGAATAGCACTTTTATCTGCAAAAATCCTTATTAAATCCATTTGTTTATTCTTTTGTGCAGAGGAAACCAAGGAAGACCCAAAACTTATCTAAAATCACATAGAAGGTGATCAAAATTTATTTCCTCAAATCATACTTCCCACTACTCTCTGCTGTAGTCAAGTGGATCACATATGTTACCATCCCAGGACCATGCCAACTAATTTCTAACTTCATGACTTCCCTCATTACTCTCCACCTCTCACCATCTTTAATGTCCTCTCTTTTCCTTCCATTCAGATCCTTCACAAATTTCAAGGCCTGGCTCAAGTCCCACTTTGTACATTAAAAGTTTTTTCCTATCACTCAACACATCCTTTCAGTGGGAGTCATATATAGAGCACAGCTCAGAATCTAGAAAGTCTTGTTGCTAGGAAAAATTAAAGCAAGAATTTGAAATAAAGATTTGAGTGGAACTGTGATGTCTTTAAGCTTCTTGACAAGAAACTATTGTTCAGTCATTTTTAACATTATTTTTATTTGGTCACTTTCAAACATTATTCATTGGATACAAAAATCATTTTCCTTTCCTCCCTCCCCTCCCACCACCCCTCCCATAGCCAACACACCATTCCACTGGGTATCACATGTGTCTTTGATCGGAACCTATTTCCATGTTGTTGGTATTTGCACTAGGATGTTCATTTAGAGTCTACATCCCCAATCATATCCCCTCAGCCCCTGTAGTCAACCCCTGCTTTTCCTCAGTGTTTTTACTCCCACAGTTCTTCCTCTGTATGTGGATAGTGTTTTTTCTCATAGATCACTGCAGACTGTGCAAGGACATTGCATTGACACAAATAGAGAAGTCGATTATGTTCGATTGAACCACAGTGTATCAGTCTCTGTGTACAATGTTCTCCTGGTTCTGCTCTTCTCACTCTGCATCACTTCCTGGAGGTTGTTTCAGTCTCCATGGAACTCCTCCACTTTATTATTCCTTTGAGCACAATAGTATTCCATCACCAACATATACCACAATTTGTTCAGCCATTCCCCAATTGATGGGCATCCCCTCGTTTTCCAGTTTTTGGCCACCACAAAGAGTGCAGCTATGAATATTCTTGTACAAGTCTTTTTCCTTATTATTCCTTTGGGGTACAAACCCATCAGTGCTATGGCTAGGTCAAAAAGTCAGCAGTCTTTTATCGCCCTTTGGGCATAGTTCCAAATTGCCCTCCAGAATGGTTGGATCAATTCACAACTCCACCAGCAATGAATTAATGTCCCAACTTTGCCACATCCCCTCCAGCATTCGTTATTTTCCATTGCTGTCATGTTAGTCAATCTGCTAGGTGTGAGATGATACCTCAGAGTTGTTTTGATTTGCATCTCTCTGATTATAAGAGATTTAGAACACTTCTTCATGTTCTTATTAATAGTTTTGATTTCTTTAACTGAAAACTGCCTATTCATGTCCCTTGCCCATTTATCAATTGGAGAATGGGTTGATTTTTTGTACAATTGATTTAGCTCTTTATAAATTTGAGTAATTAAACCTTTGTCAGAGGTTTTTGTTATGAAGATTGTTTCCCAATTTGTTGCTTCCCTTCTGATTTTAGTTACATTGGTTTTATTTGTACAAAAACTTTTTTATTTGATGTAATGAAAATTATTTATTTTACATTTTGTGACTCTTTCGAAGTCTTGCTTGGTTTTAAAATCTTTCCCTTCCCAAAGGTCTGACATGTATACTATTCTGTGTTCATATAACTTACTTATTGTTTCCTTCTTTACATTCAATTCGTTCACCCATTCTGAGTTTATCTTGGTGTAGGGTATGAAGTGTTGATCCAAACCTAATCTCTCCCACAGTCTCTTCCAATTTTCCCAGCAGTTCTTATCAAATAGTGGATTTTTGTCCCAAAAGCTGGGACCTTTGGGTTTGTCATAGACTGTCTAGCTGAGGTCACTTACCCCAAGTCTATTTCACTGATCCTCCTTTCTGTCTCTTAGCCAGTACCAAATTGTTTTGATGACCACTGCTTTATAATATAGTTTGAGATCTGGGAGTGCAAGGACACCTTCCTTTGTATGTTTTTTTCATTATTTCCCTGGATATCCTTGATCTTTTGTTCTTCCAAATGAACTTTGTTATGGTTTTTTCTAGTTCATTAAAAAAGTTTTTTGGAAGTTCAATGGGTATGGCACTAAATAGATAGATAAGTTTGGGTAGGATGGTCATTTTTATTATGTTAGCTCGTCCTACCCATGAGCCGTTAATGTTTTTCCAATTGCTTAAATCTAGTTTTAGTTGTGGGGAAAGTGTTTTGTAGTTGTGTTCATATAGTTCCTGTGTTTTTCTTGGCAGATAGATTCCTAGGTATTTTATATTGTCTAAGGTGATTTTGAATGGAATTTCTCTTTCTAATTCCTCCTGCTGAGATGTGTGGGAGATATATAGAAATGCTGATGATTTATGTGGGTTTATTTTATATCCTGCAACTTTGCTAAAGTTGTTGATTATTTCCACTAGATTTTTAGTTGATTCTCTAGGATTCTTTAAGTAGACCATCATGTCATCTGCAAAGAGTGATAGCTTGGTCTCCTCAGTGCCAATTTTAATACCCTCAATTTCTTTTTCTCCTCTAATTGCTACTGCTAGTGTTTCTAGGACAATGTTGAATAATAAAGGTGATAATGAGCATCCTTGTTTCACTCCTGATCTTATTGGGAATGCATCTAGTTTATCCCCATTGCAGATGATGTTGCCTGATAGTTTTAGATAAATACTGTTTATTATTTTTAACAAAGACCCTTCTATTCCTATACTTTCTAGTGTTTTCAATAGGAATGAATGTTGTATTTTGTCAAAAGCTTTTTCTGCATATATTGAAATAATCATGTGGTTTTTGTTGGTTTGCTTGTTGATATGGTCAATTATGTGGATGGTTTTCCTGATTATTGAACAATCCTTGCATTCCTGGTATAAATCCCACCTGATCATAGTGAATAACCTTTGTGATGACTTGCTGGAGTCTTTTTGTTGTATCCTATTGAAGATTTTTGCATTTGCATATATTTTTGTAAATATTCATCCATATCACCTATATTGGCATATTTATTGCCATATAATTGGGCAAAATAGTTTTTTAATGATTTCCTTAATTTCCTCTTCATTGGAGGTGAGTTCTCCCTCTCCATCCATGATACTGTTCATTTGGTTTTCTTCTTTCCTCTTTTTTATTAGATTGACCAATACTTTGTCTATTTTGTTTGTTTTTTTCCAAAACCAGCTTCTAGTCTTATTTATTAGTTCGATAGTTCTATCACTTTCAATTTTATTAATTTTTCCCTTAATTTTTAGAATCTCTAATTTGGTTTTCTTCTGTGGTTTTTTAATTTGTTCGATTTCAAGTTTTTTGATTTGCATGTCCAATTTATTGACCTCTGCCCTCCCTAATTTGTTAATATATGAACTCAAGGATATAAATTTTCCCCCGAGTACTGCTTTGGCTACATCCCATAGAGTTTGAAAGGATGTCTCATCATTGTCATTTTCTTCAATGAAATTATTAATTGTTTCTATGATTTGTTCTCTAACTAGCCAATTTTGGAGAATCATATTATTTAATTTCCAATTAATTTTTGATTTGGCTCTCCATGTACCCTTACTGATCATTATTTTTATTGCCTTATGATCTAAAAAGGTTGCATTTATGATTTCTGCTTTTCTGCAGTTGTATGCCATGTTTTTATGACCTAGTATATGATCAATCTTTGTGAATGTGCAATGTGCTGCTGAAAAGAAGGTGTATTCCTTTTTGTCCCTATTTATCTTTCCCCATATATCTATTAAGTCTAATTTTTCTCAGATTTCATTCCCTTCTTTTACCTCTTTCTTATTTATTTTTTATTTGATTTATCTAAATTTGATAGTGGTAAATTCAGGTCTCCCACTAGTATAATTTTACTATCTATTTCCTCCTTCAATTCTACTAGTTTCTCCATTAGAAATTTGGGTGCTATACCATTTGGTACATACATGTTGATTAGTGATATTTCCTCATTATCTATACTCCCTTTTATCAGGATGTATTTACCTTCCCTATCCCTTTTAATCAGGTCTATTTTTACTTTGTCTTTGTCAGATATCATGATTGCAACTCCTTTCTGTCAATTGAAGCCCAATAGGTCTTACTCCACCCTTTAATTCTGACCTTGTGAGCATCTACTCACCTCATGTGTGTTTCTTGTAGGCAACATATGGTAGGATTCTGGATTCTTATCCTATTCGTCTATGTGTTATAGGTGAGTTCATCCCATTCACGTTCAAAGTTATGATTGTCACTTTTGAATTCCCTAGCATTTTGATATCCTCTCCCAGTCCTGTTTCTTCTTTTGCTATATCCTTTTAACCCAGTGGTTTACTTTTATTCAATCCCCCTATTCCCCTCCCTTGATATGTTTCCCTTTCTGACCCTTCCTTTTTCGTTCCCTTCTTGTTTTTTTAGGGTCTGTTAAGTTCCCTCCCCCCTCTCCTTCCCTCCCTTTTTTTGAACTCCCTCCCACCTACCTCCCTTAGTTTTTCCTTCTTCCTTACCCTGTAGGATAAGATAGACTTCAAGATCCCAATGGATCTAGATGCTCTTCCCTCTCAGAATTGATTTCACTAAGGGTAATGTTCGAGTATTACCAATTAGCCCTCTCTTCCTCTCCCTCTTATAGGAGTATTCTTCCCCTCCCCTTCCCATGTGTATCTTTGTGTGACAAAGATTATTCTATTTCTTCAAGTATCTCTTGGTACCATCATCAATTCCCCCCCCCACCCTTTTTTGCATATCATTTTATAGCCTTTAATGCCCCAATCTTTTTCTATGAATGATTCTTCTATTTACTATAATAATGAAAACATTTTTGAGAGTTACAAATAACATTGTCCCCATATATTAATATATATAATTTGATCTAATTGTAGCCCTTAAAGAAGAGAGTTTGAATAGAAAAAAAAACATTTTTCTCCTTTTCACTCTCTTTCATATTTATCTTTTCATGTTTCTCTTGATTTTTGTGTTTGGATATCAAACTTTCCACTTAGTTCTGGTCTTTTCCTTACAAATACTTGGAAATCTTCTATTTTGTTGAATGCCCATACTTTCCCCTGGAAGTATATAGTCAGTTTTGATGGATAGGTGATTCTTGGTTGAAGATTCAATTCTCTTGCCTTTCTGAATATTGTGTTCCAGGCCTTGAGGTCCTTTAGTGTAGAAGCTGCCAGGCCTTGTGTGATCCTGATTGGTGCTCCTTGGTATCTGAATTTCCTCTTTTTGGCTTCTTGTGGAATTTTTTCCTTAGCTTGAAAGCTCTGAAATTTGGCAATTACATTTCTGGGAGTTGTTTTTTGGAGGGTTTAGTGTAGAGGGTGTTCTATGAACTCTTTCAATGTCTATTTTTCCCCCTTGTTTAATAACTTCAGGGCAGTTTTCTTGTATGATCTCTTATAGTATGGTGTTAAGATTTCTGTTTATTTCTGGATTTTCAGGTAGACCAATGATTCTCAAATTGTCTCTCCTTCCTCTGTTTTCCTGATCTGTCACCTTGTCAGTGAGATATTTTATGTTTTCTTCTATTTTGTCAGTCTTTTGACTTTGCTTTATTAATTCTTGCTGTTTTGCAAGATCATTGGTTTCCAGTTGCTCAATTCTGGTCCTCAAGGCCTGGTTTTCTGTTATAATTTTTTGGTTTTCTGCTTTAACCTTTTGGTATTCAACTATGATTTCTTCATTTTTTGAACCATTTCCCACTTCTGTAACCAGAAGGCGTCCATCTTTTTGGTAAAGTCCAATTGAAATTCTTCCAGGGCTTGTGGACAATTTCCATTTTTTTAGGTTTTGCCTCTGTTTAAATTTTGTCCAGTATTTCCTCTGTAGCCTAGATTTTTCCATAAAAATTTTCAAGAGTTACTGTGGGTTTTTTTGGAAGGATTTTGAGGCTCCTGTGCACAATTAGCCATTTTCATGCATGTTTTTCCTTCCCTCTTTAGTCAGAAATCTGAGTGAACTGGGTAGGTTTTCTGTGTATGGAGTTAAGGAGCAAGGATTTTGCCTGAGGCAAGCTCTTGAACCTCTGCAGTCCTTTGCAGCTCTTCTCTGTGCTACCTTCCCAGGGGCTCTCAAGGTCTGTGCTCTCCTGCCCACCTGGGTTTCCAGTCTAGCTGCTTTCAGGGGTAGGTCTCTGGTAGTCCTTGTCAGCTCCCAAGGACCTAGAGGTGCCCCTTGCTCACTCTAGAGGTGCCCCTTGCTTGCTCATTTTGGCATGCGCTGGCTCTGGCTCTGGCTCCATAGTGGGGGTGGGGAAGAGTGGATCGGCTCACGTTTGGGTGGAAGCTTTTTCACCCTCTTATAGATTGGAAAAGCCCCAATCCCATGTACCTTCAATGCTGCGCCCTACTGTACAGTTCCTCCATTCTTCTGAAAATGAGTTTAACATCTGTTGGTGTAGTCTTTGTCGGTGTGTACTGGGGAGAGGAAGTGACCCACGATTAGACTGCCGCCATGCTTACCCGGATGTTCAGTCATTTTTTACAGTAGTATTTGATTCTTTGTGGACTCTATTTGGGGTTTTCTTGGCAAAAACATTGGAGTGCTTTGCCATTTCCTTCTCCAGCTCCTTTTACAAAGGGGAGACTGAGGCAAATGGGGTTAAGTAATTTGCCCAGAGTCATCACTAGTAAGTGTCTGAGGTCAGATTTGAACTTAGGAAGATGAGAGTTCCTGACTCCAGGTCTGGGGCTCTATTTACCATGCCAACTAGCTGCCTCACTTAATTGGGAAACCAAAAATAATTTGTCTCAGGAAAACAGAAATACAAAGTCAGAGACAGAGACACAGTCTCCTCACATAGTCAGTTATCAGATTAGGAAAAACCCTTAGATGGTCTTTTCACCTATACAGAAAATCCATTGTTTCTCAGAGCCTTGGCTATAATGGGCTTTTCATTATCAAGAAATACCTTGCCCCTGGAGTTAAATTTTTTGAAATACAGAATATCCAGCCAATTAATAGGATCTAAAAGCATTGTCTGTTTTGTCATTGTTTTTACTCCATCTTCCTTTTCATCAAAGGCTGTCCCAAACCCTTATCTAACAGGGATACAAAAGCTTTCTTATTTCTGCTTAATGTTTGATTGCCAAACTGTACCTACTGAACATTATTTTAGGAACTTTTACTTTTACAAAAAGTGACCAGGAGTTGTCTGAGTCTGAGACAACTAAGTTTTCTCAAGAAAAATTCCTGGGGTCCTGAGGCACTTGACCCTTTCTCTCTTTGAAGGCCTTTCAGGTCAAATACCTCCCTCCAGAGAAACCTTAAAAGGGGACCAAGACACAAGACAACATTAATCTTTGTAAATAACCTGATTTTATAGAGTGTGATTTAAAAGCTGGGAGGGACCTTAAAGATCATCTAATTTAAGTCCATTATTTTACAGATAAAGAAACTGAAGCTCAAAACAGCTAACACAGCGGTTGGAAAAACTTAGACTAGCACAAGGGTTTCATTGACTAAATATTCTTTAACCAACTCACTGATGTTTAGATGATAGATAGAAAGACAGACAGAGGGATAGATAAACAGAGAGGTAGAGATGGATAGATAGATAGATGGATAGATAGATAGATAGATAGATAGATAGATAGATAGATAGATAGATAGATAGATAGATAGATAGATGATAGATAGATGGATGGATGGATGGATGGATGAATAGATACATAAGTGGGTAGATAGATAATTTCTAAATACCTAATTGTCTCTAATTAGAATGTAAGCTCCTTGAAAGCAAGGATTTTTCATCCTTGTCTATCCTAAACGCCTAGCACAATGCCAGGCATTTGTTGATTAAATGATTGCTTGCAGTAAGAAAAGCATATAATAACTATTTTTCAGAAGAATAAACTGAGGTTTAAGGATATTATTTTGGGGAAATTTATAAACAGCATGGTTTGGTTGAAAGAGTCTTGGATTTGTAATTAGGAGTCCTAGTTCTTAATGCAGTCTCTGTCACTAATTAACTGTGCTACCTCGGACCAGCCATCAAACATCTCTATTGCTCAAATTTCTCAATTTTAAGATGACCCACACAGTTTCTGTGAGTGCTAAATTATATGCTTTTCCTGGGTTTATATTAGTCATCTACTATGTGCCAGGCATTATGCTAAACTCTAAGGACAAAAAGGCAAAAGATAGTCCCTGTCCTGCAGGAGCTCATAAACTAGTGATTTTAAATATAAGGATAAAATAAATTAGTGCTAGACATTGAACCAGACTTTCAGTTTGCTCATCTTGTCTAAGGCTCTTTTCATAAAGAAATGAAATAATGGATAGTTAGGTGACAGTGGATTAAGAACCAGGCCCAGAAACAGGAGATCCTGGGTTCAAATCTGGCCTTGGAACTTCCTAACTGTGTGACCCATTGCAAGTTACTTTATCCCATTACCTAGCCCTTACCACTCTTCTGCCATGGAACCAATACACAATATTAATTCCAAGATGTAAGGTAAGAGAGAAAATGAAAGAAAGAAAGAAAGAAAGAAAGAAAGAAAGAAAGAAAGAAAGAAAGAAAGAAAGAAAGAAAGAAAGAAAGAAAGAAAGAAAGAAAGAAAGAAAGAAAGAAAGAAAGAAAGAAAGAAAGAAAGAAAGAAAGAAAGAAAGAAAGAAAGAAAGAAAGAGGAAGGAAGGAAGGAAGGAAGGCAGGCAGGAAGGAAGGAAGGAAGAAATAGTGGTAACAAAATAGAATAACTAAAAGCTACCATGTTTTCCCCCTTTATTTCCCATTTCTATCATGTTTACCTTCACCTTTTTTCATTGTTCGATTCTTTCCTTTTTTGAACATCACCTTATCACCTTTCTCTTTACTCTTTCTTTGTCCTCCTATGACTCCTTCAGCCCATTCATTATTTTTTTCATGTGTTTAGCCTAGTATGAGGAATAATTGGATACTACAAAATGGAACCTCTACGCAGTAAAAGGTCATGAAAATTTTTTGTGTCCTGAGCAATGAGAGATCCTGTTCTGGTGGATACATTAGGATACAGAAGAAGAAAAGAGCATCTATCTGTGACCACTAGAGGAAAGTACCTCTAACCTTTCACTAGCATCAAGAATTAACAGTAGAACTAAAGCTCGTCACTTTGATTAGTCGGAATCATCAATGCCTTGGTCCTGCAATCATTGCAAATCTCCTGTTTTCCTCCTGTGCAAACTACCTTACTTGTGTTCTATAAAATCATTAACAGCAATCTAAGAAACATGTTTGTCATTAAAAATTCACATCTCAAAATTGACCAAAGTATCATCTGGCATCTTGGCTTCAATTTATGCTTGTTAAACTTTCCATCATTCACCTCACTACCTTTTGGTAAATCCTGTAAGCTATTTACTCATGGCAATCTACATTTTATACTTAGAATAGTGCCTGGAATGTAGTAAGCACTCAATAAATACATTTTCATTCATCCATTTCATTCGTCCCTTCAAGCCTTCAATCTCTTTAGATTTTCATCACATTGAGATAGGTTTTGACAAATGTTCAGGCCAGGCTATTGGTTGTAGAATCCTAAGAACCAGGATACAAGGGCATTATCACCAGCCTTTGTCAGTATCATCATGTTAAAGATGGTGTCCTTTGTCTTGAATTTAGAATTCACTCTGGATAATATTTCATTTAAATGTGCTGAACCATATTTCTATAGGTAGTAGACAGCACACATGCCCCACCAGATATCATTGCAATGGCATGAGAATATCAGAGACAATGCTAGCATGTTGGATGGAATCTCTGAAGCAAATTTATGAGAATTTCATAGGATGCATTGGCCAGCATTAGTCATGATCTGCATCATTGGAGATAATACTGTAATCACTAAGCTTATAGATCCATCAAATATTGGAGTATTGAATCATATCATATTGAATCCTATTGCAGAATTTAATTCTTCTGAACTGTACTGGGATCTCTTTAGAACTGACAATAGCTTAGAAAGATTAACAATAATCTACTTCTTCAGTGTTCACATAAAACTGTGAAGTGAGGAATTTGCAGTACTCAGAAGTTTCCATGATCCAAATATGGGAAAATGCTTAAGGAAAACCTTTTCTTTCTCATGTATACAAAAAGCACTATAGATACAGTGCTTTTTGGTGGCTATGTGTTCTTTTTTCTGGCTTTGAATATATTTTGTTAATGTCTCTATGTATAAATTGTCCTTGCTTAGACCACCCAATCCAATCAGAGGCCTTGACATTGTAAACATAATTTTATATATACTCTCCTAGATCATCTATAAATTAGATGCATGTCATGTTATGTATTTTGGTGATATGCCACTAAAAGAGAGGCATCCCTAAGCTCAAATTTTGCTGCATATTAATCACTTTGCAAGAGATAAATACACAGATACAATAGTATAATAGCAGGCTGTGTTGATTGTACTAGTAGGTTCTATTAGGAATGGATGTGCATTCTCCCCCAAAGCCATGTTGGGGTTTTTTTCTTTCCATATTAAGTTGTTTTGAAAAGAAAAAACATTGAAATTCGTATTGAATTTTCAAAAAATCAAAGTACGTATAGCAGTATATGGTTTGAGTTTTTATCATATTAGTAACCACATTAATAGATTCTTCTGGAGAGGAATGCATAAAACTTTTTAGCTCATGTTGATAATTGATGGGGAAATTTGGCAAATACACAATCCTTAATCCAATCAGATAAATAATAGTTTGAACTGGATTCTGTTGCCCATTCTAGTTAACCAAGGAACTTACATTTAAAGAGTGGTGTTTGATGATCTGTTTGGAATACACAGGACATCATCTTCTGATTAGATTCTGTTCACATTTCTCAGAGGAAAATACATCTGGCCTATCAATGATATAAAATGGGCATTTCCTTAGGGGTGTATAAAGTGTAGATAAATCTCAGCTCCTGCCTGAGATTTGCATAGATACTAATACACAGGTCACTTGTGCACTTCGTTTTCTTTGTGATCTGGGAGCAATGTTAGTGAGCTCTCAGTGGTGCAATGAGATCAGGGGCATTTTTGCTTACATGCATAAAGATTTACCTCTTCTGCACACAAGTCCCTCCTGGATATTAGAATGCTGCATTGCATTCATTCACTAGGTTTTTATTTCACCTTCTCCACAAACCATATTTTGCCTTTAGTGGTATTCAGGCAAAAAGGAAGGTAACTCTAGGTGCATAAATATGTCGGTTCCATAGGTGATATTTCATATGCCAATTATAAATAATACTTCATTCTTAATGACCCCATCTTTTTTCTTTTGATGGCTTTCACCAATAAAAGTGTACCTTATAGAAAAGCACCCTTCTGTATAATCCATTGTCTCATTTCAACTCATTTTTATCAAGGAATTCCCCCTGCAGTCATCCCCACTGCCAGCCATTAGTTGTGCACATCTGCCCACTCTAATGACCGCTCTTGTGTACACATACCTGACTGCCATCTAATTTAGACATCACCCATAGGACACAAATGTTAATATCTCCAGGGCCAACTAAATTCTGGATTATTAGTTAACTGGAGCTATCACTCCATTTGGTCTTTGGAGATGAACCAAATGTACCTGAGGTCATAAATAGGTCAAATACTTACACTGTTGGACCCCATTATAGCATCACTCATAATTATATGGATTCAAATGGGTTTTAGTGAAATAAAATTCCTCCAAACAAAAATCTATGCAGTTCAAACTTGATATAATACAGATTTTATCCTGTGCCCTCCAGCATGAGTAAAGAAGTAAAACCAATGTGTCCTCCTACTTTAATAAAGAAATTCTATTACATACATTAAATAAAAACAAGCATTTCCTGATAAAGCTCTTTATTTTTACTGATGAAGAACAATATTACATCAAAAATTGATTCAGGAATAGGTAATTTTACTCAGATTGATTATGCCCCAATTTTGTCTCTGTGTTCTTTTCGTTTTTGCCCTTAGGAATGTTTTTCATGATGTACTATTAATTCAAAGCACCCAAATCAATCCTAAAAATACACCATGAACCCCTGGAGAGTCAAAAAACTGCTTCTTCAGAAGGGAGTATGTAATAGTGTAAAGAGCTTTGAATTTTGTGAGAGAAAACCTTGATTTAAGTCCCGACTCAAACATTTATTTAATGTGGGCAAGCTAACTCCTCAACACTCATCTTTCATAACTACACAGTTACTAAATGTTAGCATTTCTATCTCTACAGCATCTCTCCCCTTCTCTCTACTCTCTCTTTCCCCAGTCTATCTTTAGGCCCTTTAGACCTCTCCCTTGGACTACTGAAATAATTTCTAAATGGGTTCCCCCACCCCAAGTCTTGCCTTACTCTAATTCATCTTCCACACAGCTGCCAATATAATTTTTGTAAAGCATATGTCTCACCACATCATTTCCCTACTCATTAGACTTTCAGTTACTTCTAAGATTAAATTCCTCTATTCAGCCTTCCCAACCTGGTTCCATTCTACCTTTTCATCCTTATTACATACTTCCCTCCATGTTCACTGTAGTCTGGCAAACCTGGCCAGTACTCTCTTCCTCTTCTAAGACAATCCATCCCCCAGTCTGCATCTTTGTACTGGCATCTCCTTGTACCAGGAATGCACTTATTCCTAATTTCTGTCTTTCAGAATCCTTGATTAAGACTTAGCTCAAGTGCTCTTTTTACATAAAGCTTCTTGCTCCCTTTTCCCTTCTGCTAAAGCTTTCCTCCAAAATCACCTTGTATCTTTTGTTTATATGCACAAATATATTCTCATATGCATATTTTTGTGTACAGAGTAGCTCTCCCTTCTAGACTGTAAGGAAGAACTGCTACATTCTTACCTTTGTGTCCACAGCACTTAGCATAGTGCCTAAAACATAGGGGATACTTAATAAAAACTTACTGGTTGATTAGTAACCTTTCTGAGCCTATTTCTTCATTGGTAAATTGGAATTTTAATATTTGCACTGACTAATTCAACAAGAATGTCATGATGATCACATTAGAACTGTCCACTAGTGGACTAGACTGCCTCGCAGGATAATGGAGGTCTTCAAATGAAATCTGGATGACCACTTATCACAAACATTGTAGAATGGATTCCTGTTCAAGGATGGGTTGGACTAAACAATTTCAGGGGTCCTTTTCAACTTGAAGCCTAGGGGCTATCCAAATGTAGGAAAAGGGCTTTGGTTCCACAAATGAGGGTATAATAGAGTTCTCGATTTAGAGTTTGAGGGGCTTTTAGTAATCACTAAGGACTCTAGGACACTCATTTTACAATTGAGGAAACTGAGGACCCTAGAAGTTAAGTAATAGGTCCAATGTCTTCCAGCTAGGAAGTAATAGAGATGATATTCAAGCCTAGCTTCTCTAGCCCCAAATCTGATGCTCTTTCCATTATACCAGGTATCCCAAAAATCTCTGTGGCAGTTTAAGCTTTAAAAGAACTTAAACTGGCACTAACACTTTTAAAGAGCCCTTTAGCTTTAAAAGCTAAAAACAGCACTAAAACTTTTGGGACACCCTGTATAAAATGCAAACAGTTATTATTGGCATTGATTCTGCTCTGTCTCAAATTGTGTACCTAAGATATCACATTAACCAGATGGATACTGACCCAGAAAATTATATTATATGAGATTCAAAGAAGGTTATGAATCAATCAATCACCTAGCAATGCCAAGCATGAGGCAGTGGAAATACAAATACAAAGAATGAAACAATCTCTACTCATCAGAAACCTATAGTCTAATGGAGAAAACAGCAAGTATAAAATGAAACATAAATAAGATTAGTATAACCATAAAATCAACCTCCTCATTCTGCATATGAGGAAGTGGAGGCCTAGAGATGAACAAGCATTCACCCAAGGTCACAAATAAGCAGCAGAATCAGGACTTTTATCCAGGTGGCTATGAAGTGGGGTTCTCTAATCTATGCCACACTATATTAATCAGACTGATACTAAAGTGGAAAGAGATGATATGAAAATACAAAAATGCTAAGATTGCTCGGATCAAGAAAAGAAAAAGGTGCCAAATAAATGCAGCTCCCTCTCGATACTTGCACTTATCCAAACAGACACACTCATGCTCACATAACACACACACACACACACACACACATGCACATACACATACAACACATACACATTTATTGTTTTCAGTCATGTTCAATGCTTCATGGCCCCATTTGGGGTTTTCTTGGCAAGGATACTGAAGTGGCTTGCCATTTCCTTTTCAAGCTCATTTGACAAATGAAGAAAGAGGCAAACAGGATTAAGTGATTTGCCCAGGATCACATAGCTAGTAAGTGTTTGAGGCCACATTTGAACACAGGAAAATGAGTATTCCTGACTCCAGGACTGGCACTCTATTTGCTTTACTACCTAAATGTCTCAACACCCACATATACAAATATACATAACCATCCTAATGCCAACCCTGGCCCAGCTTAAAGGCTGACTCCTAAACATGTTGGCATCAGCATCTCTAAAATAAAGAGAATCTTACTTATCTCACATTTACAAATATTATTTGGAAATATTTTACAAATATTATTATTATAGCTTATTTTTCAGATTTGCAACAAAGGCAGCTTAGCTTAATGAATAGAAAACTGATTTTGGAGCCAAAAATTTCACTTCTTGCTTCTGAAAAATAGTGACTCTGTGACTGTGGGTAAGTCACTTCTTTCTCAGTCCTCTAGGCAACTCTCTAAAACTCTCAGTAACAGAAAAAGTACTGACCTGCATTGGAAGGAGTTCTACATACCAATGAAATCACAAGTCTAGTTCCCATCCCAATTTTGAAGATTTAATAGAAGCTGAAAATATATAGGTAAGGATCTTTGAAAATATAATATTAGTCATCTAATACATCATTCATATTTTCCTCTCAGGGAAAGTCTGCTTTCAACAATATGTCAGGCAGACAAGAAATAAAGAATGTTATTGAATAGAGTCCATGAGCTCAAAGACAATAATGGTGTCTGGTAGTTTTTGAAAGGTGCCCTCTGTTCTTTTATAGAGAGTACTGATTTCATTTCTGCCTTTTGTATGAAACATATTGTAGTGGTTTATTAAACAAAACTTAGACACACATATACATCACCCCCGCCCCCCCCCCCGCAAAGGAACATAAGTGAGAGTGGATTAGAAATGGGGAAATGGAAATATGCAAAGAAAAAAAGAGTACTTATAGGCTAAACTATGAAATGATGAACTCTAAATTTCCTTATTTCCCAAGGATGAGCAATCTATGGCCCTTCCCTCTACATAAGCATGTAATATTTGTGGACAACCCTATCCCTAAGTGACCGACCTAATGTTAGACCTTTGTGATTCTGCCATTAAAGTAATCTTTAGGAAGACAAGAGTTTCTTTTTGTACACGGGGTAAGAATTATAATACTCAAATGGAAAATTAAATTCCTGGTTCCTTAAAGGGGTATGCACCAGATTCTGGACAAGAAATACGGATATGGCCTTTGGAGGGTATTTTTTCCCTTATCTGGACACCTCTCTGCCCCCACAAGAGGACAGGAGATGGAACAAAAGAGGGAATGGAAGAAGATCAGGTAATCATCAGTGTCCACAGCTCCCTGGCAAGTTGTCAACCTAACACAATGCAGTGCAGAGGCAAAAACACTGGTTTTAGAGGTGGGTTCAAATCAGACTCTGCCACTGAATACCTTTGTGACTTCAAGCAAATCATTTACCCTCTCTTAGCAAAAGTTTTCTCATCTGTAAAATGAGAGGGTAGCAAACATTTCTTTTAATAAAATGAAAATATGAGACTGAAATGTCCTTTAAAGTCCCTTCCAGGTCTGATTGGACTCTAGATCTCAAGCAAGAGTATTCACAATAGAACAGCATAGACAAGCTGGAGTTTAGAAAGTCAAAAATTCCTCTTTCCCAGAGAGCAAATGTTTCTTTGCCCTTTCATTCCTTCCAGGCAGAGATCAGGAACACAGACTTATTACACAGGCTAATGGAAATCATAGTCTCTACCGTCTAAACAAATCACAACCATGGTTCACCTTTTTAAATAGATGTATTTCTGGCAAGTTACTGTCAAATCAAATTCTTGTAAATGGTTATTTTTTTCACTAGAAGGCCTTTTTTTAGGGAATTCTACAAGTTATTTTTTTCTAAAGTGAAGAATATTTTTATAATTCACATTATCACTCTCTAATATTCTAGTTTTTTTTCAAGTTCAGGTTTTTAATATAGTGATATCTCGTTTATCCGACCTCATTGTAAAAGAAGGAATTGCAAATAAGATGGGGTTTTTTATACCCTCCAACCACCAAAATGTTGATTGTTGCTGTAAGTCTTATTGTAATGATTTTTTTTTAATAAAAGTCTTCCTAAAATGAGTTTATCCTACTTCTTAAATAGAGAACATTGCTGTTGTCCAGTCATTTTCCAATCATGTCCAACTCTTCATGAGAAGAACTCTTCAAACAACATTTCGAGTTTTCTTGATAAAGATACTGAGGTGTTGTCATTTCCTTCTCCTGCTCATCTGACAGATGAAGAAACTGAGGCAAACAGTTAAGTGACTGGTCCAGGGTCACACAGTAAGGAAGCATCTGAGGTAATATTTGAATTCAAGAAGATGTCTTCCTGACCCCAAGCCCAGCAATCTATCCACTGTACCACCTAGTTACCCTTAAAGAGATAATACTGAATGATATTTCATATTGCACATATATGTGCTTAACTTATACTTAAGTATGTACTGACAATACTCAGTAAGAATGTATTTAAGTATGTACAAATGATAGTTAAGTGTTTCCTTTTGCATCTTCTCTTAGCTCCTCCCCCACTGGCAGACTATCAATTATCACTTCTGTCTTCTATGTGCCTGCCTCCAGAAAACCCCCAAACCATCTTCTGGTTTATTGTTTATAATTTGCTGGACTAAGAAAAGATCAAGTAGCCAAGCTTAAGGAAATGATGTTCAAATAAAGCTTCTACTCTGAGCTTAAGGATATGGCTTTATAAATTATAGGGGTTTTGTGACACTCATTTCAGGTGCTGAGTTTTTTCTTTATCTGTACCAAAATGAACGTAACATAGTTAAATGGCATAGTGCCTAGAGTGCTAGACTCAGAGTCAGGAAGATCTGAGTTTGATCCTTTCTAAGATACATACTAGCTATGTGACCCTAAGTAAGTCACTGAACCTCAATTTCCCTTAGTTTCTTCATCTGTAAAATACTAATAATAGTACTTAATTCTGAGGGTTGTTGTAAAGATCAGCTGGGTTAATATTTGTAAATAGCTTTGCAGACCTTAAAGCACTATGTAAATGTTAGCTATTATTATTAACAATAATAACATAGTGGTTGATAAACTTTTTGGCCATGAATAACAATCAGGAAAATCTTTTAATATTCGCCCTCTATATGTATATATCTACTTATCTATGAATTTGCATACATGTGCTATTATGCAAATAATTATATGAATTATAAAATTTATGGGAAAATGGACATTTTTCAAGGGTAGAATATAAATGAAATAAAAATTCATTCTAAAGGAGCCAGTGGAATTTACTGAGCTGGGAGGTGGCATGGCAATTTAGCAAAATAATTTTGTAGCTTTGAAGAAGATGGAGGGGCGTGTAGGTATGCTGCAGAGAGACAAGTTAGAAGACCATTGCAATAATCTAGTCATGAGGCATGGGGAGTAAGTTCTAGAATGGTAGCTATATGAGTGAATTGTACCTGAGAAATTATAGAGAAAGAAATCACAAGATTTGGCAAATGACTGGATAGATAGGATGAGCAAGAGAAAAAGAGTCAAGCATGCCAAAAAGATTGGGAGCCTGAGTACCTTGGGAAATGGTGATGTCCTCTCTAGTAATAGGGAAATTTAGAAGATGGTGGGTTTGGGAGAAAAGATAATGTATGAAGCTATGACCCTACAGAGAAAGAAGAGATCCTACTAATCTCTACCCCCAAGCCTGCCCTCCAAAGGGCAAATGCTAGATCCATAAGGTGATCTCAATTACAGGAGATAAGAATAGAATGCTGGCAATGCTACCTGTACAAATGCTGTAGGACAACCCAGAAGGGATAACACATGGTGACAAAAAGAAGGTAGAGTTTGAATAGCAGTGGGAGGGGAGAAAGAGTGGAATGAGTGTTAAAGAAAAGGGAAAAATGTGGTTGTGTCTGAGGCAAGCCCCAGGATTGGCTATCATAGTACGGGAGGGACAAAACTTTTTGTCTGAAGCTGAGTACATTATTAGCCACTGAGTGTTATATGTGAGTTACTGCTTGTCACTTTGGAATTGTGTTCAATATAAGAGAATCTGTTTCATGTCTAGGCTCCCAAAAAGCAGGGGATCTCTATACACACACATATGTATGTATTGTGCATCATATATGGACATAGATTATGTATATGTGTCTATATATTTTTGTTCAATTAAAGCTGAACAGTGTAATTGGAATTGGCATCATCATCTAAATTATGTAAGAAAGGGGACAGCTGGGTAGCTCAGTGGATTGAGAGCCAGACCTAGAGATGGGATGTCCTAGGTTCAAATCTGGCCTCAGATACTTCCCAGCTGTGTGACCCTGGGCAAGTCACTTAACCCCCGTTGCCTAGCCCTTACCACTCTTCTGCCTTGGAACCAATACACAGTATTGATTGCAAGATGGAAGGTAAGGGTTTTAAAATAAATAAATTAAGTAAATTATGTAAGAGAATTCATTTATTCAAGAAGCATTTATTAAACACTGACTATGTACCAGACATTGTGCCTAAGTCTGGGGACACAAAGTAAAAAGAATGCTCCATTACATAGATGTGGGCTTTGACTTATCAGATCAATCAGTCAATAAGAATGTACTGAATGACAACAAAAAGGACCAGGTATTGGAGGTAGAAATGCAAAAATGTAACAATGCTATTCAACAGACAAGTCATTCCAGAGGAGGCAGCAAAGAACCCTGAAGAAGAGATAGATAGGTGACCTATACTAGACAAATAAAACCCCTGCCTCTCTCTCCCATCACCTCCCCTCAGATTCCAATGGAGAAAACTCAGGACTCTGAATCCAAGGACGTTAGGAATAGCAGCACCATGAGTACCATAAGCCCTACTTCCAGCCTGAGCTCCCCAGTCATCATTGAAGAGAGAAATCAATGTAAAAAAGACACCTATTTCCCTTTTCTACTACCAACACTAACCACTGTCCAAGAGACTTGATGTGTCAGCACCTCCTTAATAAGCCTCACAACTATCATCCTGAGAAGTAACTCTAGTCAAAGGGGAGCCTGGCACTGACCTCTGCAAATGCTGCTGCCTCTGCCTTCTCAGCAGCCATAGATTTCAAAGGCCCTAAAAAGAAAGATCATACCACCACAGTTCTTGGCATTCTCGTTGGTGCAACATCAGAAATATATACAAATCAATAGTAGAAATTATAAAAGATGCATCATCTGCTATGGCTGCTGAACCCTATGAACCATATGACCTTTCCATCTAACACACCTGAAGCTTTCCTTATGTACTGTCTCCCCCATTAGAATGTGAGCTCCTTGAGAGTAGACATTGTCTCTCTCTTCTGTTTGTACTCTCAAGGTTTAATAAACACTCATTCTTTCTCTCCTTTCATTCAGACTCTCAAGGAGCTTATACTCCAACAAGAGAGGAAGGACTTTGCTTTTCTCCCTGCAAGAATCCCTTCCAGTTTTAAAATTATGATCCAATGAATCTATGACTGCAATGAGTTCATCCAATAACAAACTTGCTCCTTGGAGTGGTTGTATCAGCATAACACTTTTTTTCATTATTTTTTCAAATCCCTTTTCATTAGGCACTTTTTCTCAGGAGTTACTCAATCTATAATTCTGGATTGCTCACTTTGCCATCCTCCCCCCAGTCCATGTGACAGCCCTGGTGAGTAAATAGATTCTTAAGATCCATATAAATGGTCACAGATGTACTGATTCTTTCTTTAAATCCTTTGGTTTTAATCACAGGGCTTTCATCCTTCTACTTTCATGCTCATCCACATCTTCCCCCAAGTTCCTTAACCTATCATGAACCTAGAGAGTCATTGGTAAGCAAACCCTTAGTCCACCTTTCAAACTGAACATAAGCCACAGCTTGCTGGAAGCCCAGAGAGGGATTAAGGAGGCAGATGCACATTCTGCTGATCCCCGGGAGTGAGGAGATGTGGCAAGGCATACAAGAGCTCCTCCATCTGCACAAGCTGCCTTCATTTCCATTATAAGCCGCAAATGGCAAAATCAATGGGGAGTGATAGGGCTAAAATATGAAGAGAAATAAAACTGTGACAAATCTCAGGGCCATCTTGGTAGGCCTAACCAGATACCCCTTGGAGAATAGTTGCTCTGAATGAGATTCTGCTATTCTCAAAAAAAAAAAAATGTGCCTCAGGCAGCCTCTTCCTGCATGACTCTGGGGATGTACAAAGACTTTTTAGGGAATTGTGAATTTACTACACACCAGGTTTCTCAAAGCCCACTACTATTTGAATTCCTTGTCTCTACACAGGCAAAGTGAAAAAACAGACCCTAGGACAACTTTCCCTATTCTATTCTGTCTGACACAGTTGTCTCCTGCCACGGCACCATCAGCAGAATTTGGGTCCTAGGTTTAAAGGAAAGCACTGGCCTTCCCATTTCAGCACACATCTCAATCCTTACCATTCTTGACCTCCCTGCAGTCTTTGGCACTGCTGGTCACCCTCTTCTCCTTAATACTTTCATCTGTCCAGATTTTCCTGACATTGTTCTCTCCTGGTTATCCTCTGACTTGCCTGACCAATATTTCTCTGTCTCCTTTGCTAGATATTCATCCATGTCACACTCATTAATTGGGGGAGGGGGGGCAGCTTTCAAGCCTCTGTTTTGAGGCCTCTTCTCTTCTCACACTATATTCTGTCACTTGCTAATAACACCAGATCCCATGGACTCAACTGTCCTATCTCTATGCATTTGACCCTCAGATCTACTTGTCCATTTCTCACTTTTCTCCTTACCTCTAAGCTCACATCTCTAACTGGCTATTAGACATCTCAAACTAGAAGTCTAGGAAATAACTGCAATTCATCATGTCCTGAAATGAACTCGTCTTTCTCTTTCAAACCTACCTCTCTTTCTAACTTCTCTTTTACCTTTTAGGCAATCATTATCCTCTCAGTCACTTAGGCTCTGAACACGAGGATCATCTTCAACTCCTCACTCACTACCATATCTGATCTTATGCTAAGACCTGTAAATTGAACCCTTGTAGCATGTCTCACATATGCCCCCTTCTTTCTTCTGATATTACCACCACTCTTACATAGACTCCCATCATGCCTAAACTATTGAGGGGGTCTAATGCGTCAACCGTCAAGTCTCTCCCCAACTCCAATCCATCTATCTTTCACTTAGTTGACAAATTGATCTTCTGCAAATACTGGTCTGACTATATATTATACCCTGCCACTACCTCATTCAACAAACTCCAGTGGCTCCGTCCTTTTACCTCTGGATCAAAATATAAAAACCTTTCTTGGCTTTAAAAAGCACTTTGTAACCTGACCTCTTCCTACATTTTCCAGGCTCCTTAAATCTTAATCCATTCCATTTAATTCTGTGATCCAAAGATACCAGTCAGCTTGATTCAAAGAAACCAGCCAGCTATAGCATACAATGATTCATCTCCCTCACTCTGAGTATTTTTCACTGGCCATCCCCCATTACTGGCTCTGTCTGTCTGTCTGTCTGTCTGTCTGTCTCTTTCTCTCTCTTTCTCTTTCTCTCTCTCTCTCTCTCTCTCTCTCTCTCTCTCTCTCTCTCTCTCTCTCTCTCTCTCTCTCTTTCTCTCTCTCTCTTTTTCTCCCCCACTCCTCTCATCCCTCTCTCTCTCTCTATTTCCATCTCTATCTTCTGGCTTTCTTGGTTTCCCAAGACTCAAGGAAAATTTCACCTTCTATTAAAAACATTCCTCTTAATCTCAATTCCTCTTAATACTAATTACTTTCCTCTGTTGGCTATGTCCAATTTGTCTTGTATAAAGCTTGTTTGTATGTAGCTGTTTATGTGTTGATTCCCCCATTAGACTATGAGCTCCTTGAGGATAGGGACTTTTTCTGCTTTTTGGGGGGTATCCTCTGCAATCAAGGCAATGCCACTGTTTCATACACAAAGTAAATTACTAACTTTAAGATCTTAGGGGACAGGTCAGTGACTCAATAGATTAAAAAAGCAGACCCAGAGATAGGAGGTCTTGAGTTCAAATTTAGCCTCAGACACTTCTATGTGACTTTTGATCCTAGGCAAGTCACTTAGTCCCCATTGCCTAGTCCTTACTGCTCTTCTGCCTTGGAATCAATACATAACATTGATTCCAAGATGGAAGGTATAGGTTTAAAAAAATCCATTTTATCACTTAAAATTAAAACTGATCCCCTTTAAGCCTCATGCTTTCCCTCTGATAATTATTTCGAATTTATTCTGCATATAGATGGTTTATACAGTTATTTGTGTATTATATTATTGTCATTACACTATGAGCTCCTTAAGAGCTGGGACTATCTTTTACCTTTATTTTTTGCATCGCCTGATGCTTTTACAAAGCTAGTCAGCCAATCACAAAGTATTTGTTTAATAAAAACTTATTGATTGATCAACTTTTTTCCACTAATATAGTATATAACCCTAATAATAATAATAATAACTTTTATTTGGTACTATGTGCCAGACAGTGTGCTAAACATGTTAAAATTATTATCTGGTTTTTACAACAACCGTGGAAGGTAGATGCTATTAGTATCCTCATTTTACAGATAAAGAAACTGAGACAAATATAGGTAAAATGACTAGCATAGGGTCATACAGCTAGTAAATGTCTGAGGCTATATTTGAGCTTAGATTTTCCTCACTCCAGACTCAGCACTCTGTGGTGACACCTAGCTGCCCTGGGCAAGTCCTTCATATCTCTGAGCTTCAGATCCTGCCATTCCATAGATTTATGGGTCTAAAAGCTGTTTGCTTACATAAGGCTACTTTAGCAATTTGAATTCTATACTTTGCCACCATTGTATTCCTATTTGGTCTTCCTCTTTCGCCCAATATAGCTTTAAATAACTCTTTCCACTATTCTTGGCTTTCCTAATGAAATTCCATTCATTCTAAGCTTTTGGACTCCTGACACTGTGCTTAAAAGACCATGTAATACTTTTCTATTCATCCTATGTTAGCTACCCTTGGTTGCATCTCCTGTACTGATCTTTTTAAAAATTTAAGTTGTTATAAGGTCCCTCTGCAATCTCATTGATCTCTTCATACTTCTCTTTAGTCATTTTGCTTCAGTGTTCCTCCTCTATCTCTAGTCATTCTCCATCTTTGTGGAATCTTATTCCTTTTTCAGCTAGCATCTTTTGTCCTATTCCTTCAACTTCTTAAATAAATACTCACACACAAATTTCCCTTACCAAAAATTTAATTCTAGCTTGCTTCACAATTCTAAAATACCTCTAGAATGCCTTCAAAATCCTTTCTCTTTCTTTTCTTTCTTTCTCTTTCTTGGTCTTAAGTCTTTCATCTGTCACACAAACTTCTTTCATTGAAGACCAAGAAAGCATTTTCCAATAACAATGGATTTTGGACCTACTCTAGGAAGCTAAGGAAGCCATCCCAACTTCAGATATCAAGATGATGAAAATTATTGACCCAACATATGTGGCTCTAACTCTCCCTCTTTATCCCAACTCTTTCCCTCATACTTTGGGATTCAAGATGTGTTGAAATTCCCTCAAACATTCTGTACTCCCGATTCATTAACCTCTAAAAATAGCATGACTCTTTCTCCACTCTAGCTTAGTCATAATGCAGGATAGTCACACCCATGATCTGGCCATCATCCATAAATTCATTCATTCTGTAATCTACACCACTGAAATATCTCTCTCCAACCAAACTCTATATCCTTCAGAGTCTCTTTCTGATCCATTCCCAGCAAAACCTATTCCATTCTCGTCATTGTAACCTTCAGTCCCTTTACTTCTCCCTGTTTTCTAAGTTCATCATATCTGTTCCAGTGTGCCTTCCTTCTCTTAACAATTTTGACCCAATAATGAGGCTTATACTATATCACCTTTGAATCTTGTATCCCTTATCCCAAGGGCAAACATCCTTTGTCAAATCCTAGCTATGAGTTATCCCCTATAATACTTTCTCTACTCTCATTCACATGCTGCTGAACACTATTGTAGAATGTCATATAGATGTGCCAAATGGATTCACTACAAATTTCTGTCCTCAACTGAGCACTGACCATTGTACAAAGATTCTTATATTCTTTTTTACTCTCTATTACACTCTTCAAAGAAGTTATTCACAAACATTCCCAATTCTTAGATTTCCCATATCATTTCTCCCCATATACCTCTTAACAAAAGACCTTACTGTCTCTTAAGAAAAGAGACACTATTCCTTTTCACCTTCATCCATTCTCTGCCTTGCTTCAGTCTCTGATAAAAAGGTCCTTCTCTTTACCAAGTCAAGACTCTCCTAAACTCTTGATCCCAACCTCCACCAATCTTTTTAGGAGCTTTCCACCTCAATGATTCTCTCCAATTCCATCTTTAAGCACGCCTTAATCAGTGGCTCCTTCCCATGGAATGCAAGTCTGACTTTGTCTTTCTTCCTTAAAAATCCTTTACAAGGATCATTTACATTCAGAATCTCTATTTCTTCACTCCTACTGACTTTTCAATCAATTGTGATCTTTCTTCCAACTCCATCACTCAATTAAAACGTTTCGATCCAATATTATTTCTAAATCCAATGGACTTTTCTCAATACTCATCCTTCTTGACCTTTCTGAATGTTTTGAAACTATAAACCACTCCTTATTCTGGGCAATCTATCCTCCTTTAATATTTATGACACTCTTGTTTCTCTTCCTACCTATCTTACTCCTTGTCAGGCTCCTTTGATATTCCATCATCATTCTCTAAACAGCTAACCATAGGAATCCCCAAGGTTCCAATTTGGACCTTCTATTTTCTCTCTAAAGCCTCTCCCTTAGTGAGCTCATTAGCACTCATGTATTCAATTATCACTAAAATGCATATGAATTCTAAAGGTGTATTCCCAATCCCAATATTTCTACCTAGATTACTTTTGACATCACAAACATATGTCCAATACAGAATTCATTATTTTTCTCTGCCTCCCCCCAAAGAAATCCCTGCTCCAAACTTCCCCTTTTCTGTTAATAGCCATATAGTCTGTCCATTCACTCAGGTTCATAACCTTATAGACATCGTTTACTTTTACCAGGAACTGTTTCATTTATAATCTTGTATTACCAGCATCTAGCACAATACCTTGAGAACAATAGGCAGTCAATAAATATATATTGAATAAAAATCCAATCTCATAGGTGCATAGGTTAATAGATATAGAGCTAAAAGGGAATTGAATTTGTTTTAATTGAAATGATTCTGACTTTTTTTTAATGTATTGGAGTGGTAATCAAGAAAACTAGATTCAAGATCTGGCTCTGGGCCAGATGTGGATTGTATGGTTTAAGCAAGTCACTTGACTTCTTAGGACCTCAGTTTGCTTACATATAAGATGAGATAATATAAAATGATGATCTCTTAAAGTCCCTTCCACTTATAAAATTCCATGATACACTGACTCAGCTTATTTTCCATAAGTGTCACAGAAACAAGAAACTAAGTTGAATTCAAGAGGCACAGTGGTTTAAAAAAGAAACTGTTCCCTCAAACATGTGTATTCAAATCAAGTGTGGTGAAAATCAAACTTAATTTATTGTGAAATTTGCTTCTTCAATAAAAAAGCTGAACATGAGATTTCTTTCATTTTAGTTAAATTTTTCCACAAATGGACACTGATTAAAAGGACTCTCAGTATGTGATGTGAGAATGATTCAATCCAATTCTCATTCCTCTCTTCACCCATGTATGTCTCCTACATTTAGGATGCCCATTAACTTTAAAATCAGGATAGAGAAATGCAAAAGGGAAGAAATGGTTCAATAGAGTCTTTATTTGTTAATGCCTATCACTCATGATAATAGCCAAACTTTGCCACAGTTTGAATCTGAGACAAGGCATGCTGAATTTCTCCTCCATTTTCTTCACTGTTTTCTTCATTCTCTACTCCTTTATTCCATTGTTTTGCTTTGTTTTTATTAAGAATGCTCCTTGCATTCATTCTCCCTTTCTAAGTTTATATTTAGTGATCTTGAATATAAGCAACTGGTAAGATAATTCCTATATCTCCTGTTTCATAAGCAAATCTTCCAACAAACAATACCAACCATCCAAAGAATATCTCCTGCTGTGTGTCATTTGCTTCATGATCCCACTCAAAAATTACTGTCCTTAAGTCACAAAATTCATCCATAAAGCCACAGGAAAATAAAAGGAAAGACACTATCATTTAACCACAACAATATGGTTAGCTATCTCTTGTTTGTCTGTTTTTTAATATATGAGAATTATTTCTAATCCCATCATTTCTCCCTTAATTAACTTTTCTCCAGGCTAAAAGTATGCAACCTGATACTTTTTCCAGGGAAAATCATGATCAAATTTAGCTTTTTCAAGTATAATATGAATAGGAATCAGCAAATCATTTTTAAATACCTTTTTTTAAAAAATCCTTATATTCAAGTGCTTCTCTTGGCAGATTTGTCTTAGCATTCACTTCAATTCAACAAGGTTCTGCAAGCATAAGACAAAATGAAATTATTACTACTCCCTGGGTGTTTTTAACCCCGTGAATTAATTGCAGAACAGGTACTAACCTGAATTAGCAGTTTTCTTTTTTTTGATTTTCTCTTTTCCCATTGACTTGCATTATTTTCTCTTTTCCACTTTCCCTTCCATGGAAAAGGAAAGCAGAAGAGGGGGAGAGCCTCTTAATAAAGGGTTCATCACAACAATGAAATCACAGCTTCTATCATAAATCAATTAAAAGGACAGTCTGCTGAATCTATAATTAGAACGGACCTTAGAAATTGTGTGCAACCCTCTTATTTTACAGATAAGGAAAATGGGGCCCAGATAAGGGGAAATGACTTACCCAAAGCAACAAGAATAATAAATAGAAAAACTGGTATTTGAAAGGACGCATTCATCTACAAGGGCAGTGAGGTGGTGCAGTGGATACCTGATGAGTGAGACATGACTGAAAATCACTGGGAAAAAAATTCATCTACAAATCCATGTCCTTTTCATTGGGTTACTCATGAAAGAGCAAGCACACCAAACTATACAATAGGGTCAGTTTGGGGCTAAGTATCTGGAGGTTGGAAGAACCTGACCAATTTGGAATGAGATAGTCATCTAGATGGTGCAGAGGATAGAGTGCTGGGCTTCCTTTGGAGTCCTGAGGTTGAATCTAGTCTCAGGACTTACTAGCTGTGTGATCCTGGACAAGACACTTATCCCTGTGGGCCTCAGTTTCCATATCTGTCAAAGGAACTGGAGATGGCTTTGACAAACCACTCCAGTATCTTTACCAAGAAAACCCCTAATGAGGTCATAAAGGGTTGGACAAAACTGAATAACAAAAGTGAAGAAAGTGAAGGGGTGGGAAAGGGGTGGGGGAACTTGCAGCTGTTCTGACCCAGCATACTCTCCAAGTTGATCACTATCCTTGTTCTCCCCTCATCAGAGTGTTTGCAGCTGCAACAGGCAACTTACAAGCAGCATGGACTTATCTGGCTTTCTTCCTTAAATACTGTGTTGACTAATCAGTGAGATTTGGGGAGGCAGCTGAAATGTTGTACAAAGAGCCCTAGCTTAAGAATTAGAAAACTTGCATTCAAGCCCTAATTCTATTCAGTGACTTGGTATCTTCCCTGTCATTTAACCTTTATTTCCTTATTGATCATTTAAATCTACCTCTTTTTAGGAATTTATTTGGGCCATCAAAGGAGAAAATATATGTAAAATAACTTATAAGGGGAATTAAGCTGTTAAAGGCCTTAATCTGTTTCCTGAGCTTGGACAGAAGGAAATTAAATCAAGATAAAAGATGGAGTTTTTCAGTTTTTCCCTACAATGGGGATTTAATTTGCTTCACTCTAATAATGAGCAATTTAGAGTGTTTTCCATATGACTTTTGATATCTTAGATTTTTTCCCTTTAAAACTGCTCATTCATATCCTTTGTATGGTACAATTTAAAGAGAAAAATCACTAATTGTAGGAAGAATTAGAAGAGATCTCTTGCAGGAGTTAACACTAAACATATAGGAGATTGAATATATATATATATATATCAAACTAACTATATAGTATACAGGTAAAAGCAGTTAGTTTGACTAGAATAGAAAGTGTATGAAGGGGAATAATTTAAAATTAGATTGGAAAGATAGGAGAAAACCAGACTATATGGGGGGGGGGGGCATAATCAATGTGAATTTTGTTTTGCTTGATTATGTATATTTGTTACAAAGGTTTTGTTTCTTGTTATTAGCTATCATCATTTTTTCCAGTGAAGATAAGGTTAGATGGAAGAGAAACTCGGGGTTTCATTATTGAAAATTTTAAATTTAAAAATTAAAAATTAATAAAAAATAAAAATTAAATTTTGAAAATAAAAATAAAAATAAATTATACAATCGATCTTTATATTTATTCATTTATCTGTGACATCTTGTATTCTACCATTATAATGTAAGTTCCATAAAAACAAGGACTATGAATCCTCAATTCCAATATGTATCCTTAATTCCACAGAGTAGGTGTTTAATAAGATCAGTTGTCAATTACCTCTCTAAAATTAGGTGTCTGACAACCACCCCTAATAAACTTTTCCAGGTTGGTGTAATGAGTTAAAGTTTTTTATTTCTACTGGGATCTTGTAGAACCCAGAGTAACTATACCCCAAGTTAAGAAACAGAGAAAGACTATAGTTGAAGCAATAAATAAAATCACTCAATCTTTTTAAACTAAAACACTTTTTTGGATTTGAATGTAATAGAAAGTTATTATTCCATAAGAGATAATAAATATGAAAATATCAAGGGACAGCTAAGTGAATAGAGATCCAGGCCTAAAAATGGGAGGTCCTAGGTTCAATTGCCCCTAGACCTTACTGTTCTTCTGCCTTGGAATCAATACTTAGTAACAATTCAATGAGAGAAGGTAAGGGTTTTTTAAAAAAGAATTCAGGGAAACTTGGAAAGACATGAATGAAATGAAGAGAAAACTAAGCATAACCAAGGGAACAATATACAATGACCTCAATAATATCTATGAAACCCCCATTTGAAAGAGTTCACAATTCTAATCAATAAGATATATCTATTCCTGATAGTGTGAGCGATTCCTTAACTCATAATCTATTTTCTCCTTCCAGCTAGGCTGAGATTTTTCCCCTACCAAGTTACCATTTCTATTTCTCCTTCCCAAATTTAGGTCAAAGATTTACTTTCATAAGTATATTTTCTTTTAATTGCCCTGCTAATCCTTTGCACTCTCCTTTTCTTTTGAATAATGTATGCCATCTATGGGAAAATGCTCCAAATCACTATCGGTTAGAGAAATGCAAATTAAAACAACTCTCTAAGGTACCCTCATGCCTATCAGATTTGCTAACATGACCAAAAAAGAAAATTGTAAATATTGGAGGTAGGAAAATTAGGACACTAATACACTTTCGGTGGAACTGTGAACTGATACAATCATTCAGGAGAGCAATATGGAACCTTGCTCAAAGGACCATAAAACTATGTATACCCCTTGACCCAGCAATACAGGGTCTATATCGCAAAGAGATCAGAAATAAAGGCAAAAGACCTACTTGTACCAAAATATTTTAGCAGCATTTTTTGGAGTGGCCAAGAATTGTTAACTGAGGTGTGTCCATCACTTGGAGGATGGCTGAACAAGTCATACGTTATGGTTGTAATGGAATACTATTATGCCATAAGAAACAAGAAGAATTAGATCAGAAAAAAACTTGGAAAGACTTATATGAATTGATGCAAAATGAAGTGAGCAGAACCAGGAGAGCAATCTATACAGTCACAGAAATATTATATGATGATCAACTATTATCAGCAAAGCAAATAAATAAAATAACACCTGGCCCCCCAGAGTCATATGCTAGTTATGAGCTGTATCCCACCATATCTTGGTAGCACTTATGAGGCTGAACTTATCTCCCTGAATATTCTTACTTACCTAGTTTATTACTCAAATTTTGTTCATTTGTAAATAAACTTCTGAAACCATGTATTTTACTAAGGCTCCCCTTTTTTGATATTGCATCCTATGGACCACTGGTTCTCTCTGTTTCTGTGCTTCTTCCTGGAATGTGCCTTCTATTCACTATCACTTTTGGTTTAGCATATATATGTTGACAATTTTCTATTGTGCAATTAGAATTTTGTACCCCAGGACTCCATTTCCCAGAATCCCACTTCCGTCCTCACGTTACATCCTTACGTTTTGGAGATAAAGTTTCTGTAACCCCACCCTCCCTCACTCTTCTGCTAACTCGGTTGGGAAAACTTCTCTTTACTCAGACTTTTACTTTCATCTTTCTATTTCTTCTACTTCAAGTGATTATTGATAAATCTTATAAAATATAATACTTGGAGTTATTGGATATTAATTTTAATCTTACACTATACACACTATTGTTTTTAGTTTCAACCCCTTTTAAAAGATTTGTAAGTATATTCTTTCTGATCCTCATTAGATGCATTCCACCTCTGGTCAAACATCCATAAATTTTATGTAAGGCTACAATATAGAAATCTAAACCCTGTTTTCATACACTATTTTCATTATCAGGCAATCACTGCCCAAAGCCACCTTTTCCTTCTGAAACTCTACCTTCAGTTATCAACAATAATAAAGATGCCACTTGCGCCTTCAGAAATCTTCATTTTCAAGAATAAAAAAAAATAATAGCTAGTGCTTACATAGCACTTTAAGATTTGCAAAACACTTTATAACTATTAGTTCATCTTATCTTCACAATCACCCTGAGAGGCAGATGCTATTATTATGCCCATTTTCTAAATGAAGAAACTGGGTCAAACAGAGGTAAAAAGTCACAGTCACACAGCTAAGAGGGTCAAACAGAAATAAAGGGACTTGCCCACACAGCTTGTGTCAGAGGTCACATTTGAACTCAGGTTCATCTTGAATCCAGGTTCAGAAAGGTATCCTTTGTACCTGGCTGTCTACCAGCATAAAAGTTTCCAAATCCACAGCAATGCCTCCTGTCTTCTTTCTGACGGGATCATTTGTCCCCACATGAAGAGCCTGTTAGTTATTAATGTTTGAAGCTTCCAGAGTCTATTCATCACAGTATGAACATTCATCTGGAAAATAGAATGATTGATTAAAAACTGTTGCCCAACTTACCTCCTCCACTAAACTGTGAGCTCCTTGAGAGCAGGGATTATCTTTTACCTTTCTTTCTATCCCCAGTGATTGACACATAGTAGGTACTAAGAAACGTTCATTAACTACAGACAGATGATGGAAAATATGCATAAATAAGAAATGAACTTTTGGAAATGTCCAATATGAGAACTTGTTTTGCTAAACTATACTTCTAGTATAGGAATACTGTATTTTTTTTCTTTTTCTTTCTTTCCCTCTTTTTCTTTCCTTCCTTCCTTTCTTACTTTCCTTTCTTTCTTCTTTTCTTTCTTATCTTTCCTTCTGTTCAATGGGGAGAGGTAAGTAAAAGGGAAAAAATAACCAAATGGGATGGCTTTGAAAATAACATGTTGAGTTCATTATTTTTAAAAGAAAAAGCGTCATACATAATAGAGCTATGCAATTTCATGCACAAATTTTTTCTCCTGTTACAGTTTATACTCTTTATCAATATGCCTATTTATTTGATGTTCATTAAGAACTTTTTTAAGAAAATGGAATGCTTCTGAATTATTTATATCAAAATTAGAAAATTATATTCTCAGTTCCCTTCAGCAGAGAGTCACATTGGTTGAAGTTTCCTGTGGACAAGACGGGTGTCATATCTCCTTTGTTCTTCTAAATCTTTAATCTTGCCCTTACCTGAAACATCTCATCACTTCTTGCATATTCTCATGCCCTACCAGGTTGCCAAAGCCCTGCAGCCTCATATAGAAGAGAGGCTGAAGAATGAGCAGGTTACTATATCATAATACATGCCCCCATAACCAGAGGTTATATATGTTGAAACAAATGATCTAGTCAACAAACACTTAATCCAATTCAATAAAACCCTCTTAAGCACTTATTAAAGAATCAAATAAGGTTAAACCCTTAGAACAATTAATAAATGCATGTTCTCTTCCCTTAACTATGAACAAGGCACTCATGCTCTCTGTAGTTCATGTCACTGGTAAAAGATGATGGGAAAGAAATGCCTACCCCTCAAAAAGTGGATATGTAAGGGAATAAATAAGCATTACAAGAATAAAAACATCTTCAAGGCAACCATGAAAAATGAATGCCATGTTTGCTAGGCACTCTGACCCAATTCCCTCTATGCATCTTACAAGACTTAGTGGAATAATTTAACCAGTAAGAAGAGTTATTTGAGTTTGCCACAGAAATGATTAGTGGTTCTGAAAGATGCTGTAGGCAGGTGCACCTTCATCCAGAGAAGACATAGCTGGGACATAGTTGCTAGACTGTTGGCACCTGGTGGTTTTTATAACACATGCTCAAATAAGAGTAATGGCAAAAGAGAGAATCAGGTTGGGAGCAGATATATGAATTACACTTGGGCTATGTGTAAACCCAATATTATCCAGCTGCAGTTTACAAATTAAAGCATTATACAGACCCACTGGAAATGTGCCATATTTCTGGCAGAAATTCAAGAATCCCTGAACTTATATCCCCCTGGAGAGACCTGTTCAGGAACTAAAGTAAGGGGGAAAGGGGGAGTGAGATTTAGGATATCAAATGCCTTGCTACCTGATGTGTTAGTACTTAAAAGGATATAATTTTAAAATGAAAATCAAAGGGCTTTTCCCTTCAGTGTGACAAGCTTCAGGGGAACCCTCAAAAATAAGAAGCTTACAAAAAAAATCACATATGAAAACTCAAAGAGTAGAACTAGAAAAAAAGAGAGAAAATGAAAAACAAAAACAAATAAAAGTGTAAGAATAGAAAAAAATGAAATGGCAGCATCGGAAGGAAAGGTCAGCTGAGAAGAACAAAACAAAGCTATTTCTTAATTTAGTAGAAATTAAACAAGAAGACAAGTGTATGAGGTCTAAAATATTGTATTATTTAGCCTGAATCCTGACCTCAACTTTTTGTTAGTTGTTATTCAGTTATTTTCAGTCAATTCTTCATGATCCTATTTGGGGGTTTCTTGGGAAAGATACTGGGGTGGCTTGCCATTTCCTTCTCCAGATCATTTAACAGATAGGGAAACTGAGGCAAGTGAAATGACATGATTTTCCCAGAGATACAAAGCTAGTAAGTGTCTGAGGCCAGATTTGAGCTCTGGAAGATGAGCTTTCATGACTCCAGGTCTAACACTATATGCACTGTGTCACCTACCAACCCCACTCCCACATTACCAATTGTATATTGAACATTTCCAACTAGATGTATCAGAGACATTTCAAAGTCAATATACCCGAAACAGAATTCATCATTTTCTGCCACCACTCCAAAACTTTTCTCTTCCTAACCTTCCTATTTCTCTTGAAGGAACTATTATCCTTCCAGAACCAAGTTCTCAACTTCAGAGTCATCCTCAATTCCTCACTCTCTCTCTCATCCTTCATATCCAGTGAGTTGCCAGATCTTATCAATTGTACCTCCAAAGAGTGTCTCAAATTCATCTTCTAGCCACTGATATATACCCTTCTCCCTAATTCAGGCATTCATCATATCTCACCTAGTCTATTGCAAAAGCATCCTAATTGGTCTCCCTGCTTTGTCTCTTCATTTTCCAATCCATGCTGCACCCATAGCCTAAGTAATATTCCTAAAGATCATACCATGTCACTCCTCTGCACAATAAGCTCCAATTGCTCCCTATAACTTCTAGGATAAAACTCTGATTAGCATTTAAAGCCCTTTACAGACAACATCCCATGCTTATTGAATAGTAGTCTCCTGACTCCAAGAATATCTACAAAGGCTGTTCCCCATGCCTAGAATGTATTATCTTCTCAAAATCCCTCCCTTTCTTCATAGCTCTGTTCAAGTTCCATACTCTTCAAGAGTCTTTCTTAATCCCTCTGCCTCCTGTTCCAAGACCTGACATGCCTCTGAAATTATCTCATGTTTACTTTCTACATGTTTTGTATTTTTATGTATATGTGTGTGTGTGTGTGTGTGTTTTCACCCAATAGAATCTAAACTCCTTGAAAGCAGGAATTATTTTTTTCTGAGCACCTACCACAGAGACTGGCACATAATAGATGCTTAATAAATGCATTGGTGTATTGATTCTCCCTTTACCTTTCATTTACAAGTTTATAGCTAAATACCAATTCATTCATAGCAACCAGGACTTATAGCTTGAGCTGTTATAAATATCATTTAAAAGCATGCCACCATAGCAAAGAATTGGAAATGTAGGGAATGCCCATTTTGGGAGTAAGGGTTGAACAAATTGTGTCAAATGATTGAATTGGAATACTATCGTACTATAAGAAAATACAAAGGGAATGGTTTCAGAAAAACCTGGGAAGATATATACAAACTGATACAAAGTGAAGTGAATAGAAACAGAAAAATGTTTTACACAGTAACAGCAATATGGTAGCAATAATTAACTGTGAAAGTCTTAGTTATTCAGAACAATACAATGATCAACAACAATTCCAAAGGACACATGATGAAAAATGTTATCCAGAGAGAGAGAACCAACAAACTCTTGAATACAGATCAAAGCATCTTTTCACTTTATTTTTCTTGCTTTTTTGCAACATGCTTAATATGGAAATATGTTTTTCAGAACCTCTCATGTATAATGCATATAACATTGCTTGCTTTCTTGATGAATGGAAGAAAGGCTAGAGGGAAAGAGTGAATCTGGAACTCAAAAATTTTTTAAATGAATGTTGAAAAAACATTTTTTAGAATATGCAATGTTTTGCATGACTGCACATATATAACTTATATCAAATTGCTTGCCTTTGCAGTAAGGGGGGAAAGTATAGAGGAAAGGAGAGAATTCAAAACTAAAATTTTTAGAAAACATGTTAAAATTGTTTTTACATGTAAATGGGAAAAATAAAATACATTTTTTAAAAAACCACCCCAAAATATGCCCCCTTAATTATTGATTCTAAAGTTGAGTAGGGGGTAAAATATGCTCCCTTCCCCCTCCCATTGTCTCCTTCCCACAATTTTGAGGGCACAAATATCCAGAGTCTCCTAATACACTCAGTACAACACTTCCCAACCCCCACCCCATCCAGGGACAACACTAGTTGTTTGCTTCTCAGTGAAACACAGATTCTAAAAAATCAATGGTAACTTTTATGTCTTCTACCTTCTTGAAAAGGCTCAGGAAAGAAATTGATTCAAAGTGATTCAAAATCTAATTTAACTTTTAATTGCTTATCTAATTGGCAGCACTGCAGAGGTCAAGCTTTAAGAAAATGCTTACTGCATTTCACAGACTGAATTTTCTGCTGGTAGAACAATCTACCTGATGCCTGGAGTTCAAAGGTTTGAATTCTGGCTTCCCATTCCCAGTCCAATGCTCTTCACCCTAAACCACTCATTCCTAAGTGTGTACAGGCTTTCCAGTTCAGAGTCATCAATAAATAATGCCAGGGCCAATCACTGGATTATCCACCCAACCCTCATCTCCCAGCTTGGATGCATTACTGCCATGTATGGTATTCGTAGCAGTCGAAAGACTATTTGGAGCAAGAGGCCGTAAAGGATGAGGATACAATTCCCCCAAGCTTCACAAACCATAAAAATGAAGCTCAAATAGCTTGTGCAGCGATCTGATTCCCAGGAGGAAATCCAGTCCTGGGAGGGAAAGGTTATGTGTTATTTATTTTTTTATACAACGGATGGTCCTACTCCTGGATTCACTCCTGCCTTCCTCCTCCATCTATCCTCACACTGATAATGTGGCTCCCTCTTTCCAATTCCTTCATATCCCAAAGCTCCCCAGCCTTCGACTCTCACCCCCACCCCCACAACCCAAAAACGTGAAAGGCCTCTTGGTGGCAGTAGCAACAAAAGCAAGCACTCTGGAGGGAGGTAGCGGCTGCTTCTAGTCTCATTAGTAAATTTTAATAATTTATGAAAACAATGTGACTCCTGTGGATCATCAAAGACGTTTTCTCTTCCTTTTTTCTTTTTTTTTTTGCTGGAAGTATCATGTATTTAACACTACAGTCCATGTGTTGTAATATAGTTAGAGTCTAAACAATAGCTAAGAAATTAGAAACATTAATTTCTTTTTTTAATTGTATTTATGACTCCTTCGTATCCCGTTATTGAAACTTCTTCATCTTTCTTGCCTTTTTCCCATTCACCCGCTCCTTCACTTATCAGTAAATCTAATAGCATTGGGACAGAGCCCATCTCTGTCCTCAAAGTGGTAAACATTCTAGAAGAATCTGTATTTTGTTTGGTGAGGTCTAGTTTTATCCTATAGGGAGCTCCCAAAGAGGATTTTTTCTCTTCTCATTTAGGTTTCTGCTTTCTAGTCTTACAGAGCTCTCTCTGGCACTAAAAAAATTAAGTGACTTTTTCAGGCATACACATATTGTCAGAGAAGTATAAATTCATATCTTCTTGATTCTAATGTGAACTCTTTATCTACTATCTCATGTCGCTTCTGATTGCTATTATGCCGTAATATCCTGTTACCATGATTGACTTCATTTAATCCTCCCAATAGTGCAATACTCCCTTGTATCTAGGATGGTTACCTCTTCGGATGCTTTTGTTGTTCAGTTGTTTCATTAATGTCCAACTCTTGATGACCCCATTTGGAGTTTTCTAGGCAAATATATTTGCAGTGATTTACCATTTCCTTCTCCAGCTCATTATATAGATGAGGAAACTGAGGCAAATTTAAGTGACTTAACCAGGATGGAAGAGCTCCTGTCTGTTACCAGATTTGAATTTTTTCACAATGTATTTTTTTAATTTCCATCAGTTATACAAATAACTTTTTATAATATTTGAGGGAAATCTGATGTAGCAGTTTACATTTATTTATATTTATTTATATTTATAGTTTATGTTTATATATTATATATTTATTTAAATATATTATTTATTAAATATAGTTTATATTTATATTTACATTCATATTTATTTCTTGCTAACTGTTGTTTTCTCTGATTGAGGCAATATTCAGGTTACCAGCAGCTTTGCCTGCGTCTGAGGTAAGTTTCTATTTTTCTTTATATCACAATACCTATAATCCTTCCTGATGCAGAGGACATGGAAGAGTCCTTGGATATTTGCTTACAAACTAATACATACTACAACTGACTAAGCAATCACTTCCAATTCATTGCTTTGAGAATATTTAGGCCAGAGTTTCCTAACCTAGAGACTTTGAACTTCCTGTTTTTAGTATTTTGAATATTGCATTTTAATAGAATTGGCCTTCTTTATAATACTATGTAATTTATCTCATCCATTTAAAAACATTATTCGATGAAGAGGATCCACAATTTCAAAATTAAATATGCACTATATCATTGCTGGACTTTCCTTGAGGAAAATTAACAACAAAATGTACAGGATAATTTTAGATGAGTGGACTACCCACAGACAAGTGATAGGGATTTGCACATGTTCATGCCATAAAACTCCAGGAAACAAAACTAAAAAGCAAGGTAAATCACCATCAGTTTATTTATGTTATTCATACCATTCTAATTGTAAAATGCTTTCTAAAAAGATGGCAATCACAGCAGGGTTACAAAGGTTCTAACTCAGTGCTGCCAGCTGCTTCGGGAGAGAGGGAGAGAAAAGGGAAAGGAAAAGGAGAGACAAGGGAGAGAGAAAAAGGAAAGGAAGAGAAAGGGGTCAGAGAGAGAAGAAAGGGAAAGAGAGAGAAAGAAAGAGGGAGAGAGAGAAAAAGAAAGAGAAAGAGAAATAAAAGGGGAAAGAGAATAGAGGAAGAAAGGTGAGAATAAAGGAGAGAAGAGAGGAAGAAAGGAAGAGAGAGAAAGAGAAGAGTACTCCACCACTCTCTTCTATCTCCTAGAAAGGAATCTACATAAGCAAATTTTAGCAGAGCTTTGTCTACTAGATTGGTTATATGTAATTTTATTTATATGTTCTTTCCTGCACTAATAACTATGAAAGACCAAAGAATCTTAAGGGACAATATACAACCTAATGTTAACCCTTAACAATATTGCTCACTTTTAAGATGCAAATTTCCTCTTATGGGTTCAACTGATATAGGCAAAAGCCTATTTTTATATATCAAATTAGGACCAAAGTAACTCTGTACAACAAATTCAGGGAAAGTATAGATTAGTAATGAATCAGTTTTACTGGAATAAAAAATTTCCTTCTATTAACTTATCTTATTCCAGTAATTGAGCCCTCTTTTTCATTCCCCCACCTCCATTGCAGACCTAGAAATACCAAATAATTTAAATAACTGATGTTGCTAACTACAAGTTTTATTCACTACTCAGCATAGTTTTCTGAGGCATTACCTGGCATTACCTTCAAATCCAATTTGGCCCTTAATCCTCACAAGGAACCTTATAATATGAACCATGTGGAAAGGGAAGGAAAAAAGGATATAAGCACTTATATAGAAGTGCCTACCAATAGAAAGCTAAGGGTGTATTATAAATATCATCTCAATTGATCCCATTTCCCAGAACCTACAAAGAATGCAGTATCATATGGACCAGTTTTCATCATGGGAGTTGATCCCACCAGGTCTGTTTCTCTCTATGGATCCTGCCTCCACCCTAGAGTTTTACTTCAAAGAAATCTCCTGAATAAAAATTAGGTATGGCTTGTATCTAATTTTCTCCAAATGTAGATAATGAAATGCTAAATTCCACATTACCTACTCAATGTACAACTTGCATATCATGGAGAATAATAATTATTTCAGCAATTGAATAGAATGCATAAAAGATAAAGAACTCAAAAGAGCCCGTGAACAAGTACTAATGTGAGAGATTTACAGTTGGAACAGATCTTAGATGTCACACAACCCAACTATCTCATTTTATTGAGTCTCAAAGAAATAAAATTATTTGACCAAGAGGCAGAATTGGGATTTGAATCCAAATCCTTTGACTACAAATCCAACATTCTTTCTACTATACCATAGAAATATTAAAAATATTCTAACAGCCTGTTAAGTACATTAGATTTCACATCTCATCTGTAAACACAACTTTGAGGGTCTACTGAACAAACTATTCTCTTTCACATAGGACCTGCACTATCTTTGCAACTCATGACAATCAGCAAAAGTGGATTTTAAGCTGCTTCTACCAATTGGAAGTAAAGACTTAAAAGTCAATCAATCAACAATAAGTTATTAAACACCTATTATGTGCCAGGCATTGTGCTAATCACTGAGAGATCTGGAAGAGGAACAGAGGGAGAAGAAAAAGGACTCAACATTTAGGTATATAATGAAGCTTTTATTCTTGAGTGACAGAGTGATCCTCTATTGAGGTCCTCTTCTCCCTGGAGGAGGATGGAATTCTTGATCTCTTGGTACCTCTCAAACTTACATGGAAAGATCTATTCTCAGGAACTCTAGTCTCTTCTTATGCTTGGAAAATGAAGCAAAGCCAAAAGGCAGATCAAATCTGAGATGCAGCTAGTCCCCTCTCACACTCCACTAGATAAACACCAGTCACTGTCTAGGTTCTTCTCCAATACATAATGCTAGAGAGGGGGAAGCTGCTAGAAATCCTCTTCCTCTACTTGTTGCCCTTCTGTTTGGAAGTTCAAAGGAGACAAAGCTCCCAAAAAGGAAGAGTTATTTCACAGCTCACTTTTATAGTTTACAGGGAATTCTGATAAGAGCCCATCTTCCTCTGTCTTTCAGTTGATGTTCATCTTGATGAAGGCACCAACCACTGGGAACCAAGCCTCTCAACAAAGTGCTAAAATCCATATCTACCTCCATGAAAAGTGACTTTCAGACAAATGTCATTTCCATAATTTCATCAAGTTGATGTGAAGAGGGATCATCAAATAAAACAAACTCCCCCTTACTCTAACATTAAACACCATTCACAAGCACAGGCTGATATCCTTTCATTCTATCTTCTCCTCCACCTCCCACCTACCATTAGTTGCCTAAGCTTTTCATTTCTGTATCTACATAATTATCTATTAACATATGTTCTCAATTATAAGCACAGAAATCTCCCAAGGTAGGGAATTGCTCAAATTCTTCCCTTATTACCACTGGTATATTTGTTCTCTTTCCTTTCATCTTATCCCTTTGTCCCAGCCATCACTCATCAAAATCCCTTTCCTCCAAAGTTCATTGTGTGCAAGGACTATATAATTTCTCTCTTTGTATCCTCAATGCCTAGCACAGTCCATGGCACATGGTAAATGCTTAATAAATATTTGCTGATTGATTAATTGATGTCCCTGAAATAAGTTTTCTTACAAACATGTAAATTATTGTATACTATTGAAATATTTCATTTGATATAGTTATGAAACTATTTCATTTGCTTCTATTAATGTTCAATGTTAATTTTTCTAGTTAAATGTTTAATAAATAATAAAATAATTCCTTTGACAAACTTTTGAAACAAACAAAAACCTTCTATTCCTTATGAGCTCTCATAATCTCAGTCACATATCACATGATAGGAAATAAAACATGTCAACATATACAAAAACTCAACAAAAATACATAAAATGCAAGCATCATTCATATTTTCTTAGCAGTCATTTTCATTATTTAAACTTGTATTTCTGCAAATGATATTACATAAAATAAGATTTTACTATACTGTATAAGTTATTTGCTAACATTATTCTCATCTTCAATTCCTACATCTGAGCACATAGATACTATTGAGTAGAACAAAACTATTTCCTAAATGATAATAAAAATTTCTTATCCCTCAATAGTACATACCTTGCAAAACTAATGATTTGGACTTATTTTTAAGAATCTCTTCAATTATGTAATCAAATATCAAATTCTACATGTATAGCATATAACAGTAATTTAGCCCTTTTAAACATGCATACTTAACATTAATTGGAAATTAGATCTAGAGATCTAACAAAACATTTCTAGAAGAAGTCAGTGAAATCTAATGATTAAATAACAGAACTACTCAGGGATTGGTCACTATTCCTCACATTTCTTATGAATCTTTTGGCTTCTCATTTAATAGTAACTTTTTATATTACTTTATAGTTTACAAGATTTTCATTGATATATTATCTAATAAGAGCTCTGCAACAATCCTGTGAAATAAGATGTGCAAGTATTATCTCCTCATATTACAGATGAAAATGAAGCTGAAAAAGGTTAAATAGTCTCCCTCAGACTATATTGCTAGTAAGTGGCAAAGTTGGGATTCAAACTCAGTCCCTTTCACTACAAGCTGATTTCCACTCATTAGGGGGAAAAGGCTGCTAAATTTAGAGTCAAAGGACATTTATTCATAATTTTGCTCTACTACTTTCTTAGGCAAGTGACCTTAGGCAAGTCAATTAACTTCTCTCATCCTCAAATTCCTTATCTATAGGAAGAATTCAAGGAGGACTCATACCTCTGGTTTGGGGCTTGCTGAATCCTTTTCAGGGCTGCTTATCCACTTTTGATGACTACCTTTCACCTCTCACCTATGGTTCTAAGAAGCTATAGCATAGGCAGTGGCCACACCCTAATAAAACCATCTTGACACATGGTCTAAAAACAGGTTGGGTAACCAGTGGACCACAAACCAGTCAGTGAATTGGAGGGCACCTCATGCAAGCATATGAAAACTTCTCCTAATAGAATGGGCAGATGAGAACAATTTGTTCCAATGGTTATGAAGCTTGCTAAAGCAGGTGCTGTGGAGTGCTTAGACCTTGATCAGACATTGAAGATGCCAAGGTTATCTACTGCATCCCTGACCATCACTAGTCATCATGACTTTTGAATTGCCACTAGCCTTTGATGACTCTAGAAGAGAGAATGAGGCTGATGACTTTGTGCACAATTCAAGACTTCATCTTCACAGTATCATTGGTCCTCTTAGAAAATGAAGAAGAAAAAACACCAATCTGTAAAATGAGAGCTTTGAATTCTGTGACCTCTGAGTTTCCTTCCAACTTTCTGTCTAAGATCCTATGATCCTTCATATTTGTGATAGTCTAATTTATTTCCAGGTTATTTTCTCATGTTTTTTTCCTACTTGTTGCTTCTACTAGATGAAAATACCAGAGGTAGTCCTTCAAATAAAAATATTCCCAAGATAATCAATAGTTGTGGAAAAAACTTTAAAAAATCATAAAGTGTCCTACATTTAGAAATGGTTTATCCAGATTGTCTATGACATGCAGAGTAACAAAAGAGCCTCTTCTTAAGAAGTCATACAAGATTCTTATGTTAGAAGGTATTCTGAAAGATTACCTCACTCTCTAAATTGTCTTTAGTTTTTTTCTCAAGCAAAGTTGCACTATTTAAAAGAGAAAAAAATTTATGACTCTCATCAAAATAATTATGAATACCATCAAATAATTTTAAAAATCTGGCAGAAAGATGGATCTCATTGTCTATTCCAATATCCTCTAATTTTAAGAAATAGTCATGTTAAATGAGGAACATGAATGCATCTTTGACAATTTGACAGATTTTATGAATGTGGCTATTTCTGGCACCAATCTAGACAAATCGAGACTCCTCCCTTAGCTTGTCATCATGTGTCATTCTTCTCATTGTTTCCATGTAAATCCTGTGTAGAGGATCTACTGAAAACATTAATCCTCTTGTTGTTTTAGACACTTAGCCATGCTGGGATACAATACATACTCTTATTCTTATTGGCCCATCTGCTTTTCTAATTGCACATTTCAAAGCATTGTGTTATGCCTCTTCTTCTAAGGCACAATCACTAACATGCTATACCTAACTTGCACATGCCATATATCTTTTCATTGTCCTTGCTAGGATCATATAAGCCTTGTAGCATTCCTGGGAGGATGTCAGTGTTAAAGAACTTTATAGTAAATGAATAATTTGTGGTCATAGGAAACATCAAACAAATTCTCTAAACCTATTGCCTCCAGGATAAAATAAAAATGCTGTTTAGTGTTTCAAAATCCTTTATAATTTAGCCTTTTCCTACCTCTCCAGTATTCTTACACCTTACTCCACAGCATATACTCTTTGACCCAGTGGCATTGTCTTCCTGGTCATTCCATGAAGACATTCCATCTCTTAGCTCCAGGCAATATATCTGGCTGTCCCCCATGCCTCCTACATCCTCCCTTCTCTGTTCTGCCTACTGACCTCCTTAGCATCCTTAGGTCCCAATTAAAATCCTTTCTTTTCCTGAAAGCCTTCCACAGCTCTTCTTAATTCTAATGCCTTACTTCTGCTAATTACTTCTTACTTATCCTGTAGATAGCTAATTTTGTACATATTTGTTTACATGTTGTCTCTCCTATTAGAATGTAAGTTCCTTGAGTGCAGGGACTGACTTTTGTCTCTTTTTGTATCCCCAGCACTCTGCACAATGTCTAACACATAGTAATGGCTTAATAAGTGTTTATTATTTAATGAATTTATAGACCACTTGTATGTGGTTTCTTCCTACTAATCTGTTCTTTGTCCAACTCTTTCTCCTACTGCAACATCTGCTCAAGGCAGACATATTGATGGATTCATTTGATGGGTTATTCTAGCAGTTACACCTCAGAGTCTGTACTATACCCTTTTTTGTGATTGAAAAACTACAAGTATTGCCAAATATTTATCACTCTCATATAAAAAGAGTAATCCAAAGGCATTAATTCATTTAACATTCATTGCTTAAATGCCTAGATCAGGAATAGCACTCTTTCCCCAAAGCATTTTACTGGTCAGGAAGAATCAATGAACAAATTAATAAGTGAATGAGTTTGAAGTATTAAAATGAGCTAGTGAACTTGATTAATCTAGATGTGTTAAGTTTTTCAAAAGCCCACTAGAGTTATACCATGTTTTTCACATTATTCAGCTGGAAATCTTCAGAGTTTTTATAAAAGAAGGAATGGCATATTCATTATAAGCAGAATTCAGAAACATACAATTCAATATTGAGGTTCAGGGGTATAGTACATAGAGCATTAGACTTGGGATCAAGAAATTCTAGGTTTGAATCTCACCTCAAACATTTAGTTACTATCTGTATGATCTTCGACAAGTTAGTTAACCCCATCTGCATTCATTTCCTCAACTGTAAAATGAGGATAATAATAGTATCTATCTCACAGCATTGTTGTAAGGATCAAATGAGATAATATTTATAAGGTTCTTAGCACAGTTCCTGGCACATAGCAGGTCCCTAATAAATGCTTGTTCCATTTTTTCTGCCTAAAACATGCATGCATGCCTGTGCACAGACATGTAATCACACACATATACAGAATTATCTAATTTTATATGCTTTCAAACCTTTTTATGGTGAGCAGAACATCCCTCCTTTGGTCTAACTGCTATTTGCAGTCCTACTCTGATTGTAATGCTTTCATTCAATAGTTCATTCCTATGTGGGCACCATTGTCTTCAGTAAAAGCAGCATAACTGGCATCAATCTATCCCTTTGATATTTCCCTTTCATAGGTTTTATGCATGCCTAGGGCTATGTGTAAATTTTTATTTTCCAAGTTGAACCCATCAACCAATCAACGAGCATCTGTTAAGCATTTATTATATGCCAAGAATTATGCTAAGATCTGGGGACACAAGCTAAAAAATAAAGTAGCCTTTGTCCTCAAGAAGATTACAATCTGTTGTTGTTCATCCTTAATCTTCAAAGAGGAGCAATGACAGCACTAGGGTGATAACTTGAGTTGCACATGAATTGGATTCAAGTGAGGTAGAGTTGTACAAAGTCATCAGCCTCACTTTCTCTTCCAAGGTCATCAAAGTCCAGTGGCAAGACAGAAGTCAGAGTGACTAGTGGTAGACTAGGGTACAGTAGATGACCTTGGTATCTTCAATGTCTGAAGTTCTAAGCATTCCACAGTGCCTATTTCAACTGCCTTCATGGATGTTGGAACAAATCGTTCTCCTTCATCCATTCCACCAAGGAAAGTCTTTATAAACTTGGAATAGACATTCTCCTACCTCATGACTGATTTTAGATCTGTTGTTTTCCTTGTTTCTGATTTAGCCCATCTTCCAAGACAATTTTACCAAGATGTGTGGCTACAGCTTCTTGGAGCCACATATAAGAATTGGGTGAGGGGTGTATAGCAAAGGTGGAGGAGCAGCCCTAAAAAATCTCAGCAAGCCCTCACACCAGAGGTATGTAAATACATACACACACACACACACATATATATATATATATAAAACAGCAGCTGAGGAGACCAGGAAAGGTCAGCTACAGAAGATGGCACTTGAAAATGAGTCTTAAGCCTGTGATTTTTAAAAATGGAAGAAAGGAAGAAAGCAATTCAGGCTCTCATGAGAAACAGACCATGCAAAGGAACAGAATAGTACATCAAAATGACTGGACCATAGTGTAAGCAAAAGAGATTAATGTGAAGAAGCTTAGATGGATAGAAGGGGCCTGGGAGATGAAAAAATCTTAAATGGAGGAGTTTTATCAGATCCTAAAATTAAAAGAGAGCCACTTGGGATTTTTTTAAGTAAGGGATGCCATACATAGATGCTGGACAAACTTCATCTTGTCACTAGGCAAACTTTGTCATTGTTACAGCTATATCCTCTTTCACTCATCACAACTATATGTACCATAGCATTCTGGGTTAGACTCAGCTGAGCATCTCTCCCCTTCATGGCATGATTTCTCCTCTCTCCTTCAACAGAATAAAACATTGCTCAATTTTAAAGCTCCTGTCTGAAGTACTTCAGGTTATTCTTGTGTGCCTTTTTATAGGTGTTCTATAATGAGAAGTAGTAGTCAAACAAATATGAGGAGAATCAATAGAGAGAATTGCCATAAAAACCCAAAAAGAAGAAAATGTTAAAGAGGAAGTTACCAACAATGTCAAATGCTGTGGGAATATCACAAAGGACAAATAGAGGCTATTAGATTTGACATGAAAAATCATTGGTAACTTTGGACAGACATTTCAGTTGAATGATGAAATCAGATGAGGGTTTAGAAGAGATTGAAAGGAGGTAGATAAATGGATACTTCCTAGTAATGTGACCCTGAGTAAATCATTTAACCCAAACTGCCAAACCCTTCCCACTCTTCTACTTTGGAATTGATACTTATTGTTGGTTCTAAGACAGTAGGTAAGGGTTTTTAAATAATTTTTTAAAAGAAATTGAAAGGAGAGGAAATTGGGACATCTAAAAAGTTTTTTTCTAATTTCACTAAGAGTAGAGATTATTAAACAATAGCTAGCAGAGAGGATAGAATCTAATTAGAGTTTTTAAAGGATGAAGGAAACATGGACCTATTTGTGAGAAAGAGGGAAGAAGCTAATAGAGATTAAAGAGAGGAAAAGAATAGTGGGAGAGACAATCTTTTGGAGAAATCAAGAGAATTATTCATGAGTTAGTAGAAACTATTTTCTGTTAATTCATTAAACAAATCTCTCATCCAAAACATTTTCAATAAACCCATAAAATGGGCATGAAACTGTATTAGACATTATGATGTCCTTCTTTTACAAACAAGTATGTGTTCTGTCAATTTTATCTCCATATTACTTCTCAAACCAATATCTTCATCCTCTGTTGCTGTCCTATTATTGGTATTCCTCATGACCCTCTGGAAAAACTAAGATCTTCCTAATTTCTTGCCCAATCAATTCATTCATCATATTGTTTCCACATTTGTCATTCCCAAGCATTAATATGATTACATCTCTGTGACTCAAAATCCTCCAATAGCTCACTATTATTATCAAAATAAAGTCCAAACTCTTTAGCCTGGCATTCAAGGTCTTCCACAACCTGGTGTCATGCACTTTTTTTTAAACGTCATCTCATGCCACTCCACCAGTATATATTCTTAAGATCCCAGCAAATTAAGATGTTTGTTATCCTTTTATATATTCAAGCTTTTCTGCCTCCATATCTGTGGTCACATCTGAAATTCTTAGTCTATGACTATCTTTTACATTTCTATCCTTCCTTTTATAAGGATGATATTAGAAATTAAGTTTTGTTACATTTGTTTAGAGATAAGAAGTGGAGAAGCTGGCTTGAGAAAGAATTGGAATTTGAAACAGATCTAAGAGTGTCAGTTTCAAATGTTGACAGTGTGTGGGGGAAGTGTAATGGTTTTTCTGTGGCAGTTAACATTCTGGGAGTGGCAGCTGCTCTGAGGGAGTGGCAATTGCTCTGAGGGAGTGACAGTTGTTCTCTCTCTGACAGTGCTGGGAGCAATTAACCTCTTTCCTCTCCTCGCTGTCTGAAGGTAGGAGGAAAGGAGGGGAAAGTCTGAAGAAGCTAAGTGATTTCCTTTTCCAACTTGGGAAACACTAGTGACTATCTATTGCTGTTTCATAGATTGTTTTATCTCTGAGAAAACCAAAGAAAGACCTGGTCTTTGGTTTGGACTCTTGAGTGTGGTAAGTAAGGCTCAGAGTCCTAATTTGGTTCTTGCTGAGGTTCAGACAGCTAGCCTTTGTTATTTTTATAATGGAGACAAAGTTAAGAATTATATATTTCTTATAAGGGTAATAGTGTTGGTTTATTGTAGAATCAGGAAATTTGGCTTAGTCAGATCAGGAAGGATCAGTGTAGCCTGTGGAACAGGAGAAGTGGTTCCTTGCAGAACCAGGAAGTTTTATTTGGGTGGAGTTAGAATCCTTTAGAGTTAGAAATTCTTTTATATACTTATATTCTCAATAAATAGTTTATTTTTGTATTACAAGAGACTCAAGAGACTCCTTAGTATCCTTGTGCATGGCCCTGAAGAAAAGCTCACTTATGAACTTTACTTCACTTATATAAACTGAAGATACTTTGTAAACGCAGCAAGCAGAGTATCTAATCAGTTTATTCCATAATCAATTCACTGAATTATTAATTTTTACACTTCAAGACCCAACTCAAATGCTACCTCCTTCATGAAGTCTTCCCTTATTCTTTCCCAAAAGGAATATCCCTTTTCAGTGATCATCAAACAAAGTAAACTGGTAAGTATTGGAGCCACAAAGAAAGCATAGGATTTTTAGAAAGATAGAGAACTAAACTCTCTCTACCAGGATATGTAATAAAAGCATTTTATGAGATGTGTCAGTTACTGAGTTGGGAATTGCACTAAAGTTGGGTGTTTAATTTTTCAACTAGAGTTTTGTTTTCCCTTTTGGTGGGATGGCACAGGGATAACTCCAATGGCCAATATGACTTTTTAGCTTTTGACAGCTACAATTAGGGTTATTCAAAACCATCTTGGTTCAGTTATCTAGCTTCTGTCACATCACAGCAGGGTAATATGTCTATAAAAAGGCTTGTTCATTAGATTGATTCATTTTCAATTTTTCCTTACCTTCACTTAGGAAACATGTTATAAGCCTTTACTCCTTGCCCTCTCTGAAACTGTCAACTGTATATATTTATTATTCTATATTTAAAAGGTAAAGGCGACCTTGAAATCCTTAGATAATAGTATATTCAAAGATATTTGAAGTAAAAATTTTCATGACTTTCTCATAAGAATTAGTGTTTGTTGCAGACCCAACACCATCTCTAGGTCAATTATAAAAAGGATCATTTTGTCCACTTATTTCTTAAACTATGTAATAATTCTATCATAGGATCCTTTGATTTTGTGCCTATAAAAACAAAAGAAAATGGGAACCAATACAGAAAAAGATATGATAAAAAATGATAATTCAACCTTGATTCAAAAGGTATATGCTTTGTAATATTAAACACATCAATCAAAATTAATAAACAGCTTCCTTCTATTCAGTCCTTCACATAATAACTGCATTATATGCATATATTCATACATTTCAGCATGGTACTATAGTTGTGGTGTAAATAACATATTTATTGTCCTCAATATAGACTATTTCCAAATAAAAACTCCACACCTAAAAGAGTCTTTGAAAGGAAAAAATTATATAAGCACAAATTAAGGATAAACATCCACCAACTATAAGCCACATGCAGGTTTTTACAAGCTGGATTGGGGGAAAATAAGTTGTCTGTCTTTGAACCAATTAAGTAGAATATATTAATCCATGAAGTGTACATATAAGGGGGGAAATTTTGTATGGTGTTTATTAGGGCTAAGATTTTCAGAGATATGACTTAATGAGAGAAATGGGGGCAGGCACCATTGCATAACATTTTTTTCCAAATTGTCACTTAACAAAACAGTTTATAAAAGTTAGTTAATACAGATACTTTGCTCATAGTAGGTGTACAGGAATATTTGAATTGAATTAAATTCTGCTTATTCAGGAATTTTACCTAAGAAAGAGCACCATGTTTATTAAGAAACTTTTATTCATCATGTGTTTTTTGTTGTTGACTATTCCAAACCCTCCTAAATAAAATGACTAACATAGAAGACAAGAAAGATGACCATTGAAATGATGAGGCTTTATATAGTAGGGTAGGTATAGCATATGTACCAGTCAGGTCTAGATTTCACATGGATTTAGGTTCAATGTAGATGTATTTTGGATGATTAGAATTTTCTCATCTAGATGGAGCTTCTCTCCTAGCTTGAAACTGGGAACTTCTGAAGTCAAGCTCAGTTCTACATATCTGCTTGACTACTCTCCTAATGGTTCTATGCATTGAACAGTAAATATTTAATCCTGACAGAATTTCAAGGAAAGCCAATAGAAAATGTATTTCCCTGTCTATCCCTAAGCAACTATAAAGTTCTGTAAATTTGGCTTTTTGGTATGATACTTTGATGGGGATATGACTGGGGTTTTAATGTTAAAAGATCACTCTATTGCTAATAGGTTTTGAACAATGATACATGTATAACCCAGTGGAATTGTTTGTCAGTTCCAGGATGGGGGAGGGGGAGGACATGAACCATGTAACTATGGGAAAATGTTCTAAAATTTTTTTTAAGTTTTATTAGTTGAAAAAAAACTATTGAAGGCCCTTGAAAAAGGGCAGCCAGTATAGTAGATAGCATCAGACATGGAATCAGGAGGACTTGGGTTCAAATTTGACCTCAGATACTTCTTACCTATGCGACCCTGCCCAAATCACTTACTCCTGATTGTCCTGCCTTTGCTGCACTTCTGGCTTAGAACTGATATTGAGACCAGAAGGTACGTAGTTTGGTTTTTTGGTTTGTTTGTTTGTTTGTTTATTGTTTAATGAAGACTGAATTTTTCTCTGGGCATTGCTACTTGAAGGTCATTCTGGATAGCCCCACAATTCCTAAGAAATTAGAGGTCTTCTAAGTGCCTTATAAATATCTTAATTTATCTTCTTTTCTATCTTTCTATTTATCTATCTCTCCTTGCCCATGGAGACCCAAAGACACACAAGGATACCTGCATTCCTAGGTATTACCAATGATGTCTGAAACTACAACCATCATATATTGGTTTTTCCTCTTCTTCCTAGATGTATTTGCCCCAATAAGATTCTATGACTTATGACAATTATCTTGTGTCACAGTGACAGTTTCATGGAGTCCTGGAAATTTCTCCCAAAGAGCAACCTGGGCATGGACATTGTAGGAAATACAATGTAAGCTATACCTTTACACAAAAATATAAAGCAAGTAATCAACAAATATTATTAAGTGCCTGATGAATGCACTCTAAAATATACAAAGAAGTAAACAAGACAGTGCTTGTTCTCAGAGAGCTTATAATCTAATTGGACAAAGGACCCATATGCAAAATTAAGAATACATCTAATAAGTGCTATATACAATCAGAGGATAAATTCAAAAGTATTTTGAGAGTATTGTAGACTGGAAAGATTTCATTAGGGATAAGGCATGTAAGTTGTACATTGAAGAAAAGTGGTTTTCTAAAACATATCTATCTAATACTTTGAATAGCCAATATTGTGTGAGAGAAGAATTGAGGTCTTAAAATTAGACTAAGATTAAAAAGCCAGCCCTTGAAGCAGACGGGGACTCTACCATTTTTTTTTTTTGGCTTCTGGGAGAAGTTCTCTCATGGGTAGGTCTTCTGGCTCTTATCTATGTAAGCCATTTCTGGCAAGCAGTGAAGTACTGGGAAGACCCTGGAAGCACTGGGAAGCACACTGAACTGGGAAAGTGGGAACTTGGGCTCTCCTCTTTGGCTCTAGTCACTTCCTGAAATCAAGCCCACTCCTTGGCTGGTCTTAGTTTGTCTGGTCTGACTATGTGGTTAACTGGGACCCCTGGCTGCCACCTGTGAATTGGACCAGTTGGGAATCTAGAACTTGATGAAACAGTGTAAAGGTATAGCTTACATTGTATTTCCTACAATGTCCATGCCCATGTGGCGAGAGATTTTGGGTAGTGAGGCTTATAATACTTTCTTCGTTCTCTTTTTCTCTTTACTAATAAATACTTCTAAATTCAGTACAAGGTCCCCAAGATTAATTTTTATTTATTATAATTACAAGTTATTATTCCAAAGGCTGGGGTCTTTGGGTTTATCAAACACTAGGTTGCTAAGGTCATTTACCTGTGTATTGTATGTATCTAATCTATTTCATTTATCTACCATTTTATTTCTTAGCCAATACCAGATTGTTTTGATGATCACTGCTTAATAATACATTTGAGATTTGGTACTTCTAAGCCACCTTCCTTCACATTTTTTTCATTAATATCCTTAATATTATTCTTGGCCTTTTGTTCTTCCAGATTAACTTAGTTATTTTTTCAAGTTCTAAAAAATAATTATTTGGTAGCTTGACTAGTATGGCACAGAATAAGTAAATTAATTTTGGTAGAATATGTCATTTTATTATATTAACTCAGCCCACTCATAAGCAATTAATATTTTTCCAATTCTTTAGATCTAATTGTATTTGTATGAAAAGTGTTTTGTAATTGTGTTCACATGATTCCTATGTCTGTCTAGTCCAGTAGATTCCCAGATATTTCATATTGTTTAGAGTTATTTTAAATGGAATTTTTTTCTATCTCTTGCTGCTGAACTTTGTTGAAATATATGTAGAAATGCTGATATATGGCAATTTATTTTATATTCTACAACTTTGCTAAAGTTATTAATTATTTCAACTATAATGTTTAGTTGAATCTCTGAGATTTTCAAAGCATACTTTTTTTTTTGCATTTTGCAAAGAGTGATAGTTTGGTTTCCTCATTGCCTACTCTAATCCCTTTGATTTCTTTTTCTTTTCTTACTGCTAAAGCTAAAACTTCTAGTACAATATTAAAAAATAGTGGTGATAATGGGCACCCTCCCTTACTTCACTCCTGATCTTACTGGGAAAGCTTCTAACTTGTCGTAATTGCAGATGACCCCCGTTACTGATGGGTTTAGACATATAATACTTTTTATTTTTAAGAATGATCTATTTATTCCTATGCTTTCTAGTATTTTTAATAGGAATAAATGTTATAGTTTGTTGAAGGCTTTTTCTCCATCTATTGAAATAAACATGATTTCAATTAGTTTGGTTATTGTTCAATTATGCTGATAGCTTCCTAATATTAAGCCAGTCCTGCATTCCTGGTATAAATCCCACCTAGTCATAGTGAATGATCCTTATGACATATTGCTATAGTCTCTTCACTAACATTTCATCTAAAATTTTTGCATCAATGTTCATTAAGGAGATTGGTGGTGATCATGTTCACCCTTTTCATTTTTGATACTGATTGATTTTCTTCTTTCTTTTTTAATCAAATTAACCCAATGTTCTGTCAACTTTGTTTTTTTTCCATAAAACCAACTCCTACTCTTATTTATTAGTTCAATGGTTATCTTACTTTCAGTTTTATTATTTTCTCCTTTAATTTTTAGAATTTCCAATTTAGTCTTTAATTAGGGATTTTTCATGTCTTCTTTTTCTATTTTTTTAGTTACATGCCCAATTCATTGATCTGCTTTTCTGTTTTATTTTGTAAACATTTAGAGATACAAATTTTCCACTAAGTACTGCTTTTGCTATATCCCATTAGCTTTGAAATGTTGTCTCCTCATTGTCATTCTCATTGATTAAATTATTGGTTCTGTTGTTCTTTCGCTTACCCCCATTTTAGCAGTAGATTAGTTTTCAATTAATTTTTTATTTTGCTTTCCATGATTTTTGTTGTATTATGATCTGAAACGGATGCATTTATTTCTGCTTTTTGCTTTTGGTTGTGAAGTTTTTATGCTCTAATAACTGATCATTTTTTGTGTTTGTGGCCATGTACTGCTGAAAAAAAAAAAAGATACATTTCTTTCTATTTCCATTCAGTTTTCTCCAGAGATCTATTAATCCTAACTTTTATAAAACTTCATTCACTTCCTTTGCTTCTTTCTTGTTCATTTTTGACTTGATTTATCCAGATCTGAAAGGGGGAAGTTGAGTTCCTCCACCAGTACAGTTTTATTGTCTACTTCCTGAAGCTCATTTAATTTTTCCTCTAAAAATCTGGAGAATATACCATTTGGTGCATATGTTTAGTATTGCTATTCCTTCAGTATCTATAGTACTTTTTAGCAATATGTAATTTCCTTCCTTATTCCTCAGACAAAGCTAAAGCAAAAATTCTGCTTCAGACTCTTAACTTTTACTCTGTGTCTCCCTGTCTCAAATTTTTTCCTATAAATAACATCATAGGATTCTGGTTTTTAATCCACTCTGCTATGCCCTTTTGTTTTATGGGTGAGTTTATACCATTCACATTCACAGTTATGATTACCAAGTATGTATTCCCCTCCAACTTTTTTCCCCTTTTGGTCCTGTGATTTCTCTTTTTACTCTGCCCATCCTCATACGTGTTTTGCTTTTCATCATCATCCTCTACTTCACCTCCCCTCCTATTGAAACCCCCCTTCCATTTTTTCTTCTCCCCCCACTTCTTCTCTATAGGGTAAGATAAGATGCTATAACTGAATGAGTATGATTATTATTACTTCTGAGCAAATTATGATGAGAATAAGGTTTAAGCATTGCTCATCACCACTTTCATCCTCCCCTCCATTGTAATAGTTTTTCATACATCTTTTGATGAGATAATTTACCCCATTCCACCTCTTCCTTCCCTTTTCTCTCAGTGCAATCCCCTTTCCCAATCCTTGATTTTTTTTGCATATCATATCATATTAATCAGCTTACTCCCATACCTTCTGACAATGTATACTCCTTGTAATTACTCTAATACTGATAAAAAAAATTTTAAGAATTGCAATGATATCATCTCTCCACATAGGAACACATATAGTTTGACCTAATTGAATCCCTTAAATTTTCTCTTTCTTATTTACCTTCTTAGACTTTTCTTGGACCTTGTGTTTGGACATCAAATTTTCTGTATAGGTCTGATCTTTTCATCAGGAATACTTGGAAATCTTTTTTTTTTAGCTTTTATTTTTTTTTAATTTTTAAACATTATTTTATTTGGTCGTTTCCATACATTATTCACTGGAAACAAAGATCAGTTTCTTTTCCTCCCCTCCCCCCCACCTTTCCCTCCCCCATAGCCAACGCACGATTCCACTGGTTATCACATGTGTTCTTGACTCGAACCCATTTCCCTGTTGTTGGAATTTGCATTATAGTGTTCATTTAGAGTCTCTCCTCAGTCTTATCCCCTCCAACCCTGTAGTCAAGCAGTTGCTTTTCATCAGTGTTTTTACTCCCACAGTTTATCCTCTGCTTGTGGGTAGTATTTTTTAGATCCCTGCAGATTGTTCAGGGACATTGCATTGATACCAATGGAGAAGTCCATCACCTTCGATTGTACCACAATGTATCAGTCTCTGTGTACAATGTTTTTTTTGGTTCTGCTCCTTTCGCTCTGCATCACTTCCTGGAGGTTGTTCCAGTCTCCATGGAATTCCTCTACTTTATTATTCCTTTTAGCACAATAGTATTCCATCACCAACATATACCACAATTTGTTCAGCCATTCCCCAATTGACGGGCATCCCCTCGTTTTCCAATTTTTGGCCACCACAAAGAGTGCAGCTATGAATATTCTTGTACAAGTCTTTTTCCTTACTATCTCTTTGGGGTACAAACCCAGCAGTGCTATAGCTGGATCAAAGGGCAGACAGGCTTTTATCACCCTTTGGGCATAGTTCCAAATTGCCCTCCAGAATGGTTGGATCAATTCACAACTCCACCAGCAATGAATTAATGTCCCCACTTTGCCACATCCCCTCCAGCATTCATTACTTTCCATAGCTGTCATGTTAGCCAATCTGCTAGGTATGAGGTGATACCTCAGAGTTGTTTTGATTTGCATCACTCTGATTATAAGAGATATAGAGCACTTTTTCATGTGCTTATTAATAGTTTTGATTTCTTTGGCTTTGAACTGCCTGTTCATGTCCCTTGCCCATTTGTCTATTGGAGAATGGCTTGATTTTTTGTACAATTGATTTAGTTCTTTATAAATTTGAGTAATTAAACCTTTGTCAGAGGTTTTTATGAAGATTGTTTCCCAATTTGTTGCTACCCTTCTGATTTTGGAAATCTTTTTTATTAAATGACCAGTTTCCCCCCTCAGTTTCTCTGGATAGGTGATTCTGGGTTGTAAACCTAAATATTTTACCTTCTAGAATATCATATTCTAAGTCTTCTGATTCTTTAATGTGAAGGCTGCTAGGTCCTGTGTAATCCTGACTGTAACTCCATGGTATTTAAATGGTTTCTACCTGACTTCTTGAAGTATTTTTTCCTTGACTTGGGGGCTCTTGAATTTACATATAATATTCCTGGGAGTTGTCATTTAGGGGTTTATTTCTAGAGGTAACCTGTGGATTCTTTCAATTTCTATTTCATTCTCTTGTTCAAGAATATCAGGGCAGTTTTCTTTGATAATTTCTTGTAATATAATGTTCAATGCACTTTTTATCATGACTCTTAGGTAGTCCAATAATTCTTAAATTGTCTTTCCTGGATCTATTTTTAAGTCAATTGTTCTTTTTTAAATGAAATATTTCACAGTTTCTTCTATTTTTTTTCATTCTTTTGATTTTATTTTTTCTTGATATCTCATGAAGTCATTACCTTCTAGTTTCCCAATCCTAATTTTTAAGGAATGATTTTATTCCATGAGCTTTTTTCATTTCACCAGTTCTGCTGTTATCTTTCTCTTGCTTTGCGCTTTCATTTCTCTTCCTCATTTTTCCTCTGCCTCTCTCAATTGATTTTTGAAATCCTTATTGAGCTCTTCCAGAACATGAAACCAATTCTTAGTTTTCTTTGAAGTTTTGCATGTATTTGCTTTGCTTTTACCATCCCCTTCTATGTCTGTGCCTTGTTCTTTGTTTCCATAAACATTTTCTATGGTTAGTTCAGTTTGGGGTGGTTTTTCTCATTTTCCCAGCCTTTTCCCTTGACTTTCATTTTTATGTTAAAGGTAGGCTCTGCTCTCAGGGTAGAGGAACTCTCTTAAACTTTAGTTTTCCTTTGATGCTACTCTTAGCTTTATTACTGGGTTTCTTCAAGTTTTAATTCTTCAAGCAAGGTGGTATAATGGCCTATGGTCTGGGAGCTCTGAAAGCTATTTCCCACTGCTGACTCATTCACTCTGAGACTATGAGCTAATCTGTAAAAGGGTTCAGAGTATAACCTCAGATTTAGGTGGGGGCTTTTGGTCTTACTCTGTACTTGATTAGATCAGGCATGCTGTGGACTACCTTGCCCTGGACTTGAAATTTCTCCTTGAGCTTTTGGTACATCCTTGGTCTGGGCTTGAGAAGCCCAGATATACTATGTACTGCCTTGTATTGGAGTTTAAGTCCTCACTACAAGCTTGGTCTCAGGCTCCTGGCCTCACTCTGGACTTACATAGAGCAGGAGAGCAGCACTGACTGCCTCATGCTGGGGTTCTGGATCTTACTACAGGCTTAGACTGGGGCTTGGAACTTTATGGGGTGTGTATGGGGTTGCAGTAATGTTGACTAAAGCAGGGTCTTAGGGTCTGTACATTGGCTTGGGGGACCCAGGTTCAGAACCTGGAACAGTAGATGTGGTATGAGGGGTTTGCTGTTGGCTTATACAGGCACTTTTTTGGTACGTAAAGCCTCCTGCCAGCTGTGCTCCCCTCTCACTCCAGTGAACCAGACCCTCTCTGCCTACCTTTCAAGTTGTACTCTGCATGAAAGTTGCTTCATTCCATCTCTTTGTTGGTTCTTTCACTCCAGTATTCATTTTGAGTCATTATTTTAAGGCTGGTTAGAAAGTATTCTCATAGTCTTCTTAGCTGTCCCTACTTCTACTCTGCCCTCTTGACTATGTACCTTTCCAAAATTCTTAAAGAAGATGATGAAAGGCTAATTATCTGGCATTCCTTTGGCAAACTCCTACTTTTTAGTCATGTAGCTTAACCAGAGGGCCTCTTGGACTATCACCCCACAAGAGGCAGCCATAGGAAAATTAACCTTTTGCCTCTTTCCTTACACTTACCGAAATACCTGGTGTGAACCTAAGAGGCATGTTTACCTGCTCCAGACAATGGCAACCCACTTGTTTCAAATTGAGTCTCTAAAAACCATAATTCACATTTTGCATAACCCTTTCAAATTGACACAGGTCTTTCCTCATAATAATCCTATGTAGAAAGCAGTGCATTTATCATCCTCATATTTACAGATGATGAAACTGAACCTAAGAGAAATTGCATAGTTTCAAGTGTTCTTGACTTCAAATCCATAGACTCCATCACAAAGACCACTGAAACAGAATACAACCATTAAAATGGTTTTGAAAGAATAACCTCAAATTATGTTATCCCCCACTCTGGACTACATGTACACTTTTTAAAGAAATAGCATCAATTTATTTAGTCTATAAATGATACCCAACCTTAAAGAATAGGTAAATCACCCATTTCCCTTAGAGAAAATAAATGATAGATAAAACAACTTTGTATAGATGGGGAGAAATGTGATTTTAGATTTCAGAAAAGAAACAAAGATACATTCTCTCTGGGTCCTCAGTGACCCACACAGATCAAATTATACAGGATGGGGGTAATATAATTACCCATTTTCAAATCAGTGAGCAGATGTGCTGCTGTCCCCTGCAGAAGCAGAAAGTGACAGAGAAGTTCTGCTGGAAGCCCCACTAAGAGAGAATTACAATAATGAAGCCCTGTGTTCCAGAAGGGCTAGTGTCATCATTGAAGGACAGTTGCAGAATTAAATCTAGAGGCACAATCTGCAGAAGTTGCAGAGAGAGATAGGAGGGGTACAGAGGATGAGGGGCGGGAACATGGCACATACACACACATAGATACATACACACAGAAAAAAAAAAACAGAAAAAAACATCTTTCTATCCAGCACAACAGAAGAGGGCTAAGGTTATGTTTTGTTTAAATATCGAACTTGGTTTCCTGCTATTAAGTCACCAAGGTTCATTTAATCCATCTTTTTCCATTCATCCCTATCCACAGACATTTTCATTTTTATCCTCTAAATTTTGTCCTTTAAATCAGCACAACAATGATCTTCTATCTCAGATTCAGAAATAATTTCTTCCATCATGCTCTATAAGCAAAAAGTGAATTATTAGAATCACTAAAACCCTACAGTGAGGTATTATCATGAATCAAATGTGATGGTATTAAGAAGACCTGAGTTCAAAATTTGCTTCAATTACTTATTAGTTAGCTCTATGTGACAATTAAAAATTTCAAGAGGCTCATTTATGGGTAAGAATATCAACTTATTGATTAGACCAGAATTAATCAATAAATTAATGGTCTGTGATCTTCTTACTAATCAAAAACAAGGAAGTCTCTTCCTCTAGGGCCATATATTCAATCTGGAAGCTCCTCCCTTGGACATCCCACATTATCTCTGATTGATGAATAGTTGAGAAGGTGATTCATCCTAACTTTCAGTGCCTCCCCCATCTCTCTAGGTAATAGTGAAGAGTCACCAGCTATATAAATATGTATATAGTTAGCAGGAAGACCTTCATTATCTCCCTTATCTATTAGTCAGGTTGATGGACTTATTGGAATCTCTAATTCAAAACTCAGACATAGGAATAGTTCAATATATATTAAAAATAAATCTCCTCACCATGTGACTCAGGATAAATTGTTTAACTTCTATCCATCTATCCTATAAACCTCAGTGTCCTAATTATAAAATTGTGTAATAATAATAATAATAATACCAACTCATAGGGTTGTTGTGAGAATCAAATTCTTACAAAGTTAATCTAAATAAAGTCTTTTGTAAGTTATTGTCATCTGACATGTCTTCTGGTATAAAGGAAAGAGCACTAGACTGTAAAATGACAACTTCAAGTATTCACTCACTACTTACTAACTGTGTGACCTTTATGAATGGGGCAGACAAATAGCAAATGGATAGAGCACTTTACCTAAAGTCAAAAAAATCTTAGTTATGTGACACTGGGTAAGCTGTTTAACATTATTAGCCTCAGTGTCCTCATCTGAGGAGGAATAAGCTGGAGAAGAACATGGCAAACCACTCCAATATTTTTGCCAAGAAAACCCCAAATAGGGTCACAAAGAATCAGATATGACAAATCAACTAGACAACAACAACCTTTATGAAGTCCCTTAGCCCCTGTAAGCTTCAGTCCCCTTATTTGTAAAATGGTAAAAATAATCAAAGCTCTGCCTATTTCACTGGGTTAGTTATTTTAAAAATCAAATGAAGTAACATATGAGAAAACACTATAACTTTAAAAGGTAAATAAATATAAGTAATCATCATCATTGTGATAGGAATGATGATATTTACTACAAACAATGACAATAAATATGAATAGCTAATTGTAAGTATGTTAGGGATCTTTTTTAGGGTCACATCCAAGTAATCATAGCTGACGTTTATTACATATAGCTGTGACAGAGGCTGGCATTAGAGAAAAAGTGCCAGGCTGAAGAGTATGTGAAATTGAATTACTATATATAGCTATATAAGTGTGTATATAATTTTATTTGATCTTCACAATAACACTGGGAAGTAGAAACTATTTTATTATTATTCTCATTTTACAGATAAGAAAACTAAAACTCAGGGAAATAAGTTGGTTGTTGTCCTTCATACTCAAAGAGGACCAATTTTAAATCATTGGTGATATATCTTTTACCTTAAATATAAATTGCATTTAAGTGAGGCAGTGTTGCACAAAGCTATCAGCCTCACTCTCTTAGAGTCATCAGAACCGAGTGGCCAGACAAAAGTCAAGATGATTGGTATGGCTCAGGATTCAGTGGATGATCATCTTGGCTTCTTCCATGTCTAACCAAACTCTAATCATTCTACATTCCCTGCTCAGCTGCTCTCATCTACTCATTCCACTGAGGGAAGTCTTCACATGCCTGAGGCAGACACTCTCCCAACTCACCAATGGGTCCGAGACTGGTTGGTCATCCTCGACCTGGCTTAGTCCATCTGCAAAGATGATTTACCAGAAGGTGGTCTGCACATGTTCAGCTAGTCCTCCCACCGGAGGTATTAGACTTGCCAGAAGACCTCATGCACTCTCAGAAAATTAGGAGATATACCCAAAAGAAGAGAGCTAGTGAATGTCTGAGACAATTTGTTAGGTCGTCCAGACTACAAGTACAATACCTTGTCTCCCATGCCATATTGTCTCCTGAAAATAGCTCCTTAACTTAATAAATTTGGTCACATAACTAGTTATATCACTAGAAAGAAAAATCAATTTTTGACCATTGTATTGAAGATTTGATTCAAATAGTAACTGGTATTCACTTTTGAACTTATATATTGCTCTGGCATGTGAGGAATCAAAATCAACTAATCAACAAACATTTATTAAGTTGGCATATGTTGGGGATTGTGCTAAATACTAATTATACAGAAAAAAAGTTTCTAAGAATTGGTGTAGTTAGGATGTCATTAAGGACTGCTCAGTGTGCATTTACCATTCAGATATAGATAACCAGCTGCTGGAAAAGAGTTTTCTTTACATTTTTGTTTGAAGCATCATTCTTTTGTCTCAATTTTTTTACATATATTTTTCAGAATCTATTTTTATGAGAGTTTATTTTTATTTGCATGGTAAATCTGGCAAATGTTGAATTTTTAAAAGAACTGAAATTTGATGTTGTTCATCATTATATATGCAAAATAACCAGTTGATTAACAAAATTTTTCAAATTTCAATTGGTGCTTGTGTTGTGAAATTAAGACAGTCATAGCTTAAAAAAAATTTCAGGGTCTCTAATGCTAACAGGTCATGGAGATAAGAGTCCTATTTCAAATCAATTCATAGATTTAGAACCAAAAGAAACCTTAAATATCATCTAGTCTAACCCCTTCATTGTATGAGTGAGGGAACTGAGGATCAGAGGAAAGATGCTTGAGATCATAGAGATGCCAAGTGACAAGTCCCAAGCCAGCCCTCCAACTCCAAATTCCCTGGTCTTTCCACAATACCATGGCAGCTCTCATGTCCACATTTGTTTTTTCGCCCAGTATTTGCATCAGAGCTACAAATCTAGGAAATAGAGTTGGAAAAGTAGATGGCTAATTGTCTTTTTTGAATGATGAATAAAACATTATAAATTTTCAAAGCCTTTATCTTTTTCTTAAAATCAATAATTTGTATTGTTTCCAAGGTAGAAGAATGGTAAGGGCTAACTAAGCATTGGGAGTTAAGTGATTGCCCAGAGTCACACAGCTAGGAAGTATCTGATATCAGGTTTGAACCCAGGACCTTCCATCTCTAGGCCTTGCTCTCAATCCCCTGAGCCACTTATCTGCCACCCCTAAAATTATGAAAATAAAATGACTAAGTGAAGTTTCATCAACAGCAACATTTACCGTTATGGATCTACATATTAAGGTCAATCCTCCAACAAATTGCACCTATTCAGTAAGGTTCAATAAGGTTGGGACTCCCAACTTTAAAAGTAAATTTGTCTCTCATATAAAATAATAAAAAAATAAAAATACAATATAAATATTAACACAAATAAAAATCTGTTTATCAAATAAACTGTCAAAAATGATATTCCTAGTTTTCTTTACAGATCTGTGTATGTCACCATCCTCCCTATTCAGTAAACTCTATTGAGTATTTCTTACTTCCAGAATCAAATCTAAAATGTCCTATTTAGCATTTAAAGTCTTTCTTGACTTGGTCCTTTACTAACAGTCACCTCTTCTTTGACTTTACCTTTCCTCCACATTCCCTGCAATGATCCTGCATGATCCCAAAAGCCTACTCCATTTCCCAAGAGAGTCTCTTCCCTGGCTATTCCCCCAGACCAGGTATTTTTCCTCTCCTCCATTCTGCCTACTGTCTCCCCTGATTTCCTTTAGATTTAGTTCAAACCCACCTTCTTTAGGGGACCTTACCCCACCTATGACAAATTTTAGTACTTTCCCTCTGAGATTTCTGTCCATTTATTCTGTTTTTTTTTATTTTAAATATTTTTCCCATGGTTACATGATTCATGTTGTCTCCCTCTCCTCTTCCTTACCCACTCCCATAGCTGACAAGCAATTCCACTGGGTTATACACATATTATTACTCAAATTCTATTTCCATCTGATTTTTGTAATAGAATAATCTTTTAAAACCAAAACCTCAAATCACATACCTATAAAAACAAGTGATAAATCACCTGTTTTCTTCTGCATTTCTACTCCAACAGTTCTTTCTCTAGCTATGGATAGCATTCTTTCTCATATCCATTCATCCTTTATTTATTTTGAATATATACAATTTATTTGCCAATCATCTCCCCTGTTAGAAGGTGAACCTCTTGAGGTCAGAGATGGTTTTTGCCATTCTTTTATCCATAGTAGAATAGAGCCTACCCCCTGGCTGGTTGTTGTTCTTTGCACTTGAAGAGGACCAAAATGGCATCACTGGTGATGACTTTTGACTCACATAAATTGTATTTAAATGAGACAGAATTGCACAAAATCATCAGCCTCACTTTCTCTTCCAATCCAATTCCAAAATCCAATGGAAAAACAAAAGTCAAGATGACTGGTGATGGCTGAGGTTTCAGTAGATGACCTTGGCTTTTTCAGTGTCTGACCAGGCAGTAAACACTCCACAATGCTTGTGTCAGCAACCTTCATGGCCATTGGAACAAATTATTCTCTTCCTCCCTTTCTGCCAGGGGAAGTCTTCACATGCCTGACACCTAAAAAGTTTTTAATAAGGGTTTTAATAAATAAATAACAAAGAAAAGTTTTTAATAAATAAAAAAGTGCCTGACTGACAACAAGCTACTAAGATACTAATAGATGCCTTACTGTCTGAATGTTACTGAAATATGTGGAATCAAATCTAATGGTCTGACATTTTAATTGAATTGAAGTCTGCCTAACTTTAGTCCTCTCTTTGCATTGCCCTTCTTCATAGACTATACCCTTCTCCTACAGGAGAAATGGTGAAAAAACTAGAATGCTCATATGCTCCACTTTTCCCCATCCTCAATGTTCTTGCCTCCCGATACATAGGGGGCAATGTTCTTGGCAGTATTCATGAGAATCACAGAATTTTAGTTTGAGAGTTAGAAGGGACCTTAGATGTCATCATGTCCAATACCCTCAATTTATAGATGAGAAAACTGAAGTACAGAGACATACCCAGGATCACAAGGTAGATGTCTGGGGCAGGATCTGAATGAATGCAAGTCTCCCCAGGTCCAGATCCAATGCCTTATCTACTACACGTCATGCTGCCTCTTAAAGGATACTCAATTCCTTGTCTAGGTTTATACTGTATCAGACTTATGCAGAGATACTTTATTACTATCCCCTATCTGTATTTAATATGGCATAGACAGTTTGATCCATAGCTTCTTTGCCCATTTTGTGAAGTCTCTTGGAGCACATATAACATCTGGCAAAATGCTAAAATCACACATTTGGATGCTACAAAAGCATCTCCATATATTACCTTCTTATACTAGAGAAAGAAACCTTATTTTTGGTTGAAATCACTTTTTCACTTCTCCCAGGTCAAAGGAAGTTCATTTTCCCTATTGCTCCATTTTTATTCTGATTCATTTTTCTTCTTCTTTTGTTAAATTAAGAATGTACAATTTCCTTTTAGTGCAAAGTTAGGCTTTTTTAAGTATTGTCTAATTTGTAAGCTAAAGAGATATGCCACTACTGAAAGATCCTGCCTTATTTAAAATTATAATTTAGTATGTAAATTAATGACCTCTTTCTGAAATATATCAATAGTATTAACATTTCATAATTTAAAGGACTTTAAAAACTTAGAAGCAGTTTTTGGTTAATTATTATTATTCATTTAATACTGAAAATCAATTGATATGCACCTATATACTACCCTCATCATACACTGAATCAAATGTTTTTAGCAAGAAATTCACACTTTAACAAACAGAAAGGGGGAGAGAAGGGTAAAGGGAGAAAGCATTTTTAGGCACCTAAAATGTGCCAGGTGCTTTACAAATATCTCATTTCATTCTCACAACAGCCCAGGAGGTAGGTGCTATTGTTGTCATCCTTATTTTACAAATGGGGAAATTAAGGCAGACACGTTAAGTGATTTGCCCAGGGTCATACAGCTATTGAGTGTCTGAGATGGGCTTTGAACTCAGATGTTCTTGACTCTAAACCCAGCACTCTAACTACTGTGCCACCTAGCTGTTTCTAATAGACAGTAGGAATGGATTTATGGTACATATTTAAGAATAAAGTGATTTAAGTAGTTGTGCCAAGTTTCACAAGACATTAATTTTAAGAGCTAAATTTCCAGAGTTAACAAATGGTGCCACAGAGCATTATGACACCCCCATGTGTGGACTCATAATGATAACAAAACTGTGGGCATGACAGCTCAGTTCTCAACATCAATACTATCCATGTCAGCCTCAGGACTACACAGGAGAACAGTAATTCCACTCTAACAGCTCATAGTGCCTCTTTTCCTCTGAGATTACCTTCCATCTCTATTGTTTCCCTATTCTGCAGGTACCTAATTATTTTCATTTGTATTCCCAATCAGAATGTGAGCTCCTTCAGGTCCCTGAAAATTCTCTTTTACTCTATTTCTATTCCCAACACTTAGCATAATGCCTTATCCATAGTAAAAATGCTTCAACTGACTGATTGGTAGTCTTAGAGAGTTGTCTTGAGGTTAAATCAGTTGTCCATGGTCACTTAAGAGTATATATCACAAGTAGGATTTAAACCCATGAAAACCTATTTTTCAATCATGTCCAAATCTCCATGACCTCATTTGAGGTTTTCTTGGCAAAAACAAAACAAGCAAGCTGAAAATCCAGATCATAAATTTCAGGATAAATGGGATTTAACTTCCACTAGAAATTTCTGATCATTTTCTACAAAACCATAACCAAAAAATGCCGTTCACAAAAAAAAACCTGTCATCTATATGACCCTATAGTTTTAAGAAAGTAGAGATTTGGAATCACTTTGTTGTCATTTAGTCATTCCAATCATGTCTGCTTCCATTCAACTTCTAGCCAATTTTTCCTGGTTCTGGTCTCATGGCTCACCTCAGTAAGTCTAAGCTATCTGATATATGACAGCTCTTGAAATATTTTCATGTTCTCCCTAAATTTTCCCTTTTTCATGTTAAACATTTTCATTTTCTTCAACTAACCTTCATCATACGACCAAAGGGCCCTCCACTATCAAAAGATCATTAGTTTAGGTCACATATTTATAATTAAAAGGAACCTTAACAGTTATTTAATTTAATTAACTCATTACAAGGAAATGGGTCCATAGAGGTTAAGTAACTCACCCAGGGCTCCACATGTATAAATGGCAAAACCAGGCTATGAATACAGATCCTCTCACCTCAAATGCAGTAATCTTTTCATTGCACCATGTTACTTTTTAATGAGGGTTACTAGAACTTGTCAGCCTCCTGACTGGAATTGGATGCCCTCATTTTTACTGAAGTTATTTAGCCAACTACCTACTTTGTTTATAAGTGGAAATGCTCCCATAATTATCATTTTCTAACAGGGTTGACAAAATACTCTTGTGATCATAATGCCATGCTAGGTGGATTTTTTAAAATGTATAAAGCATAATGTCATTTATTAGAAATGGAATCAATAAAAATGCATCATTTTCTGACTTAAAATGGGCAATTTCATGAATGGGCATCTGTGTTTATTTTGAGGACCATTAAGTAAGCAGACTAGAGTATTATAATATATATGAGTCAAATCTGCTAATAAATTAATGTATTTTACAACAAATAAATTGATATACTTTTATATGCAATTCTACATGATTCCTGATCCTCCAACTGAAAAGGGGGGAAAATGAATCTTCCAAATCGGAGATTGACTTTGTTCTGTTTAAGTCTTTTCCAAATCTCACTTCCACGAAAAGCCAATAAATAGGATGAAGCAGCCATTCTAGATATAAATCAAAACTATGTTTTGGAAGAATCAAGACAATCCAAAAGAACTTATAAGATTCTAAGTGTCAAAGCCACACTAGAGTAAAAACATTTACACATAGAAGTAGGAAGGAGTGAAAAATCAATGACAAGGGCTCTGAAAGATGAGTCAAGGCCCTGCCATTCCAGACAAGTATGTCAAGTAGAAAAGGAAATGTATCTGGAAGTAGCAAGGTGGCTCAATGGATAGAGCACTGAATCTGGAGTCAGAAAGACCTGAGTTCAAATCTAGCCTCAGACATTTACTAGTTGTGTGATTGTGGGAAAGTCAATTAACTTCTGTTTCCCTTAATCCAGTGGAGAAAGGAAATGGCAAAATATTCTAGTATCTTTGCCAAGAAAACCTCCATGGACCATATTGGCATACTACGATCCACTGGGTCACAAAGAGTTGGGCATGACTAGCTGAACAACAGCATAAAGGAAATCCTTAAAAGTCCAATGAACTGAGAAATTAAAGGACAACAGAGTATCATGGAAGGCTCCAAGGAATCAAGAAAGAGTTTCCCAGATCCTGTTGAAGTGTCAACTAATAGAGTCAATTTGGAACTTTAAAAGTGGAAAATTTTAGAAGTAGAAAGTATCTAATCCGAACTCCTCATCATACAAAGAGGGAAAGTTGGACCTAGAAAGTTGAAGTGAGTTGCCCAAAGTCATGTAACATCATTTAGTTTAAATTAATTTTTAAGACTAAGAATATAAACTCCTTAACATCAGAGACTGTCTTATTTATCTTTGGATGTCTTCCAGTGAATTATAGTCATTTAATAAATGTCTGTTGAATGAATGGATAGGGAAATAAACAAATACCAGGCATATTCATATTAAATATAACCTGGGCAACTCACTTAACCTTTCTCTGCATCTGTTTTATCATTTGTAAAATGGGGGTTTGTGGGAGGAAAAGCTGAAATAATATTTATGAAGTGCCTTACAAACCTTGAAGTGCTCTCTCTCTCTCTCTCTCTATATATATATATATATATATATATATATACATATATATATGCATATATATGCTATATGGTAGAGGGAGGAGGAAAGATCATGACTTCCATTTTAGAAATGTTGCCTTTAAGATATCTATGATATATATCTGAAACTCACCTATAAAACATGGATTTTGTTGTTATTCAGTCATGTCCAACTCTTTATGACCCCATTTGGGATTTTCTTGGCAACAGTGATTTGAGGAAACTGAGGCAAGCAGGGTTATGTAATGTGGCCTGGGTCACCCAGGTAGGAATGTCTGAGGCCAGTTTTGAACTCAAGGTAAGTCTTCTTGGCTCCTGGCCCCAACTTTTATCCACTTTAGCACCCAGCTGCTCTATAAAAATGTAGATAATAATATTATATCTGTAAAATGGTAATAATTCTATAGGTCTATGATGAAAAGTGAGTTAAGTGTTTACTAGGTATCAGACACTGTTCTAAGATTGGAAACAAATATGAAAAGTGAGGCATCCTTTGCTCTAAAAGGAGTGTGTATTCTCCTTATAATTTTATGAGCATTACCTACCCTACCAGGCCATTGTGAAGCACTAAACATGAGCTAATAATATTTTAAGTGTTATCAGCATCCATTATAAATGGTTTTTTATGATACTATTTTTTAAAAGGAAATTTCCCTTTCTTATTGCTTTTAGTAAACCAAATCTATTGCAGATCTTGCCTTCCCTTAGACTACCCTGGGTGGCTCCTATGTTCCAAGGTGGAAGATACTCTACTTTAGCACATGAAAGCTACATCATTCATAAGAAAAATGAAAATTAAAACAACTCTGAGCTTTCACATCACACCCAGAAAATTGGCAAAAATGACAAAAGATGAATAGTTAGTGCTGGAGGGGCTTAGAGAAGGCAGGCACATGAATACACTATTGCTCGAGCTCTGAATTAATTCAACCATTCTGAAAAATAAAGCAGAATTATGCAAGAAAATGACTAAATTGTCCACATCTTTTGATCCAGAAATCCCAGTGCTTAGGCATGTACTCCAAAGTGGCCAAAGCCAGAAAGACAGGCCCCCACATGCAGCAAAATATAGCAGTACTTTTTGTGGTGGCAAAGAACTATAAATAAAGAGGGTGCCCATTAGAAGAAAGGAAGAGAATAAGCAATTATATAATTCCTATGTGTGCCAGGCACTGTGATCAGGAATTTTTATAGCTATTATTTCATTTAATCCCCACAACAACCCTACAAAAAAGGTACTCTTCTTATTCCTATTTTATAGTTGAGGAACTGAGGCAAACAAAGGCTAAATGATTTATGCAGGTTAAGAATGTGAAGCTGGTTTCAAACTCAAGTCTTCTTGACTCTGGGCAACTGGACAACTATAGTGGATATTGTATCAAAGCTAGGAATTGGGAAGACTCATCTTGATTTCAAATCTGGCCCCAAATACTTAGTAGCTGCATGGTCCTGGGTAAATCACTTAATTCTGCCTCAGTTTCCTCATCTATAAAATGAACTTGAGTTGGAAATGGCAATCTGCTTCAGTTTCTTTGCCAAGAAAATCCCAAATGGAGTCACAAAAAGTCAGGCATGACTAAAAATGACTGAACAACAAAACTTATTGTGTGACTCCAAACCCAGTTCTCTATTCACTGAGCTCCTAGCTGCCTCCTATCGATTCAGCAATGGCTAAAAAATTAAGCTATACAAAAGCAATGAAAAATTATTATTCTATGACAAAAATCATACATATGAAAAAATCATAAAAACATAAGACCATAGATTCAGAGGTGGAACGGATTATAGAATTTATTGTGTCTAATTTCTTAATTTTAACCAATGAGAGAACTAAATCTCATAGAGGCTAAGTGATTTTTCCAAGTGCTCATATATAGGAAGTACCTAAAGCAAGATCTGAACCCAGGGCTTCAATAGTGCATATCCAGAAGGCTGCCCAACAGACCATAATGCCTCTAAATTTGCATGGGTGATACAGAATGAATCTAATGTCTCAGTTCCAGCAGAGGCTGATTTCTTGCACACAGATTTCACAGGCCATTTCATTTCCCACAACAGAAAAATATGGTACCCACCGTGGCGATGAGGATGAAGCGTGTGTCCTATATCCTTGAGAGTATTCCACAACTGGTTTGAATGCAATTCATAACTCTCATACTTAGATTAGAGATGGGTGAGACTATATTTCTGTTTCTTGAGATCCAGAACCAGATTGGTAAAACTACACAAATGGGAGTTTTTATTGAAAGAAATTACTATAATGCTTGAAAGAATTACAGAACAATGCAAGGAAAATAAAATAAAAAGGGCTAAATTGGGTAGTTCACACCAAAGAAGTCCAGAGAATGGCGAAATCAGTGTGGGCGGGATAATTCTAAGAAAGCTTTGAAGAGGACATGGAAATTTAGTTGTTTTTATAAAAATGAGTAAGATTTAGGACCATGGAGAAGAGTGAAAAAGCATTTTAGATGATGGGAATAGCATTAACAAAATGCATATGTAGTATATATGCCTATATAATGCATATATAGTATTCATGCTGAAAAATAAGGAGCCTGATCCTACAGAAGTAGAGGGTCTATTGTGACAACCTAAACCAGGTAAGATGAGTTTTCAAAATAAAGAAAACTTTGAATGCTTAGTTAAGAATCTGTCCTTAATTCTTGAATTACGGTAAATTCTTGCAGGTTCTTGGACAGAGGCTGTCATTTGAAAGATTGATCTAGAATTGTTATGCAGGTGAAATTGAAGGTGGAGAAGCTGAAAGGTTTTAGTATGATCTACAAGAGGCCATATTGGAGGAAGGATTTGGTGATTCCTTGGTTTTAGGGAAGAGAAGGAAAAGAATCAACGTTGATGTCAAGCTTTTTAGGGGAAGGGAAGAAAACCAGTGTGAGGAATAGAAACACGAGGGAGCTGATTAATTCCTCTTTCAGAGATTGTTTGAAGGAAGGACAGAAAACTATATTTATTTTTTTAATACTTACTTTTTGTTTTCAAATCCATCCTGTATATTGGTTCCAAGGCAGAGGAGTAGTAAGGTCTAGGCTATGGGAATAATATGACTTGTCCAGGATCACACAGCTAGGAAGTGTCCAAGGCCTCCCATCTCTAGGCCTGACTCAATCCACTGTGCCACCTGGTTGCCCCCAGAAAACTATATTTTTAATCATTCTGTTTTTTAGAGCTAGGTTCCGGAATCTGAGGCAAGCTGCTCAAAGCAGTTCCTATGATCTAGACAGGGAGTAGTGAAGAGAGAACAGAGAACATTAACTTTAACTTCAGTATTTTAGGATATTTTTTAGCAAAATATTCATTTCTTTTATGATCATCTTATCTTCTAAACAGTTAAACGTCTTGTGATTAATCAAAATTCTAATACCTTAATGTTGAAATTCATCAACTCTCTGATCTTATATTTTCCTATAAGGGAAAGCAATTCCCTGAGGGAAGCAATTCCCAAATCCTGCAATATATTAGCATTCCATGAACATTTTCTTCATGTGTTTTTCTTCTAGAAGAATTAATCCTTTTGGCAATGTGTTTGTGACGTTCCTTCTGAAGTGTTGTAGGAGGATATTGTTGCAACTGCTGCTCTGTGTATTCTGGCTCTTACAGATGACTTCCCACTTACTAAGTTTGAATTCTAAATGGTGGATTTGCTGTGACTGCTGTCAGACTGCAAATATTGCAGGATCTGGATGAAGTTAAGAAATCGCTGTTGTCACTTTGAATTTCTAACTTTAATCAGGAAGCAGGGAAGCAATCCTTGTGTAATATCAGAATTATAGATATATGTAGGGAAATGCAAGGTAGATAGAAATAGCTTGCTTTTGATGAGACAACTTTTGTTTTTTTTTCTACAGGATCTGCAGAGCATGTGCTACCAAGGTCTGAAGGGTAATAATGATAAACTCATTTCCATACTGCTTTAAGGATTATGGAGCACTTTCTTCAAACAAGCCTTCAGGGATGGTGAAGCACACATGGGTGGAGAGAGGGGAGAAAGCACTGGATCTAGAGACAGGAAGGCAAGGGTTCAAGTTTCCTCTCTGACACTAGATAGCTTTGTGGATGTGCGCATTACTTCATCACCCTAAGCCTCAGTCTCCTCATCTGTAAAATAAATGTCTATATTTATATCTATATCTATATCATCTATAAAATAAAATAAAAAGTCAGTATACAACTGAAGGAACAGGAGCATTGTGCATCTCAAGTGAGATGGAGCATGTTAAGTGCATCAGTCCTGAAATCGTCATACAAAGGTGACCTTCTTCATTTCACAAAGAATCTGGAGCTCAGAGCTTAAGTTACTTGCCTGCAATCAAACAGCTAGTAAAGTCTTAGGGACTGGATCTGAAGTCCAACCCAGTGGCTGGGACATAGTAAATGCTTAATAAATGCTGATGGACTTGTTGACTTCACCTGTGCCTCTTTTTTCCAGGTCCAACAACCTTTTTACCTTGCAACTCACCCCAAACTATTAAAATCAAGGTTCAAATAAGGGAGAAATCTTCTCTGTAATGTATAGGGACTCCTACAATCTGGGGGATGGGGAGGAAGGTAAAGGTAAAGTCATAGAATCTTTAGATCAGGAGATGCCTTTAAAGATGGTTAACTTCAGCAATTTTACTCCCTGTATTCTTTAACCTTTCTTAAAAGTCAGTATTTAAAAGGGAGGGGGTAAAGAAGTGAAATATAAGACAGTATCTTTACATGTACTATCTTTTAATATGCTGGAACATATGAAAATGCTTTTGAGTTCCTAGTGACATCTTCTCAAAAATCATTTAGGAGATGTCTAAGTGATTCTAGGAAACGCAAAGGACAGAGCACCAGACCTAAAGTCAGGAAGACCAAATCCAGCCTCAGATACTTACTAGCTGTGGGAAAGTCATTTAACCTTGTTTGCCTCAGTTAATACAGCTATAAAATGGAGATATCAAATCACTCCAGTATCTTTCTCAAGAAAATCCCAAAGAGGGTCACAAAGAATAGGACAAAATTGAAACAAATGAACAACAAAGTGATTCCAAACCTCTACTTTCTTAATCCATAAGGTCGTATGGATGCTGATGCTTTAAAAGTAAAATCACCTTTTTCTATGGAAGATCTACTGGGTCATGTTTTTTTATAGAAACTGATCATAAATTTCTACTGGATGTTCTATTTTTCCTGAAGTTTATGGACTGGGTTTTCTGGTTTTGGTTCTGTAAAACAGAACCAATAAAAGGGCATAACAAGTGCAAATAAAAGCCATTGAGGAAAATGTTTTTAATATACAGATCAATTAAATAAATATTTTCTATTTAATATAGAATTAGGTAGGAATATAAAATTTTCTATTGATAAAATGACTTTTCTTACACATCATTAATATTGTAGTCCCTATATTAGCTTTTCATTTATTTTTCACTGGCATATATCTATGTTACATGTGGTAGCTGAAATTGAACAAAAGGTAGACTGAGGCAATTCTCTGAGCAAGATAACCTTTGTTAGCAGGGGCACTTAGCCCTGTAACAAAGGGATCTGACTGGCTAGCTTCCATTTGCCCCCCAAGGCAGAATAGTCCTTTATACCTAGGTTTGTCTTCCTTCTGATTAGCCTGAGAGTACATCAACAGGACTTCCCCTGGCAAGCACCAGGCAATCCTGACTGGTGGACATTTTAATGAGGAGATGTGCCTAGCTTCCTCAGCTCCTGTGAGGGACCTGTTCGGAAAACTAGGGCTTCATCCCCTGAGGAAGGATTTAGCTTAAATTGGCTTTTCTTTACAGGTTAAACAGAAGAAAAGTGTTTTTTCCTCCCAAGCTAGTTATTGAGCAAATGCCTTGCCAGTGGAAGTAGTTATCTTCCTCAGTTATGCCCTTCAGAAACTGCCTGATCTTCAGAGATTGGGGTCTGAGGAAAAGGATGGATTCTCATCGAAATATTGGTAATAAATAATGCAATCCAACATTAACTTTCCTCATACATATTTGAAAAGCACAATGGGTAGAAAATTAACCTCAAAGTCTAATCCCACATTTCAAACAGATTGACTATGTGACCTTAGAAAAGTCACTTGCCCTCTCAGCGCTCCAAGAACTTTTCTTAGACTATAAGTGTATATACTTACCTATACTTATAAGACTGTAAGTATAAGAACTATAAGGAAGACAGGAGTCCAAATTCCACTGGAAAAGGGAATTCTTCGTAACAGTGAAAATCTAGGTCTAGTTACTGTTGCTATGTACATGTCAGTTCCTCCAGGGGAACATAAATTCCTTGAGAACAAGAACTTTTTTTTTTGTTTGAGCCCCCAATATTTAGCTTGCAGAAGGCACTTGATAAATGCCTGTCAATTTGCTGAATCATCTACAGACACCATTTTAGTGATCTTTGAACCCTAAATGTTCAGATGGCAATGTACCTACAGAACTTGCATTTCTTGGGGTTGCTCCAAGTATAATTGTGTTGATTTTACTTTCTGTTCCCTTTTATGATAATCTAGTCTAGTGTGATTAGGTAGAAAAACATTGTAATATCTAATAAGAAAATTCAGACAACTAGAGGAAAGGACACATCATGGAATACTTCATCTCCATTCCTGGTACCTTTTAGACAAGTAAAAGAGAGTAGCTAAGACAGGATAGGGGGAAATATAAGACTGTTAAAATTCAAATGTTTAATAAAAAAATAAGAAAGATCTTAGGTTTTTTTAAAGTCAGAAGTAAAACCTCAGGGACTTTAGTGACAACATGCTATCTGTTACACAGATAAAATCTCATTTTTAAGATCTCAAAACTTGACATTCTTCATGTATGATTTATGATTTATTATTTCCATGCATAATTTATGAAAGATCTATAATTCAGTAATCTAATATTTTTCCACTGGCATCAGAAGGAGAAAAACAAAACAAAACACACTTCCAGATGATCAAATGGGGAGATATCCATTACTGAGATGTCTATCTTTTGAAAAGTGCTTATGCACAACTTAATGTAAAATTCTCCAACTTTAAGGTGAATCAGCATAGATTTTTCTAGTAAAAAAAAATTGATACTATAAAAGCTTTTTTTAATAGTAAACCAGCAACATCTGCTGTCTATAGAGAGATATTACAGCAGGAAACTATCTTATACAGCAAACATGAAGGTCATTGGGAAAATAATAGTCTATAACGAAAGCTTTCATTTGTAATAATAATAGCTAATAATAATGATGATGGATCAATTTACATGGTATTTTCTTCCCAACAATCTTGTGAAATAGGCAGGGAAAGTCTTGTCTTTATTTTACATAGGAAGAAATAGGCTCAAAGAGTCTGAAAGTCTTGCCCACTATCATAAAGCTATTTAATGCTGGAGCTGGAACACTGATCTAGATCTTCTGAATTCAAATCTAGGGTTCTTTTCACATTTGTTTTAATCTGTAATTTGTAATTTAGACATTTGTAATGTTGGCTATCAGTTGCTAAAGAAACATCAGTCCTCTGCAGAGACAAAAAGACATTGCTTGGAAATAGGATATAGAGACAAGGATTCTACCCAGGAATTGAATCTTAAGAAATGTGGGCCTGAGATAAGACCTCAAGAGATATTATTACCTGGGTCCTTATTTGTTTTCAGATTAAACTACTGTTACAAACTATTCTTTTTTTTTTTTTACAAATTTCAGGAGGAATATAATAGTTTCTTTAAATGTGCCACGTGAAAGAAGGATCTGACTTGTACTTCTTGGCCCCAGTGAGCAGAATTAAGAGAGATTGAGAGAAGATACAAAGAAGTGATGTAAGGAAAAATTTCTTAACAGCATTATCCAAAAGTGAATGGGCTACTGCAAAGGTAGTAAGCCTCCACTCTTTCCAGAGGTCTTCTCAAATATTATAGAGAATATCCTTATGGAAGTAGGCCCAGGTTGAACTAGATGACCTGGGAGATCCCTTACAATTCTGAGATTTTATGATTCCATCATTCTTCCTCCTTCCTTCTCCTTCCCCAATCTCAACCCAAGTTAATTTTTGCCTACATGAAAAAAGTTTGAAAGCTATTTCCATAAACTAGAAAAGGTGTCTGGGAGGATCCATCGGACAGAGTCTGAAACAATTTCTTGATTAAGATGACAAAAGTAACTCCTCTTCTTGAAGCTTTTCTGAGGTAAGTGACATGATATATTTTCCCTGTATTTTGATTATAACAATTTTTCCTATGAATTTCCTTTTTGTTGAAAGGAAATAACAAATTGAATGCATTCTTCTCTGAGCCCTGAGCCAGGGCTAGAAGTAAGGTATAGATTGCTGCTTGGGGTCTCAAGCTCTGATAGATCTTGAGGCTTTTCTTGGTGCCCAATTAAATATCTTAGAGAAAGGTGCCATCTAATTTCATTTAATTAGGGTGAATGTTTGACATAGGAAAGCAACTAGGAGGCACAGTGGATAGAGCTCAGAGCCTGGAGTCAGGCAGATCTAAGTTAAATATGACCTTGGAAATTTATCTGTTGTTTCACCTTGGGCAAGTCCCTTAACCTCTCTTTTCCTCAGTTTCCTCATCTGCAAGGTGGGGATGTTAATAATAGTACATATATCACAGGGTTTTTTGAGAGAGAATTCACAGTCTGGGAGGTAGGATGGGCATGAAAGACACGAGAGAGTAGAGAAAAGTCAATAGGGATGGATAACCCAGGTAATCCAATGGTATATGGACAAACATAGAGCAAATCTCCAAGCTGAGTGGAACTGTTTGCAGAATCCAAGGGGCTTATGCATGATACAGGAAGATTCTCCTTTAGGGGTCCGGACTTTCTCAAAGCAAATGATGTGGAAAAGGGCTCAAAATGGAGCAACATATCACTATTGGTCATAAAACTCCCTATACTCTGTAATATCTCAAATGAGATAATATTTGTAAATCACTTAGTACAGAAATGTTAGCTATTATTATTTATTAGTGGAAGTTGCATGGAGGCAGAGGAAGACTGGAAATAGAGCTCTTTCATTCTCTGCACACACACACAGAGCTACCAACACATTTGGTTTTTGTATTCTGTGGCTCTAGCCCTCCTTTTCATGCTCCCAGAGACTGGATTCGATCTAGGTGATCTTGGATAATAACTCGGTAACAATTCAGCCCCCATCTAGAGTTCACTCCCTGGGAATGCCTGAATTTGGTCCAAGTCTCCCTAAGAGATCTGCTCTCTGCTGCCCTGCTCCAATTGCAAGCAGGAAACCTTACAAAAATCATTAAACAAACACAAGGTTCAATAAAGAACAAGGTAAAGAAAAGCAGTCCCTTCACAGGATAATGGAAACAATGCTGTCTACAGTCTGAGGATTGGGGCTCCCTTTTAGTCTCTGAAGCTTAACAGCTACATGACCTTGGATAAGTCATTTAAATTCCCCATGCATCACTTTCTCTAATATATTGGACTATATGGCTTTTGAGATCCCTTCCAGCTCTAGATCTTTGATCCTTCCAATATTTTCCATCAAGGCTCCCTCCCCTGAGGTTTTAAAACCTATTCCACATAATGCATAGTCCCAGTTGAGTGGATATACTCAAGTGCCAGACTGGTTGGTGCAGAGGGTAGAATACTGTGCCTGAAGTCAGGAAGACTCACCTTCTGGAGTTCAAATCTGGCCTCAGACATTCACTAACTGTGTGACCCTGGGTAAGTCACTTAACCCTGTTGGCTTCAGTGTTCGCATCTCTAAAATGAGCTGGAGAAGGAAATGGCAAACTACTCTAGTGTCTTTGCGAGGAAAACCCCAAATGGGGGGAAGCTGGATTGCTCAGTGGATTGAGATCCAGGCCTAGAGACGGGAGGTCCTAGGTTCAAATTTGGCCTCAGACATTTCCTAACTGTTTGACCCTGGGCAAGTCACTTGACCCCCATTGCCTAGCCCTCACCACTCTTCTGCCTTGGAGCCAATACACAGTATTGACTCCAAGACGGAGGGTAAGGGTTTAAAAAAAAAGAAGAAGAAGAAGAAAAAAAAGAAAACCCCACATGGGGCCATGAAGAGTTGACTTGACTGAACAACACTCAAGGGCTGGTGAAGGACAGTGTTTCCTGAATCTTTTGCCTCCTGCTCCCTGGGAAACCTGCTAGCTTACCTTCAGCTACTGCTTCACCATTGGTTGAACTGATCCAGTCCCCATCCGTCTCATTTCACCTTCTCCAATCTTCCTCTATAACCATCCAACTTATAATAATAATAATATAATAATAATAAACAGCGAACATTTCTATAACAACAACATGTGCCAGGCATTGTGTTGAATGACTTACAGATATTATCTTATCTGAGATGTATTTGCTCATTTGATCATCACAACTCCCTATGAGATAAGCACTATTATTAGCATCTCTACTTTGCAGACTGAGGAAACTGTGGAAAACAGAGGTTAAAGGACTTGCCCAGGATCTAACAATAGATAAGTATCCAAAGTCATATTTGAATTCAGGTCTGCCTGTCTCCTGGCCTTGAATTCTATCCACCGTGCCTCTTAGCTGCCTTACTATACTAAATATGTCCAATGAAATTTAATGGAGTGGAATAGAAATAAGCAAGGTCTATGTTTCCAAAGTTGTTTCCTTTGCTTCTTTTTAAGAAAGATATTTTGTTCGCCTTGACAAATGTGAGGACAAATCAGTTGCCATTTACTAATCCAAACATTCCAAATATTTACTACTGTCAAATTTCAAGTAAACTCCAAACTTCTTTTTTATATGATGAAATATTTTTATTCATTGATAATTATTAAATTTACTTTAAAAAGAAATTACAGAATTACTGAAATTGTGCCCTTTAATAATTTGGAAAATGTAATTTAATATCTAATAAGTAACTATCTTTGCAGTCCATACCTTCTTTCTTTGTAAAGTATATTTCATATATGAGTGGATTTCTTAGCTTTCACTGGCATCATAGGATGTACACATACATATACACATAGATAATTGTATCCTCTACTTTTGAAAGTAGGTATTTAAAAAAGAGGATTCTTGGGTCTTAAAAGATCTTAAAAATAAAAATGAGAAAAAATATTAGTGGAGACCATTGATATTTAAATCAAAGTATGTTTGTCATTTCTTTGACATGCTCAATTAAAAGTGATAAGAAATGGGTAGCTTTATCAGAACTATAATTCACTTCATTCTAAAACAATAAAGAAAAGATTATTAAAACAGGAACCCATTATCATATTTATTCACTAAAATTTAACAGTAAAAGGATAAGGATTGTTGGGCACATTTTCAGCACCTGGTAGTTTGCCTATCTATAGTAGAAAAGCAATCATTTGCTGCCCTCTAGCAATAGAGTTCTGTATTGATCCTGCAATGCATTTTGTCATTCTTAGGTATAAATATGAAATAGAAAATTGATCTAATGATTCAAGTAGTTCAATTTCTGTAAAATAAAAATAATTAAAACTAAAAGAGGTTGCTAAAAAAAATCTAGATAAATCATAGTTTTTTGTCTAAATTTGCATAATCATTTCAATTTCCCACCATGTTCTTTTTAGTGTAAATCTCTTAAAAGAGGGCAATGAAAAAAATCACATTCTATGGAAGAAAAAGTTTTCATAAACTGAATAAGCATCCACCCTATTAAATTTCATTTTAGTAGATTCAGTTCATCATGAAAAACCGTAAGGATGTGAATGAAGTCTGTAGTACCACATACTGACAATTCCTCCTGGCTTTTACATACTATGCAAATTTTTGATAATCAGGCTTTCTATGTCTTCATCCAAGCCACTTATAAAATTGTTAAACAGCCTAGAGCCAAAAATAAATCTCTCAGGAAGAGTATGATACAGTGGAAATTGAACTAGTCCTTGAGTCAAAGGATCTCCCTTCAATTTCTACCTCTGACATTTAATTCCTGAATGAACTTGGACGAGTCCCATCCTCTCCCCTCAATTTTCTCAGACATAAATAAGGAAGATACACTAAATAACTGCTAATGTCCCTTCCATATCTAAATCTATGATCCTTTTTGGGTCTGGTCATTGCAATCCAATTATACTTTCATTTCTCCATCTTTTCCACAAGGATAAAAGGAGTGCTATTGTCTATTGCTTTGCTGAAAGCAAAGTATCTCTTAGGTATTCATCTGATCTATCAGGCTAGTAATGCTAACAAAAAGGAATGAAGTTAGCTTGGCAGAGTTTATTTAATTATTTAATCTTTCTTAATGGGTTAAAAATATTCTTATAAATAAATAAACATATTCTTCTAAAAATTCTTAATGGGTTAAAAATAGATTTTTGTGATCATTGCTTCACTAACTAAATGTTCTCAAATAACCCCAAAAGAATAAAGAATTAGGGAAAAGTAGCCAGATTAAAAAGATATCTAGAAGAACTCTTTTAAGTGATAACAAAGAAACTGGAAACCAAGGAGTTATACATCAATTAGGGAATGGCTAAACAAATTAAGATAATATGAACATCATTGAATATGATTAATATTTTTAAGCTACTTTGGAAATATGTTTTGCTTGACCATGCATATGTGTCACAATTATTTTTTTTTCTTTTTTCTCAAAGGGGGAGGGAAGCTAAAGAAATTTGATTTTTGTTAATTGAAAAAATAAGAGTTAATTTTAAAATATAAATCTTTACAGTGACCCTTTAAAATACATTCTAGCATTTTTTAATGAAAAATGATGAGCTCTGTTTTGGACTTGTTGAGTTTGAGATGCCTACTGAATATCCAATTCAAAATGTCCAGTGAGCAGTTAGGAACCTAGGAATTGAGTTCAGGAGAGAATCTAGGACTGGTATGTAGATCTGGGGACCACCTTCATGGATATAATTGAATCCACTGGAATTGATAAGATAACCAAAAGATGAAAGTATAGGGAGAAAAATAGATTTCCCAAGATAAAGCCCTGAGGGATACCCAAAGTCAGTGAGCAAGATGAGAATAAAGATCTAGCAAGAGAGACTGAGAAGTAACAGACTGGCAAGGGAACCAAGAAAATGTCTAGAAACACAGTATTTCATAGTGTCATGAAAACATAGACAATATGTTCAGGAGGAGGAGGTAAACAACAGTGTGAAACTTTGTAGAGAGATCAGGAATGAAGACTACCAAAAAAAAAGCCTTTAGTTTTAGCAATTTAGAGCTCAATAGTAACTTTGGAGAGAGCAGATTCAGCAGAATGATGAAGAACCAGTCAGTCAATACTCATTTATTAAATGTTTACGATGCTATGCAGGCTTTATAAAAGAAAAAAAAGAGGAAGATGAATAGAAATAGGTTGTTTAAAGAGTTATTTGAGAAAAGTAGGAGAATCATAGGCTTATAACTATTGAGGAAAGTAAAATCTAGTGAGAGTGGGGTTTTTTCATTTTTTTAAAGATGAGAGACATGCATGCTTATAGGCAGCAAGGGAAGAATTAGTAGATAGAAACTGAACATTAGAAAGAGAAAGGAGAAAGGAGATAATAGTGGGAATAATCTGATGGAGAAAATGAGGGGGTGTAATACATGTGGAGTTGCTAAGCTTGGTAAAGAAAAGGGCTGCTTTATCAGGGAATGGAGTAGACTAGGAGACAGAGATTAAAGTAAGGAAACTGTGAGATGAGGAAAGCGAAGAGGAGAGAATAGGGGACTTGCAGTGAATTTTTTTTTTTTAAGATCAGGACCTCAACTGAGAGGGCAGGAAGAAGACGTGTTGAGGAAAGTTTAAGAAGAAGGGACAAGGTTAAAATTAATGTAAACTTCTCTTGAATGATAGTAGGATTCTATTTTTAAATACACTCCCATAAATATCAGCTGAAAAAAAAGTTAAATCATTACATTCTCAGACTGGTATACCAGAATACTAGATAAGAAATAGAAGATTCTCATTTCCAATCCTACCTTTGCAACTAACTAACCTGTCTGACTCTGGATAAGTCATTTCACTCCTTGAACCTCAGTTACTTCATCTGTAAACGGATGGAATCAGACTAGATAAACTAAAGGACTTTCCTAGTTCTTAATCTATATAATCCTATCAATATTCGGTTTTAGGGTCACCAAAACAATAGTTTTTGCTACTTCTATGCAAGCCAGAAACAGATTTTTTTTTCTTAGATGTTGTAAAAAGAAAAGTAAAATATTGGAATTATTCTAAAATTCAACAAAGCCAAATCATTCATTTGTTAACTATTTTTTTAAAGTATCACAACTGGTTACTGATACCACAAACATTGAAATCTAATGGAAAATAAAAGAAACCTCTATTTAGAACACAGAAATCCAAATGCAACCTATCAACCTTCTAAAAAGTGCTTTTCTGGCAGTCCAAAGTCAAATCTAGGCTCACTTCCTGAGACTTAGGCTAAACCAGTGTCAAAAGAGCTCTTGTTCTCTAGGGGGTTTGCCCCATGATGGTTGGTGCTTAAAAGATTAAAACCTGGAAGATGGATCAATCCAGCTTTCTCAATAGATGCCTCATATTAATAGAATTTATCACTTCAGTCAGATCCTCTAAAGATTAGATGACTCTTCACTAAATACTGAGATAAGAAATAGGAGTTCTTCTTACAAAGCTCCTTTAAGTCTATAATATGTGAGAGGAGAGTTAAAAGGCAAGAGAAAACAGTTCTCACCCCAGAGCAAATGAAACACCAGACTTACTGTCTGAATTTGAATCTTGCCTGAGATATTTAGTAACTAGCTATATGACCCTGGGCAAGTCCCTTAACTTCAGTTTATTTCATTTCCTCTTCTATAAAATGGATGGAATAATACTCCCCAGGGTTGTTGTAAGGATCAAATGCTTTCATATATAGAGTTTTGCAAAATAAAGTTCTCTATAAATGTTAGTGATTACAATTTTATTATATTTATGTAATATATTACATATATTTATTATATATTATTTATCTCTCTCTGAGCACAGTAGCAAAGTCATAGAGGAAAATAGAAAGGCCAAATAAGACAAGGTGCTTGCCATAAAAGGATACATTTTGTCTAACAGATGACTTTAGAATTAGAAAAAAATTACAGTTCAAAACATCAATATTCATTTTTCTAAGTCCTTACCTTCTGTCTTAGAGAGGTAAGGACTAGGCATTAGGGTTAAGTGGCTTTCCCAGTGTCACAAAGCTAGGAAGTGTCTGAGTCCAGATTTGAATGCAGGTCCTCTGGACTCCAGTGTGGACTCTATATCCATTGCACCACTTAGGTGCCCCAGTCAAAAGACATTTAGCAATAAGCTTTATTGCTTATGATGAGTGCCTAAGACAAATGAAAGAGAAATGCTGTAGTCTCTGAGATCTGAAGACAGTTGATAAACATTTAAGTACCTATTACTTGCGCCAAACCCTGGGCTAAGCACTGAGATTACACAATAAAAGGGTTTTTTTTTTTAAATAATCCTTGCTCTCAAGAAGCTCTTAGTCTAATGGGAGAGACAAAACAGAAATAGCTCTGTACAAAGTTGTAGACAGATCAAGTAGAAAAAATCTTGGAGGGACAGCTCTAAAAGGAAGGAAGACTACAGAAGGTTAAATATCGCTGAGGTGTGAAGGAAAAGAGAAAACAAGAAAAAATAGGTTGGACAGAGAAAGTTCCAGGCATGGGGGACAGCCAGGCAATGTGCCCAGAGTCAGGAGATGGAGTGTCTGTCATGTGGAAGATGGTGTGTTGAGTGCAAGAAACAACAAGGAAAACTCATGGGCTGGAGTAATCAGGAAAGGCTTTAAAACACAAAAGGTAATATCAGGGTTCTGATTTAAAAAACAGATAAGAATTCAACAAATGAAAAGGAAAGGAGAAGACAAAGCAGACAACCAGAACAGTGGGAATCAAGACCCCAGGGTAGGCATATCGTATTAGAGTATTTGGAAGCAATGATATGAAATCAGGCTAGATTTCAAGCTGACACCAGATTGTGGAAGATATCAAATGTCAGACTAAGGAGTCCTCCACCCCAAGATATGCTCTTTATGAATAGAGATTGTGCATTAGCACAGTATCTGGCACATAGTTGATGTTTAATAAATGCTTGTTGATTAATTGATTACATTGGCAAGAAAATAGCAGGTATTGGAGTCACTGTGGGAGGATTGGCACAGAAACCACACACTGCCAGTGAAGCCATGAATTAGTCCAACCACTATAGAAAGCAATTTGAAATTATATGTATAAATTTACTAAATTGTGATCCAGCAATATCATTGTTAGAAATATATTCCCCTGAGGTCAAAGACAAAGGGGAAAAACCCATATGTAAAAAAATATTTATAATGGTCTTTTTTGTTGTTGCAAAGAACTAGAAAGTAGGAAAGGTCCATTAATTCAGACCTGAATAACTTGGTTTGTTGTATGTACATGTAATGGAATGTTATTGTGCTCAAAGAAATGATGAACATGACAAATTCAGAGAAGTCTGGAAAGGCTTGTATCAACTGATACAGATGAAAGTGAAAAGAACTAAGAGAACAATTTATACAAGAATGAAAATGATGTAAAGGAAACAATTTTGTAAGACTTTGATATTATTATACATATAACTTGCCATCTCAGGAAAAGGGGAGGGGAGGAAGAGAGGGAAATCATTTGGAACTCAATTTTTTAATGAATATTAAAGATGGTTTCACATGTAACTGGGTGAAAATAAATATTATTTTTAAAAATAAAGGCTTTGCAACTTTGGTCATTGCAATTATATTGCAATAACTTCAAACAATAGAGGATAAAGTATGCCATGGCTCAGAGGTAATTTTAGACTTGAGTTGTCAAATGAGAAATACATTTTCAAGACATAATCAATATGTTAATCTATTTTTGCATGGTATGTTTATAACACAAAGGAAATCTTTTATTGACAGGGCAACAGGAAAGTCAGTAGGTATTGATACAAATAGAAAAAATATATAGATAAGACCCTAAGGAAGTATATAGGGAAACATAAATAAGCAGGACAGTTTTTCTAATATGAAGCTATGATTAAATTTAACATACCTTTTAAAAATAAATTACATATAACAAAAGCTCATTATTTTTATACAATCCTTTTTTTCTGTTCTTGGTATGTTGAAGTATTACTATTTGATTTTTTTAAAGTTCATAATAAAAAAGAAAAAATTAAATACTATCTTTTTTTTTCAGATTCAGTTAAACACAAAAACAGGAAGCTTCCAGAGAGATGTGAGTGAATACCACACTAGCTCCCATGAGACCAACCCTGAGTGTGTTAAATTACATAAACAATTTCTATAAGTGAAATTTATTATCTCATCCTGACTACTTTAATATTTACCAGTTTCAGGTCAATATGTTAAATAAAAGAGAACCATTTGGGACTCTGATTTAATCTGATTTTTTGGCAGTGTTGTTCTACTGGTAAAAAGATAAAATACACTTTCTGTGACTATTGCTGTAGGGTAGCACTGAAGTATTTATTATAATTCACTCAGAATAGCTTAAAAGAGCTAAACAACATTTCAGTAGAGGATGCAGAAGAACTAATAAAAATCTAAAGAGAAAATGCTTTCATCTATTTACTCAGCAGGCTAGTGGCACCCATAAAAGCTAGAGAGAGTGCTTCATCCTCTTGATATTTTTTTTACTGTCAGAAAGTTGAAAATTTATTATCACTTTCCTACTTCCTTCTTAATTTAATTGACCTATTAATGGTTTATGATCAACACATGAGTACTTTTCTAAAGTTTACAAGCAATTTCATTAACTTAGTCATCATCCTCAGATTACTTAGGTTGAAAATTATGTCAACTCTAACTTTTGATCAAATTAATCCAGTACCAACCAGCCAGGTTAAAAAGTATTCACTAAGCATTTACCCTCTGCCTGGCATGATGTCAGGAACTGGGAATACAAATACAGTAGGGCTAGTAACCCTAGGGCTGGGTGGGGCAAACATTCTAAGACCTACTTAATGGGAAATATAAGGGACCATCTGCTAACTTGCATGTCTACAAGCTCCCTATTCCCACTCCTACTTCTCTGCTTAACTCTCTGCTCTCTCCCACCTCCCACAAAAAAAATATTTTTCTAAAAAAAGAAAGCAAAAGTAACAAAAAGTGAAAGCTGAAGAAACCATCCACTTTATTAGTGGACCTCCAAAGCTTCAAGTGGTACCACAGGAAATAGTACTTCAGAGTTGATCTCTGAAATAACTGGGGGGGAGGGGGAGGGGAAGAAAGGGGATATATATATATATATATATATATATATATATATATTCCCTGTGTGAAGAGTGAATCAAACTCTCTTTGTCTAAAGATCAGCAACTTTTAAGTTAATCAATCAAAACCTTAAGTATCCCTACTTAGTATCTTTTTAGTCACTAAGTATGAGAATTCACAAGTCACTTGCTAGAGTGGGTAACAACTCCAGAGACCACTGCCCCACCCATGGGCAATGCTAGGCAAATTGAAAGACTGTAATTGGTTGCCATAAAGTGAGGAAGTGACAGGAAGTAATGTGGGAAAAGGACTATAAAAAGTTCTGAACTTCCTGTCTAAGGTACTTCTCCTTTGAACTTCTCCTTTGGAGTTTGTCTTTGGAGACTGTGTTGGTGAGTTGGACTGAAGGAGGAGACTCTTTCCCTGGATCCTAAGTTGGCTTGCTGGGTGAGTAGCTGACCTTCCTTTCCTGGATTTTGGAGAGAATGATTCCGGAGATTCCTGCCTTGGCTTTGGAGGAGGCTGCACTGGTGGAACCCTGGCTGAAGACATCACCAGGACTTCTGGCTGAGGATTATTGGGAAAATCTACATGGAGACAGAGTCTTGGGGAAGCCCTGCTGGGGCTGAGCCTGGCTTCTCAGGAGAAGGGCTGGTAGGCTTATTAGAATCCATCTCTCTATCTACATTTTTCCACTTTCACTCTTTCTACCTCTTTGTAAATAAAGCTGCTAAAAGTCATTTTGACTTAAATTGTAATATTTTTAAATCAGTGACCACAAGATTATTTTAGAACTTTCATATTAGCATAAAAACCTAAATTTTAAATTCTTATACCTGCTCTCAAGGAGTTAACATTCTAATGAGGTAGGACAATATATAAAAGAAAGGTGAGAAAGGGAAGAAGGAAGCAAAAAGACAATATAGAGAAAGTCTGGAGGATTCAGGAGTGAAGCCTGGAGAGGAATGAAGACATGGTAGGTCTAGATATCCTCCTTAAAGTGAAGGTTCTGGGAGCAATCCAGAGAGGCTACAGAGGAATTTTCCATAAAGATACTAAAATGTTATTTTAAACAATCAGCAAATATTTAAAGACCTGCATTTGCCCAGAATGATGGGCAAACCTCTGAAAAGAAACAGACAAGAACAGCAAAAGATAGACAAGGGTAGAGGAATTATGAACTGCATCATGGGAAGAAATATCTACTTTGATGAGATCACAGATCTATTTCAATATTCAAAGAGGTACAAAGCATAGTCCTGGGACCCATGAGACCCCATGAGGGAAACCCAAGAAATAGCAGATACAATTCCTGACTAGATTGGTAAAAGAACACATATACATAGTCAAGTTAACTATAAATATAAAGCAATAAATATATCTCAAAATCTAGGCATTGGAAGGGACTCAAAGGAAGAATGATGTTATAGTGGAAAGATTTCAGTATTTAGAATAAGAAGAAATCTTGAACCTTAATTGAACTTCATCTCCAATATTAATTAAATTTTTGACTATGGGCAATATGAAAATTGTCAAGAAAAAAAATTTACTAATAATTGCTCAGTCATTTTTTCAGGTATGTTGTAATTTATGTGACCCATTTAGGACTTTCTTGGTGAAGATGCTGGAGTGGTTTACCATTCCCTTATTTCATTTTACATATGAAGAAACTGAGGCAAACATGGTTAAGTGACTTGCCAGGGTCACATCAGAAAGAAGTGTCTGAGGACAGATCTAAACTTAGTTAGATGAGTCTTCCTGACTCTAGGCCCAGCCCTCTATCCTCCATGCCATGTAGAATAAGCTTTTATATAGGACCTTTATAGGTGGCATAGTAGATAGAGTGCCGAACTTTGAGTCAGGAAGATGAGTTCAAATCTGGATCACAGATATAATGCTAGAAGAAAACTTAGAAGCTATCTAGTCCAACTCCTTTATTCATTAGATGGAGCAGTGGAAGTCCAGAAAAGTTAAGCAAATTTGTCCAAAAGCACACAAGTAATAAGTAGCAAAGGCATAGTTTGAAATAAGATCCTCCAAATCCATAGCCAATACTCCTTCCACTACACTTTACACCTGGAATTCATTTTTTTTAAATATGTCAATACTTGCTTATGAGTCTTTTGTGATTTAAGTATTTATTTTGAGGTAGAGGAAATAAATAGCTGTCCTGTATATAATATATATGCTCCAGTGTTAAGCACCATGTCTGGCATATAGCAGGTGTTTAATAAATACTTGTTAACTTGACTTTGTACAGCAAGTACTTTTCTAGAAGGGATGCTATTAATCTATTTTGGGGAAAACTCTAAACCTGAGATATACTTGATTTATTTAAAAGTTTTTTCCTAGAACTGTAGGGTTGGGGAACTGAGTCAGAAAGTAGGAGAAAAGATTAACTTCATCTCTTTGGTGTCAGGCACCCCCAGTATTAGACCTAGTTAACGCGAATACAAAAAAAAAAAAACCACTTTTGTGGAAGGGGTCACCACCTGACTCAGTCCAAAAGTGAACTTTTAGTCATTTCTCAAACTTGAAATTCCATCCCATATCCATAGATTCATAAAAATAGCCTCCCAACAAGCTCAAGATGCCATTCTTTCCCCTATCCATCTTTCAACATTCTTACATTCTTTTATCTAACTATGCCAATAACTACGCAGCCATCAAGTTATTGTGATTTTCTCCAGCATCACTCATGTGTAGATAGAATCCACTCCCCTTCCCCCAGCTCATCCCCAGCTCCCTGCATGGCTGGAAGTCACATGAACACTCCAAAGAGAGGTTACAGGTGAAAAGCCCTAAGAACATGACCTGGAACTGAAAGTTACAATCCAAGTTCAAGAGAAAGGATAAAGGTGGGGCAAGACACTCTCGATCCCTGTTTCCTGGAACACAGCTGAGAGCTTGGTTGAGAGCTTTCCTACATCATGCCATCTGGCCTCCATGCTGCCAGCACATCAGGACATCAGGCCATCAGACATGTGACTCTGACTGCCATAGTGAGTCCTTCTGGTACTGGACTGGGTTGAAGATCCCCCACTTAATTCCCAAGCCATTACCAAATATCTTGGTTTTTGTCCTGCCACTGGACTTTTATGGTTCTGGAAAAGATGACTTTAGGTGACTCTGACTCATTTAAATCCAACTCATACACAAGTCACTCTGGGATATCATTAATCTTCTTCAAAAATGAAGGACAAGTAACAACAACTAGAGAATTTCAAACCTATTAATTAGTTTCCCTGACTCAAGTCTCTCTAGTCTTCAAGTCATATTCCAAACGGTGGCTAAACTATTTCATAAAGCACAGGTCTGCTTCATACTGCTGCTCAGAAAAAGTCCATTGGCTCCCTATTGCCTGTAAGATCAAATATAAACTCTTCTATTTGACATTATAAAGCCCTTCACAATCTGCTTTCATTCTAACTTCCCAAGTTTATTACACATTAATCTTCTTCCAGTGCTCTCTATTAAAGTCAAACTGGCCCACTTGTTGCCCCTCATACCCAATATTCCATCTCATCTCTCCTTGGCATAAATTGTACCACATGCTTGGATTACATTTCCTCCTCATCTCCAACTCTTAGAATCCTGGCATACTTTAAAACTCAAAATAAATGCTGCTTCTTATAAAAGACCCTGTGTCTCTGCCCCAACCAAAAAAAAAAAAAAAAAGAATGAATCATCTGTATTTACTTCATAGACAATTTGAATTTACTTATATCGACATATGCAAAAGGTATTTCCTTTGGTGGAATATAGGCCTCTTAAAGGCAGGAATTTTTGATTTTTTGTCTTTGTATCCCTAGTACATTCTTAGCACATACTAGATGCATATTTCCATTGCTCTGTAATAAATTACCATATTTTACAGAATTATAGTTTTAAATAGTGAAAATTTTAAGTACATTTGACTACTTCAGAGAATTCATTATTGAATCAATGAGGACCTAGCTGTAAGTGCTTGTTGATTGATTAATTGATTGATTGATTGATTGATAAATTCACAAATAACATACAGTCCAGTATTCATAACTTCAAAATTTTGAATCAAACATGAAAAACAGCCAAATCAGTGTTACATTAAGAGAATGCTATTCATAATCCAGGAATCAAAGAATTCTGTGACCTTTTCTGATCTAAATGGAGATTTTAACTCCTGATTACATATTTGTTTCCATTAACTACTTAGAAAGCTCATTTTCACAGCTTAAATATAACTGCCCTAGTGAATTTTGCCTGTTTTCTTTATATGTGCCTCAGAAATAGGTTGTCAAAAAAAGTAAACTGATGAAAAAGCATTTTACTCATTAGTATAGCAAAATAATCTGTTTATCTAATATAGGACCATTATTTCAAAGCTGATGTAGAATTCATAAGCCTTATAGCCTCTCCCCATTGAGGTTATTGTAGTTTGACGAAATTACTATTCCCCCCTATCCAGGTTCAAAATGTTACTGACCCTTCTTCCTTTCCCACTCTGAAGCCACTGAAGGCTTAGATTTGGATTAGGGTGATTCTAGGGAAGCATAACAGCCTGAATAAAAACAAGATAATGAAATTAATATATCTCCTACTTAAGGACCTGTGAATTTAAACACCAGCTAGGTGGCACAGTGGATAGAGAGCTGAACCTGAGGAAGAGCTAAATTCAGTTCTAGCCTCCAAGAAGTACTAGTTACATTACCCTGGGCAAGTCACTTTACCTCTATCTCAGTTTCCTTATATATAAAATAGGAATAAGAATAGAACCTACCTTCCACTATTGATGTGAAAATAAAATGAAACAATATAATAAATATAATAAAATGACACAAAAGGCTTTGTAATTCATAACGTATATAAATGCTAGCCCTTGTTATGATCTAGTCCATTTGAAATACTACTAGTGAAAGAAAACTTGCTACTTCAAAAGGTAGCTTATTTTATTTATTGATAGCTCTACTTGTTAGAAAATCCTTCATATTGATAATGGACACAAAGACTTGTACAAAAATATTCATAGCTGCGCTCTTTGTGGTGGCCCAAAACTGGAAAACGAGGGGATGCCCATCAATTGGGGAATGGCTGAACAAACTGTGGTATATGTTGGTGATGGAATACTATTGTGCTAAAAGGAATAATAAAGTGGAGAAGTTCCATGGAGACTGGAACAACCTCCAGGAAGTGATGCAGAGCGAGAGGAGCAGAACCAGGAGAACATTGTACACAGAGACTAATACACTGTGGTATAATGAACATTACGTAATGGACTTCTCCATTAGTGGCGGTGTAATGTCCCTGAACAACTTGCAGGGATCCAGGAGAAAAAAAACACCATTCATAAGCAAAGGATAAACTATGGGAGTGGAAACACCGAGAAAAAGCAACTGCCTGAATACAGAGGTTGAGGGGACATGACAGAGGAGGGTCTCTAAACGAACACTCTAATGCAAATATTATCAACAAAGCAATGGGTTCAAATCAAGAAAACATCTAATGCCCAGTGGACTTACGCGTCGGCTATGGGGGGTGGGGGGAGGAAAAGAAAATGATCTATGTCTTTAACGAATAATGCTTGGAAATGATCAAATAAAACATATTAAAAAAAAAAAGAAAATCCTTCATATTGAAACAAAAACTGCATTTTTGTGAAAAATTACATTGGGAGTAAAAAACACTGAGGAAAGGCAACAGCTTGACTACAGGGATGGCGGGGATATGATTGAGGAAAGACTCTGAATGAACACCCTAATGCAAAAACCAATAACATGGAAATGAGCTCAGAACGAGGACACATGTGATACCCAGAGGAATAAAGCATAGCCAATGGGAGGGGTTGGGGGGAGGGGAGGAGGAAAAGAAAATGATCTTTGTTTCTAAAGAATAATGTTTGAAAATGACCAAATAAAATAATTTTCAAAGTCTTTTTAAAAATTACATTGGTCCTTGTCACCCTCTCTGGAACCCCAAAGAATAACTTAATTCATCAAATCATAGGATAATATATAGAATTATAGGTAACTGAAAGTGTTTTAGAGGTCATCTAGTCAAAGATCACAAATTTAGAGCTGAAAGAAACCTCAAATGCCATCTAGCTTAACCTCATCGTTTTATATATGAAGAAACTGAGGCCTAGAAAGCTTAAGTGACTTGCTTAACATCACACAGGCTTACTAGTGGCAGGACATTCAAACTGAGATAGGGGAGGTAGAGTCAAGATGGTGGCTTAGAAGCAGCAAAAGTCCATACCTCTGGATACCTTTCCACACCAATCAAAAATACAGTGCTTTGAGGGGCCCAAAAACCAAATCTAACAACAGGAAAGAACTAGGGAACTCTCCTGCTGAACTCAACTTAAAAGGTATACCCCAAAAAAAGTATGAATTCTTGAATGCTTGGGTTTAAGGGGAAGGAAGAGGAAGGTCCCAGGAGCCCACCCTCACCTACAATGCTGATCCTCCAGAAGGTGGCTGGAATCTCTGGGCAGGCAAGGGCACTAGTCTGGAGGGAGTACCTTGCAGGCACAGCTGTGCCAAGCTCAGGGCTTTGAACACAGGCAGAGGGGAGGCAGCTGGAGGAGAAGCACAGAGAAGGTAGCCTAGTTTCAGCCAAGACACTCCATCTTGCCCCACACACACTTCTCGAGGTTTTGGTCACAGGGTACATCCAACTCTGTAGATCAACTGCCCTGTCTTAATCTTACCAATAGGGGAGATAAGGAGTCTACAGAGGGCAGGGAAGCTCAAGCTCCAACAACCCTCCCCCATAGACTGCTCTGAGAACTTTGCTAACTAAGCTCGAAGGGCAAAGGCTACAACCACTACAGGCTACAACATTGATAAATGGGTGGGAAGGCCAGCTCCTTTTCAGCTGCTGCTGCCAGCTGGGGAAGATCTGAAATTAGGGCTCATCAATACCATCATCCTAAACTGATCAATCAGCAGAGCGGAGAAGAAGCCCCTCGGGACAGAATAACCCAAACCCACAGATCCAGCAGAAAATCAGAGGAGCAAGATTACAGGCAATTAAGTGGGGGGGGGGGGGGGAGAAGAAGGGAAAAAATATGAGCAAACAACAGAAAAAGAAAAAAGAAATTACAATCCACAGCTTCTATCCAGGTAATGAATAAAGAGCAAATAGAACAGAGGAGGACCAAGGAACACTAAGAAAGAACACAGAAACTCCAGCAAATTGAACATGGGCTTTGGAAGAACTCAAAATACAATTTAAAAAAACAATTAGGAGAGGCTGAAGACAACTGAGAAAAGAACTTAAAAAGCAAAATAAGTCATCTGGAAAAACAGAGGCACGTGAACTAAAACAAGAAAATAGTGTCTTGAAAGCCAAAATTAACCAGGTTGAAAATGAGGCACAGAATATGAAAGATGAGGCAAAGAAGAAGAAAGATGACCTACAAAGAAAATCAGACAAAAAGGAGAAGGATGACCAAAAAGCCAGGGATGAAATTCAGTCTTTAAAAACTAGAATCCAACAACTAGAAGCAGATGACTTCACAAGGCAGCAAGAATCTATAAAATAAAATCAAAAGAATGAAAAATTTGAGGAAAATATGAAACACATCATTCACAAAACATCAGACCTGGAAAACAGATTGAAGAGAGACAACTTAAGAATTATTGACTACCAGAAGATAATGACAAAAGAAAAATCCTGGACATTATTCTACAGGAAATTATCCAAGAAAACTGCCCCAACATTCTAGAACAAGAGGAAAATGTGGAGATTGAAAGAATCCATAGATCACCTCCTTAATCCCCAAGTGACAACACCCAGGAATGTTATAGCCAACTTCAAGAACTGCAAGACCAAGGGAAAAATATTACAAACTGCTAAAAAGAAATCATTAAGATACCATGGAACCAAAATTAGGATAACATAGGATCTGGCTGCATCTACCCTGAAGGACCAGAAGGCATGGAATATGATATCCTGCAAAGCAAGGTAACTGTGTCTACAACCAAGAATCAACAACCCAGAAAACCTGACTATATTCTTACAGGGGAAAGTATGGTCATTTAATAAACTAGAAGACTTCCAAGCATTCATAAAGAAAAGACTAGACTTAAACAGAAATTTTGATGCCCAAATACAGAACTCAAGAGAATCACCAAAAGGTAATTAAGAAACGGGGGTGGGGTGGATTTTTAAGGAACCCAATAAGTTAAAATATTGTATTCCTATAAGAAAAGATGATATTGGTAACTCTTAAAATTGTTATCACCTGAGTAGCTAGAAGAATTACACTTAGAGGGAACAGTGACAAACTATATAGGATGAAATGTCAAGATATAGATAGATAGATAGATAGATATAAGACTAGAGGTAAAAAGTAAATAATCAACAACTTTTTTTAATTAATTTAGTCAATTTAGAACATTATTCCTTGGTTACAATAATCACATTATTTCCCTCCCTCCCCTCCACACACTCTTCCTGAAGCTGAAGTGAAATTTCATTCACTTGTGTCCTTGATCAGAATCTATTTCCATGTTGTTGGTGTTTGTGGATGTTCATTTAGAGTCTACCTCCCCAGTCATATCCCCTCGACCCATGTATTCAAGTAGTTGGGTTTTTTTTCTGTGTTTCTACTCCCACAGTGTTTCCTCTGAATGTAGATGTGTCTTTCTGAATATTTCACGAAAAATCCAGTCAGAAAAGAGAGGAAGCATTTGTGGTCAGGGGTGGGGAAGGAATACGGTCCAGGGCACGGTCAGGCACTCAGAACTTTCAGGGTGTTCAAGGCCCCTGAGCACGGAGTTCAAGTCTCCGTCTAGTTGTCAGGGCCCTGAGCACGAGATTTCGTGTCTCTATCAGGTACCCTGGCACTTTTGGGAATCCCCTGGCACAGAGTTCGAGTCTCTGTCTAGTTTGGGAAAGGGGTTGTTGTTGAGGCCCCTTTTTGGGAAGATATTGCACCCCTAGGAGAGACTGTGGGGCACCCCATGATCTCTAGGTGATTTTTAGACACACTGAGGGTTTTTTTTGCCACAGAGAGGGATCGGGTGGCCAGCCACTAGCTGCCAGCCCCTGACAGACAGCCTGAGGCAGTCAGAGATAGCCGGAGAGAGCCAAAAGCATCCAGCCACTGAGGAGTAAATTGGCAGCCGGCCTCTGGTCGACAGTCGCTGGCATCAGGTTTCTTCACTGATTAAAACCAAGCTGCTTTGAGCAGTTGTTAACCCTTTCCTTGCAACTTCTTGATCTCAACAATTGAAAATCAGCCTGCTTGTCAAACAGTTTGCTTAAGGTTTTACGGTCCTTACAAGTAAGAAAGGAGATCTTAAGATAAGCTCCTAGGATCGGGGTAGTTTACGTGTCCGTGTCTCTTGTTTGTCTTCTGGCTTTTGCTGTTTGTCTCATGTGTCTTTCTGTATTTGGACGCAGGTATGTGGATGTGTGGGAGAGGGTGTCCTATACGGTTCTTTGAGTCTTTGTTGTGGCTGGATTAATGGGAAAAAAGGAGGGGGGAGTTTGGGATGCAGGGTCACAAAGGAGAATAGATTTTGCACCCCTGCTCCCTCTGCCTGCATTCCAACCAGTCAGGCTATGATGAAGTAACACTGTGCCTGCTCCCACAGCAGGCTTCAGGGCGGGAGAGAGGGTGCGATTATCCGTTCAATGATTTTTCCCTCCTTCTCCCTTTGGATGGGCCCCCAAAGGAGCGGAAGAGAAAAAATTCTGTGCAGAAAAGGGAGATTCTTACTCCACAGTTAGAAACTTTCACTTAAAATTAATCCGCAACTTGGGTGGCTTGCTAATGATTTTGATATGGTACAAATGTAATATATTACAACAAAACTCCTGATTAGAAGTTTGCTTTGTTAAACCTTGCAATGCATAATGATTTCAGTGAATTTGAGAATTGTGTAAATGTAATTGATAGCAAGTCTAATGCAGAGAGGAAAATTGATTCTGTACGTACAGAAATTGTACTGACTACTTTATAGATGTAAAAGTCATTCAGAAAAACTTGTGTTGTTGAAAAGAGCTTATTCTAGAATTTGAATTTGGGAATCCTTCAAATCACATTTATTTTAATGTATGTGCTGTCAGAAATAGCAGCAAGAAATTATATTACACACAAAGAGTTTTTTTTTTAATAGTTCATCTGTGCACGGGATTAATGAGATAAGTGCTAAAAATTGATATTTTACAAAAGGGGAAATTTTTAAATGATCAAGGTTATATGAATTGTTTTTAAATGTGCAAAATACATAGGAAGGAATTTGTGATCTAGAAATGAACATGTATGTATTCAGATGCCAAATGCTGGAAATTAGTAATGCTAAATGAATGCTAAATATGTATACATTATATTATGAAGAGTATTAAGTTTTCCACCTAAATAGGTTAAGGGTATATGACATACAATCTGTATGCCCTTAACAAGACAAATTCAACCAGCCCTGTAATCAAGAAGGCTTTTCATGAGGATTAAATACAGTCTAGCTTCAGATATATCAGAGAAGTCAGGCTGGAATGCCAGGTAATATGTAGCTAGGGAAAGGTGATTAAGTACATGTGAAAGGAAACAACTTCATATCTTATAACCTAACTATATAAGTTAATCATTGGATTTTGGGGTGTCTGGATTCATTTTATGAAGTGCTCCATTTCAATGAGAGTAATGAATAGAGATACTAGTTGATATTATGATACAACAAATTATAAATTGGAATTTAATCAAGTATGTAGCAATATTTTGAGCTAAAAGAAAACTAAAATGGAGGATCTAAATGCTTTGTACTTCAGTTTGGTTACACACTGAAAGATTGTTAAAGAACTTAGTCAAAGTTATTTGGAATTTGTGGAGTTCAAACTAAAAATTCACTGAAAGTAAATTATTATGAAAGAGGTTTGATAAATTGAAATTTTTAAATTGCAGTAAGCTAGTCACTGGTTAAAGACAGATGGGCCAGGGTTGCTAAGTAATAAAATCTAAGTCAAGGCCAGCAACCTTGGGATAAAATTTCTCAGAAGCTATTAACCCCTTCCTTGCACCCAGGAAGGAGAAAGAAGTGTTTATAACATTATGAACTGACATAGGGGCTTCAAAGAGTTAACAACCACTGTGTGATAGAACTTAAAGATGAGTATGTTTTAATTGTAGGAATGGAGGGTTTAAGGTGCTCAAGCAAGCAAATATTGCCAGCCCTGTCTGACCAAAAAAAAAAAAAAGCTTGTTTGCAGCTGTGAAATCTTACTACAAACATTCCAGGTCCAGAATGATAAAATGAGTTGAGTAATATTTAATTGATAAAGTTACCTCATACGAGTTCTGGGATTGTTGGTTGATATTTTGATTACATTTTGATCTGTATAAATATACTTGTGGCAATAGCCAAAGAATAGGTAGGGTGTTAAAAATGGCATATATGTAAAAATGCTTGCTCAGAAATTTATGATTGTTATGTGAATGGCTGCTAAAATGTGTTTAAGTATTATTTGGATGTAAACAAAACCTTATTGTAAACCTGACTCTACCATATATTTTGTTACCTCAGTCTACCAATTTGTACTATGAACTGAAATTTATAATGGTTGAGCTCTATGCTAAAGACTGTTCAATGATGTGATCTTTTTAAATCAGAATTCTTTTGGGTTATCGATTAGCAATTGAAGTGATACCAGGGAGCTGGTTGTTTGACTTATGCTAGTAAAAGCATGTTAGAGAAAGTGGGGAGGTATGTTGGGTTTGAATTTGGAAGAAAGGGACTTTGATTTAAAGTCCATAAAGCTTTAGTATGTGGGTTTGTAAAGGAAGAATGGACGGGTGTGTTCTGCTTTTTAAGCAGAGGGTTTTGAAGGAACAGAAAGAGAGAGAGGTGGTGAAAGGGAACAGATGAACATTCTGCTCTCATAATTGGCTCTTTAACTTAGGGATAATATATAAAGTAATGTATGTGGGAAAATCACACAAGATTCTTTAATTTCTCTGGACAGTTACCCTGAAGTGATTCCTGCATGACCTTGTCTTAGTCTTTCAGATGGCCTAGGTCCAGGAGATGATACAGCCCTGATTTATAGGGAACTACTTAATTCAGCACTCCTGTGACTACACCTGATGTGTAAATACACTACAGAAGATCTGGACCTTTGCCCTTTTTCCCTTAGATATTTGGAGAGGGGAGGGGATGGGATGGCAGGGGGCACTGAACCAGGTGGGGCCTGAGATCCTGGCCCTGGGGAGGGGGGGGGCTGTGTAGTTCCCCTATGGATGGCTGAGCCTGATAGATGGCAGGACTCACCAGAAGCAGTGGGAAGTCAGCTAGCAAAAGGAATACATGACCCATTTGCTTCAATTACTTCACTTTCTCCCCCACCTCTTGGTTTCCCCCTCCCTTGTCACAGAGTATCCCTCAACCGAAAAAAACCTTATCCCACCCACAGGAGCACACTAGCTGTGCCCCCGGTTCTGGCCTACAGCCCTGTGTCTCCCCTAGCTCCCTCACTGCCCGCTGCACCCCCTCACAATAGTACCCTGAGTGACCTACTATGCCAAGCAGGACCTCCTCTTCCTTAAGGAGGGGGGCCTCTGTGCAGCCTTGGGTGAGGAATGCTGCTTCTATGTTAAGCACTCAGGGATTATTAGGGACTCCCCGAGCAAGCTACAGAAGGTCTAGAAGCCCTGACGGAAGGAGAGGGAAACTGCCGGCCCCTGGTACACCCACCTTTTCAATTCTTCCCCCTAGTCACATCCCTCATAGGACCCTTCATAATCTTAAACCTACTCTTGACATTTGGCCCCTGCGTTTTTAACTGCCTTGTTCGGTTCATGAAGGACTGGCCGGATGCCATCCAGGTGTTGGCTCTTCGACAACAATACCAACCCCTAGCCACTACCGAGAGCCACAAGCTGCCCCAGTGGGCAGGCCTTCGCTCTGCCCCCTAAAAGAAAAAGAAGTTGGGAATGAGGGAGGCCAAAATGACCAGCCTTGAAAATACAGGAAAACCTTAACAAGCTGGCTAGCCTTGGAAGTTAGGAAGACCCCAATAAACATGCAGCTGCAGTAGGTACCAGATAAAGGCCAGGAAGACCCCAATAAGCATGCCAAACCCCAGCTGCAGTAGGTACCAGATAAAGGCCAGGAAGACCCCAATAACATAAAATTATCAAGGTCCCAAGAAAAGTATGTAACCGATAATGGCTGAGGGGAGCCAAACATGCCAGCAACATTCCAAGAATCGTACGTAGCAAATAAGGGGCTGGAAGGGGGGCCAAACATGCTGGAGAGTACTTAAGGCCCAGCCTCTCAGAAGCAACTTGGAACTCTGATGGCAGAGGTTCCCACTGACGCGCATATCAGTTCAATAAATGGCCTTTCTCTGCCTGTTTGCATTGTCCACGGGTCTTCCTTGGTGGTGGGTGAAATACCGGACCTTAACACATTCCCTATGTCTCTAGGCAGACCCCAGTCAGATAACCAAATCTCTGACTGAATGCCCAAGGGTTTACCACTCTAAGAGTCCTGTCCACACCATGACACAGTATCTATTGTAAAGAGTATAAAATCTCCAGAACTGATGTCATCTAGGGGATAGCTTTTCCATCCATGCTGTCCTCCCAAGGAACAGTCTTCCATTTTGCTGTTCCACCTGTACCATCCTCCTGGCCATTCTCAACATTACTCTCTAAATTAATAAATTTCTCTTTTTATTTTTAAGCCAAGTTTTGGAGTGTTGCATTCTTGCAAAAGGTATCCTTCCCAAACCCAAGGGGCATACCTCTTCACCCCCACAACACTGTCAACTGGGAAAAAACACATAACTATTAAATAGTCAAAATCACTCTTTAATCAAGAACAAAAGGGGTTCACTGCCAGTAGGCCTTGGCACAGAGCTGCACATCACACACAACTGCACAGAGTCGGAGTATTGAACTCTGGTCACTGACCCCTGGGAGTGCCACCACACTAGATGATGACTCCAGGGAACAAAAGAATTTGGGGAACCTATATACCATTTGGGGAATCCAGGGGGCAGGGAAAGATGATTGACATCACTATAGCTACAAAGGAAAAGGGAGTATCCAAACTACATTGTTGACAGGATACAATCAAGCTTGGGAAAGGAATCATAGCTAGAGGCTAGGGTGTAAGAGAAGGGGCTGCTTACAATGGATACTAAAAGGGTCCTTTGCATATGCTTAGTCCCACTCAACTAGGACTAGCATTTATCTGAGGGTCCCCTGCTCTGTCAGAAACTGCTAGCCTCTGATTCCCTTCTGGGCAAATCCCCATGGGAACAGGGAACAAGTACAAACTTTGGGGTCTCAAATCTATAAGCTAATCTTGAAACCTGGGGTTCACCAGATCCTACTAGGGCATAAATTTGGGATTCCTAGATTCCATGTTGACAGTACAGGGTTATTACAAGGATCAAATAAGATAATAATTGTAAAGTATCATAAAATTAGCACAATGTTTGACATTTAGTAAGCCCTATATATGTTAGCTATCAAATTTTTACAACTTGCTATGCTCTTATAAGCAACTTTCCTTTTTAAAGTTGCTGGCCAGAGTAACATATTTATTTTTTCTCTGAGCTTTCTGAAATCTGTTTTCCTCAAGGATAGGGTACTTAACTATAATCTTCATTCCTTTCCTTGGCTATTATGAACTCTAAGATGAGATAGTAACTAAGATTTTCATCATTTCCACTTTACCGTGTATTTCTTCCTTGTTGATTAAGTACAGAGTAGAAATTTCATTCGTTATTTCCTTAATCATCTGAGAAATGAAATTATCCATAAGTAAGTAAAGATTATATTGTGTCAACACGGAATCTAGGAATCCCAAACTTGTGGCCTAGTGGGATCTGATGAACCCCAAGTTTCAGGACTAGTTTATAGGTTGGAGACTGTAAACCTCAAAATTTCTTATTCTTATAAATGTTGGAAATTTCACCATTGGGAAATTTCATACTTGAAAAATTTCCTATTGATAGTGGGTCTTGACTATTGGAATGTGAATCCCATTGGCATGGGAGGTTCCTTCTCCTTCCCTTCTTAAGATTACTTTAGGACAGAAACCCTTTGCTGAACAATGGAAAGGACTTTGACCTATGCTTAAGCATAGAACAGGAATTTCTTTGAGTCATGATTGATTTTAGAATTGATACAATGGAGATACTTGGAATCAATCTCCACCCTATTCAGTCCTAACAGGATTGAGTAAGGGCTGCAGCCTAGATCAAAATTTAATTATTTCAATCTCTACCCTACTCAGGTTAACAGGATTTAGAAAGGGCTGTAGCAAAGGATCAAAGATTTAATTATTTGAAAATATGACCTTCAACAGACATGTGCAAAGCCAGAAGACCTCTGGGCGGTCCTGGGTTAAGCTAGAGCCTCCATTGGCACAGGGAAATTGATGGACAGGTGATTGGTAGATGTGAGGACTGAGGGGAGGGAACTTGGATGGTTTCCTTAAGGATAGGGGGGTCTGAAGACTCGAGGTGGTGGTTGAGGAGTTTGTCTGAGTGGTGGGAGTGTGCTCTGAGAAGCTTGCTCTGAAGGAAGCTGAAGGTGGGGGCCTCAGGGACTGTTTCTCCATTTTGGTCACGTGAGTAATAGGGACTGATCTCTTTTCTTTGCCCCAGCTATCTAAGGGCTTAGGCCTTTTGGCCCAGCCTAAACAGAAGGGGTATTTAAGCCCTATTCCCTTCTCTCCCTTTTTCTCTCTCTCTATCTCTAATTACTTCCTCCTATTGTAATTAAACTCCAAAAAAGGTTGACTGCTAACTTGAGTTTTCATTTAGGAATTACATAGCTGAATTCCTTGGCGACCTTAAATTAATATATATCAGTCTTTTAAAGTGATTTCCTTGTCACAAGACCCCAAAGCTTGTACTTGTTCCCTTTTCCCATGGGAATCTACCCTGAAGGGAATCCCAGGCTAGCAGTTTCAGACTGAGTGGGGGACCCTCAGGGGAATGACAATCCACTTCAGGTGGGAACTAAGCCCAATTCTGAGTTGAGTGACTCTTACTCTCCAGAAGCCTTTCCCTGTATATCACACCCTCCTTCAGAGGATGGAACTCTGGACCTTCAGCTTGTGATACTGACTCACTGCCTATAGCGACAAAGAGTCACTTGATTTCAGCTTGGGTTTAGCTCCCACCTGAAGTGGATTGTCATTCCCCTGAAGGTCCCCCACTCATTCTGAAACTGCTAGTCTAGGATTCCCTTCAGGGTAGATTCCCATGGGAAAAGGGAACAAGGACAAGCTTTGGGGTCTCCAACCTATAAGCTAGTCCTGAAACTTGGGGTTCATCAGATCCCACTAGGCCACAAGTTTGGGATTCCTAGATTCCGTGTTGACAATTGGATACTTTGCTTTTATTTTTTTTTTAATTTCCAGCAAATCTTATAAGTTTTGTAATTCATTTTTCTGTTAAACAATCTTCTTTTTCAAATACAAGTATTTATAAGTACATATATAGAGATATAGATAAACCATAAGAGCTATAAAAGGTCATAGAGGTCAGCTAGTTCAACAACCCTCATTTGCTTCAAAGAGGTAGGCTTGGCAAAGGTCAAATAGCCAGTAAATGGGAGAGTTGAGATATTTCTCCTATTTTGTTTTTCCAATGTATCATGCTGCCCTTACTAACTTAATACAAAATAATTCATTCACCTTCTACTAGAAAGACCAAATTGGCATGAGCATACGTAGCACTTTGTGGAGAAGAGAGAAAAAGTCTAAGAAAAGCACTGTAATAAATGGGGGGAAGGGAGAGATTTATAATAAAGGAAGAAAGGGTGAAAGGGGAATAGAGTCTTCTTTCTTCTAGGCAAGAATAGAGTAAGAGGAGGTGTTGTTTAACCAGAGGAGAGGAGGATGGATTTTGTCGTTTCCCCCTCAGCCCTCTCTGACTAGACCCCCTCACTATGGCTGCCTTCAATTCCTACTGCCAGGCTCTCTGGGATCTTTGTTGAAAGAGATTTCAAGTGGTAAGCCTCTTTGTGAGAGAGAGAGAGAGAGAGAGAGAGAGAGAGAGAGAGAGAGAGCACTTCTCTCCCCCCTCAATTCAGGTTGTCTTCTAATATAACTGGAATCAGTTCTGGGTCCTAATAACTGAATTTATTCAAGGGAAGCAGGAAAGGGACAGGGCTGATGAATGGTAAGGATTGAGATTCAGGAGGGAGAGAGGGAGAGGGGGTCCCTATCTAATTGACACTCTTCCCCCCAAAGTTAGCCAGCTCAGGTCTGATTACCTGAACCCCTGAGGCGTTCAGAGTAGAGAATCCCAGGTTTCTAGTCAGGCACAGCAAGCAAGGGACAGGGCTGATGAATGGTAAGGATTGAGATTCAGGAGGGAGAGAGGGAGAGGGGGTCCCTATCTAATTGACACTCTTCCTCCCAAAGTTAGCCAGCTCAGGTCTGATTACCTGAACCCCTGAGGCGTTCAGAGTAGAGAATCCCAGGTTTCTAGTCAGGCACAGCAAGTGTCCCCAAGTTCAAGGTTCAAAGGGAGTTGTAAAGATCTTCTTTGTAGACTGCTTGTCTCTCAAAGTCCTTGTCCACTGGCTGGGGTTTGGGAGGATCTGGGATCAGGAATTCAGGGAGAGAAAGATCACTGACAGTCAAACTCTTCTGCTCCCTTCAGGCACTCTTCCAGGAGTCAATTTCAACTGCCTGAATCTTTCTCTCATTCTGAGGTTCCAAGTTCTTTTCTGCCCATTCCCCCTTCACTGCTTGCAGGATTCTTGCAGCTTTTCCGGTTTCCAGATTTCTCTCTCTTACAGCACACCAAAGCAACTTTGTTCTATCCTACAATTTAGCCTGACAATTCTCCATAGCACTCTTGCTATATTTCTAAGATGAAATGAATGGACTTGAATAGCCTTAAAGAGAACAACACAATCCAGTTTCCAGTCAAGTAAGCTCAGTTACTACCCTGGAGAAGGACTGACTTCACTGGAGTACCAAACTTTGCAAGTCCCTTAGAAACTTCCAGAACAAGAGCCAATTAAAACTAAAAGAAACTTTTTGAATCCTCTGATTCCCTCTCCTGAGACCCTAAATTACCTTGTATTTACTTATAACAACATATAGTTTCTTATGATAGACTATAAGTGACATGGGCACTATACCTCCAGAAGCTCAGGCAAACTATCATCAGGGAAATTCCTTTGCTCCCTTACATCCTCATGACTCCTAGCCTAAAATATCCAATGACCCCTATAGGACCCTGACATGATTGTCCTCCTTTGATCCTCCTTTAAATTTAAGATGGACAGAGCTGCACCTCCAGGCTACACCTCAATTCTATCAGGCTGTATCTCATACATCTGTCAGTTCCCTAAAACTAAGGAATCTTTATGAGGGCCACTCCCTATGTCTCTAGGCAGACCCCAATCAGATAACCAACCCCCTGACTGAATGCCTGAGGGTTTACCACTCTAGAGTCCTGTCCACACCATGACACAGCATCTGTTGTAAAGGATATAAAATCCCCAGAACTGATGCTGTCAAGGGGACAGCTTTTCCATCCGTGCTGTCCTCAGGGGGAACAGCCTTTCCTTTCATGCTGTCCTCCCAAGGAATTGCTTCCCATCTTGCCGTTCCACCTTGCTATCCTCCTGGCCATTCTCAACATTACTTTCCTAAATTAATAAATTTCTCTTTTTGTTTTTAAGCTAAGTTTTGAAATCTTGCATTCTTGCAAAAGGTATCCTTCCCGAACCCCAGGGGTACACATCTGAACCCCATAACATTCAGTCCTTAATAGAAGACCCTGTTTCATTTTTTGTCTTTGGATGCCTAATGCCTGGCGCATAGTAGGCACCTTTAATATGGTTTCATGGAAGAAGACATTGATATGAATGAGAATGTCAATTAATTATCTGTCCATAAATATTAGGGTATATGGAATATTTAAAAAGAACTAGCACCACAGATTTGAGGGCTTGCCATTTTCAGGGTTGCTCACCCATATTTGGTATCTACTTTCACCCAATTTGACCTGTGGGTCCAAGAAACTGTGGCATGTGCAGCAGCAGATAAATCATTTTACCTTTCTAAGTGATAAACATTCACTACACAACTGCCAAGTTCACACTAGAAATATAGACAAAAATCTACTGTTTGAAAACATGTAGTTTCTGTGTTATTAGATTGAGATATTTTTAAAACCCTAGTACAACAAAAACAGATTTTTATTCATTTGGAAGTTTTAAATTTTGAATATTCATACATATATGTTTACATATCTGTATATATGTGTGTGCACATAAATATAAAATCTTTTTACTTTGTAATCTAAAAAGCAATAGAGAGACATTATATTCTTCATACAACTTGCTCACAGTCTAACTACAAAACTAGAGAACAAAGAGTTCATTGGTTTCTATTATTTAGAAGTCTGAAGAGCTCACAATTTGAAGCTTTAATTCCTTTGATATCATTACTAACTTTTGCCTTACTTTTCATTCCTATCTGAAAAGGATGGGACACAACAGAGCATGAGAAAAATCAAATTTAGTGATTTCTAGGCCTCAACATAAGATACAGAATGTTTAATAAGTGGGAAAATTTCTTCTAATCCTATCACTTTCTAATGAATACAAATGGCTCTCACTTTGGATAGAGAAATAATTCTTCTGATTATGTATCTAATTTTTTTCCTGCTCTACAACACTGTCTTTGAGTTCACTTATTTCTTTTATCAAAATGTCTATTTGGATTTCTCCAAATAAAAATTTCCTCTGGTGCCCCAAATCTCAAGATATATAAAACATTTCATTTTTTTGAAATTCAAAGTTCTCCAAACTTTCCTCTTTTTCTTGAAGGCATCATCATCTTTCCAATAAACCAGTTTTAAAATCATAAAGTCATCCTATATCCTTCCGTGTCCCTCAGTACAACATTCAATCATTTGGCAAGTTCTATGGACTCTACCTGAATGTGAACTCTTATATCTATACTCTTCTCTCCACATATATGTGATTCTGTTTTAAATCCATACTATCACTCACTCAGATTTGTAAAAAGTTTCCAATAACTCTCCCATCCTCCTGTGTCTTTCATCCCCAGCCTTCCACAAATGAATTTATAAGAGAATGTAATAATATTTCTCCCCAATCCCCAAGTTGAACTGCTACTAATTTAGTGATTTTTAATTATAATAAGGAATACTAACAAGAAATTGGAATGCATTACTCTGAGGTCATATTTTTGGCAAGCTAGCTTCTCATTTATTGATATTAAAATAGGGGTAGTCCTTGAAACTGATTACATTGTCATAAGGAATTCCCAGGTTAGGAATTTCCCTCTACCAATCCAAGCTGGAAAGTTCTATGCAACTTATTTTCTTTGAGTTGCCTAGAGCTCTGAGAGATTAAGTGACACAGATAGTATGTGTCAGAGGTGAACTTTGTACCCAGTACTTCTTGGCTTCAAGACTAGTTCATATTATTTTGCATATGTGCATAATGTGCATAATATGCCCATTAATACTATTAATAATATTAAGATTTAGTTACTGATGAAAAAACTAAAAGTTGACTCTGACATCTGTATCAGAGTCTGTTCTCTCAGAGGTATAGAGAAATAGTAATTCAGGGCAAATATTTGTCCTCTAAATAATAAAATAAAAATTAAAACTTTCAAATACTCAAAATTTATAGGATATTCACTGTATTGCAAATAGTAATAATATGGAAATAGGTTTTTGAACAATGATACATATAAAACCCAGTGGAATTGTTCATTGACTCTGGGAGGGGGAAGGGGAGGAAAGAACATGAATCATGTAACCATGGTAAAAATATTCTTAATTAATTAAACACATGAATAAAATTTTTTAATTTATAAGATATTTCCAAAGTATTGTCCAATAGGTTTACCTTCTGGTAGGATCTGGGTCAGGAAATCACAGATAAAAGATCACTGGATCAAGGAGCCAGTTGGAGCTACATCTGGTCTCTGGTGCCAGGCAGAAGTCTGTTCCCAACTGTAGCTAGATCAACTTCTCTCCTCTCCTTCTCCAAAGTTCTGAGTTCCTTTCCTGCCCATTCCCCGCTGCTGTAGAATTCTGCAATTGTTCATTTCTCTCCAAGATGTCAAACCTTCTCTTACAGTATTCATAAATATTGACTGATACTGGCACCCAAAGTAAAAATTATGAAATAGTTCTACTGATTTTTTAAAAGATTACCATTAACAAAATTATTGAAAGCTATGCTAAGGGTAAAGCAAATTAAAGATCTTTCCACTTGAAATTTATTCATTTTCCTAGGACACTAGACTTGATTTATGTTAGCTGTGTGTTAAGAATTCCAAGTACTGGATTTTTCCACCAGAGGGAGCCCAAGGATTCAATATTGTTAAGATAAAAACCAGTCAAAACTATTGTCAATTTGCACTGGTTTTGAATGAATATAAAACAAGTCACAAACAAATCATTTTGATATGCTCATGAATGTTTTTTTCCTTTTACTGTACATGATTGACAGAAGCATTTATAGGTTGAAATCTTTTTAGCAATATCTAGGACAGTGATGGTGAACCTTTTAGAGACTAAGGGCACAAACTGTAACCCTCTGCCACATGTGAGCCCCCATCCTACCCCAGACAGGGGAGGGAAGAAGTGCTCCCATTAGGCTGCTGGGCAGAGGGGTGGATGATGAGCAAAATGTCTTCAGTGTAGGGGAAGAGAGGGAGGGAAACAGCCCTTTTCAGCATGCTCTGGCATACATGCCATAGGTTTGCCAACATGGATCTAGAATATGACGATGAAGTAATATAAATTTTTAAAATATACTTCAATATTAAGGATCTCTATTTCATCAGTTTGGACATTCCCTCTACCAACCAAGAATGAAAAAAACTAATAATCTAGTGACCAACCTTCTATTGAGACATTTCTATGAATTTAGCTACTAGGTTATTCTCATCCCTGGAGTCATACTCAAAATCCTTTCAAGGACATTATTATTAGAGGGTTGGTTTGGGTGTTATGGAGAAGGAGTTGATGATATATGTCCAGAAGGTAGAAGGAGAGTGAAATGGATTATCCCCCGCCCCCTTCAGTCTTCTTCGAATATATCTCCTCACTAACCTTGCCTTTACTTCCCTCTAATAATTGGTTTTATAGATGAACCTCTTCCCGTGGGGAGAGAGAAATCAGCTCTCTCCCTCTTTCACTGTAACTATTTCTTTCACTCACAAGGAAATTAATTTAGAATAAAGGACAAATCTTTATTCTAACAATAATGGTCAGAAGTAAAACAGGAAGATGTCTGAAGGGTTAGGGCTTAAAGGAAAGAGGAGAAAGGAAGTCCCTGTCTGGCTAAATCTCCCTTTCCCTCCCTCCAAAGTTAAGAGACTCAGGCTTGGCAGCCTGGCCTTTGAGAGGTTCAGGTTTGTGACCCCTGGTCTTTGTCACAGCAGAGCAAATGTCCAGATCCAGGGTGTCACAGGAGCTGTGTGAGATATTGTTAGGCTGCTTCTTATTCTTCTCAGGTTTCTGCCACACTTCTTGATATCTTGGGGAGGGGGGGTAGGTAATGGTGATCAAGTTCAATGAGGGATTTTGTATATTGCTTAAGATTCAGTCTCAGATCAGACCTTCTCCTTTGCTATCTCAAGATAGAGAAACCAACTGCCTCCCCCCCAGTATCTCCTCTTCCCTCAAGATTCTAAGCCTTCTCAACCAGCCCCAGCTGTGGATGGAAATCTTTGCATTTCTTCCAGTCTCTGTCATTCAAAGTCCCTGGATTATTCCATTATTATTATTATATCCTTTTAAGACCATTTACATACCCTAAAGAGTTCCATGAAAATAGTTGTTCAGTCACATCTGATTCTTCATGACTCGATTTGGAGTTTTCTCAGCAAAGATACTGGAGAGCTTTACCACTTCCTTCTCCAAATAATTTTACAAATAAAGAAACTGAGGCAAAAAGGATTAAGTGATTTGCCCAGGGCTACACAGCTACTAAGTATCTGTGGCCAGATTTGAACTCAGGAAGATGGGTCTTCCTGACTTCAGGTCAAATATTCTACTGACTACACCTACATTTAGCTGCAGAAATAAAATAGAAAATCATTTGCAAAATATTCTGAGAAGAATCATTGAAGTTTGCCCTCCAAAACAGCAATAAAAAGCCAGCAGAATGAAATAGTAAACAGAAAGAATGGCAGGAGACCCAATTAAATCAGATCATCTCAAAAGCATTATTGGCAAACTAGTAGAATAGTAAAGATGGAAAAAAGAATTAATTTCCTGATATTTCTATAGTGTTTTATTCTCATTTGTGATAACAGAACCATTTTTAAAATCTCTAAAATCTTAATACCCAATATATTAAATGAAAAAGTAAAAAAAAAATCACATTTAAAAGGATGAGATGTTCAACCAAAGTATTTCAATACTTATTAAGTGTTTCTGTGATCTCATACTGCAAGTATTTTCTACACTACAGCAGACTTGAACCCTTTTAGCCTTTCTTTGAAAAGCCAGAAGATTCTGGCTTCTCATCAGTATCATAGCAGTATCCCCTGAACAACTACATCAAGAGCCAAGGACAAACTAGACACACTGACTTTTTAAAAAGTCCAGTAAAAAACTACTTCAGGTCTAAGGAAAACCTTGTAAGAATTCCATGGAAAGAAGAAAAGGATTTCTAACAAAAGGATTTCAAAGTTCTATGAGATTCATTTTTGTCAAATTATGAGCTCTAAGTGTGAGCCTATTCTCTCTGGACTCTACCTATGTCCCAGGATTTGGGGGAGATAATTTTGTACCAAATGTTCTTATTCTATCATCCTATTAGTAAGAATAGTTGGTATAAAACATTTCTAAATGATAATTCTAGCAAGCTAGTTGACATCAATTAAGTATCATTTGGATAGTATACTGGTAGGGGCTTGTGAGCTATAGTAATTGAAAATGAACTCATCAAGGATTACTCCTAGAATCCTAGGAGTGAAGTAACTACTCTTTGGGAACCTGACCTGCCAGTGTAAATAGGGATTTGAAATACTAGTCAGGCAACCAACAAATATCTATTAAGTGATCCCCAAGCCTGTACTATAATAGCAGTTGTACTAGAGTGTTCTTTGAAGGAGTCTATAAACTGAGAGGTGTCCAGATTAGTGTTAACAAAGAAGAAAAGTCCCAAGAGAAATAAAGGATAATAGATGCATTCTTTCAATGAAAACAATCAAAAAGCATTTATTAATCAGCAACATTATCAGCAACATCATCATCATCAATATCATCCTCATCAACATCTACAACATCAACATCAAAATCAACATCTAACTATCTATCTTTTCCTGGCTCAAGAAAGATTTTTGCTGGGTGGCCTAACCTAATAGCAAACCACTGAATGAGAGCCAAAGGACCTAAACTCTAGGCTTGAGTGCCACTATGTGTCCTTTGGGGGTAAAAAGAAAGCCTTCTTTTTCCTGGGCTCACTTTCCTCATTTAAGTATGAGTGAAGCTTACTTGGACTCTGCATTAAATCAATTAAATCAAAGAATAAACCAAGTGTAAACAAAAAAAATTTTTTTTAATTTAAAGCAATTATTAGATGACTATGTACATAGTAAACAGAGGCTATGTAACTTGCTCAAATTCACTCAGCTCATTTCTAAGGCTACATTTGAACTCAGGTCTTCTTAACTCCAGGTCTACTGCTCTACCCACTATGCTACTCATCTGTCCTGGTCTGAGTCTCTTCTTCAGGCAGGAAATGGGAGCTGTCTATAGACTCCTCTGTCGGATAATTCTTCCTTATCCAAAGTAAGCTGTCTTAGTGAGGTAGTTCTCTTACTTATAGTGTAAACATGATTTTAGAGTTGACTTAAATTTGGTCACCAGGGGAAATCCTAAATAAAGTACCCAAGTCAGTCTGGAATTTTATAGTAATTTAATTAATATAGAGGGAAGAAATTTATGGAGAAGAAGGGAAGAGGTTATAGGATTTCTCCTGCCTGGCCTATACCAAGGGGAGTTTAAAATCCCCGCCTCTAGGTCTCTGAAGAAGATTAGAGACTTCTAAGAGGATAAAGTTGGAAAGTAAAGGAGGAAACTCAGTCAGAAATGCACCACTGAAATGGACAATAGCTTGTAGCCATGCTAAGATGCCGAAAGCTCAGCACACTGCTCTCAACTAACTCTCCACCACCAATCAGGGAAAGAGTCCCAGAGAGACGAAAAATACCAAATATATAGACCTTTCACCCTTGTGTCTCGTCCTCTAAATTTTCACATCTACCAATCACATCAAAGGCTTTCTCCAGGACTGCCCATACTTTTAGTTCTCATCTTCTTTGATTAGATTATATCTTTTGAGTTACTTAACACTTCTTTGTTAAGTTCATCTTTTGTTAGTTACTTGACCTTTTTGTGATTAATTTAACCTTTATAGTTACTTAACACCTTTTTGTATTAAGATCTAAAAATAGACTTAGCTTAAAGTTCTAGCTTCACTATAAGGTGAGAACTAAGTACCTTAATTATTCAATCAGGAGATTACAACTTTATATAAATAGGGTGGAGTAATTTAAAGTTCACAATATTGACCAGTCAGTTACATTTTCCAGATTTCTATTCAGATCTTATTCAAATAAATGTCTGGGGACAAAGATATTCTGGCAGTCTTTTGCCTCCAACAAGTTCTATTCTTATTCAATTGAGCTATTCAAGTACCAACCCATTTCTAATAGTCCTAACATACGAAAATGGCTTTCCTTTATTATTTCACTGTTTCTTCCTAGTATGAACTCAGTTTGTTAAGTCTCAACAGGGAACATTATTATACCATATCTAGTGCTTAGCGCAGTGCCTGATACATAGTAGGTGCTTAATTGATTATTAATTGATTATATACTAATAATATCTAGTCTCAAATTCCACAAGAAGTACGTTTATTACATAATGTTCTGCTCTGCTGCTTCCCCTTTCTCCCTACCAGCCAGAAAGAGCAGAAATTTTAGCCCTTTGTACCCTCCTTGAAATTCCTCCCCCACTTTTCCACTTTCAATCCACTCAGTTCTATAGAGAATTATTTGTTAATGAAGTGAGAGTTCATTAAGAAATATAGTTAAATAGCATAAGTTATTGATAGGTGCATAAGAGAGATTTATAAGTTAGGTTTCTTTAAAATCTGAATGGAATCTCAGATGGATTTATGAGTAAGAGAGAATTTTCCCAGAGTGCTTTGAGAGACAGTTACCCAACTGTCTTTCACTCTTTGGGCTGACCCTGTTCTGAAAGGAGGTCCTAAGAGCTGCTCAGCGAGATTGGGAAAATTTCAGTGTTTTCACATCTAAAGATTCATCTAAAAAACCTGACAAGTGAAAGAGATTGTTGGCTGAAAGATCGGTGGAAGCCTCAGCAGGTTTGCTGTGCAAATGGAGAAAGGCTGTGGAGATTCAAAGCTGTTTGTTCATTTATACAGCAAGGAAGAGAGAGAGAGAGAGAGAGAGAGAGAGAGAGAGAGAGAGAGAGACCTATCTTAATTCTCTTATATATATTTTAGATTAGGGTAGATAGATTAAGATTTATTTGGGGGGATTTAGATAAAATAGGAAGAGAGAGTAGCCTCAACTCTGGGGAAGAAGATCTTTGCAGATCAGATTTGGGGTGGTTAGAGTAAGAATTATTAATTTAGGGACTTATATATTAAAAGAATTTCTTTTCTGCTTATTTCCTTTTACTATCCCTTTCATTAGTTTTTTTTTTTTACCCATAATAAAAATATAATTTTTTTATATAACTAGCTGAGTCAGAATTTGTAGGCTGCTCTGAGAAGCCATTTTTCTCAATCACACCAACAGCCTGTCCATACAGGACAAAATTATTGGTATTACCATACTATATCAATAATAAGGTTTATAAAACCCTTATAACAGTTCACAGACCAGAGACGTTTTCTTTGGTGAATGAGTGAGTGAAAAGTAAAAGCAAGTTACTTTACTCACTGCATTGAGCTGACATGCTTCACATCTCTTTCAGCAAACTCTGAGGACAACATGGCCAACTCAGCATAGGCTTCTTGATATTTGTTCTTTGGCTTAAAGTGAAATCTTTAAATTTTCAACTTCTTACTCTCCTTTTGGGAATGTTATTCAAAGTAATAGGATCATTGTTACTGGAAAAGAGTACAACAATATGATTGTAATAGAATACTATTGTGCTATAAGAAATGATAAACAGGATGCTTTCAGGAAAACCTAGAAAGACTTATATGAAATAATGTAATGTAAAGTGAAGTAAGAAAAACTAGTGACAATATTGTAGATGACCAACTGTGAATGATTTAGCTATTCTCAGAAATATAATAACTAAAGATAACTAAAGGACTTATCCAGAGAAAGAACTGATGAAGTCTGGATGTAATTTGATGCATACTTTTTAAACTTTAGTTTTCTTAGGGCTTTTATTTGGTCTGTGTTTTCTTTCATAATGTAATTAATGTGAAAATTTGTTTTGCATGACTACACATATAAAATCTATATCAAATTGCTTGCTTTTTAATGAAAAGGGAAGGAAAGGAGGAAGAGAATTTGCAACTCAAAAAATATTTTTAAATCAATGTTAAAAATTGTTTCTACATGTAACTGAGAAAGAATAAAATATGTATATTTTTAAACAAACTAGCACAACAATCTGATACTATCTTATGGCTTCATTCATAATCCCTATGGCTGCCTTGACTAAAATTCTCTTTCTGGATTACTACTCCTTTACATGTGTTTATTTTTCTACACAAGTAAGCTTCTTGAAAGTATAGTTTTATTTTTGTATTTGTGTGCTTATCATTTAGCACAGTGCCTGTCACATAGTAGGCATTATTTAAATGTTATTATTTTCAAAAAGGAGAGATTTTTGCCCATCCTAAGCTAAGAGCTATCAGTTTTACTGAAGAGAGCATCATCTGTGACACATTCTCACTATTTAATCTTGAGCATGCCATAATGGCCCCAGTCAACTTTCAAAGATTATACATTACAGAATCCTATAAGGTTAAAACTTGCCCATTGTAATTAGTGCATAGAGTTCTCCACCAGAAGTTCTCTATATGCAGGCTAGAGGAGAAAATAAAAAGGGAGGTTGCCATTTTTTGTTGCCATAATTAATATTGAGCTTGCAGTCCATTACAATCCTCAGATATTTTAAGCCTAAATTGTTACATAGTTGTATTTTCCCAATCCTGTATTTGTGTAATATGAATCCAAGTAACATAGTCTAATAAGACTAGGTCCCAGCCCTCAAAAGAAAATGGCAGACATGTAGAAAGAACAGCTCACATAAATGATGAACCCCTTAAAAGGGACTGAATACCAAAGAAATTTTACCAATCCCAATGTGCATCCTAATCAAGTTTAATAGCAATTGATGTATTCAAAGGTGGTTTGAAACAAATTTATGCATTCTAAAGAGTTCTGATTTCATTTTGTTTTCTGAAGTATAAAACATGGTAAACTCTGCCATTCAGAATCCACTTGGGCCACTTGCTAGAACTCAAGTGTTAGAAATCTAGACAAATAGAGTCATGTGTAACTACATGTCCCTGTAACAGAAGCCTTTTTTCAGTGCCCTTACATTTGCCTGCTAACTCATCTCATAAGCATAAAACACACACCTCAGTACTGAAAACCTCACTTCCATTCACTAACACTACCATAGATTGTTTTATGTGGTTTTAAGTTCATAGTACACCCAGAAAGAAGTTGATATCTAGATTCAAGGTCACAGAGCTAGACTGTAGCACTTAAGAATAATAAAGTTTCTTTCTGCCCTTTTTTCATATTTAATAGACTCTCTTGGAAGCAATGAATACTAATCAGGCAGTGATTTTGGTCATTTATGTTCACCAAACAAGATCCCAGAATTGAGTTCTTTGTGTTTTACTGTCTTGCTGGGAACAAATGATATTAGATCCTTCATAAAATAAATACACCTATGCTGTAGAAAAAAGTTTTCTAAAATTTTCAGTATGTTGAGGTATAAAGTCAAAACTAGTCTTATTTCAATGTAGTCCCAGAAATTAACTGCAGATTCTCTAAGGCAATGGTGTAAAACTTTCATAGAAAATAACGCAGGAAAGCCCAATAATGCCTTTAAAAATCACGAATTAATGGCATCTATGTTGTGCTGCATCTCTATTTTTTTTAATATACTTCCCAATTAGATTTAAATCTGGTTCTGGGTCTTTGCAGATGCTTGGGTTTGACACCTCTGCTCTAAGATTCTATAAATGAAGTGCGACTTTTGGCATTTCCTATCAGGCTGTAAAGTCTAAAATGTGTCCAGAGGGGGCAGCTGGGTAGCTCAGTGGATCGAGAGCCAGGCCTAGAGATGGGAGGTCCTAGGTTCAAATCTGGCCTCAGATACTTCCCAGCTGTGTGACCCTGGGCAAGTCATTTAACCCCCATTTCCTAGCCCTTACCACTCTTCTGCCTTGGAACCAATACCCAGGATTGATTCCAAGAAGGAAGGTAAGGGTTTAAAAAATAAAAAATAAAATGTGTCCGGACTAGTAAAATTCAGAGAACTGACCATTGTATTTTGGGGGAGGTGGTGGGGTGGGAGAAACACCAGAATTTATGAAGACCAACCCCTAAATTCTTATTGGGGCTAGCTGGGATCTTCATCTGTTACAAACTCCACCTATCAGAGCTTATTGTTTCGTTGATTTTCTAGATCAAAGAAATTGATGGAGAAAATGTTATGGATGAGATTAAACTTTAATACTGACCAAGTTCCATTCAACTCCTGGTGTAAACTTGGGCCAACCGCTTAATTAGGTCTCGGTTTCTCTGTCTGTCTGTGAAGGGATTAGGCCAAGGATGACCTCTAACGTCTCTCCTACCTCTTCAGTCGTCGCCCCTTCTCCTTCCCACACTTTCTACCCAGTCCATTTGCCTCCACCCCAACCTCTGGCTCAGTCAGTAGGAAGAGTGGAAGTGGAACACAGTCTTCCCCGTCCTCCTACCGCACCTCCCCCCAAGCACTTTGGCTCGATCTCCATAGAAACCGAGGGGGCCGACGTGTGGGCTCTGCGAGGGAGCGCACGCGCGGGTGCAGAACGGGGGTCGGGCTCGCTCCCGCCCTCCTCCCCTCTCTCGAGCCCGCGCGCGCGGGCTTCCGTCCCGGCTCCTGCCGCGGCGGCTCCACCGCAGGGCCCGTTGCGGGCTCCAACCCGGGGTCCCGGGACGCTCGCGAGGCGACATGCTGAGGCGGACTCTGGAAAACCGGTAACACGCCCCCCCCCCAACCTCCTCACTCCCTCATGACGGAGACCTGGCCCGAGCCAGGCCCTGGCTGGGGAACAGAATGGAGGGAGGCGGGTAGATTCTTACTTCTTTCTCTTTTTCTTCCTTTCTCCCTCCTTCCCTTCTTTCCTTCATTTTCTCTTGCATCTTTTCTCCCTCCCTCCCTTCCTTCCCAGGAGAGGCCCTCAGGGCGTCCCTTCAGGGTCGAGGGCCCACTGATGTCCAGCCCCGCCAAGGCCCAGGCCGGCCAGTCTGGTTCAGGCCCTTCGCGGGGTCCTGAGGCCTGAGAGCCGTGTTTGGGCTAAGAGGGAAGGGATAGTAACCTTTTTAGGAGGGAGGAAAGGGAAGGGTCCGGTTGGGACCCCTCCGAGTCCTTCTGTGTGTGTGTTTGTGTGTGTGTGTGTGCGTGCGTGCGCACGTTTGCATGTGTGTGCGCGTGTCGCCGCCCTCTCCAGGGACGCCCAGACCAAACAGCTGCAGGATGCGGTCTCCAACGTGGAGAAGCACTTTGGGGAGCTGTGCCAGATCTTCGCGGCGTACGTGCGTAAAACGGCCCGGCTTCGAGACAAAGCCGACCTCCTGGTGAATGAAATCAATGCTTACGCTGCCACTGAGACGCCCAACCTGAAGCACGGCCTGAAGGACTTTGCTGATGAGTTTGCCAAACTTCAGGATTATAGGCAAGCTGAGGTAGGAAGAGATCAAAGAACCTAGCTGTGATTTATGCCTGCCCTGTAATGCGCAGAAAACGAACTTTTAAAAAAAATTATTACATTGACGGTAACTATTTAGATTATATAGTATTATAGTGTATAGTATAATATATATAAGCATATGGATAATAGTAGGTGTAAATTTTAAAAAGAGAGCCCCTATCCTCAAGGAGCTTACAGTCTAATGGAGAGAGAGAATACAAAAAAGAAAGATGAGCGGTGGGGAGTCCATTCAGTTACTCGGAGCTGAAACCAGGAAGATCATTAGATACAAAGTGGAGTCCAACTTCTGCCTTCTACAAAGAAAGTTTTGGGTAGGAGTCCAGTACTCTACCCTTCAGCCCTCAGTCATAGGGGACAGGAAGGAGGGTGGTATCCAATCAATATGGTGATGAGATTAGAAGTGATGGCCCAGGCAGAGCTACTGATGGTGAGGTGAAATGAGCTGGTCTGGTATCTTAAGACAAATCACTTTACTTCTGAGACTCAGGCTGCTTATAGTATTTTATAAGCAACCTGAAGCTCCAGAGATTGTCCAGGATTTCTCCATTTCCTTTCACAAATTTTCAGCACAGAAGAAAAGGTACATAGGTTAAAAGTACACAACTCTGATTGGGAATAAAGGGATTAAAGAATATATATGGTAGAGTGCAGAGTAAGAGTAAGGCATTCCCTTGCTGTTTCTCTTAATCTCTCACCAACCTGCATTTCATCTTGCCCAAGCAAATTTATAGATATATTTATACTATTATAAAGGTATTTAGGGAAGGAACAGGTTAAATGTTTGCTCAGAATGGTGATTCCTAAGTGGAGTGATGTCTTCACTAGAATTCACTTTTCATTTGTAAGTGCCTTCTTAATGTATTACAGTGCAAACATTTAAGTGCCTATACTTCAGGGCACAGTATACAGAACTTCCCGTGACTTTTCAGAATTTGTATTCTGGTAATGGGTTATGATACACAAATTACCATCTTATAAAGACTTACATGGCTTCCTTTTACACATCGTATTCCAACTTTCGTTCCCCACACACAACATTCTGTCCCCTTACTCCATGTCTTTGCACAGGCTGCCTTGCTGTCCTCTCAGTTTTCCAGCTTCAGAACCTCAAAGTCTAATCTACTCTTGATCACTTATCCATTTGCGAAATCTTGTCCTGCTCTTCAGCTACTCTTAATATAGTCCCTTTCTTTCCACTTACAAAACCACCACCCTTATTAAGGCATCAATCAGCTCTTACTTGAATAATCACAATAGCCTTTCAGTTTGGCTTCTTCAAAGCTTTCCTCATTACTAATCTCTAATAACTCCCTATTAACCTCTTTTGTTTCCTATTGAAAATGCTTTACAACATATCAATCATTTCTTTCCAACTATTTTACATTGTACTGTCTTATCACATACTCTTAAGAACTAACTATACTGTCCTGCTTACTGCTCCTCAAATTCCATCTTTCTGCCTTTGTATTATCTAGTCCTTCTCCCTGGAATGTTTTCACGCCAACCTCTAATTTTTAGAATTTCTGGTGTCCTTCAAAACTCAGCTCAGGTAGCTTCTAAGGGCAGCAAAGAGGCCAAGTGGAAGGAGTGCCAGTCCTGGAGTGTTCTTTCTCAATTCAAATCTAGCCTCAGACACTTATTAGCTGTGTGGTCCTATTTGCCTCAGTTTCCTCAGCCATAAAGAGCTGGAGAAGGAAATGGCAAGCTACTTCAGTATCTTTGCCAAGATGAAACCATAACGAATCAGTTATGACTGAACAAAACAACATATGGCACCTAAGGTTATTCCTTCTGTATTTTTTGTATATATTCTGGTTTATATATGTTGTTTCCTCTAACACTGTAAATTTCTTGAGGGCAAGAACCTTTTCTTTCTTTTTTTCTTTAACTTTTTATTGTATCTCCAGACTTAGCATAGGACTTGGCACATAATAAACACTAAATAAAGATTTGTTGGTTAATGGATTGATTATCTTATTTGGGATATAAACATTTTTAAGCACTATAATGTGCCAGGATCTATGCCAAGTTCTGGGAATACAAAGAAAGGTAAAAAATAATCCTAGCCCAAACTTGAGGTATTCACAATGTAAAGACTGATATATATTAATTTAAGGTCGCCAAGGAATTCACTTATGAAATTCCTAAATGAAACATTCAAGTCAGAATGGAGCTTTATGGTAATTTAATTACAACGGGAGTAAGAAATTATTAGAGGGAGAGAAAGAGGGAAAGAAGGAAGAGATTAACTCAATCTCCTGACAGAGCCAGAGGGAGTTTTAGGCCTTGGAGGGCCAAGGCAAGGAAGGGAGTCAGTCCTTTCACTCAAGTGACCGATTTGAAGGAAAGCTGTCTGCAGGCCTCCACCCTGCTCAAGCTCCAGAATCGAACTGGCGCCTAGCCCTGTCCACAGGAAGTGAGTGGACTCCAGAGACTGTTCTCTACCTCACTTCCTGTGCCTCACACATGCCAATGGTGGCTCAAACTTGGCTTAGGACAGCCCAGGGGGGCAGTTAGTTATTTTTGATTTGTTATTAACTAGCACATGCCCCTGTAGTGTGGGTGTGCACATTTTTGGGTGCTAGACCAAGCAAGATGGAGGAAATTTAAAAATCACAACAACCTAATGAAGGAGACAGCTTTAAAATACATACAGCAAACAAGCTATATGCAAGATCAATTAGAAATAATCCACAGAGGGGAGGCAATATTATCAAGAGGAATCAAAAAGGCTTCTTACGAAAGATGAGATTTTAGCTGAGGCTTGAAGGAGGCTAGGGAAGCAAGGAAGCAGAGATGAGGACAGACTGTCAGCAAAAATGCCCAGAGCCCAGAGAGTCTTGGAGGCCAGTGAATTTATTTGTATTATACATATAATTTTAAGAATTAATAGTATTTCTAGTGATTGCCTTTAGGATTTATCTGGAAAAACAAATTATATGTTAAAAAATCAGAATAAAAAAAAAAACCCTTGCCTTCTGTCTTAGAATCAGTCAGTTCCAAGGCAGAAGAATGGTAAGATCTAGGGAAATGGGGTTAAGTAACTTGCCCAGGGTCACACAGTTAGAAAGTGTCTGAGGTCATATTTGAACCCAGGACCTCCAGGCCCCAAGACTGGCTCTCTATCCACTGAGCCACTTAACTGCCCTGGCATTTTAAAAAAAAAAAAAACAAATTTATCTAGTGATTGTACTCAGATAATTAGCACTAGATTTAATTTTTAATTTAAAGTGTTTTATTCCAATATTTTGTTTCATTTATACTTTATTATCTTTGCCAATAGGTTGAAAGACTTGAAGCCAAAGTAGTTGAACCTTTGAAAAGTTATGGAACTATTGTGAAAATGAAACGGGTAAGTATATAAATTTCCACTCTCTGTTACTAGCTGTAGGATTATTCATACATGTGTGCCAATAATCATTTTATGAAAAGTACATGAAGTGGGGGATAAGGGGTCAAGTACCTTTTTGACAGATTTTTAAAGATGATTGCCTGTAAATAAAAGAATTTGGATGAAAACATTGTTTTCAAAAAACATTTTCAAATTTATAAACTATCCAAATGAAAGACATTCTTATATTGCAAGCAGCATGTTCCAAAAGTCTTGGTACAGTTTTAAGCAATTAAAGCTATTAAAACTGTACTTTGATTTTTGGAACACCTTTTTTTTATTCCCCTGAAAATTAACACACTTTATAATATAATAGGTTAGTCATAAAAGAAAAATAGTTGAGTAAAATTATTTTTATATCATTTTACCTTCCTCCATTAAAGCCCTACTTGGCTGTAGTGAGGTGACCCTATGTTCTTGAAGACAATCCCTGTGGAGCATAGGCTCAGGTTCTACAAACCTGAAAAGGGTTAGCAAGTGTCTTTCGTCTGAGGTCCGTGGAATCTTAAGAGCTATAATATAGTATAATCTTCATTTTTATCAGTGAGGTAACTCAGACCCAGAAACTGTTAAGTGACTTTTGAGGTGACACAGGTGGCAAAGCCAGAATTTTAACTTTATTAGGGCAGCATAGGTAAGGATGAAAAGAGTCACCAATTATCCAAAAGTATCCAATTAGTGACCTTTGAGACACCAACTCATTAAGCCATCTTCTAAGGCAAAGCAGGGTTGTGATCTGAATATTTAGGAAAACTTTCTATTTTTACATGAATGATATCAAGCATTATTAAGGTATTGGCATTATTTTTGTAAAAGCAAAGAAGAGCCTTGTAAACCTGTAATGTGCAAAGTGTGCAAGTCTGAATTCTTTTAGTAAAAGTATTCATATTAAGCAAGGGATTTTTCCTGTTATTATAGCTCCACGTTAAAGGGTAAATAAGGCAGTAACTTACCAGAAAGTAAATATGTCTACAGGATGATCTCAAAGCAACTTTAACAGCAAAGAGTCGAGAAGCTAAGCAGTTAACTCAACTAGAAAGGACGCGTCAACGGAATCCATCAGATCGGCATGTCATAGTATCCTTTCAATTTTGAAGAAAAAATTATTTTGTCATTTAGTTGATAAAAAGGTAATTTCCTTTGAAAAATTGAAATTTGGGTTTTAACATTTCCTGAAAATATACAGTTGGATTGGAAAGTTCTTACTTTAAAATTATTTTAGGAATTTTTTCTCACTTTAGAAATTATTGTTTTAAAAAAAACACTAATTTATTCCCTTAGGCAGTTCTCCACAGGGTTTCTAGAAAATTTTCTAATGTATGTGTTTTTGTTTCATGACTATTTAAAAAACAACAGGATTTCCATGAGCCAGGGATATTTGATGTCTAGTAATATAAAATCGGTTTATAGAACTGCAATTCTTATATGAATTGGCTAAAGTCAATTAAAGAACATTATTATTTTTGCCCATTCTCATAATTTTTCCATATGCTTATTTTTTGAGAAGAAAAAACTTACCTAATATAACATTCAGTCCCATATACATTTTTTAAAATACTTTGAAACAGACACCTATTCTGTCACCAACCAAGGTTCCTTAAGAAACTTAAGATTAATTTTAAAGATTCTTTCACATAGTGAAAAATAAAATTATCAAAAATAAGCATTCCATAATAAAATTGAGGGTTTTCCCATTTAACTGCCTTCCTCTTGAATATGCTTTGTTATTGATAATGTTTTGAACAGAAAATAGTCTCTGGCTACTTTCTGCTTGACTGTAGAGAGGAAAAGAATAGCACCAGAGTGATCAGTACTCTACTTGTGTCTTTCCTCTTCTAGTTTTTGTCTCCCTATTTAAATTTTTTTATCTCTTTTGTTTTTAATATTACCTATTTTTTCTCACTATCTAACACTCCATTCTCCTCACCCCAAACCATCCTATATAATGAGTAAAAACAATTTGGAAAAGCTAAAAAAATTAAATCTATACATTATAAGCAATATTCCATACCCATAGTCCTCTATCTCTGAAATAATTTCTACTCCAAGGCCAAACTTGCCATTTATTCCAATTTTCTTTTGATTTCCTACTTTAGCATTCCAATCCCCTTTTATGAATATGACATCTTTTTTGAGGTGCTATTTATTGAAAACATAGTTTTCAAAGAACTAGTCAACTTCAGCTTCATTGACATCAGCAATTGGAGCATAGACTTGTATTATTGTGTTATTGAACAGATTATTTTTGAGATTACCTCAATTCTGCTTTTCTCACCCTTTATTGAATACGGAGGCTACTACATTTTTCTAAGAGTCTTGCCCACCATGGTATGTGTAAGTGATCACCTGAATTAAACTCACCAACTCCGATCCCATCAGCTTAAATTCATTGACACTCAAGATTTCAATTTTTAATCTTTCCATTTCCTGTTTGCCCACATCCAGCTTACCTTGGTTCACAAATCTTACATTCCAAGTTCCTATACAATATTAGTCTTTCTTTTCATCATTAGCTGAATCCACGGCTGAGTATCCTTTTGCCTGTAACCCAGCTTCTTCATCAGGACTGTAGCTACTTACTGTCCTCTGCTCTTCCCCAATAGTAGCATATTTCCAACCTGAGGGGCTAATCTTCTAAGGTCATCTCTTTTATGATTTTAATATTATCCATGGTGTTTTCTTGGCATAGATACTGGAGTGGTTTGTCACTTTCTCCTCCAGGGCATCTCCTTTTGTCAGAGCTCTCTTCTATGATCTGTCCATCTTGAGTAATCTTACACAGGATAGCTCATAGTTTCATTGGGCCACACAGACCCCTTCTAATGCAGTGATCATCTCCATAAAGATATTAATTACATACTTGAGAGCAATGAGATCATCAAGTGAAAACAGTACATAGGAAGAAGAGAAGTGGGTTCAGTTAAAAGCCCTGAGGGGATACCTCCTATTAGAGGGTATGATCTGGATGAGGATCTAGCAAAGAGAAATGGTCAGATAAATAGGAAGAGGAACAAGAGCAATTATGTCCCAAAAACCTAGAGAGAAAAAAGTATCAAGGCATAAAGGGTGATTAACAGTGTCAAAGGCTGCAGAGAAGTCAAGAGGAATGAGGGTCAAGAAAATGACATTTGGATTTAGCAACTAAGATTATTGGTGACTTCGAAGAGTATAATTTGGTGGAATGATGAGGTTGGAAACTGGATTTTAAGGAGTTGATGAGAGTGAGAGGAGAGGGGAAATAGAGGTATTGATTATAGGTGGCCCTTTAGAAGAGTTTAGCCACAAAGCAGAGAAGAAATATAGAACAATAGGTAATGGGGATGGTAGAATTAAGTATGGGTTTTTTCAGGATGGGCATGTTTATAGCCAATAGGAAATGAGCTAGTAGAGAGGAAGAAATTGAAAATAACAAGAGTTGGAATGACTGAGGGGCATTCTGTTAGAGGAGACAGAATGGGATAAAATCTTTTAAATAAGTAGAGGGGTTAGCGTTGGTAATGAGCCGTGAGATGAAATAAAAGGGAACATGGCAGAAGGCATCAGAGTGATAGGAAATGAAGAAGAAGGAACTTATAAAGGAGCTGGTAAATGTTTTAACAACTAGCTCTCCAGGGGGGGAAAAAAAAGTACTCAGGACACTTAAGTTTGATCTGCATTATTCACATTTTTTTCCATCACTTAAGTTTAAAAAATCAGCAGAACAATAAATTAAGACTTGATTAGTAGCTTTTGCCAATTTCCACAGTATAAATGCTCACACTGAAAATTTGCAATTGGTTCACAAGTGAATTCAAGCCAGCCCTAGCATACCCCTGGACTTATCTCTTGATTAATATTCCTTTTTTTTCCCCAAAAGAGCTGGGAAAAAATATATAGTCCTTAATTTTTTATCCATCATAATCCTTTCTGAGCTTTAACACTTCTGGCACTATTTTTACCAGGAAGGTACCAGGTCATACCAAACTTCTATTTCATCCTTCATTACCTGTTCTGGTTTCTATATTCTCTCAATGTCTTCTTTAAGTCTATATTTTTCAGAGTTCATGTGCATTCATATTAATTTCTTTGGATAGTTCCTCCTCTTTCTAATTGGGATTGTTACTGTATAATGAATTGGTTGGGGTTTGCTTTTTGTTTGTTTTTTAAATTCTTGAAATCTTCCTATCTTTTCCCAATAGAATTTTAGGCCATGAGTTCCTATCTATCCTTTCTCAGTGAATCCTTTAAAAATTTTATCATTCCCAGTTTGGGGCATATGTCAGATATGCCTAGACTGTCTTTTCTCTCTAACAAATTCTAAGATGGTATGATTATGCCCCTCATGCCAACATTCCTATCTTTTCAACCAAGTAACCATTCTATGTGAGAATCAGGGCCAGAATAAAAGTACCCCTTCTTTAGTTCTTCTAGTTTTTGATGGTCAAGTTTATATTTACAAGCATATAGAAATGTATTATTTGCTCTGTTTTTGGCACAAGAGATTCTAGTAGATATCTGGATAATTGAAATTCTCTATCATGCCTCCATATTGGAAATCTTGTTTCTACCTCCTATCCAAATTGTCCACAGTACCCTCTTTTAACAGTATTACTTTTGATCCTTACACAGATGTTCTGCCTTGTGCTTTCCACTCTTATAGCTTGATTTTCTCACATGAATGTTTAAACTTAATATACACTACTATTCCCCCTTATCTTCTCCTAACTATGTTTCATTTATAGGCCCTATCCCCTCAAGTCTCAGGGACACTCATGACATCCAATTTGTCTCCTTCTGTTTAAAAGGTTCTCTGTATCAGGGTTATATTTTAGAAGAAATCCAGGCTTTTAACAGAGAAGAGTGTTTTGATTCATTGATTTTAATATAAGCTTATGTTTTCATGGGGGAAGGAATTAGTATGTATGTCATCCAATTTTTAAATAATATTTAGAAGTTATGATATTTCTGAACTATTCATAATTTAGATTGCATAACTTTAATTTAAAATTTTAAAATATTTTTATGTTCCATTTGAGAATCTTTTTTTTCCTTTATAGACCATTTCAGTCACAGGTGGGTAAATCGCGTGGTGTTTCTCAAGATGGATCATTAGAGAAAATTCTTTGAGTTTTATCACAAATACACGTTTACTTTGAAAACCACTGTAGAAACTATTCTTGAGAGGTAGGGTAGTAGATAGCATACTAGATTTATAGTCAAAAAGAACCAAATTTCAAAATCTACTTTAATCATTAGCAATGTGACTTTGGACAGATTATTTCATTCCTCCCAACCCTAGTTTCCTCATTTGTAAAATGATGATAATAGCTTCTACTTCACATGGTTGTTGTGAAGATCTAACGAAATGATACATTTCTAGTTCTTTGCAAACTTAAGTACTAAATGAAAGTTATTGTTGGGGCAGCCAGGAAGCTCAGTGGATAGAGTGCCAGGCCTGGAGGAGGACCTGGTTTCAAATCTGGTCTCAGGCATTTCCTACCTGTGTGACCCTTGCTTGGCAAATTGCTTAATCCCAGTTGCTTAGCACTTGCTATTTTTCTATCTTAGAACTGAATCTAAGACAAAAGGTAAGATTGTTTTTTTTGTTTGTTTGTTTGTTTTAAGTTAGTGTGATATTGCAACTAGAGAATCAGCCTCAACTCCCACCTCTGACACTGGCTTGGTGGCCATTGGCAAGTCACTTAAATTATCAATATCTTAGACAACTCTCTAAGACTGTTTAGTTGTAGAGAAGGTACCAACCATCATTAAGGAGTTTCCTATATTAACTAAATCATTGGTCCAGCCTCTGTCCTCCGCATTATTATCATCATCACAAAATCTCAATGAGAATTTAAAGGCAGCTATTCCAATCCAATTTGAATAGGTATCTCCTGTACAACATCCCTGATAAATAGGCACTCAACCTTTTCCTGAAGACCTTTCTACTCCCTGTAAAAGCAGCCCATTCAATTTTTATCAGAAATTTTTTTGTTAAAATTTTATGCATTTATTTACCTCAACAGCTTCTACCTATTCCTTCTAATTGTATATGTTAGTGCCATTCAGAACAAGTGAAATGCCAGTTCTACATGATAATCCTTCTACCCACAGTTCTGGTTCTCTATTTTTTGTGCCAAACAAAACAAATCTAATGTCTCTTCTACTTGACAACCCTTAAGATATATCCCTCTGAAGTTTTCTTTTCTTTGTGTTAAACATTTCTGCTTTCTTAAATGCATTCTTACATGGCAAGTTGTAGCTTTTTATTATCTGGCTTGAGCTCTTGATGTTCTCTGACTTTTAAATGTGCTTTCTAAAATATAGCACCCAGAACTAAATATGATGCTACAGAAAAAGTCTCTCCATGGCAGAGTATAGTGGGATTTCCATTTCTATTTTAGGCTTGGCTGGAATCAGGCCATTTTGGTTGTGGAGGTTCAAGACTATAGTAAAATGAAACATCTATGGGCTATTTAACAATGTACAAAAAGAGATCTACTGAACTACAGCATGAAAAAGATACTCTACAAGAATGTGCAGCTTCTGTTTCTATAATAACCAGTTTCACCAGCATGGTGGCTCACATGGATATGGTATATCCTTCAAGTCTGAAGGTCCCTGCCTCCTTCAAAGTTGGTCTATTTTATGCCCTTAGGTATAGGCCTCGCTCTCACCTTCCTTTCTTTTTAAGGAAATAACTAAGCTTGGCCCACATAGTTGGGACCAGGTAGAATACTCCTATCACAACCTCCCTAGTCCTTGACCTTTCTTAACACTTCTGAAATCACATTAGCTTTCTTACTTGCCATCTAACACTTCTTTTCAGTTTCAGGTTCATTAAAACCCACATATCTTTTCCAGACAAATTTTGTCTAGCCAAGATTTTTCCATCTTTTGTAAAGTTTACTTTTTGAACCTGTCTACATTTTATGTCTGTTAAATTTCATCTTGGTATATATGGCTCAGTGTGCTATCTTTTGTTTTTTAATCCTGCCTCCAATCTCTGAAGTCTTTGCAATATATTTTCCCAAAATCTGGAGTTCATCTTAAAAAGGATGCACTTGCCTCACTGAAGAAAGTAAAATTATTAACTTCTCTGCTTTTGGCACAGAAAGAGCTTAAAACATGTATAGCTAATTCATGTTCCTCACCACTACTATATCATACTTCCATCCTGGACCTTGAGATCTTTTTTATCAGCTTCCTTATCTATTAACTCTTTCTGGCCAAGTGAGCATCTGACATTGCTTCTGTTTCTTCTTATGTTGATCTTCATTAAAGTACTTTCCACTGTGCTTTTGCCCTTGGATTTCTGGGTTTGCTTGCATGAACATATCTTAAAATAATTCAATACTTTTTGTCTCTTTATTCTCTTTTACCCAATCACATTCTAGGCATGGGTATTATTCGGCCAAGTATCTATCAGTGAAGGCAAAGTTGTCTTCTTGGGTTAAGTTCTCAAATTCACCTGGCATGTCACCCAGAATTGGTGCATTTTGTATGTAGTGTTTTATAAGACCAGGTGGTAATTTTCCCACCACTTTCTTTTAAAGATTCACTTTAAAGATTAGACATGCAAACTCGGCAAATTTTTATTTTTGGTCTAAAGCTATAATTTCAGCAATATAAGCAACTACCTGGTGAAGAAGCTCCATCTACCCATGAAGATTAGTTACTGTTTTGCAAATTCAAGTCTTGGAGATTTACCTGGGTCAGTTGCCTTGGGGCAAGGGTTGGGAAGCCAGTATTTGTCAGAGTCAGGACTTAAACCCAGATTCTTCAACTCTTGAATTGGACCACCTCTTCACAATTCCACACTTCCTATCTGCAAATACTTTCTTAATAGCCTTTGTTCAATAGGTTCAATTCCTAGTCAGAAGCTTGTCATTATGTTTTAAGCTATGGTCTTAAAATCCAAACCTCTTTCTAAAATACTGTTCACTTACTGATAGTTACTGCTTACTTGCCATATGTGCCCATTTCTTTTGAAATGATTTCCTTTGATCTATAGCATTTATGAAAAATACCATCTATGCTCCTAAGGTCTCCAATTTCTTTTCCCATGATTTCATAATCTTTAGCAATGAAGAAGAGAACCTGGATAAAAAAATTGGGACATATTTGTGCTTAGTAGGCAGGAAATGGATTATTAAAAGAGACTAAGAAAGGCAAAAGAAAAGTGGACATGTTCAGCATTGTCAGTAGATAAGGAGAGAGGTCAGTTAAGAAAAGGACTGAGCAATAAGATGAACTCATTAGCTTTGGCAAAAAAGTTTCTTACATAGAGACTAGACCAAAGAAGTATAGAATGGGAACAGATCTAGAGAAATTTTGAGGTATCAAGGGAGAGGGAGTTGATTGGAATTTTTTTCAGTGAAGTAAGAGTCATGGTCTTCCATTTAGAGAGATGGATGGTGTAGAAGTGTCAAGAAAAGATTTAGGATAGCTGCTTCAGTGAGCATGATAGTCCTTGTGCTGCAACAAGATACCAGTAGAAATTTGATTCCATAAATCTATAAGCATCTAGATGGTAAAACTAACCATATGTCAGGAATACTAGTTTAAGACCTGCCTCAGATACTGTGTTATTCTGGGCAAGTCATTTCTGCCTCCCTCAAATTTCCCATTCAGTAAAATGGGGGTGATCATAGCATCTACCTTCCAGGGTTCTCATGAGGTTGAAATAAGATATCTGTAAAATGTTAGGTAAATCTTAGAGCACTATTAAAATGTTAGCTATTATGACTTTTTTCTAGCAATATTCAACAGCATTTGAGTAGAACAGAGAAAGTAGATAGTGCAGTTACCCCAGGGTTTAGTTGACAATATGATTAGCAGCAGAAGAACAAGGAGGGACCAAGGCTATGAAAGAAGACAGTGTAAAATTAAAATGTTTTCATAGAGTCAGAACTGAAAGGGAGTAGAGAGTGAGACCCAAGTAGAGAGAATGTCCTAGGGGATGCCAAGGAACTAGAGGCTGTCCTCAGGGTGAAAAGCAGACTAAAAAGGAGTGAAACTGAGAGATAGAAGGGAAGGGGAATCAAAGAATTTCCGTGGCATAAGAATACTCAAGTACCCAGTTCTGGAAATTCTACTAGAATATGCCAGTTTTTTGTGAGAATCAGAAGATGCAGAGAGGGTAAAATGACAGAGGGATCATTGGAACATGAAGCCAAAAGAGAATTTAAATCATGGAAAGATAAAACTGAGATGGATAGGGATGAGAATATAGAAAGAAGTAGCAGAGGAAAAGAATTTAAATCATAGCAGATAAAGACAATAGATGATAGGGATTTGGAGTATAGAAGCTTGGAAATTTGCCAGCTTTAAAAAAAAAAACTGCTGTGGCATCAGTGTGTGAGCTTCCAGGTGATTCTACTGGAAAGATTCTAGAACATATTGCTAAAAATTATGAAGCCTTGGGCAAGAAACTGATGGCCCTAAAAACAATGATGCTTCTTTCCACTGTTGATTGAAGCTGGCTTTGGAAATGAGCATCTGGTTAAGATGGTGTCTGAGAATGAGAAATGGATTTCTGAATCATAACCCAAAATGTAGAATTATAGCCTCTTAGTCAGGGACAATATTCATCCAATAAAGACTGTTAACATATATTTGTCTGGAATCTTGCAAATCTAATCAATTTTTATATATGTACATATATACATATATATATATCCACTAATATTGACACTGTAGAAGAGAGTTGGACTGTAGGAAGAAGAGCAATAGAAGTGTCTATAAATACACAGGAGACCAAAGATGAAGAAGTTGGTAATGAAATCCGTTGTCTCAGCTATCTGTACACCACTGGCACAAAGCATGGGGTGAAAAGCAATCTTACAAAGAGCCATCTGCAAGGATCCTTATTTAATACCTTAGGTTGATATTATTATGATATAAGAAATATGATAAGAATATGGCTCAAAAAGATTCAGTCATATATAAAGAATGCACATTAAAAAGACTAGCAAGAGATGTGTCTAGGAGAGAAAATGAGTTTTCAAAAGAAATCCAAGTGATCAACAATAATATGAGAAAATTGCCCCAAATCACTATTAATTAGAGAAATACAAATTAAAACAGATCTAATGTTCTGCTTCACACCTATCAGATTGACAAAGAACAAAAAAACAAACACGGAAAGTAATAATTGTTGGAAAGGGTGAGAGAATTTGGGGTGAGAGTTATGAATTGGTCCAGTCATTCTGAAAGGCAGTTTTTAGAGCTATGCCCCCTATATTCTTTGACCTTAGATATACCCCCAAAGAGATAAAAGAAGGAAGGAATGGACCTATATGTACAAAAACATAGTAGGTCATTTATAAAATGAGAGAAATTTCCAATCCTATCAATATCCTTTCAAGATTCCCATTTTCACTTAGAACAGTAGGTTTTTTTTTCCTTTTTGCTGAAAATTGGGTACAGAATAAGTTCTCAGTAATTCTGCACATTTTAAAAATCTTCGGCAGTATGAACTGACAAAGGGAAATAGAACTTTGAAAACTATACAAGCTCAGGGTTTTTAAAGCAACTTCAAAGACAATAATTTTTTTTTTTAAACCCTTACCTTCTGTCTTGGAGCCAATACTATTGGCTCCAAGGCAGAAGAGTGGTAAGAGCTAGGCAATGGGGGTTAAGTGACTTGCCCAGGGTCACACAGCTTGGAAGTGTCTGAGGCCAGATTTGAACCTAGGACCTCCCATCTCTAGGCCTGGCTCTCAATCCACTGAGCCACCCAGCTGCCCCCAAGCCACAATTTTGAATGCAAAGACCAACCATGATTTCACAGGTCCAGTTTTGAAGCATACTGCCCAACCTCCTGATGAATGATGGAACCAGGGTACAAAATGAAACATGTTTTTGCTTAACTATGCTCATTTGTTATAAGAATGTTTTTACCTCTTTATGAGAGTTGGGAGGTGGGAGAAGGAAAGGGAGAAGCCATTGATAGAGCTGCTAAAACAAAAAGAAGCATCATTGAAGTAGCTTTAAAAATGCAATAAGGAAACATTCCACAAGAAACAAACAAGTAGGACAACTGTGAAAGTAATATGTTGAATTTTATATATGTTCTTATACCCACACATACTAAAGCTTAACATAATAGAGGATCATTTTTATATATCCTCTTTCTATTCTACCTTGTCTATAGAAATGTGCTACTTTTTGGTGTTAGATTCAGAATAATTTTGTTGAAATGGCATGCAGAATGTAGATGTAAGGACAGGCTACGAAAGATGGCCAAAATAGTGTCAGACACATGTAAAACCCAGTGGAATTGTGTGTCAGCTATGGGAGGGAGGTGGGGGTAGGGGAGGGAAAGAACAAGAATCTTGTAACCATGGAAAGATATTCTAAATTAATTAAATAAAAAATTCCAAAACTTAAAAAAGTAAAATAGTATCAGAAGCCTATAAGAATAGCCTAGGCGTATGAAAGCACAAGATGAACCAAGAAGGACAAGGACCAAAGATCTCATTTGTTGCTTTACTGCAGAAGAGTAGAAGAACAAAGCAGGACTAGGGTTGTTGTGGAGGTAGATAGGATAATAGTGGGATAATAGGAAGAAAGGTTAAATTCTTGTTTCTTTTCCCTGAGCCAAAGAGAATGATCTTTGTATGGTCTAGAACTGAGCAGAAATAGCTATGGAACAAGTTGGGAGAAGTGAAAAGAGCACCTCATTGCTCGGAGTGAATTTGAGTCACACAGGCCAGATAAACTACACCCCATTGTATTGAGAGATCTGATAGCTGTGATTAAAGAACTACTATCACTGGAGAATAGAGGACTAGTACTCAAAAAAAAGTTATTCCAGTTTTCAAAAACAAATGTGTAGTCTCCCAATTCTATTGTATTGAGCTTGCATTTCATTCCAGGAAAAACTCCAAAATGGAATTTTTAAAAGCTAAAGGAATGACAAATGAACATTAAAAGAAAGCAGTGATCAGAAATAGCAAGGCATGCCTGTCTAAACCTTTCTTTTTTTCTTATTTTACATTATTAGACAGCTAAAGAAATGTATGTTGTAGTTCCATTTTCCTGGATTTTTTTCTTTTAAACCCTTACCTTCCATCTTGGAGTCAATACTATGTATTGGCTCCAAGGCAGAAGAGTGGTAAGGGCTAGGCATTGGGGGGTAAGTGACTTGCCCAGGGTCACACAGCTAGGAAGTGTCTGAGGCCAGATTTGAACCTAGGACCTCCTGTCTCTAGGCCTAGCTCTCAATCCACTGAGCTACCCAGCTGCCCCCCCCCCCCCTTTTTCCTGGATTTTAAGAAAGTAATTGATAGAATTTCATTCTGTTGTGAGAAAAGTAGAACATTATCAATCAGTTAAATTGAATGCTGATACTAAATAGTCATTGATGGTTCAGTATTGTCTTGAAAGTAGTTTTCAGGGGTCTTTGCTTAGCTTTGTTCTATTTAACATTATTGGTGACCTAAAAATAATAATGATATGATCATCAAATTTGTAAGTGACAAAAATTGGAAAGATAGTTGTAGTGTTATATATGACAGGATCCCAAAAGATCTTGTTATGACAGGCTAGAACAGTGATGATGATCCTATGGCACATGTACCAAAGATGGCGTGCAGAGCACTATCTGGGCATGTGCACCATTGCCTGCCAGAATTCATTAATAGAAAGGCAGAGGAACTCAGGTGGAGCTGCTCTCCTCCCTCTATTTGATTTGAACCTAGGACCTCTATCCCTGACAACATTTTTTTCACATCATTTGCCCAGCAGCCCAATGGGAGTGTTTCTCCTTCCCCTGTGTGGAGTTGAGGATTGGGGCAGGGCACTCCCAGAATGGGGCAGGGGGCACAGCACACAGTCTCTAAAAGGTTCATCCTCACTGGGCTAGAATATCAAGCTGAGTCTAAAAGGACAAAACCTCATAGAGGTAAATGTAAAGTCTTAAACTTTCCTTTTTTAAAAAGAAATCAGATTTTATAAGTAAATGCTAAGGAGGAGAAAAAGATCTAAGGTTTCCTGGGAGCTATAATTAATATGAGCCAATAATGTGATATGGTAGCCTAAACAGCTAATATAGTCGTGGGCTGTGTTAAGGAAAGCATGCTTGCCTCAGTACTAGGAAGATGCCACCACTGTATGATGTGCTCTGTTCAGCACTCTTCTGGAATATTTTGTTCAGTTCTGGACCCCACATTTTAGAAAGCATTGACAAGTTGGAGAGAATTTAAAGGATAGTTGGAATGATGGAATCCTTCAAAATCAAGTCATAGCTGGAGACATTTAGCTTGGAGAAGATGAAGGGAATAAGAGAAGTATCAACTATTTAAATGATGGTCAAATGAAAGAGGGATTAGATTTGTTCTGCTTGGACCCAAAGGAAAGAATTAAAAAGTAATTGGTAGAAGATGCGAAAAGTCAGATTGTCCTGATACAAAGAAACCTTTTTTAACATTTGGAATTTTTCAAAGAATATCAAAAGTTCTTTTTGAGCTGCCTCAGGAGGTAATCGGATTCTCTAAGTGCCTCAAACCAAGGCTGGCCCATCTTTTGTTGGAAATCTTGTAGGAGGAGTTCTTGTTCAGGTCTGCAAACTGAGAAATAAACTCTACAGAACTTGGGTCTCTCTTTCCCCCAAGTAGAGCAAATACACTAGGGCACTGACAAACACAGACTCCCGTTTCTCAGAATAGGAAGATAACCAGGGGATATTGACTTTAAAGTCAAGATAATCTTTAAGCAAGGACATGTATGTGTATGTGGAGAGTATCTGTCTATTTCCAAGGAGCTCTGTTCAAAAGCAGCAAAGAGCAGATTAAATAATTTTAAGAGAAGGGACTGATCCAGGAAGGGATCCAAAGTGATGTGGGTAGAGAGTTCCCAGGAACAGGGGAGTAATATATTCCAAGATACAAGGGAGAACAAAGACATCTCTTGTATGTGCTTTTGGGGTACAATAATAATAGCATTCTTAAGTATGATAAACATGAAATGATCAGATTCCCATGCTTAGAATAAACACCAGCAATTGCCTCATCAATATTAAACGATAATAATAAAAAGTTCCAAAATGACTCAAGTTAACAGAGATAGAGTAGGACCAGAGATAGCAAGTGTGAGATAAGATGTTTTTTATGAAGCATAAGAACTTTTGGTTATCTTATCCTAGAGAAACCAGAAGAGCTGGTATGAAATGAGCCACTGGCTGGTGTGACCATAGTCCAAACAGGTATCCCAAGACACTTGTTTCCATGGTTATCTCAGATGAACTGTTGCTTTTAAAGACAGTTTCTTACTCTGAATCTCAAAAACAGTAGATTTATCCAGATCACTCTAGATCCTCAGGTAAATAGTCTTACATATCATCATCACCTGCATAGTAGGGCAACTCAAGAATATCAAGTAATTTACACAGATCCAAGTTGGACCAAGTGGCTTCAGAAATCTATTGCTCTGGGATTTGGGTTTTGTTTGTTTGTTTATTTTTTTCCAGCCATCACTTTGTTAATGATTTAATCTTTACTGAATCTCAATAGGATGCATATTCAGTGTGAGGAAGGGGGATGAGTGATGCCCATGCTATTGATGAACACTGTGCCATGCATGGTTATGATAGCCTTGATATTTGGATTTGTTTTACCTATGGTCCAATAATTAAAAATAGATTCTATATTGACAATATGTTAGTATCCCAATATGTCTTTCCTGGTGGTAGGCTCTGAACATTAATTTTGACATTTCTTTTTTTTTTTTAATGTCTTATGGATATTTTTATAGGCAGAAACAGAATTACAGAGAGCTACAATGGATGCCACCAGAACAAGTCGGCACCTGGAAGAAACAATTGACAATTTTGAAAAGCAAAAAATAAAGGACATAAAGGTAAAAAAGAAAACAAACCATGCTGGCAAGATAGCACTGTGTAGTAGAAAGAATGTGAGTGTGGAGGCAGCTCTCCCAGGTCCTAAGCCTGACTTTTCCCTTTGCAAGTCACTTCACTTTTTTGTGCTTTTGTTTCTTCAATTGTAAAATGAGGAGGTAGGAATTGAGGATGTAAGGTCTTTTCAAATCATATGTCTGTGACTCGGTGATCATTTGTTATAGTTTGAAAACTGTTTTTCTCAGAAGTCTTGTCTCTACTTTCTCAGACTCTTGGGCTATGAAGTCATAATTCTCTGAATTTAAAATGAAGGTTTATTCCTGGAAAAGGAGCTGTGAGTGAAACCAGTATGTTTTATCTGCTTTACCATAGAAAGGTCCTGTTGGCCAGTTTTTTGTAAGAAATAACCTGAAACCAACTATGTTTCTTTATATAACAAATCTTTTTCAAATGGAGCCATCTCAATTAAACTGGACATAGTAGCAAAGCATATGATACTGTATATATTATAACATTAGATCTAAAAGCTTTTATAATTACTATATACAGTATATCTGAATACTATAAAAAAATCAAAAGAGCAAGGGGTAGCTGTATCACAGTGGATAGAGTGCCAAGCTTGAAGTCAGAAAGATGTTGGTTCCAGTCACTTCCAAGTCATATGATCTTAGATTAACTCCAGTTGCATAGTCCTTGCCATTCTTCTATCTTAGAATTTATACTGAGACCAAAGGTAAGGATTTTTTCTAAAAGAAGTATAAAATTTAGAAGGACCACTTTAGAGAGATTTCCATTGGCACTTTTTAGATAATTTGGGAAGTCATAAAAATTTTTTCTGGCTTCATTTTCTCATTTTAAGCTTCTTTATAGCAAGCATGGTAATTTTCTGTCTTGAGTTGTTGTTTAATGTCTGGCACATAGTAATTGCTTATTAATTGTTTGATTATCATTAACAGCTTTACCAAATCTAACATTACCTAAAGTATATCTGAACTGAACTTTAAATATTTTAATCTCTTAAGATGTTGCTTACCTTATCAGAAGGAAGATTTATGCTTGAAGTTGGTCCCACTAGAAGCCCAGATTGATTCTGATTTGATCAAAATGGAAACTTTCCATCTCAGTTACAAGTCCTGTATTTTGTCATAATGATAGATAATAGCAGTCCTCTCATACATGGTCTCCTTCTCTCTTTCCTCTAGTACACTATCTCCTTTCCCCCTTTTATCATTTTTAAGAATTGAATAAGATGTGAATATGAAATAATGAGGTTTATAAAAATACATACTTTGGAACTTATAAACTTAAATGACTTGTCTTTTACAATAGCCCCTTTGGATGGCTGTATTCAAATGAATATGCTATTGCTCAAAACATTTTGGAACTAATACCACATAGGAAAATTAATCTTGTTATTTTATAGCAAATCATTTCTTCCTGCCTCTGTCTCATTCCCTTTCATGCTTCTTTTCTCTTTCTCTCTTCTCCCAATGCCCCATTATTATAGGTTTTTTTATCCACCCTACCTTTTTCTTACTCTGCTTCTCTCTCATAGATATGGTTAGGATAGGTAGAAACATAGGTAAAGTCCTGAGACAGATTAGCTGTTTATATGTTGTTGAATAATCTGTTTTTCAGATTATTTAGATACATCTATAGAAACCAACTCCTACCTAGCTATGCAAGAATGGTTCTTAACAGTAGTGGACCCATAAGGAAGGCAAGACAACATCATTTTGTAGTAGCTAGCTTCTGCTGTCAGACTAGGAGGAAGGAGGAAGATTAATTCTAAGATAATTAGGGGACAGACATCTAATGCAGAGCAATAGCCATTGCTGTAGTTAAGAAGTGGTCCATGACTTGCCTAACATGAGCTAAGTATAAGTAAACTTAAGAGCTTCCTTTCATCAGCTGCTAGCAAACCTTTCATAAGGCTTGTTGTTATTGTAGGAAGGAATACTAATTAGTAGATACTGCTGAGAAGCTTTAAATTCTAACAGCATTTTAAAGTCAGCTTGCTCCTCCAATAGAAAGCCTATGAATGCTCCCATTACTTTATGTCTGAGTTAAATATAGTTATACATTTTTAGTATACTTGTTCCTTATCATAACTTCCATCTTTCTGGCAGAAACTAGTTGTACTTATAATCAATTTTCCTGCAGTCATAATTTTAAAATTTACTTTCAAAATTTTGTCCTGGCTGTACAAACTCATATACTGATGAGTAGCTTATCACCTGCATCACTATTTTTTTTTAACTGTGTGTGTGTTGTGTGTAATTCCTTTCTTTTCCCCGCCTCTATTAGTAGAAATAATTGAATGTCAATTGAACACATGAAAGGGTTTCCAAATGATTGTAGAGGGTATCCCAAAATTCTTAGTGCAATTTTAACCTTTAATAACTTCAGAGACATAAATGCTACAAATGCCATTGAAATTTTTAAACTTGTTTATTTTTATAAACTTTAAATACTAATTGTTTGGTTTTAATTTTAACAAGATAAGGTAACCTATTATTATGCCTTGGTTTGTGAAAAAACTTTTAGATGCCATTTTTTCAGACTGTTAGATTGGTAGAGGAGGATCTCTCGCTTGGCCACATTGGTTATCTCCATTAGACTTTTTCTTGTAGAGTTATGTTAGAACTTTCACATATGCATCAAAACCTCATTCTTTGATAATTTTAAGATTAGGGTTACCAATGTAGGCCTTTCAATTATTGAGGAGTAGTACCTGATAAAAGTCTTTACAAAGTTCAAAAATCAACAAGTGGTAATGCAAAAGGATGATTATGTTGAATTTTAATTTAAAAAGTTAATATTTTTCAAATTTGATCTATACTTCTGAAGTTATTAAGGCTAAAAAATGCACTAAAACTTTGGAGATATTCTATATTAGTGAGTATCAGATAAAGAACATAAAGGATAACTTCCTTTAAAGGAAAAAATACCATAGATGAGAACTTGCATGATTGTTATTTTGTTATTCCTTTAATTAAATTTAATTTAATTAAAAATTCCCCAGTCATTGAATTAGTAGCCTCTCAATTGATTTAGCTTATCCTATCAGATCTTTATGCTGTTGTTGCTGCCAAAGCCCCATGTCTAGGCTATGCAAGGATGCCCAGTACAGGGGGAAATTCCTACCTACCTTGTTTCATTTAAGAATTTAACTGTGAATTCTGTTTTCCTATCTTCATTCAGAACATAATCAAATTATCTCATGGCTTCAAGCAAGTAAAAATTTGGGAATCACTGTTATTATAAAATTTTGGTAATCCTCACTTGTCTGAATTATTTTAAAATTCATTTACATACACTTGGTGATATTAGGAGTAGGGAAACACTACTGCTTTTTTATCTTTTTTTTTTCACTCTGCTATAATCCGTATTTGATAAATCTACCTTTTTGTAGCTTCCACAGAAGACTTATTCTGATGCATAACTGCCATAAAAATAGCCCTAGATTTGAAAAGGCTATGTACCTACAGAGGCTTTGAAAATTTTCTGGTACCTTATAGAGTAAGCTGGAATGTTCTTTAGAGTCCTTTCTATCTCTAAATCTATGGGTCCTACAGTCCTAAATACAGAGCAAATGGATACTATTTGTCTGGGATCCAAGGACCAGACCTAGCTAAATTCTGAGAGGCTTATCACCAGAAGGATAACCACCAGTCAAATGAGGCTTTTTGACCATTGCAACTTGTGAAATACAGAGAATCTGGGAAGTATCTTTAAAGGTTATCTGAATAAAATAAAAGATCATTCATTTTATCAGGGTATATTTTATTAAATCAATTGAACAAAAACATTTTCAGCTAGATTATAAGATTATAGCAATAATAAATCTGCATATTTTTCAAAGACTTTTGAGAAGCAGAGAAAACTGAATACCTACAGTAAAGATTTGTTATAATCAAATGATTATAGAGAATGGAATAAAAAAGATGCTGAAATTAAAAAATTTTTAATGGTTTAAAAATATTTGAAAAGGTAATATAAAGGAGATTGCTATCAAGGATATCATCTCTATTTCTAGATATCTCAGAGTTGGATGATTAGTTCTCTTGAGTAATTTAATCTTAGATCCTACATTAGAGACTATAGTAGGTAACATCTTGAATTTCCAAACAAGATAAATTATCTTCTTTACATTGGTGCTATGGATGCATAATCCTATTTTAATTTTAAAAAAAAGAACAACCAAGGTACAAGAATATCCTTACCTTGGCTTTTCTAAGTTACATTAATCATATACATATGCTTATTTTTTGTTATGGTTCTAGATTGGTTTGAATATAGGGCTGCATTTTTTTCCCCTTAAAATCTTGTTCAAAACCTAAGTATAAATCTGGCCTCAGCCACTTCCTAGCTGTGTGACCCTGTCCAAGTCACTTGACCCCCATTGCCTAGCCCTTACCACTCTTCTGCCTTGGAGGCAATACATTGGCTCCAAGACAGAAGGTAAGGGTTAAAAAAAAAAAACCCTAAGTATAACTTATCATTGTTCTCTTTACTACTTTTTATGTGGTAATGTAGAAAAGACTTATTTTAGAAAGATTTTGAAACAAGGACAGTAACAAAAATGAGAAAGTTTATAAGAACAATGATAATAAAAATGCCTTAAAACATCTCTTTTTGGTGTCTTGAAGAAATAAGTTTTATTTTTTCTTTTTAAAGTTTTTTATTTTAATAACATATTCACATAAGTTTTCCAAAGTCATATAATCCATATTGTCTCCCTTTCTTCTTCCCTTCCCCCTCCCAGAGCTGACAAACAATTCAATCTGGGTTATACATATATTATCATGCAAAACATATATTCATATTATTCATTTTTGTAAGCAAAAAAATTTTATAGAACCAAATCCCCAAAAGATATGCCCAAATAAACAAGTAATAAATCATATGTTTTCATCTGCATTCCTACTCCAACAGTTCTTTCTCTGAAGGTAGATAGCCTTCTTTTTTATCAGTCCCTCAGAATTGTCCTGGGTCATTTTGTTGTTATTAAAGTCTGTCACATTTGATCATTCCAGGGTATTGAAGTTCATGTGTATACTGATTTCTTGGTTCTACTTATTTCACTCTGCATCAGTACACGTAGGTCTTTCCAGCTATTTCTGAAATCATCCTGTTCATTATTCCTTATTGTACAATAGTATTTGTTCCATCACCATCATAATACCACAATTTGTTCAGCCATTCCACAATTGAGGAATATCCCTTTAGTTTCTGATTCTTTGCCACCACAAAAAGCACAACTATAAATATTTTTGTACAAACTGGACCTTTCCCATTTTTTTTTAATGTTTGGGATACAGACCTAGTAGTGGTATTATTGGAATAAAAAATATGTATGCATTCTTTTGTGGCCCTTTAGGCATAATTCCAAATTGCCCTCCAGACTGGTTGGATCAGTTCACAACTCCACCAGCAATGCATTAGTGTCCCAATTTTGCCACATCCCCTCCAACATTTATCATTTACCTTTACTGTCATATTGGCCTATCTGATAGGTGTGAGGTGGTACCTCAATGTTGTTTTAATTTGCATTTCTCTAATCAAGAGGGATTTAGAACATTTTTTCACATGATTATAGATAGCTTTTATTTCTTCATCTGAAAACTGCCTATTCGTATCCTTTTGGCCATTTATCAATTGGAGAATGACTTGAATTCTTCTAAATTGTACTTATTTCTATATATTTGAGAAATAAGACCTTTATCAGAGAAATTTGTTCTGAAAAAAATTTTCCCCAGTTTGTACTTCCCTTCTAATCCTGGTTGCATTGGTTTTGTTTGTACAAAACCTTTTTAATTTAATATAATCCAAATTATTCATTTTACATCTTGTAATGTTCTCTATCTTTTATTTGGTCATAAATTCTTCTCTTCTCCATAAAACTGACAGGTAAACTATTCTATGTTCCCCTAATTTATTTATAATATCACTCTTTATGTTTAGATCATATACCCATTTTTTTACTTTATCTTGGTATAGAGTGTGAGATATTATCTAAACCTATTTTTTGTCATACTGTTTTCCAATATTCCCAGCAGTTTTTGTCAAATAGTGGATTTGTCCCCAAAACTGGGATCTTTAGGTTTATCATAGAATGTCTTGCTGAGGTCACTTACCTCGAGTCTATTCTACTGATCCTCCCTTCTGTCTCTTAGCCAGTACCTTATATTACAGTTTAAGATCTGGTACTACTACCATCCTTCACATTTTTTTCATTAGTTCCCTTGATATTCTTGACCTTTTGTTCTTCCAGATGAATTTGGTTATTATTTCTTCTAGTTCTATAAAGAAGGTTTTTTTTTTGGTAGTTTGATTTGTTTGGCATTGAATAAGTAAATTAATTAGGTAGGATTGCCATTTTTATTATATTAGCTTGGCCTACCTATGAGCAATTGATGTTTTTCCAATTGTTTAGATCTAATTTTATTTCTGTGAAAACTTTTGTAATTGCATTCATAGAATTCTTTTTCTTGGCAAATACATTCCCAAACATGTTATATTGACTAGAGTGATTTTAAATTGAGTTTCTCTTTCTAACTTTTGCTGCTGAGTTTTGCTGGAAATATATAGAAATGCTACTGATTTATGTGGATTTATTTTATATCCAGCAACTTTGCTATAGTTATTATTTCAACTAGTTTTTTAGTTGATATTTTAGGACTCTAAGTATACCATCATATCATCCCTGAAGTGATAGTTTATTATTTCCTTACTGCCTAGTTTAATTCCTTCAATTTCTTTTTCTTCTCTAATTGCTAAAGCTAGTATTTCTAGTACAATATTAAATAGTGGTAATAATGGGCATCTTTTCTTCATTCCTGATCTTATTGGGAAGGCTTCTAACTTATCCCCATTGCAGATGATTCTTGCTAATGGTTTTAAATAAATACTAATAATTTTGAGGAAAGACCCATTTATTCCTATGCTTTCTAGTGTTTTCAGTAGGAATGGGTGTTGTATTTTGCAAAAGGCTTTTTCTACATCTATTGAGATATTCATGTGATTTGTTAGTTTGATTATTGATATGGTCAATTATACTGAAAGTTTACCTAATATTAAACCAGCTTGCATTCCTCGTCTAAATCCCAGAAACATTTTAAGTAAATACTTTAATATGGTAACTTTATGCAATTATTTTCCAGTATACTTTTTTGAAAACTTTCAAGAAAGATCATTTAGAGGTGCAGCCTGTATTTAGAACATATACTGTGAGAATTGACCTACTACTAATGGTTTCTCACCTTTAAGCTTGGGAGATTAATAAGAAAAATAAGAATGAATGAATATGAAGAAAATTCTGTCCATGTCCTTTATGAAAAGATGATGAGATTCAGACTCATTGATGCTATCATGTTTTAAGGAAATGTATTAGAATTTTAACATAGTGCTAGGAATGTAATGAATTTCCCACCATGCATACAGAGTGAGCCAAAACTTTGCACTTTGTGTTGAATAGATTATTTGAGTTTATATGCCTTTACAAATGTTGGCAATATAAGTCACATTCCAACATTTAACAATTTAAGTATATAATTAAGTAGTTCTCCAAATTATATTTTATATAATCCATTAAATCAGCAGTATTGAAGTACATATGAAGTGTGACCATAAAATGAGACTAATTTTTGTTTGTGAAAATAGTCATTACTCATAAATAACTTATTATATACCTTGTGTATAACACTTGTATAACCTTTAGCAGTTAATTTACATTAATGTGGAAATACTCAATTAAATGAATAATTAACTTTATTCCCTCACATACTCTAATTGTAGAGCAAAATTATAAATCTAGTGTTCCTTGACACTTTTTACATTTAGAATCTTCAATTAAAACTATCCTCCAAATTTTAATTGTACACATAAATGACATCTCAGGAAAACAGAAGTATTTCCAGTAATAAAACTAAGTTGTATTACATTTTTGAAAGTATTTTTGGACTACTTAGTTGTGTATCCTATTTTGTATATTTTTATATCTTAACAGTGTGCAATGCTGCTGAAGATTTTATTATTTAATATAACAGAATTTGAAAATAATTTTTTACTTTTTAATCCTCTTTTGGAGATTAAGGAAAAGAGATTATCTTCCTCAACCTCCAAGCCCTCTTATTTTATGCAATAGCAAAATGTTTACATTTGGGAGCCTATGTTTCCCTACATATGGATGTACTAAATTTTAGATATATTGTATACAAGTGACTAATTTCATATATCAACTGTAAAAAAAAAAAGTTAAAATTATATTTAAATTTTAAATTAAGCAGTGACATTAGCCAAGGTCTAGGGTCTCCAACCTGTCATTTGAAGCTTTTCGAAAAATCTCCAAGATTTAACTAAATAGATTCTTCTTATGGATTTCCCCAGGCTACATATGGGAAGATAGTAAGTGCCACAAGTGCCTTAGTATAACTATTCCAGAAGCTGGAGACAAAAATATTGGTCTCCTTATTTAGAGGTGAGGAGGGGTAAGTAACATTTGTTATGTTCAAGGGAGTAATAAGAGATATTTAGTGAAATGAAAGAGAACAACCATGTTAGTAGTGTGTGGAGTGGAATGGGGGAGGGGGGTTCATTCCCCCATCAATCACTCTAATGAGCAGATAGGAGAATTGATGCTGGCAGAGTTCACATGGCTTTATTCAGAGATGGGGGGGGGGGGGAATAGAGTAAGGGAACACTGCTTGGACATAGGCAGTATCCTCACAAGTGGGGTAGAAGGAGAGCAGGGAGACAGAGACAGAGAGACTCCACAGTCTGAAGTATCAGATTTTATAGGGATCCAACATAATACTATCTCCACTCTCCCATCATCTATATCTTATTCTACCCTACTTCTTCTATCCTCCTTAATCTTTCCCAATGCTTCTGAGTGTCTTCTAACATTTCCAAGCATATAGGAATATTCCTTAAGTTTGCAATTTTTCGTTGAGTCAGGTTTTTAGGCCTGTCCAAGGATTTATCAGATTGCAACAATTCAGACTGAAACACTCTTTGAAACATTTTTCAAGTTAAGCATCGCTTAGGACATGTGATTATAACTTGTAAGTTTTGGGATTTCTCTCATAGGAATTAGGTTACTCCTAATCTTCCCACAGGAATAAAAAAAGATGAGGGGGAGCTTTTTAGCTACATTTGAGAAGACTATCAAAAGCCGATAGATAGATAGATAGATAGATAGATAGATAGATAGATAGATAGATAGATAGATAGATAGATAGATAGATAGATAGATAGATAGATAGATAATCTGCTTGGGGAGGGGAGTTTCTTCTACTCTTCAAAAGGAGAGATTGATATCTCCTAGTGGAGGGCACCTAGCCACTATTTTTGTATAGGAAGTTGCTAGTCTATGATTACTAATACTAATCAATGTATATTGGGGAATAATGCACAATTTCATCCCACACAGTAGGAACAGATGTTTGAGGCATTAGTGGAAGAGTGGAAGGGGCAAAGACCTAGCTTGGTAGCTTCCTATGATGACGAGAAGTATTCTAGTATGTTAGTTATTTCCTCTATCTGATGTCTTCACTCTGGTTCTTTGATGTACTATCTGTGCACTTAAGGTGAGCATAGAAAAGGGGTCTCAGAAAACAGTTTGATGAAGAAGCAGCTTGTGAATTAAACTACTTTGAATGTTCCAATCTTTGAATGTGTTCATAGAAGTGTTCAGAACTAGGAGAATCATACTCTTTGTTAGGTAAGCTACCTCTGGAGTCTTATTTGGTTTCAGGAGCCATACTTAGTAATAAATTAAGAGTTCTGTGTCCTTCGAGAACAATTAGGATAATAAAGGGGCTCAGAATCATGTTCGAAGATCTATTGAAGTACCTACTTAACCTGGAGAGAGTTTATTATGGGTAGGGGGAGAGAGAGAAGAGATATATAATAGTAGTTTTCAAGCATATGAGGAGTTGTCTCCTGGGAGATCAATTAAGCATTCTTTTGTGGAAAAAGACAAAACTAGGACCAATGGTTTAAAAGTTACTGGGTGGCAGATTTCAGCTTACCTAAAAATGGAATGTGTTCTTTTTTTGTATTATGTCCTTGTCACTATATATATTCAAATAAAGGCTTGCCAACCATTTGACAGTAATGTTTTAAGGGAGTTTGAAGCAGTGAATGGATAGGGCTGAAAATTGGGTATCTCCTATGCCTTTTCTTTCTTTTTTTTTTTTAACCCTTACCTTCTGTCTTGGAATCAAGACTGTGTGTTGGTTCCAAGGCAAAAGAGTGGTATGGGCTAGGCAATGGGGGTTAAGTGACTTGCCCAGGGTCACACAGATAGGAAGTATCTGAGGCCAGATTTGAACCTAGGACCTCCCATCTCTAGGCCTGGCTCTCAATCCACTGAGCTACCCAGCTGCCCCCTCCCTATGCCTTTAAAGTGCCTTCCAACTGATAAATCAAGAAGCCTTTTTATTAAATGCCTCCCATGTTTCAAAAATGGTGTTAAGTACTAGGCATACAAAGAAAGGCAAAAGACAGTCTCTGCCTTCAAGGAGCTCCCAATCGAACAGAGAAAACAACATGGAAATAACCACACAGAAACACAATACATCCAGGAAAACTGAAGATAATCACAAAGGGAAAACACTAGCAGGTGGGCTTTTAACTGAGATTTGAAGGATGCCAGTGAATATAGGAGATAAAGAGAAGTTAGAAGAGAATTCCAGGCATGGGATGTCATATGTAAGGTTCAGCAAGGTCAGTGTCACTACATTAAATAGTGCATGAAGGGAACGGATTAAAGTGTAAGAATGCCAGAAAAATAGGATCCTTTGATTCAATAATAAGACACCTGGGTTTTGTTTCTGACTGACATTTGACTTTCTATGTAATACTGAATGGAGAAAGCTAGATTGGTTTGGTAGGAATGCAAGCTGTGGCTAGATTTTGAATTTAGGCATTGAAATGTTAGAGCCAGTCAACAGCATTATACCCTTTACATTCATCACTATTGATAAATGGTAGATTGCAGGAAAAGGGGGGTCAGTTTTTAATTTTGATAAGGCATATTTAAAATGAAGCAGCTACTAAAATGGTATACTACTAAAATATTCATAGGCATACGTATTCATTTGTAGGAGTATTCGGTGCAAACATTTGCACTGTCTCAGTTATTATTTGGTTCGCATCAAGTAAAATATTATGAGTAGTTGTCTTACATTGTTGCTGACTATCCAATTTTTAGTTTGCCAATAAGACAGCAGGATTTCAAATCACTACAGTTTTATTCATGGCAATATGACTACCACCAATGTATGATGTTATTGTCAGGATAATATACATTGTAAAGTATTTTTTGACTCTTGCAACATTTAGAATCAGTATTTCTGATGTGTGAAAGTATCAAAGTAAATGTAAGTGACAGGTAAGCTACATTAACTCATACCTTACAGTTATAATCATAAAAAGTTAAATCATAATATAGAGTAATATCTGATGTTTATGGACTGCCTGACATTTTTTTTCCTTTCACAATTACATGCAATAACAACTTTCAACATGTTTTACAAAACTTTAAAATCCAAATTGTCTCCCTCCTTCCCTTCCTTCCCACCTCCCCAAGATGGCAAACAACCTGATTTGGGCTATAGAAGTATGATCATGCAAAACATTTTCACATTGGTCATTTTATGAGAGAATACTTTTATATAAAACCAAAACCCAATAAAGTGAAAAATAGTATTCTTCTGTCTGCTTTCAGATTCCATCAGTTTTTTCTTGGGAGTGCATTTTTTTTCATCATAAAGTCCTTCAGAATTGTCTTGTATCATTGTATAGCTGAGAATAGCTCAGTCTTTCATAGTTGGTCATCTTACAATAGTATTATTACTGTGTACAATGTTCTCTTGGTTCTACTCCACTATTCATCAGTTCTTGTAAGTCTTCCTAGGTTTTTCTGAAACCATCCTGTTCATTTCTTAGAGTATAATGGTATTCCATCACAATTATATACCATGATTTATTCAGTCACTCCCCAACTGATGAATATACCCCTAATATCCAGTTCTTTGTCACTACAAAAGGAGCTGTTATATTTCTTGTATAAATCTCTCCTCCCCTTTAAAAAATATTCCTTGGAATATATAACTAGTAGTGGTATTGCTGGATTCAAGGAGAATATAGTTTTATAGTCCTTTGGACATAATTTGAAATTGTTCTCCATAAGAGCTGGATAAGTTCACAACTCCACCAACAGAGTATTAATGTCCCAAGTATCCTATATTCCCTCCAACAGCTATCGTTTTCCTTTTCTGTCATATTATCTAATCTGATAGGTGTGAGATGTGGTGCCTCAGAGTTGTTTTAATTTCATTCTCTAAATCAGTAATGATTTAGAACATTTTTTCAAATGACTATAAATTGTTTTGATTTCTTCCTCTGAAAACTGCCTTTTCAGATCTATTGACCATTTATCAATTGGGGAATGACTTGTATTCTTATAAATTTGACTCGGTTCTCTATATAATTGAGAACGTCTGACATTTTTGCTAATTATATAGAAAACTTTAACAAACTGGGGACAAACATGTAATGTTAGGTTTTCAATAAGTGAAATCTTAATGTTAAATGTTTAAATATTTTTAGCCAAGAGATTTCAATAAACCAAAATTAACTTCTCATCAGTAAATTAGTAAAGAGGCCCTATTGCAGATAAACATTTAAATTCTCTTCTAAAATAGTCCAGGCCAGTGTTTTCCCTCTTTAGTTTTTTAGCTCTGTAGTTGAACAAGTTGATAATGTAATTATCTCTAATGAGTTTAAATAGGCTTTCTTTATGACAATGATTATATTAAATATTGAAACTCAGAAAATCAGGGATAGAGAGAAAAAAGTCATATGTGAACTATCAAGTCATCAATGTAGCAAAAGTAGTTCCTTCCTCTATAATCCTTCCAACTTCCTCCTCCAGTAGGTCAGTAAGCCAGTACTTGAAAATCTGGAAGATATTCTCTTATTTCAATATAACTGTTCATTCTCCCCATGCATATAGTCTCTTCTACCCTATTTAAATTCTCATTGTATTAACTGAAGTCTGCACTAATGCAGAATGAAACTTTCCTGGAATGAAACGACTATTTTTCCAATCTCAATGTAACCATTTTGCTGAACACAAAGCCTTCATGCATACATGGCCACATTACTCCTTTACTCAAAAATCTTAAGGGGTGCTTTATTGCCTACTAACAAACTTCTTTACCTGAGATTGGTTTTGAATTTGGGTAATGCTGACTCCAGGCCCAGGCATGAAGCACAGTCAGTACAATGACAGTGAAAAGCAGGAGATGGAATGAATACTGGGTTTCTGGAATAGAAGGTAGGCCAATTTGAAAGGTTTGAAGAAGAGTAGTGGTCAGTAAAGTTGAAAAGTTAAGAGGCGAAATTGTGAAAGGCTTTAAATGTTAAACTTGGGAATTTAGATTGTCGTATTTGAACTTAACAGTTGTTTTGGGAAGTGGTACTATAGGCATTTTTATTTCATTATTCTAGATGAGATAAGTTCATATATCAGCAATAATTTTTAAAGGCCTACTATTATGTGTCAATCACTGTTCTAAATGCTTGGGATACAATGAAACAAATAAAATAATCCTTGCCCTGTAAATATGGGATAGGACAGAGTACATAGGCTAGTATGATGCATCTTTATCTAACTCATGTTCTCATTGACAACTGAAAACATTGTCAGGTGGAAGTGCAAACCAAAACTAAAAGAGAAACTGAATGGCAAGTGGAGGTATTACTTGGAAAGTTCCCTAGGGGCAGCAAGGTGGCTCAGTAGATAGAGAGCCAGGCCTGGAGACAGGAGGTCCTGGGTTCAGATGTGGCCTCAGACCTACTTCCTGGCTGTGTGACCCTGGGCAAGTCTCTTAACCCCCATTGCCTAGCCCTTACCACTCTTCTGCCTTGGAACCAATACATAGTATCCACTATAAAACAGAAGGTACGGGTTTAAAAAAAAAAGTCCCCATACGACTATACTTACTTAAAAGTTGACATTACATCTTCTCAGTTTCCCAACATGTTCCAGATAAACAATTCAGCATTTCACAGAATGTTTGAAAAACAAAAATGTATTTTTAATTATTATAGATTAACATGATTAAATAAAATTCCACTTCTCTTTTTAGAATATATTTTCAGAATTTATAACTATTGAAATGCTGTTCCATGGTAAAGCTTTAGAAGTCTACACTGCTGCCTACCAAAATATACAGAAGATTGATGAAGAAGAAGATCTAGAGGTAGGAATAATAAACCTCTTCCTCTCATTAATCTGAAGGTATACTGGGTAAATTTTCAGGATTATAATGTCTTAAACTAGAACATGGTGATAGTAACAGTAATTTGTACATCATTGCATCCCTTTCCTTTGGATTCTCAAATTACAGACTTCTTGTGAACTACACATACTTTGTTATACTAATTTTACATGGCTTCTTCACTAGATTTAAACATCTTCAGTATCAGATGTTTTGTTTATCTCTTTATTTTACCCTACTGCACTGAAAATTTTGTTAAATTGACCTTCAACTTATGCCTTTGAAATGTGAATAGAGTAAAAAACAGGATAAATGCCTTATCACTTTTGCTTTTCAAATTATAGATGGTTATTTAGGTTGAAATTTAACAGTGATCCTATAATTATTAATAAATGAAACTATTATAGATAGGACTCTATTATTATGTAGGAAAATAAATGTGAAAATCCTCCACCTCCATTCTTCACTTTGGTATAAAAGTGAGTTCTCACAGATCTAGTGATAGAAATGCCCCTCATCTCAGGACTAGTATAGGTAAATTCAGAAGGATTAATTACAAAAAGCTGGCCGTCAAGCAGTGTGGTGATTGGCCATTCTACTATGGTAAGGAAGGAGCTTAGTGAAATTATTGTTCATAGGTTGAGCTGGATCTGAGGTCGTTAGCCATATTCCCTCATTATAGATGAGGAAACTGAGGCTCTGAGAGGTCATTACTTGCTGAAAATCCAATTATTGAACTAAGATTTGAACACAGATGTTCTAACTACACATCTAGCACCCTTTCCACTTCACTATGCTATCTTCCATTTTTGAAGGATTGCAAAAATTAGGCATTTTAGAGATGTCTCTTTTGAATATTTATAAATCCTGATTAGTTGGCTAGCAGTACATGGCAATTAAATTTCCACTAAAAATAAGCTATCAACTGGCAAAGGGAAAAAAAATTGTTTCTTCTAAGCTAAAATATGTGCGTCCTTTTATCCTTATTGGGTCTGTTTCAAATATACTACTTTCAATATCTAACCATTATCCTGGATAGTAAACTATTATTTTCTTTTTTAATTAAAAAAAAATTTTTTTTTCAATCTTACCTTCCGTCTTAGAATCAATACTGTATATTGATTCCAAAAAAAGTGGTATGGGCTAGGCAATGGGGGTTAAGTGACTCGCCCAGAGTCACACAACCAGAAAGTGTTTGAGGCCAGATTTGAACCTAGGACCTCCCATCTCTAGGTCTGGCTCTCAGTCCACTGAGCCACCCAGCTGCCTCTGATTGCCTTTTTTTTTACTAGTTTCTCATAGAAATGTTTTAATGTTAAAATCTTTTACTGATGTAACCCAAACTTTTGGATGGTTATACATGTGCTTAGAATTTTCTGCTAAGAGCACCTTAAAAATCATGGTATTGTGGATAAGAGGATAGGTTTTCAAATAAAGACAAGGGTCCAAGTCTTAACTCTGACATATACTGGCAAACATATCCAATGTCATATCATCTCTCAGTGCCCCAGACTAAATTGCAGAACATTCTCTTGATTTAAATTATAGAATTAAAGGTACAGTATGGGGGTAAAGGAGAAAAATATCTCTGAATACCTGACAGAACTTTGAGGATTACACTAAAATGTTTTATAAATAATCTGATTATCTATGAGAAGCTGACTTTGGGCCTCCCCTTCCTACACCGTTTTGGACTACAGGTAACTATAGCTGAACAGGAAAGTAAAATCAAAACAGGGCTAGAACAAAGTTATACAAAGTTATGCAAAGGTGCACATCTGGTTGTATATGACTATATTACAAAGTTGTTGGTTTTTTAAGCTAGTCTCTGTTCCTTCTAAGTTAAAATTCCTATAAATATTTTAATTATGAGGGAGCTTAGTTTTCAGTATGACTTTAGTAGATTAATGTATTTGTAATTTTGAGTCGTAGCTTTCCATCAGTTATTTCTTCTTTTATTCATCTAAAATAGGTTTTGTGCCAAAAGGTATGAAGTTCCTACAATATTTCCAGTGTCATTTAGTGAAATTAGCAAAAGATCAGTCCAATTGACGGTTATATTAAAAAGTGACACTGTTGAAAAGCAGGTGTGAATTTTAGATTTACTCCACCCTGCTTAGTCTTTAGAATTTTTAGCAACCAGGAATTAAGGATTAAGTTTGGGGGGGGAGGAAGGTCTATGACCTGCATGTGTTAGCAAATGACAAATCAGAAACAATTGGCTGACCCCCTGGGCTGTCCAAAAGCCAAGTTTAAGCCACCATTGGTACATGTGAGACACAGGAAGTGACATAAAGAACTGCTTTTATATTTTGTGTCACTTCCTGTGAGAGGGATTTGGTAGTGGAACTTGACTGAAGGAAGAGAAGAGTATTCGACCACAGACTGCTTCCCTTAGACTGTCACATGGTGAGTGCAAGGCTTACTTCCCTTTCCTTGGCTTTTCTGGAGGCCCCTCATCTTGGAAGAGGCCCCTTGGGTGGGGCCTCTGAACTCCTGCCTGGTATCTCTCTCTCTTTCTCCCTTTCTTTCTTCCTTAATAACTTCACTCTATTGTAAATAAACCACCATAAAATTCCATTCTGACTTGAGTATTTCATTGTGATTTAGAATTCAAATCCCTGGCGACCAACTAAAAATATATTCAGTCCAACCATAAGTTTTACCCTTAACACAGGGTTGTCCTTCCCCATCAACCATTCAGTGTTTAGACATCACAAAACTCCCTTAATTCATGGGTGAGGAGCTACTTATCTATGAATAAACATTTCCTGAACCTTTGTTTTATTTTCAGCCGACTTTCAGATAATGAATACTACCACTTATTTTTTTGTTGCTTAAGGCAGTTTCCTTTTAGTATCTTATATCTTTTAGGCTTAAAGGGATGCCCTCTTAAATGTAAGATTTAATTATTTGTTGGATGAGTCCATGTTATTTCTGTACTCATTTCCCTTGCTGAGAGTTTCATGTTGCCCAAATTTTCATTCCTTAAAGAGCCTAGTTTATTTCTCGTGTATAGTAAGTACTCAGTAAATGTTAACAACTGTTTGTATAGTTTATAATTCTAATCTTTGAGCATAACTTCTCAACCTTAATCTTTCCCAAATGAAGTCCTAATCTAATAGATTGGTAGTTGTTTTTTTAAATACATTATTCAATGTATAACCCAGTGTAATTGCTTGTCAACTCTGGAACAGAGGAGATAACATGAATTTTGTAGACTTAGAAAACTTACATGTAAATTTGTTACTGGAATAAAATAAAAGATTATTATTTTTTAATACATACAAGTTCCTTAACTAAGAATATTATTTGACATTTTATTTTCATCTCCATGCATAACATTTTTATCATTGTAACAGATTTTTCGGAGCTCTCTCTATCCACCTGACTATTCAACTCGTTTAGATATTGTTCGAGCAAATTCAAAATCTCCTCTTCAGAAATCTATTTCTATCAAGTGTATATCCGGATCAGGACAGGTAAGCTAAAACCAGAGAATCAGTAAGATTTTTAGATATAAAGGGTCCTTAGCAACCTTAAAATACTAGATTATCATAAACCTGATTCTTAATCCTTTATTGAAGATGTATCATAAGGCCAGCATGACCTTAGACAAATCACTTTACCTCTCAGCTTCCATTTCTTCACTGATTAAACGAAATTAAAATGCCTTTATGAGAACTGATAATTTCATTATTCAAAGTCTGGTTGGTTAGAGAATTGTGGATCTTCCTTTGCATGTACTAATACTGGATGTGTCCATGTAGGACAACAAATAACTAATACTAGACACAAACAGAATTGGATTGTCCAACTAAAATTTATTCTCGATATTGGACCTCTCTGATAGGAAAAGTTTACTACTGAGTCATCAGGTCCAAGTTGACTAAGGTAGAAGTAGTAGAAATAAAGAAGTCTATGATAGGGTGTTTGGAATCAACAAGATATGCTAGCAGATATAGAATAAGAAAATTTAATGCCAAGATATTGACTATGAAAGACTGGTTGAATAGTAGTACTAAGATAGAAACAGTGAAGGAGAAACTTGCAGAGAAAAAGAATATCTCAGTTTGGCATATAGTTTAGAGTGATAATAAACATTCAAGTAGTATTCCTTTAGATATCTCTAGTTGTAGACTAGTACAGTGGAAAGAGTGCTAGATTTGAGGTCAAAGGTCATTGCATTCAAATCTTAGCTGTCATTAGACTATGGGGAGCCACTTTTACCTCCCAGTGCTTCAGTTTTGTCATCTGTAAAGTGGGAGTCAGAGGAGTTTGCGCCAAGTGACATCTAAAATCCTTATCAACTCTGAATTTACACTTATATGTGCCTGGAGCTCATAAGTTTTGGGAGTTTACTTTCATTGGGATGATAGAGTAAATGAGATTATGAGTCTACACAAAGACAGGGAAAGAGGGTCCAGGACAGATCCTTGTAAAACATTTATATTAAGGAACTAGGAAGAGGATGAATCGGCAAAGGAGACAGAAAAAGATCAGTTAGAAATGGAGATGTCTGCTATCTCTGAAACCAAGAGAGAAAATAATCAACAAGCATTTATTTAAGCTTTACACTTGCTGTATGCCCAGAAATGCACTAGGTGCTGGAGACACAAAAACAAACAAAAAATACATATACACAAAGTCTATATAGAATACAAAAGAAATGCAAGATAGAAGAAAATGAACTACCAATTGAGAATCAGGAAAGACAATGTAGAAGGTAGAGCTTGAGTTAAACCTTGAAAGAAAGGATTCTGTTGAAGCAAAGAGTGTGAGTATACTCTAGATCCAGAGAACAATGAAAAGGTGTCAGGAAATGGAAGGTTGAGTTTTGTGAGGAATACCAGCCAGTTTGGCTGGACTAATAGAATGGGTAGGAGAATTGATGTATAAGGCAACCAGAAAGGTAGGTTGGGACCACAGCTTTAAAAGCCAGTTTTCAGTTTATCCTAGGAAGAATAGAGAATCAGTTTGAGTAGGAATGTAATGATCACACCTACAACTAAGGAAAATCACTTTAGTAAGCTGAATTCTGGAGTGGAAGGGATAATTTTAAATTCTTCCGTCTTAGAATTGATTAGTCCCTATTCAGAAGAGCAGTACAGGCTAGGCATCTAGGGTTAAATCACTTGCCCAGGATCACATACCTAGAAAGTGTTTGAAGTCAAATTTGAACCCAGGGCCTCCAAGTTTGGCTCTTTAGCCCCTGAGCTTCTTAACTGCCCTGAGATATATTATCTAGAATGTCATTGTGATTAGTCTAGGCAAATGATGAGAGTCTGAACTGAGAAGTGGTGACTGTGAGTAGTTTAGAGGTAGATACCAAGAGGTTTTGGAAGTAGAAATGGCAAGATTTGGCAACTGATGAGACATATGGAATGTAGAATGAGAATGAATGAGTTAAGAGTAACATCCGGTTATGAATTTAGAGACTGGAAGAACATGGTTCCACTGACAGAAGATCTGTGTAAGGGGCAAGGATTTTTAATAAGATGACTTCTTTTTTGGACATAGTGATTTGAGATACCCATGAAAAATGAATATCCAGTATAGTCAATTTAGTCAAAAATAGCATTGGTTAAGGGTGAGGAATGGAAAATGATCATTCAGGTTTTAGTAACTAAAAGATGATTAGGGCAGTTGCAAGAGAGGAGTAGAACCTAATTACAAGAAAACAGTAGTAAGAAAATAGGACAGGAAACGTTTAGCAATGAAGGGAGAGAAATAGGACAGTAGCTAAATATAAATCTAAAGGAAAGGTTGTCAGGAGGACTAGGGGAAATATGAACATGTATATAAAGCATATAGGAAGAAGCTATGGAGTAGAAGACAATAAGTAAGAAATCATTACTACGTACAGAAAAATTATGGAAGAGGTAGTAATAAATAGGATCAAGTGAGTGATTTGCCTTTTAGCACCTCTAATGTGATGAGAGATGAAAATGCTAAGTTTGAGGAAAACAGGAGTCAGACATAGAGAAGCATAAGATAGCCAATCTTTATATGTTTTGGGTATTTTGTGGGGAAGGAAAGAGGTTTAGAGCAGATTCTTGGTGTAGATACTCAATAGCTGGGGGAGGGGATAGAACTAGGCCATTAGTTATCAGGAACAAAACTATGCAAAACTGGAAGTGGTCTCTCTCCCTTTTTGGATCACTTAGTATAGTTACATTTATTTGTGTTGGTAAAACCATGAAGTGGCAGGTTAGGCTAGATAAAAAGGCAAGAGGGGAAAAGAGTGAGAAAATAGAAAATGAAGCTATAAAATTGAAAATTGATTAAGAGGTGAAGAGTTAAAGGATTATGTGGTCATGATCAAAGTGTAACTGCAAAGAGTACAATTCCAGGAGATCGTGAACCCTGAGGTAAGTGAGGTGGAAATGGTATTTGTTGAAATTGAGATCAGGTTATTAGGTAAGTTATTCATAGCAATAATGAAGTTTCCAAAGATGATGGCAAGGAATGAGAATAACCATGAGGCAACTACCAAACTCACCAAGAAAGTCAAGTCATCTGAAGGTCAGTAAATGATAGTCACAGAAATGAGAATAGTACACACAAATTGCTTAGTATCAAAAAATTTTAGTTATTAAGAGAGAGGCTAGTAAAGGACTGGCTTTAGACCAAAAAAAAAAAAAACACAAACCCCTATTTGAATTATAGCAGCACTTTTGTTGCAAAAAAAAAAAAGAAACAAAGTGGATATTCACAAGTTCATCTGTAGTTCATCGTGTCACTGAACAAATAGTTCATATGAGTGTAATAGAGTATGAATGTATCATAAGAAATGATGGCTAGCTAGGAAGAGCTCAGAAGTTTGTGAAGAACTATGAACAGATTCAAAGCTAAGTAAACAGAACCAAGAAAATGGTTTATACAGCATACATGATAACGTAAAGGAAAACAACACTGAAAGACATTAAATCCCTTTTAACTTCAGAGGAATAACAGTGTGAAAAACATACTTCAATACTCAGAATAAAGTATGGTGAATTCGCTGGTACATTATCAGGCATTGCCAATATTTTATTTTACTTTATTTCTTTGTGACTCATTGAGAAATCCCAGTTATTTTTTTTTAAGCATCAGTATTTTTAACATGTAAAAGAAAGGTATGGTCTACATTAGGGAGCAAAGAGTATGTTTTCCACTGAAAAGAACTAACTGTAACTTTTTTAGTGTTGTGGACGACTCCTTTGATAACCTAATGAAGCTTATGAATCCCTTCTCAGTTTTTAATATAAAAATGTAATTTAATGTGAAACATATAAATGATAAATTGCTTTATGTACATATAAATGTTTGTACTATACTTCGGCATTTTAATAAAATGCATGACTACCAAAATGCACAAAAAAAAAAAAGTGAATTCCCAGACTCTTAAGATGGATGAGCTTGGGAGTCTTTTCTAAAGAGATTCTGGTCTGCAGTAGAGTGAGAAATAAATTGGTATGGCAGAAATTAATCATCCCCAAAATTTGCAGTAGAATTTAAGGTGCCTCTCCAGTTTCTTCCCCAATTATACTGGCTGGTTTTATTTAATAGACCTGTGTCAGGTAGAGAATTTATAATCTTAGGCAAGTTGCCCAGCTTTTGTTACAAAGGTTTGTTTTTCCTTTTCTCCCAGTTGAAATGGGAGAAGAGTGAGAGGAAATAAATCCACGTTAATTTTTTTAAATTAACCGTAAAAAGGAAAAATAAAGCTATATGGGCTTGGTGAAAGGTTAAGTGACTGACCCATCATCACAAAACTAATGTGTATAAATGACTGGGCTTTTGAATTGTGTCTTTCTGACTCCAAGACTAGTACTTTGTTAAAATACCTCAGATCTTTACTCATATTAAAGGAACAATCATCTACTCACCCTGAAGATCAGATAATTATTCACATTTATGTCTGCATCCCCAGTGCGTAGCACATAGTAAGTTTGTTGAAATTTATCTCCAGATATAGAAAATCTGAAGACAGCTGGCTGGCTGTTAAAATGGGGGCCTCTTTGTGTTCTCTATCCTAGAAAAATATCTTACACCTTAATAAACATTAAATATTTCTAAAACGTGGTTTTGAGAACCATTGTGACATGGTAGAGGGACAGTCTCAATGAGAAGAAGAAATGGGGTCAAAGTGAATGCTTATCCTCTTAAACTTAGAACCCTAGACAACCATCTTAAGTTGTCAGTAAACATTTTTAAGTGCCTACTATATGCAAATAAAACATATACAAGTTAATTGAAAAGCATTTTAGATTTAGAGGGCAGGCAAGCTAGTGGTTACTTTATATACCAAACTGTCTCTGGGTAGGGAGTTTCCATGGGGATTAACCAGACCAACTAAATCAAAGGTCCAGTGCCAAAAAATAAAAATGCTTTTAAGTGTAAGAAAATATAAAACTTAATTAACAGTATAATTAACCTGTGTTCATTTGTATTTTTTGGTGATGAAAAATATGACTTGATTCAATCTTTTTCTTTTGAATTTCAAGGTTTATATTTCCTGATGATTGTCAAGTTTGTATTTAAAAATATCACCAAAAGTTTGAACCTTTATTAGTAATTTAATTGCATGTAACCTAACAAGCACAATGTTCAAGATAAGTCATTATCCACCCACATTTTATCTGTGCTTATTACTAGGGTATCATGGTAGTGTGAATGCACATAATTTTTAAAATAATATCCTTAATACATAACTTTTTGATGTTCTACAACTAATTTTTCAAAGGTCAGATTTAAGACTTTTTGAAAATAGTAAACTCTTTATATTTGAATATCTATTGTCTGGTTTGCTTCTGCAAGTTAAACTAAAATCTTAATGCTATAATATGTATTGTAATCCACAAAGATTAAATCATCCTTTTAGGATGCATTTGTCATTACAAATTGTTCATATATCCTTCTGATCAAAGGTAGAACCCTAATGCAAAGCCCTCTGAAGACCTTAGCCATTTAAACTAAACCTTTTTTTCATGCTGTAGTACATTGTGCTTTTCGTCACAAAACATGACTTTATTGTAGACCTAATATAAGGGCTATGTACATTTTAAAAGTTAAAGGATCCTGAAAATGATTGGTCCGTATTCAGATTAAAAAATACCTTAAAAAATGACTTCTGTTACTTTTAGCAGATTCCTACCACTCGGATAAGAAAAGATCACCAAGATGACGATGAAGAGGATGATGAATTGGACGTTACAGAAGAAGAAAATTAATTTTATATGTGCTTTTAACAGTTCCCCTCAAAATCATCAACTTCAGCTTATTAAATGTGTCAATTGCCCAAAAAAAGCAATAAGAAATTAACATGTATATATGTATACATATATGCACCATTAACAGGTATTTCAAAAGAATCTATTGGTTTTTTAAAGTAAATGGTTTTTGAGGAATTAACTTCAGAATGGAATGTGATTAAAGGAAATTTCTGTAGCCCCAAAATTAAGTAGCTAAAATGAAAAACATGCCATTAGCTTTGTTCTGTTACCAAGGTTATGGTATTTGTTTAAATATAAACTTCATTTTTAAAGAATTTCAAAATAATTATCTTGAGAGCTGTCTTTAAGCCATTGTCATATCACACAAATAAATGTGACAGTGGCCAAAAAAGAACTATTATCTTCTCTTGGTTCCCTATGTAAGCTAAGTTTCCATGCCTTCATTTTTTAAAAATCAGTTAAAATTCCTTCAAAATCATTGACACACATTGTTCCATAAAGTACTTAAATAAGGTTGTTTTACTTCCTTATCAATTACAAAAATTGAGGAGTTTTATTTGCCAGGTCACATCTACCTAGGTAACGCCTTTAAATAGTCCAACTCCAACGGGGCTAAATGAGCAAAAGAAATTAGAAGACCAAGGAAACTGGTCATATTTATATATTCCATTTTTAAAAATGGAAGAATGTTGTTAAAGGGTGAAAAAATGTAGTAGTCCTCATGAACTTAAAATCAAAATTTTGACAATGTGTGATGCAGACTTTGGAAAACCTATTTTGAGATGCTATTTTCCCATAGAGAAATGAGGCACAGGCTGCTAATAAAAGAAATTCTGAAATTGTATTAGAATTTCTAAACACTAAAATTTATTATTATTATTAATGACTCATTCTTGTACCTGGAAATATCAAGTTGGAGACATTTGAATCATTGAATGTTAGCATGTCTGACATTTTTTTTCATTTCCAGGATTTCCTTCTGGGAAAACATTTGTAATCTTATTTCATTGATCCAGACAAGCATATTTTACTAATTGTGAAATTTATTTCCTTTGGAATACTAGAAAAATTACTATTCACAACACATAAAAATAAAGACTTTACAGAAACCGTTGGTTTTGTGATTTGATTTTTTAATAAAGGTAGTGCTTCTGGAATAGTAATTACAGTTAATATAGAATCATTCACATTTTTAATACACCACTGTAAATGAACTGTAAAAATGTTGAAACAATCTGATGTGTATAAAACTAAAGTTATTAACTAACTACATATGGAATGTCTTCTATTAGGCTCTAGCCTAATAACATTGCTTTCTTTTCTCCATATCTAATCACTAGAATTAAGTTCCCTCTGCCCCACCTGACCTATTTTTAAAACTTTTTTTCATTAAAAAAAAATTCATCAACATCAAAAACTTAAGAATTCTGAATTTCAGAACCCCATGAACAAGTTTTTTTTTATTATTTACATATTCCTGTAGCTGGATCAAACCATTTATTTTCAAAAACAACTAATGCCTTCAAAATTTCAAATGTTGACAATTTGATCCATTTTTCTAATAAGCTTATGGTTATTCTGACTCATTGAAGGATAAAGGTTTACCTCAGAAAATTAGTTCTGAGTAGTCTTTTCTAGCACTCAACATTTCTAACAGGATAATGGTTACACTCAGTTCCTGGCATTATTTACTTAACTGCTAAAATTTAAAAGTTCATTAGTATATTTTCAAAGCAGTTTTTCAAGGATGTCAACTTGGTACAAGATTACATGTTTGCCAAGCCCTTGTTATACAGCCCAAAAGCCGATGAAATTTAAATGATAAAAAATACCCAGTAAATTATATTTTAATAATCTTAATGGAGTACATTGCCTTCATTACTACATAGTTTAAAAGCCCTATTTGTTAGAAACACTTGGTTAAGTAGTACCCTCTTGTGACCTTTGTACATTTGATAAAATGCTTAACTTCCTGAAAGTTGAGGGCTATTAATGACTCTCCCTGCCTTAAATCTAAACAGATTTATGTCTCTGATACTCTAGAATGATGGAAAAGTTTTGACATGATCCCTTAGTGCACTAGCATCAGTCACTTTGAATAAGCTTTTTTTTTTTCCAAAGCAAAACTTCAATAGATTTAACAGGTTTATGATCAAGCAGCTACAGTCAATATGGTATACTGGAAACACTATAGGTGGGCTGGGTTTGAATACAATGATTGGAATATTTCTAAGAGCTAAACAAGTATTAAGTATAGTGGGAAAGGAAATCCTGACATTAAAATCATAGGAAAACTACAATTATAGACCTTTAGAGTTAAAAAGGATGGGGGGGGGGGGGCTCAGTGGATTGAGAGCCCAACCACTCTTCTACCTTAGAATGGATACTGATTCTAAAACAGAGGGTAAGGGGTTTGTTTTTTAATGTCTAAAATAAGAGCAATTTTGTATGTAGGTTAGAAGCCTGTTGGCAAATATTTTATACAGTGACCTGTCACTATACTGATAAAATTTGACATTTTCTATATTAAAAGTGAAGGTATAAGATACCTTAGTATGTTAGAAATAGCTAAACCTAATGTAAAAGCAACTTTAAAATTAACAGGTACTTAATTAACATGCTATATAGAATGTATTTGCTGTACTGGAATTCCCAAAAGGATAATACCCTAAGTATCTGCTGAAATGAAATCCATCAACCAACTTCACAAAAGCTGCAAAAATTTAAAATACTTCCAAAGCTTTGTATTGATATATCGAAAAATATTCATAAAGCCTGATTTTATCAGTTACTTCTTTACTAAGGTAATTTGCATCTTTGAGAAGCAGGAGGGGCATGAATGCCTGATTTAAGTCCTGACCCTACCACTTACTAGTGTGATTTTATGCAAATTATTTTACATCTGAGTCTTAATTTCATATCTATTAAAAAAAAAATTCAAGATCCCTAAGAGTCTCTACCAGTAAAATCTACTAGGATCATCTCTTTGGAACCAGAAGGGATAAATATTAACTATGTAAACTTAGATCAACTAACATTTAGCCCTGAGACCATTCTGGTCTGTCCTTCCTCAGAAAGAAACCCTGAGTTCCTATTTTATATTACATTAGATTCATACCTACAGTTAATAAAGTGTCTTTAAAAACTTATCAATTATTATTGGAAAGAACAATAGTGTTATAAACTAAGAATAAATCTGATCCTATCTACTTGTGAATACATTTTTGTAAAACAAAACAAAATAAACACCTAATAGGGCTTTTACAAAAACAAGTAAACATTGAATAGTTGGTCCATTCAGCTGTATCTTTATTTTCTCTGTAAAGTAATGAACATGGAAACTTTAAGAATCCCTGTGAACATATGAAACAATTTAACAAGTCTAATAAGATTTTCACAGAAGAAATTTTCAAGTTTACATTCTGTCCATTTTGAAATATTTAACATGGGACTAAATACAGTATTATCCCAGTTGGAGATTAGGAAATTGTATTTGTACAGTCAGGTAAGCACTGAAAATGTCATACCTGAACAATCATTTTAACATTTCCTTAAACATTTGTATAAAGATACTGTGGACTGTGAAAAGGATTAAAATGTCCCTTTCCCAATATGTTACAACTCTACTTTTCAATTCTTGAAGTTAAACTGCAATTTACATAAATCATTTAAAGGATTAGTGCTATCTTCCACTGTCAAAGAATAAAAGCATAATGAAGTTGAAAAATTTAAAAAGTTAGATGGCAATTTGCACACACACAAAAAAAAAAAACCTTATGAAAAAAAGATCTAAACATTCCACTATTTACAACTTGCTCCATTCACAGAAATGGTCAAAATGAAAGGTTTGGGGTTTTTTGGTAATTAAAAATAAACACTTTTTTTTTATACAAATGCATTTTGCTGCACCAATACTGTGGGGGTGGGGGGGAGAGGAATTTCAATTTATAAGTAGCCTCAGAGCAAAATTAGTTTAACTTTACGTGGGCCAACTGGTCTGTCATTCAGGTCATTAATAGCAGCCATAGCCTCATCATAGTTTACCATTGCAACAATGGCCTCTCCTAATGGTAATCCTTGTTCATTATACTGTATTGAAACTGATTCCGGTATTACTCCATAACCATGGAAAAAGTCCAAGATTTCATTGACATTTGCTTTAAATGGAAGATTCATTATTTTAATAGGAGTTACTCTACCTGAGCCACAATTAAAATTTGGATCAGGCATAAATCTTCCCTCTGGAAAGCCTCCCATGTTATTGTTTCCAAAATCAAACCTGCCAAAAGGTTCACCTTCAGGGGGTCCAAAATTCATGAAAGGACGCGGACCTCTGAAATCATCAGGTGGGCACATGAAATCATCAGGAGGAGGTCTAAAATTATCAGGTTGCCTGAAATCATCTGGAGGATGCCTATCTGGAGGGTGCCTGAAATCATCTGGAGGGTGTCTGTCTGGAGGGTGCCGGAAATCATCTGGAGGGTGTCTGTCTGGAGGGTGCCGGAAATCATCTGGAGGATGCCGAAAATTGTCAGGTTGTTGACGAAAATCCTCTGGGGGATGCCGGAATTTTCCAGGAGGGCCAAATGAATGTACAGACGGTCCTTGTGGATCAACTGAATGGGAATGTTCATCTCTATCTCGTGTCTGTGAATGGTCTTGCATTTTCTCACTTGGGATCGATGAAATATTCACACCAAACTCCTGCATTTGTTCCTCAGATATAAGTCTTAATAATACCTCTGTTCCCAAGAACCTTCGCCTGTTTAAACTTTCAGCTTTCATCGCCTGTTCTTCCGATTTAAATTTCACCAAAGCCTCTCCCAGACCAACTCCTTTGTCATCATAAAGCAAGTAAACATCATCCTCATCAATAGAAAACCCGGCAAAGAACTTTTGCACCTCAACTTTAGTGACATCAAATGGAAAATTTCTTATATATATGCACAGCTTCGGGCCAGAATGTCCTTCCCGGTAGGTTTTTTCTGGGATATGCCCAGGTCTCTCTCTCCCAACTGACCCTGATCTTTTCTTTTCATAACATTCAATGAATTTCAGCATTGTTTTTTTAGATATAGGATCGATAAGAACTTGACGATGAAATAATATAAATTTGTGCAATGCAAGAGCCGAATTATAGTCTCTCAATGTCTTGAACATCACAAAGGCAGATCCTGTTCTTTTCTGATCCTTATACAAAAATTTAATCTGGTCACTGGCCAGATCAGTATCTCTAAAGAAATTTTTTATATCTCTCTTCTCAACACTCAGTGACAGATTTTTTAAGTGAACATAAAATCCATATTTGTGAGGGGAACGAGAACGTCTTTTCATTCTTCTTGGAGACTTTGATCGTGATCGTTTTTTTGAATGTGCATCATTTATTCCTCTTTGGGGAGAACGCTCTTCACTTCTGAAATGAACTTCATCCTTTATATCTGCACTACCGCCACAGTCAATCCATTGTTGCTCTGAAGCTGGACTAACTTCAACAAATCTTGAGCCCATGTAATGTCTATGGCGTTGAAGCCCTCCTAAAGCATCATGAGATGTAGCAAATTTTACCAAGCAATCACCATTATTTCGGCCAGTAGGATGTTTTAGTAAAATGATTCCATCCACACATAATCCAGGAAAGAAAGCACGTACTTCATCTTCAGTTGCTGAGTATGGCAAACCACGTAAAAATAAGTAACGGTTATCTGATTTGAATGTACGTGTTTCTTTTCTTGGCCCTGTAATACCATGTCGTGTACCATTGGTATGAAAACCAGCCTCTGGATCATCTGAAGGATCATAGCCAGGTTTATTTATTCCTTTCTTAATAGCCTCAACTAAATTAGATAGGCTGCCAACCCCTGATGTACCAGAACTACTAGATCCTGGTCTTTTGGAGCCTGATATCAGTTCTCTTCCTCCACGATCAAATCTTTTTCGTTTCATTTCTATGGTATTCTGCATTTCTGTCTTGCTGCTAAGAAAAAGCTCTACAGGAGAGTCCTTGATAAACCCTCCTGACCGACTCATGGCACGTCGTGCATCTTCATCTGTTGCAAAAATAATAAAAGCCTCCCCAATTTCTCCTCCAATTATATGCACTCCTCCATCAGGAATATTCAATCCCGAGAAGAAGTGACGAATATCCACAGGCCCCGCAATAACAGGAAGCCCCTGTAAACGGATGACTACAGCCATGCTGAGCTCAAACCACAGCAATAATGACCTGCAGACAAAAAGGTACACATAATAGCAAGTCTTATTTTAGAATATCTTAGCACAAACTAAACCTTTAATTACTAGTTTCTGTCTCATTCAAGATTTATGAATGAAAGCGAGACTCAAGTTCACAAAACATATTGATCCTATCTTATTCTTAAGAAATCATGGGAAGAACTTTATCCCAACTAAAAAAAGTAAAAACAACTTCTTCCTCTAAGAAACATCCCTTATCACCTGCCCTGCACAATCCAAATGCCAAAAAAGAAAAAAAAGGAAAAAGAAAAAATCAAATCTTCCATGGCATGGCTTCAGCCTGCCAATTGCTGCTTCATACCAAGACCAAACTCGTATCAGTTTGACTTAGAAATCTCTCTTGCACTGAAAAGTCTTAACTGATAGAATATTAAAAGACAAAAATAAAAACATTTGAATTAAAATAATTCACCAACCATGATGAATTTTGTTCTCAGACAAGTTCTATCAGTGGATGATTTCTGCTCACCAATGTAAAACTACCTAGCAATGGCGCACTGTAGATCAGACATAAAGAGCAGAAGCCATAAGTACCCAGGTGTACAATTCTACTTTTCCAGGTAGAGTTCTGTGAGAAAAGCCATGATCTTTGACAAGGCTCAGTGAAAAGCATTACGCTCTAGACAGCTTACCTGTTTGTTTATTTTTTTTTTTCTCGAAGACCTGATAATTCTGTAAAACCAACTTAACTGTGGAAAGAAAATGAAACATAATTAATGCCTGCTCCATCTGTATTTTGTCTTAAACAATGCCAGATTACTGTAGAATGTCCATTTCAGTGGCTATAACACAATAGTGAAGCACTGTAAGGAACCACAACTATGGGCACATTATTATGGAATGTTCTTCTTTGTTCCAAGGGCAAATCAGGTCTCCTTCAGTAAAAAGCCACATATTGTGCCTTTGCTTAAATTTTTTTTTTTAAGTAATCTGACTGATTCCATTTTAGAAGTAGAAAAGAAAATATAAAATGAGAATTGAGGTCAGCAAATGGTGGAAACATGCTTGAAATTAGGTGATGATCAACTGTTCCACAGTGAATAGTTGAAACTCAAGAACTCCAAGACTGCTAGGAGGAAAACCCTCCATTACTTCCATCCACAAAAGGAACAAAAATCCAGCTCATGATTATGATTGTATTAATGTTCAACTCCTCTTCCTTCCTCCTTTTTTGAAACTGACCAAAATAAAGCAATAGTCCAACCATTCAAGGTACTAAGGAAAGAAAACCCATAAAAGACAATGCCTGAAATCATTCTGTCATACGTAAACTACAAATCTGACCCAACCAAGTGTCACCACCTGTGACATTTGTCGATAACTGCATACACGGTGCCTAACTTTCAGACAGAACCAAACTTTCATGTATTCATCTTTAAAAAACAAAAAACAGAACAACTAGTTTTCAATAAAACCTTGAAACAATTCTTACACCATCATGAAAATCAAATGAGATTTTACTGAACAGAAGCATAATCTAGACTAGAATTCCTATAGATAATTGCTGTTTCACAAAAAAATGTGATTACCTAAAAAAACACTATATACCAGTTACCCACCAAATCAGTCAGGCAAAGCAGCAAGTATCTGTACAATTCAATCTTAGTTCATTTCAAAACAATCAAAATGCACTTGTTTACAAAAAATTCTAAATAAACTATAGAAAGATAAGTCAAATACAGTAACATCACATTAATTTGGAATGTTTCACATTTATACATCACTTCAACATAGAATATTCTCACAATAATTCTGAGACAGGTTGTGCAAGTATTACTATCTCCATTATAGACAGGGTGAGAGGTGGAATATTACAGATAAGTGAGACTCAAAGCAGGTTGAAATGACTTTCTTCTCATGGCCACAAAAGTGCCAAGGCCAGAACTGAAAGGAAGCCTTCTGATTCCAAGGCCATTGAACTTTTTACACTACACCAAACTTACTCTCAATGAAGGGAGTTAAAAAAAAAAAGGACAGTTTGAATTAATCAAAGGTTCAAATTATGGAATTTTTTTTAGAAAAGTGGTTTTTACTACTTTCCAAGTGAAGTAGAAGTAAAAATATGTCCAATTAAATGTTTTACAAGCCATACATAGTAAACAAATAGGCTTCTTCTGTAATTAACTTTATTTATATTTTTAAAATTAAAACTGGAAAACTGTTTAAATTTAGGGACATTAAATACACCCTTACTCCCGAGTATTTTCATACCAGAAAATAGTAACCCAGTCTTTGTCTTGAATTAGGATTAATTTCAAATTAATGAAGTTTACTGTAACTATGCTAGCCACCAAGAAAACTACAGGAATACTTTTTTTTTTAATAAAGCAGTATCTAGATCACTCTCAAAAAATAAATGTAAACACTCTAAACCTCTAAGTGAGTTTCTCTGGCACTAGGTCTATGCATAACTACAGAATTCCCTACCATGCACAATGTCCAGCATACTTTTTTATATGATTAAAAGACAAATGAAAGCAATATTAACTATAGAACATATGGTCACACCTCCTCCTAAAGTAAGGTAAAAATATGAGTAATCAGAAAATAAAATGAACTGGTTTCCTGCATTTATATTCCCTACAGATATAAAAGAAAATTTAAGCCTGAAGCTTTTTGAAGAAAATGGTGTTACTGTGAAAGTGTCAGGTTCAAAATCATCTCTAAATGACACTGATAATAAAAATACATTTTTTAAGTTGTTCAGTGAACACTTAATGATTCCAACACAGAATTATACTATTTTTTTTTCTTTAAAGGTGGTGGCAAATAGTATTCTAAAGAAGCACACCAGCTACACCTACATTTCATAAAAACATTTTGGTCTTCAGAGAGCAGAAAGGGTAAGTTTTTCACTCTATAATGAAACCCATCTGGCACACTAACCAAACACATCCAAAGTTTGTTGAACTACCAAGTTATTTCTTTAAATTAAAAGTTTTCCTGTTCAGGTCTGCCCTCTCACACACACTTATATACACACACATACACACACACAAATTAGACAAAATGACAGTAACACAAAACACATTCAATCGTACTCTGTAAACTAAGTAGAGAAATTTAAGTAAGCCTACTTTTGTTGATTTACACACGGATTGACTAGCTACAACAAAAAACTTAAGAGTCTGAAAGCTTGAAATGGGAAGGCAAGTTACAAAAAAGTTCATTTAAAAGCGAACTCAACTGCAACAAAGACACCGAGGTTACACAACCACTAAATGCAAAAATGTTTTTTTACCAAGTCTTCCTTAAAAATGAACAAATTATAGTCTTCCTCTAATTTGAACCAGAAAAACACACGCCCGCAAAAAACTACTACTCTTCAATTCCGACATCAATTCCGCTCTACATGCCTTTAACTAGTTACACCTTTAATTGACTTCCAGACAAGACGACTACAACCGTGATTTCCCTTTCAGACTTAGACCAAACGTGATCGATCCCGTAACTCTTCAGAAACCCCCAACAACTCTACGGGTGTCTCTGTTCCTCTGGCATTCTCAATTAGTTTCTAGGATCGGTGGACTGCCTATCTGGGTGTCTTTGGGAACGATTCTCTCAAGAAATTGAGCGCCAAAGCCACTGACTGACTGCCCAGAGCCTTAGTCTCCGATAGACACAAGAAAATAATGGAGACGATGGATTCCACGGGGTGCACGGGATTCCCCTCAACATCCTCCATCCTCCTCAAAGGGGGGGGTCCTCCAGGGGCCTCCATTACCACGGGTTCTAGAGCCAAATGCCGTTAGAGTCCGTCCACATTCCCAAGAGAGTCAAGCGGCTCCTTCGTTCCCGCCAGGCCAAGGTCGCCAGATGGGATCCGACGCCGTCCCCCAGGCCCGAGGCCAGCCCCCTGGGTCAATCAAGCCCGACCTCGCAGGCGACCTCCGTCCGTCTCCCCGGCCGGGCCGTGGGCACTCAGTCACTCTCTTCCCCCAGGAAGGCTAGCACCCCTATCCCGCGGTTCGGCCAAGGTCGCCCGCTACTTCCATCCTACCTAACTCGGGGGAGTCGGAGGGGGGAGGGGATAAGCACGCGGCTGCCGCCTCCTGCCTCCCCGAAATCGAGGCGGGCCTGGGCCTCCCCCGACCGTAACTACGCTGGAGGGCCGAAGCCACGGCCCCAGAGCACAGAAGAGAGTGTTAACACGGAGAGAGGAGGGAGAGAATCAGAGAGAGGGAGGGACACGGGCAGCGGCTGCCCGCGATCGGGAGGACCGCGCGGCGGGGAGCTACGGCACAACGCTCGTGTCCGGGGCGCTGCCCAGAGCAGGGGCGGCGGTTACTTCCCTGCGCGGCCGCCGCTGCCGCCGCCGCTACTGCTACTGCCGCTGCCGCTGCCGCCGTTTCCGCCGCTTCTTTCTCCGGCGCGGGCGGGCCTCGGCCTCGGCTTCGGACCCGCTTCCTCCCCACCCCCAGTCCCCCCAGCCCCCCACTTGCCCGGACCCCTCCCACCATTCCTGGAGCCTGCAGCGTAGTTCTTCCACAACCCGGTTATAAACACACACCGCGGCTCCCGAGTCTCAAGCCCCCAGCCGAGCCTGGGAGGTCTCCTTCGGCACAGCAACAGCTTCCAGAGAAAAAGAGGGGGGGGGAGGGGGGAGGGAAAAAAAAAAAGCTCCAACTCAGAGCAAGCCTACAACAAAATGGCGCCGAATCCTACCCCTCCCCCCGGGGGTCTCTCGACAAACCGACGTGCAGTTTGTCCGCTCATGCGCCTTCCCTCCCAGGAGCTGGAGCTCGAGCTCTCCTTTCCGTCCTTCCTATCCACCTTCCCCCACCCCCTCGCCACCAGGCACCTGCTGCGCATGCGCATTCCGTCTCCGAACTCGTTCAAAATCCCTTTTCCTCGAGAAAAACCGCCCCTTCCTTTAGCTCTTCGTGACTCCTGCGCATGCGCTACGAATATTTCTCCGTTTTTATGTCAGAAATTTAGAGAGGAGTTAAAGTGTAGAAGTCAGGCCATAAGCACTTATAAAGTGCCTACCAGGTGCCAGTTTTTGTTTATTTGATTCGGTCTGAGAACTATGTTTATTCTGAGGAGAGGAACAGTAAGGGCCTCTCCGCAATCTTTCATAAGTAACATGATCCGGATCTCAAGGAAAGATTCCGGCCCTTGGGTTCCCCATCCATGCGCCTCAAGGCAGAGTGTATCCAGAGGGAGAAAAGGTACCCTTTCTAGGCACCAGAGCTGGAAGCCCTGCCCCTGTATCACCGAAGGGCTGAACTGACCATGGGTAAACGGGGTTGACTGAGAGCTGACTTATAGCTGAGAGTGGGGCCAGAAGAACTCACATGTCCTCAGCCATGATCTTGTACTGGAGAGCACGATGGGCAGCCTCCCCGAGGGGAACTTCTCGATTGGGTGCTGAACTGTGACTTACCGTGGGCTGGTTGTGTATCCAGTTCCACCAGGCCCTGCTGGAACCCACTCTAACTTGACTCTTCGGTGTCCAAGCCTGTTTCTCAGAAAACTTGCATTGCAGACATTGCCACAGCCTGGTCCATAGAGCCAAGGGGGCAGCGTGGAAAGGACAGGGTCTTCTCCCGAGCTAACCTGCAGGCCTTCAGCATATCATGCCGGGATCGTTATAACTGCACAGGTCCGACCACTCCCGACTCGACAAAGGATCAACTATAAAACGCTCAATCTTTCAAAGCCCTTCAAAGTAGCTCTTTCCCACATTGCAGCCTTCTAAACTCTTTCTACCCCATCAACTACACTAATCCAGCGACACTGACCTTGCTATTCCATCTCCCTCCACTTCATTTTTTCTGTCTCCTCTGCTTTCCCTCCCCAATTCCACCTACTAATTTTCTGGCTTCCTCTGAATCCCACCAAAAAACCATTTTTTACATGAAACCTTTTCCAAATACCTCTGTTCAGTTATTGGAGGGTGTTTTTTCATAGGAATGTCTTAAACTCCTCACCTCATCCAGTCTCCCCAAATACCCTATCAAATAATCAGTTTATTAAATGCCAGGCCCTGGACCATTTATCCTCACAGACCTCCCTTACTATATACCTAATTTCTGGTTACTTGGTTCAGTTTTAATCTTATTAACATATCCTATTTTTCTCATTTCCCAACTCAAACCCATTCCTATTTTTGGATCAAAGAATCAAGCAAAGGGGTCATTCCTCCAGTATCTATTTGTACATACTTGTTTAAGTATTATCTTCCCATTACATTGTAAACTTATCAAGGGCTAGTCCTTCCTGATCACCCCATATACCTCAACTTGGGAAAAAAAAAAACCCCATTTAGGGTTTTCTCAGCAATTATACTAGAGTGGCTTGCCATTTCTCTCTCCAGTGCATTTTACAGATGAGCAAACTGAGGCAAACAGGATTAGGAGGCTTGCTCAGGATCAGAAAGCTAAAGTTGAGGACACCTAGTTGCTATACTGCTTTGAAGTAATTGAATAGTGTTTTAAACAAGCTCAGGTTGATGCCTGAAACAAAAACCCATCTTTTTTTTAACAGTCTGGACAATAGACATTATTTATCAATTTTATTTTTTGTACATGGATTGGTAGGCTAAAGTTTTACATTGGTTGTCATCTCATTTAGAACTTGTTCTATGGAATTTCAGACCTTTATGTAATCAACATGTCATCCACAAACAGGAACATCTGGAGGATCTCATCATCTATAGGAAATTTCTCTTCCATATGTAACTTTCTTATGACATACTCCAGGACAGTGGTGAACACCTTTGGCAAATAGATATCTCCCTGTTTTATGCTGTTTTTGATACTAATAACTAGAAGATCATCAAGCAAAATTACCTTTCATCTACCAAGAAATCTTGTATGATTTTAACATATACCCCACAGACTTATTGGAGGATGGTCTTTAAGGCTGTACTTTGATCAATCAATCCAAATGTTCCTTTTTATAATTAAGAAGACACAAACACAAGGGGAGCTTATATTTTTTTCACCTTTAATTCAATTTTATGATTTGAAAATGTGATCCTACTACCGAATTCCTTTCTCATATTTTGATCAAGGATACCCTCAATATGTATATAGGTAATTTAATAAAAATGTTATAGGGATGAAAGTTGTCTTTTCAATTACTGTTTTTTATGGCAATCAGAATATTAAGATCCCTGAACCCTAAATGCACTAAACTTTTTTTTAACTTCTAGCACTAATTTTCCTATACTTGAGCAAATCCATCTGCTCTTCTCATGTTTACCTTTAGTACCTTGTTACCCCATTTAAATTATTAGACTATGAGATGTTGAGTATAAAAATGCTGTTCCATTAATGAAGAATACTGATATATGATGTGTCTGTTCCATTTTTTGTTGTTGTTGTCAGCCTTTCAGTTTCAACTAAAACCATTTTGTAAGGTGATGTGGTTTAATTATACTTCATGCTAAAAGGCTGGCAACAAAAAAAATAGAACAGATACATCATTTTTCTTTTTTCTCATTTTTCGTTCTGGATTATAAGCCTTGTGAAGAAAAGGGCCATATCTGCTTGATCTTTGTATCTTCCCAATGCTCTGTGCATATTATGAACTAAAAAAAAATTTCTTGGATTTTGTGATTTACCCAAAATTGCATGGTTCTGAAATGTAATCCATTAGATTGTAAACTCCCTTGAGTCCTTGGACTGCCTTTGCCTCTTTCGTATCCCCAGCACCTCCCACAGGTCCTGACACATAGTAGACACTTAATGTTTGTTGATTGATTATGGTTTCAGTGGAGTTGTGGAGTGGGATGTTAATACAGGTATTCTGAATCCAAATCAACTTCCCTTTCCTTTTCACTAATCTGCCTCCATAAAAAATGGGAGAGAAAGCCTCTGGGAACTATAAAAGAAAATATGTTTATGAAAAAATCACAAGTAAATTGCTATGCAAATTCAAAGAAGGCAAAGACCACTTCTGAGAAGAAAAGGGAATGTAGGAAAACTTGAAGGATGAGGTGGCATTTAAGCTAGATCTTGAAGAATGAATGATGATTTCAGTAAGAGAAGAAACAGAAAAGGGGAACAGAACTAGTTACTTTCCTGGCATGAGTGAAGGTCCAGGGGTAGGAAAACATGAAATTATATCATAGGACAGGGAGCAGACCAATATTCAATAACTTCAGGTTAACCAGAAATTGCAGCATATCAATTCAGTTCAAGCAACCACTCAGTATTTATTGTGTTGGGTTCTGCTGAGGTACCAGGGATTCAAAGACAGGAATAAAAGTAGTCCCTTTCCTAAAGGAGCCTACTTGGGGAGAACATCATGTGCACAGATGTAGATGCAACATATACACTCAAAAATACAAATTAATTTTGAAGTAATGAGAAATTCTAACAGTTGGAGAGGGAAGATCAAGAAACACTTCATGTAGAAGATGGCATTGAACCTTGAATGAAGTTAGGTAAAGGGTGGAAATGGGAGAGATGGCCTGGGCAAAAAGCAGGAAATAGATTGCTATGTAAAGAGAACCAAGTGGATTTCTGCTATTGAAACAGTTCTACCAGTAGAAGCTGACTAGCCAGGAAAAAAAGTTACATATGCAGAGAAACAGCTAGAAATAAAGAACACACTTGGCTTTAATCAGGCTGCTCTCAGTGAAGATGAAATGTATTAGGTTTTCTTGGCAAAGATACTGTAGTAGTTTGCCTTTTCCTTCTCTAGTTCACTTTACAAATGAGGAAACTGAGGCAAAAGGGTAACGTATGTATGACCAAATTTGAACCAAGGAAGATGAGTCTTCCTGACTCCAGGTCTCATACTCTATCCACTTTACTACCTAGCTGCCCCATTAAGTGAAATATGTAATAGCAAATGAGCATCCTTGTTTTAAATGTCCCAACAAAGCTTAGATAAACTTTTAATTAACTGTAATCATTCTATAATTCTTTGTGGTTAGAATATCCTTTTTCTGCAAAGGAATAAAAGTTCCCTGTTGCATATCTGATTCATGTTCATACACTGGTTGCCTTAAATTTATTTCCCTTTACCCCACTTTCTTGCCAGGTAAGACAACTTGAACTACAATTAAAAAAAAGGATTTGATCTTCAGAAATCTGAGATGGAGGCAGAACTGAAACACTGGGAATCCTGTTTCCCTACTGAGATGGTAAGCCCTACGGCCATGAACCCATGATAAACCTTGAGGAGGGATAAATGATTGTTGTTCAGTTGTATCCAATTCTTTATGACTCGATTTGGAGTTTTCTTGACAAAGATACCAGAATGGTTTGCCATTTCCTTTTCCTGCTCATTTTATAGATGAGGAAATTGAGGCAAACCGGGTTAAATAATTTGCCCAGAGCCAGGAAGCTCTTAAGTGACTGAGGCCAGATTTGAACTTGCGAAGATGAGTCTTTCTGACTCCAGACCTGGCATTCTCTCCACTTCAATGCCTCTGTGTAAATGATAGGAATTAGAAAAGGTCACCAGCCTCTGTGGCCTCAAATGAAGGGTGCCTGGTTGCCTGAAAAGCTAGATTTCTATTTATTGATTTTTAATCTCAAAAGAACCTCCATGCTTTTTCTCTCTGGTTCCAAAATCTCCTCAAAAGTATATCTTTATAATATCAGTAGTATTATGCTTCTCCCACCCTTTACCTATATTCTTTCTTTTCAAGTAGTCAACAAATACTTTTTATTAACTTTTTACTCTATATATGCCAAGGACTAGGCTCTTTTGGAGATACAAAGACAAAAATATAGCCATTGCTCTCAAAGAACTCACAATCTAATGGGGAAATCAAAATGAAAACTATATACAAACATGATACATGTGCACACATACATTCATATTGTGGAAAATTAATATTGAATTGTCATAATTTTTATATGAAACCTTTCTTTTATTTAAACCCTTGCCTTCTATCTTAGAATTAATACTGTGTTTTGGTTCCAAGGCAGAAGAGCAGTAAGGGCTAGGCAATGGGGGTTAAGTGATTTGCCCAGGGTCACACAGCTAGGAAGTGTCAGAGATCAAATTTGAATTTAGGACCTCCCAGTTTCTAGGCCTGGCTCTTAATCTACTGAGCCAGCAAGCTACCCCAATATGAAACCTTTCTTAAACATCAGGATTTGAAGGTCAGTCAATTTTCAAGATAAAGTAATTTACTCCTAAGCCTCAAAGCATCTCATTGGACAAACTTTTGTTAAAAAAAGAGTGGAGAACTGCTCCTTATTCATCTCTAAATAAGAGCTCTCTAAGGTAAGAAAAATCACAGATGACTTTGTATTTCATCCTGGAGGTGATAGTGAGTTCCTAATCTGTATTGAATGAAGGAGGGAAGGTATTGTATGCCACATGGCAAGACTTGAATTTTAGCAATGTCGACTTAGAAAAAACCCAGAACTATTAAATAGTCAGAAAAATCACTCTTTGAAATTCCATTTAAAATCACCCTAGACAACATAAAATACTTAGAAATCTATCTGCCAAGACAAACACAAGAACTATATGAACACAACTACAAAACACTCCACACAATTAAAACTAGATCTAAATAACTGGAAAAACATTAATTGCTCATGGGTACAATGAGCAACATAATAAAAATTACAATCCTACCCAAACTAATTTACTTATTTAATGCCATATCCACTGAACAACCAAAAATCTTTTTTACTGAATTAAAAAAAGCATAACAAAATTCATTTGGAATAACAAAAGATCAAGAATATCAAGGGAAATACTGAAAAAAAATGTGAAGAAAGGTGACCTAGCAGTACCAGATCTCAAACTATACTATAAAGCAGTAGTCATCAAAACAATATGGTACTGATTAAGAGACAGAAGGGAGGATCAGTGGAAATGATCTCAGCAAGATAGTGTATGATCAACCCAAAGATCCCAGCTTTTGGGACAAAAGTCCACTATTTGACAAAAACTGCTGGGAAAATTGGAAAGCAGTATGGGAGAGATAAGGTTTAGATCAACATCTCACACCCTACAGCAAGATAAATTCAGAATGGGTGAATGACTTAAATATAAAGAAGAAAACTATAAGTAAATTAGGTGAACACAAAAGAATATACCTGTCAGATCTTTGGGAAAGAAAATATTTCAAGACGAAGCAAGAGCTGGAAAAAATTACAAAATGTAAAATAAATAATTTTTATTATATTAAATAAAATTTTTTTTGTACAAACAAAACCAATGCAACCAAAATTAGAAGGGAAACAACAAATTGGGGGGGAAATCTTCATAACAAAAACCTCTGACAAAGGTCTAATTACTCAAATATATAAGGAACTAAATCAATTGTACAAAAAATCAAGTCATGCCCCAGTTGATAAACAGGCAAGGGACATGACTGGGCAATTTTCTGATAAAGAAATAAAAACTATCAATAAGCATATGAAAGTGTTCTAAATCTCTTATAATAAGAGAAATGCAAGTCAAAACAAGTCTGAGGTACCACTTCACACCTAGCAGATTGGCTAACATGACAGCAATGGAAAGTAATCAATTCTGGAGGGGGTGTGGCAAAATAGGGACATTAATGCATTGTTGGTAGAGTAGTGAACTAATCCAACCATTCTGGGGGAAATTTTGGAACTATGCCCAAAGGGTGCTAAAAGACTGCCTGCTCTTTGATCCAGCCATAGCACTGCTGGGTTTGTACCCCAAAGAGATAATAAGGGGAAAGACTTGTACAAGAATATTCATAGCCGCACTCTTTGTAGCAAAAAATTGGAAAATGAGGCGGTGTTCATCAAATGGGGAATGGCTGAACAAATTGTAGTATATGTTGGTGATGGAAATACTATTGTGCTGAAAGGAATGAAGAACTGGAGGAATTCTATGTGAAATGGAAAGATCTCCAGAAATTGACATAGAGTGAAAGGAGCAGAACCTGGAGAATGTTGTACACAAAGACTGATACATTGTGTCACAATCAAGTTTTAATACTTTTCTACTAGGCAGCAATGCAATGTCCATGACATTTCTGAGGGACTTATGAGAAAGAACACTATCCACATCCAGAGAAATAACTGTGGGAGTAGAAACACAGAAGAAAAACAACTGCTTGATCACATGGGTAAATGGGGATATGATTGAAGATGTAGATTCTAAACAGGCAACCTAGTACAAATATCAATAATATGGAAATAGGTCTTGATCAATGACACCTGTAAAACCCAGTGGAACTGATCTTTTGCTATGGAAGGGAGGTGGAAGAAGGAGAGAGAAAGAATATGAATCATGTAAAAAATAGACTCGAATACAGGACTACAATCCCCATGAGCCTTTGCTCCACTTCCCCAGAATGCCTTGTAATCTCACCTGGGCCGAGATCGAGAAGGTATTTAAGTGGATTCAAAGGCTTTTGAAGAGGCGCTTGGCTTTTTTTGGACTTCCGTTTTGGAGCAGACACGGCTCTTTCCATAATGTAGGTGAGGTCTAGGCCTCTGGCCTAGACACGTGTTTTTTCTTATCCTGTATTTTCTTTTAATCCTTAACTTTAATAAACCTCTAAAAAATATAATACTCCTTGCAGAGAGAAACTAATTTCTACCTCATACCTCAGTCTCCCCATATTCCATAAATTTTAATCTTTACAATCATGTAACCATGGATAACTTTTCTTAATTAATCAATTAAATAAAATTTTAAGAACATAAAAAAATAAAAACAAGGACAACAAAAATTTTTTTAATTTTTTCTATGGTTACATGATAATATTTTCTCTGAGTTATACACATACATATGGGTATGTATATGTGTGTTATAAAGATAAAAATTAATGGTTGGACCATAATTTTATGAAATTATGTAGTTACCAATATTTATTATATCTTAAGTCAGAAATTTATTTACAAAATATAGAGGAAACAATAAAGTAGGGAAATATGAAGAGGATAGAAAAGTTATCTATCCTATCTTAATCAAGGGAGAGATTAATTTGCTTTCAACCAGGAAGGCTAGTAGTAAGTAATCATGTGGCCTCCTCCAAGATGGAAGTTAGTTTCTCCAGAAACTAGGAAAGGAGTCAGCCTTTCACTCACACCACAAAGTAGTCCAGGAGTCAGAGTCCAAGTTGAAGCCCTTCTCCAAGCTGCAGTCTCCAGCTAAGCTCCCTTGAAGACTCTCTCCACATCAGGAGATTATCTCCACAAGACTGACTCAAGTTGTAAGATTCATGGCTTTTTAGGGTGATTTCTTTTCCCTGCCCCTCTTCACAGGGGCCAATCATAGTTTCCAAATTGTCTAGCACTGCCCTAGTGTTTTTGGGAAATAATTCTCACCTTCTGGAGAGGTGCATACTAATCAAAAGAGTTCACAGATTCCTGACTGATTGAGTTTCTGAGGGTATAAACTCTGACCATAGGATTTACACGTTTGGGACTGAGTTAAAAGGGTGGAGCTCTCTAAGTAAGTGACTTATAAGTACTTTAAGTACCTTGCTAGCTTCTCACCTATTACTAAGTAGAGTATTCAAGCTTTTATTGATTCAATTCAAAAGTAGACAAAGAAGAGTTAATACTGTCTTCACCATGTAAGTAGGGGTACTTAAGTTAATGTTAACTCAAAATAGAAAAAGGGAATAAAGGATTTTCTTTCACAAGTGTAAACTTGGAGAGAACAAATAATTCTCTTTTATACTATATGTGTGTGTGTGTGTGTGTGTGTGTGTGTGTGTGTGTAATCCCTCTAACCCATTTATACATTATTCATTTTTGTAAAAGAACAATCTTTAAACCAAAACCCCAAATCACACACCCATATAAACAAATGATAAACACATGGTTTGTTTTTTTAAATGGATTTCTATTCCCATAGTTCTTCTAGATGTGGATAACATTCTTATAAGTCTCTCCGAATTGTACTGGATCATTGCATTGCTTTAGTAGCAAAGTCAAGTACATTTGATCATCCTACAATGTTAATAATCTCTGGGTATAATGTTTTCTTGATTATGCTTATTTCACTGTGCATCAATTCATGGAAGTCTTTCCAGTTCCATCATTTCATCATTCCTAATAGCACAATAGTGTTCCATCACCATCATATACCACAATTTGCTTAGCCATTCCCTTTGTAAAAATTAAATTAGTCTTCTAGTAATAAAATAATATATTTCATGAGGTTTTTAAGGATTATTAGAATTCAAGGAATAAAGAAAATACAAAAATAAGAAACCATGTGCTCATGGCTGATTAGCCAATTCAGAACACCTGCGCTTAGCTTATTTAATACATCATTGCAATGGGAGAGAAGAACATAGAAGAGAATAGAAGAGGGAGAGGTAAGTGTTACTGCCAGTTTAGATTATACCTTATTGAGGGATTTCCCCTCATTTTCCTTTTTGATACCAAAAAAGAGTGTATGCACCTTTAATTGGAAAATTTTTTATGGGTACAAGATGATTATGTCAAATGATCAATTGTGGAGACTAGTTTCCCAAATCATCACAGAGGGGATTATGAAGATGAGATTAACTCTCACCTGCCCATTTTTACACTTAATCACCAAAAGTGTACACATCCTACTTATCCTTAAATATGGGGAGGACTGTGACCCATATGTGCAATAGTGGGTGACAAATCAAAACCCAATGACTGCCCCCTGGGCAGTCCTAAGCAAAACTTTAGCTGTAATTGGTACACATAAAATGGAAGGAAGGCACAAGTAGGAGCTGTCAACTTTCTTCTCTCAAAACTAAATAAATGTAACAAAAAAATAATGAGAAAGAAATTAAGGAGTTGAATAGAAATTTAGAAAAGTTAGATATAATAGATTGGAGAAAATTGAATGAGAATAGAAAGGAATATGTGTTTTTCTCAGTGGTATCTGGCACCTACAGAAAACTGACAATATATTAAGGCATAAAAACCTTATAACCAAACGCAGAAAGGCAGAAATATTAACTGCATCCTTTTCACATCATATTGCAACAACAATATAAGACTGTGGAAAGATAGATTCAAAATTAATTAGAAACTAAATAATCTAATCCAAAAGAATGAATGAGTCAAAGAACAAATCACAGAAACAATCAATTTATTAAAGATAATGACAACAATGAGACAATATGTTAAAATGTATAAAATAAAGTCAAAGCTATACTTAGGGGAAATTTTTATGTCAATAAAATAGAGAAAAAGCAAATCAATGAATTGGGCATGCAACCAAAAAAAAATCATTTTTTAAAATTCTCAATTAAACACCAAATTGGAAATCCTGAAAATCAAGGAAAGATTAATAAAACTGAAAGTAAAGAAACTATTGACTAATAAATAAAATAAAGAGCTGCATTTATTTTTTTAACTATGAAATATATAGACCACTGGTTAATTGAGGGAAAAAATGAAAGAAGAAAACCAAATTACTGACACCAAAAAAAAAGGTAAATTCACTACAAAATGAAAAAGTTAAAGCAGTTATTAGAAGTTATTTACCCAATTATATGCCAATAAAACTGACAATTTAAGTGAAAAGGAAAAATATAAATTGTCCAGATTGACAAATGAGGAAATAAAATATTTAAATGACTCCATTTAGAAAAAGAAATTGAATAAGTCATCAATGAATTCCCTAAGAAAAAATCCCCCGGGCCAGATGGATTTACAATTAAATCCTACCAAATATTTAAAGACATATTAATTCCAATGCTATATAAACTCCTGGGGAAAATAGACAAAGAAAGATCCTACCAAATGCCTCTTAGTACACAAATATGGTGCTCATACCTAAGTCAGGAAGAGCAAAAACAAAGAAATAAAACTATAGACCCATTTCCTTAATGAATATCAATGCAAAAATTTTAAATGAAACACTAACAAGGCAATTAGATCAAAACATCACAAAGATCATACACTATGACAAAGTAGCATTTATGCCAGGAGTGCAAGGCTAGTTTAATATTAAGAAAACTATCAACATAATTAACCATATAAAAAAACCCCAACAGAAATCAAATGATTATCTTAATATATTCAGAAAAAGCTTTTGACAAAATACAACAATCATTCCTATTAAAATACTGGAAAACATGGGAATAAATGAAGCTTTTTAAAAAAATGATAAGTAGCATGTATCTAAAACCATCAGCAAGAATTATCTATAATGGAGATGAATTAAAAGCCTTCCTAATGAGTTCAGGGGTGAAGCAAGGATGCCCATTAATCACCACTATTATTCAATATTGTGCTAGAAATATTATAAGTGAAGAAAAAGAAATGGACAGAATTAGAGTAGGTAATTAGGAAACTAAATAATCATTCTTGCAGAGGATATGATGGTATACTTAAAGAATCCTAAAGAATCAGCTAAAAATCTAGTTGAAATAACTAACAACCTTAGCAAAATTGCAGGATATAAAAGGAACCCATATAAATCATCAAGATTTCTATATATTACCAACAATGTCCAGCAGAAGAGATGAAGAAATTTCATTTAAAATAACTATAGATAATATAAAATACCTGGGAGTCTACCTATCAAGACAAACCTATGAATTATATGAACACCATGGCAAAACACTTTTTACACAAATAAAGTGTAAAAATACATTTGGCGAGTTAAAAAAATAAAATATTTAGATGGAAAAACAGTCCCAATATAGGTTCAAAACTTTTCAAAACTGTTTAACTCGCCAATCAGATTCAAACTGTTCAGATACTTTTGATAGAAGTAATCAAAAGTATCCCCAGTGATGAAGTGAAGCGCAAATGTGAACGTCCCTTCAGGGCCAGGTGCAAGGATGCTAAAGAGACTCTTATTATGAACATACACTATTTATTGAAATATATAAGGATAAAGGAACCACTTCTTCTGTGTTTCACTGGCTACATTACTCCTCCATGATCTGACTAACCCAAATTTATACTATCTAAATAAAAAACTACCGCTATTATCCTTATAAATCTTAACTTCGCATTCAAATTATAAGATAGTAAAGGCTAGCCGGTTGAGTCTCAACAAGAATCAAATTAGGACTCTGAGTCTTAAGAGTCTCAGAGTCCAAACCAAAGACCAAGTTTTTCTTTGGTCTTCTCAGATATAAAACAATCTATAAAACCACAGTAGAGAGTCACTAGTGTTTCCCAAGTTGGGAAAGGAAAACAATGAGCTCCTTCAGATCTTTCCCTCAGACAGAAAGAGAGGCAAAGATGTTAACCTCCTCCAGCTCTGAGAGAGAGTCTCAGAGAATGTGTTTCTGCCAACTGCCAGTGAGTGTAATTGACAGAGAAAAACAGTTATAGCTGTGAGCAGTTGAAATTAACATGCTCTCTCAGCTCTGCTTCAAACTCCAGTTCTTTTCTCAAGCCAGTCACTTTATTTCTTATCCCTAAACTAATAAAACAATACTTATTTTCTAATATCATCCTTATAAAAGTCAGATCTAAACATTTGGAAAAATATTAATTTTTATGGGTAGGCTGATTTAATATAATAAAAAATGACAATACTACCTAAATGAATTCACTAATTTCTTCAGTGCCATGACAATCAAACTACAAAAACATTATTCCACGAAGCTAGAGAAAAATAATAAAATTAATCTGGAAGAACAAAAGTTCAGGAATATCAAGGGAATAAAGGAAAAAAATGTGAAGGAAGATGACCTAGCTATGCCAGATCTCAAACTGTATCATAAAGCTATAATCATCAAACCAATGTGGTACATATTGTCCAAGAAAAAAAGTAGTAGTTCAATGGAATAGATTAGGTACACAATACATAGTAGTAAATATCTATAGTAATCTAATCTTCATTAAACCCAAATATCCCAGCTTTGGGGACAAGAACTCTCTTTTTGACAAAAACTGTTAGGAAACAGTACCTATCAAACTACCAAAAAACTTCTATAGAATTAGAAAGAATTATAACAAAGTTCATCTGGAACAACAAAAGATCAAGAATAACAAGGGAAATAATGAAAAAATGTAAAGGATGGAAGCCTAGCAGTACTTAACTTTAACTGTATTATAAAGCAGTGGGCATCAAAACAATATGATACTGGCTAAGAGACAGAAAGGTGGACCAATGGAATAGATTAGGGGTAAATGACCTCAGCAAGCTAGCGTTTGATAAACTCAAAGATCCCAGCTTTGGGAACAAGAATTCATGATTTGGCAAAAACTACTAGGAAAATTGGAAAACAGTTTGGGAAAAATTAGGTTTAGATCAACATCTTACACCCTATGCCAAGATAAATTCAAAATGGGTAAATGACTTAAATATAAAGAGGGAAATCATAAATAAATTAGGTGAACACAGAATACTATACCTGTCAGATCTGTGAGAAAGGAAGGAATTTAAGACCAAGCAAGAGACAGAGAACATTACAAAATGTAAAATTAATGACTTCAATTATATCAAATGAAAAAGTTTCTGTAAAAACAAAACCAATGCAACCAAAATTAGAAGGAAAGCAACAAACTGGGAAAAAATTTTATAACAAAACTCTCTCACAAAGGTTTAATTTCCCAAATATATAAGGAATTCAGTCAAATTTACAAAAAAAAAATCAAGCCATTCCCCAATCAACAAATGGTCAAGGGACATGAATAGGCAGTTTTCACATTATGAAATCAAAACTATCAATAAGCACATGAAAAAGTGTTTTAAATCCTTCCTGATTAGAGAAATGCAAATAAAACAACTCTGAGGTACCATCTGACACCTAACAGATTGGCCAATATGGCAGCAAAGGACAATAATAAATATTGAAGGGGATGTGACAAAATAAAGATCTCCAGGAATTAATAGAGTGGAAGGAACAGAACCAAGAGAACATTGTACACAGAGACTGATACACTGTGGCACAAGGAACTAAGGAAAAAGAATGCTATCCACATCCAGAGAAAGAATGGTGGGAGTAGAAATGCAGAAGAAAAACATATGATTGATCACATGGTTCACTGGGGATATGATTAGGGTTTTGATGTTAAACGATCACTCTACTGCAAATATGAATAACATGGAAATGTGTTTTGAACAATGATACATGTATAACCCAGTGGAATTGCTTGTCAGCTTTGAGAGGGGGGAGGGAAGACGGATGGGAAAAATGATGAATCATGTAACCATGGAAAAATATTATAAATATTTTTAATTGTTAGGTAAAGTAGAAAACAGTATAGCAGAAACTAATTATAGACCAACATCTCCCATGAAGATAAATTTCAAATTAGATTCATGATCATCATAAAAGGTGATACCATAAATAATTTAGGGGAGCATAGAATAGTTTACCTTTCACATCTATGATAAGGAAAGAATGTCTGACCAACAAGATATAAAGAGCATTATGGGATATAAAATGGGTACTTTTGATTATATTAAATTTAAAAGGTTTTATGCAAACAAAATCAGTACAACCAAAAATAAGATGGAAAGCAGAACTCAGAGAGGAAAAAATTAAGCAAGTATTTCTGATAAAGGCCTCATTTTTCAAATATATAGGGAACTGAGTCAAATTTATAAGAATATCAGTCAAATCCTCAATTGATAAATGGCCAAAGGATATGAACAGGTAGTTTTCAGATGAAGAAATCAAAGCTATCTAGAGTCACATGAAAAAATACTTTAAATCACTATTGATTAGCAAAATGCAAATTAAAGCAATTCTGAGGTATCACATCATACCTATCACATTGGTTAATATGACAGAAAAGGAAAATGATAGATGTTGGAAATGAAAATGATGGATGTAGGAAATTTGGGACACTATTGCACTGTTGCTGGAACTATGAATCTATGATCTAACTATTCTGGCAAACAAAGCACCATAAAACAGCATTCTCTTTGATTCAGCAAATGTGCCATTAGTTATGTATTTCAAAGATGAAAAAGGGAAAAAGGGCCTTTTATATAAAACTATCAATAGCAGTTCTTTTTGTGCTGACAAAGAATTGGAAATTGAGGAAATATCCATCAATTGGGGAATGGCTGAACAAGTTGTAGTGTATGGTGAAAATGGAATTTTATTGTTCAATAAGAAATGAGGAAGCAGGAAAAAATTTGAAAACCTAGGAAATACATACGTGAACTAATGTAAAGTGAAGCAAACAGAAACAAGAGAACATTGCACACATTACCAGCAGTATTATGTTATATTTATAAATAATTTAGCCATTCTCAGCAGTTCAATGATCCAAGAAAATTCTGAATGATTTATATTGAAAAATGTTATTCACCTTCAGAAATTTGTGGTGTAGGTCTCTCTGTCTCTCTCTCTGTGTCTTTTTCTACCCCCCCCCCCTCACCTTCAGATATACTAGATTTCCCTCTTCCTTAACTATCATCAGACTTTCCAACTCCTCTAGCTGTAATCCTAAATCTTTGCTTCCTTTCTTGGACAAACTCTTGGAACACATTTTCTACACATGGTGCCTCTCCTGTCACTCCTCTCACTTATTCCTCAACCCTTTGCAATCAGATTTTCAAAGCTCATTCCTAGATTGAAATTGTTCTTTCCAACATTATCTCTTCAGTATGCAGAGTGATGGTCTTTTCTTCATCTTCGACCTTCTCAGCCTCTCTGCAGTTTCTCATGCCGCTGAGCAATCACACTTACTGTATAATCTCCTCTTTGAGTTTTGATTATTTTCTTTTCTTCATGTGCTCCTCCAATCTGCTTGAATGTTCCTTCTAATTTCCTTTGCTGGCTCATGGTCCATATCAGGGCTACTAACTGGAAATGTTTACCAAAGTTCTCTTCTCTTTTCCTTTGATTTCTTCTCTCTCTGAATGTCTCTCTCTGTCTCTGTCTCTCCCTCCATGTGTGTATGTTTCTTTCCACATCATGACTAATATGAAACATTTTATATGATATCACATGTATAAAAATTGCTTACTTTCTTAAGGAGATGGAGGTAGGGAGAAGGGACAGATAGAATTTGTAATTAAATTTTTTATAAAACTAATGTTAAAAATTGTTTTTACATGTAATTAGGAAAACTAAAATATTAAAATATTTTTTAAACAAACTAATCCAAGTACCAATATCTATGGAATAGAAGTGTATGTGACCACTCCAAATATTGGGAGGAAATACCACTGGTAAGGGCTAGGGCAATTTGCAGAGAGCCCAGATGCCCCTAAATCCCCCTAAGTTTCATGGAGAATGCTGGAGAGATGAAATGTAACATACCTAGCTTTAGAGAGGGCCAGGCAGGCCATTGTTACAAGAGAAATACTAAATGATATTACTTCTTATCAATCTAAATGGCAAAGATGACAAAATAAATAAAAAATGTAGTGTTGCTAACAAAATATGCACACAAATACATTGTGTCCATAACTGTGAACTTGGACAAATACTTTGTAAAACTATTTTGCAGGTCTTCTGAAAGCTACCCCAAGGTTAAGTCACATTATTGGTTAATAAATATTACAACTCTGGCTCATGAGTTCTCATTAATGTATTTCTTTTACAAGTCAAAGGGCTTAATAGTTCAAGGAAAATACTCAAATGATTATCTTCTACCTCAACAATATGGGCATTCTCTCTACTGATACATGTTGCTACACATCCATTACTGCCCATTTTGTGCAACTCATGCCCATGTCCCAAGATAAATTTGCCATAAGGAGTCCAACCAACAAGCTGGAAGCTAGGCTTTTTTTTTTTCTCTTGATGTTATGAAGATACAGGATTTTAATGGTTATTTTTTATTCTGGCCACTTACTTGACAAACTCATCTTTCTCCCTCAAAAATATCTTTGATGAAATGTTTTATGCCACTTTTCCTTTATAATTTCTACTGTAAGATTAAAATTCATAGCCAATAACTCCAAGTATTATATTTTATAAGATTTATTAATAATCATTTTAAGTAGAGGAGATAAAAAGACAAAAGTAAAAGCCTAAGTAAAGAGTTTTCCTGACCACATTAGCAGGAGATGAGAGAGCAAGGGTGGTGTTACAGAAACTTTGTCTCAAAAATGTAAGGATGTAACATGAGGATGAAAATGGGATTTGAGGAAATGGAGTCCGGGGGTATAAAATTCTAATTACAACATCCCCTCTGTGATTCTAATGGAAAATGAGCATGTAGAAATCTCCTAGATTTACATGCCTAGTTTCCCCCATGAAATCAGTACATATAACCAACTTATATATCTAAAGGTCTTTAACTAGAAGTACATGCAATATTGCACTCTCTGAGGGGAAATTATAATAATTTGAGGATAAAAGGGAAATAAAAGGGGAAAAGAACAAAACCAATGATTGCTATATTGACAAAAAAACAATTGGGGGCAGTCCTCTTTGGCATAAGATTATACATTCAAAATAAATGTGTTCAACCCCCCACAGTTCAATTTCACTTCATCCCAAAGTTCAATCTAGATCTTTGTGGTTTCTGCAGACATCTTTATGGCACCTTCTCCAAACAGTTCACTTTCTTGATTTGGGAAGGTAGCAAGTTTCTTATCATAAAATTACTCTCAAACAAAAATAAATTTATAAATCTAGAATTTTATGACAATAATAAAATCCCCCCTGAGGAGGGTATTGCCCAATACACAGATCACCCTGGGATACATAGCTGAGTTATGAGGCTGTAAGGATAATTTTAGGGTTGTGACCTAATCTAAATTAATTTGGTCACCAGAGAAAATCCCAAATAAATACCCAAGTCAGTTTGGAAATTTATGGTGATTTTAATTAATATAGAGGGAAGGAATTAAAGAGAAGAGACAGAAAGAAGGTATAGGATTTTTCCTGCCTGGCCTGTGCCAGGGGGAGTTCAAAGACCTCTGCCACAAGATCTTTGAATAAGATTAGAGGCTTTTCTAAGAGGATAGTGTTTGGAAGGTAAAGGAGAAAAGAATAAGCCTAAACTCTGAGAGAGCTCAGTGAAGATGCCTCACCTGAACTAGGCTACTAAGCTTCTCCCAGTATAGTATCAAAGAAAACTCACTGCCAGACCCGGACAATAGTTGCCACCATGCCAAGATGCCCAAATACTCAATAAGCTACCGCCAGAGCCACCTCTCCATGGAAAGAGACTGGAGAGAGGAAGTGACAGGAAATATATAGACAGTTTTTACATCACTTTCCTGTGTCTCACATGTACCAATGGTAGCTTAAGTTTGACTTAGGACAGCCCAGGGATCTGTCAGTTGTTTCTGATTGGTCATTTGCTAGCACATATCTGTCATAGGCCATCCTCCTAAATACTTAATCCTTAAGTATGGGTGTAGACATTCCTGTTTTTGTTAGACTAAGTAGGGTGGAGTAATCTAAAGTTCACAAGGCATATGAATCAATTGTCAAAAGAAAATAAAAAACACAAAAAACACAAATTAAAAAGAAAAAAATAACTTCTGGATGAAACATAAAATATCAAAGTCTCATGTGTAAAAATTCTAATTCTAAGTAAGGAAGAATAAGTCCATAATAGGTCGTTGAATCAGGGTCAGATTAAAGTGATTTTTTTGTCCCACAAGCCTGCAGTGGCAATTATGGACTTACCTAATCAGCAACCAAGACTACAGAAAATTTCCATACCATAAAAGAAAGAAAAGGGACAGATTTTGAAGCAGATGGGAAATATCATTCCCTGATCTGATTTTACCTTTGCTCTCAGACATAGGGAAGCCAGAATGGCAGCCAAAGTGAAGTATATGGTATAAGTGTGGATCTGGCACAAGGGAATCCTGTGTATGACTTTGCAAACAGTTGCTTCCTCAAACCCCAAAATAAGTTCAAGTCTCCTGTCTTGGTGCAGAATCTCATCAATCACACTACGATTGTGCTTGTGGGTACTGTGCAGATTAACTTTGTGCTACTTGGCACTGTACAGTGGCTCTTTTGTGATCCCTTCTCCTGGAATCAGTCACAATCATTAATAAAAGTCCCATGATATTAAACAATCAATGGCAGGTTTCCATAGTCTAAAGCTTTTGGGTATGCGCTGACATTAGAGCTAATGGACATTTTAAACTTATCTTAGTGTAAAAAAACCCATTAATACTGATAACATGTGCTTCAAATACCAAAAAAAAGAGAGAAAAAAGAAAACTTAAATACTCTATTGAACATACAAGAAAAAGCAATAATAAAATTTTAAAAAATTAAAAGTACATAGTTCACAGTGACACACCCAGGAGAGGTGCAAGACAAAGATTTCTTACCCAAAACTGAGATCCATTTTCTTTTTTAACTTGGCCATGATTCATAGTGTGAGTGCAAATGATTTTCACTAAGTAACAGCTTTATAAAACAGTAGTATAACAGGTAATGCACATTCAAAGAAGTACCAAAATGCCCAAAATCATAATAGCCCATTTAATCACAATACCAAACAAACCCAATATCATTATGATTTGCATGAGTATATAGCCACTTCCTGTGTGACATTAAAAAAAACAAAACTATAAAGCTCATGGGTACTTGTCACAAGTTATACAGATCTAGCCAATCTTTCAACACTGGCAAAGATATTTCTAACAAAGTCTATTGCTGCCATCATTCCAAAATGTGGCAGGAGAGCCCAGAAAGAAAAAAAAAACACAACTTCCATACTTTTGATGAAAACCTTTGGGGTCTAAAATGTCACCAAGAATCTAGATCATTTTGTTGGAAAGGTAGAGTAAATTGAAGTTACAAATAATAATTTAAAAACCAAGCCCCTTGGGAAATCTCTAGTCCAGTCATATGGGGAGGGTACATATAAAGACAATGCTATAGAACATAGAGCTAATGGTTAAAACATAGTAGCTACAAATGACATAGTGAAATGGAACATTATAGATTAGATTAATATGGAAACTTAAAAAACAATTAAATATTAGAACAATCAGCAAATACAATATATGTGAGAGGATTTGAGCAATCAAGCTAAGAGCCCTTTTCTCCAATTCTGAGAGCTGCATTACAGAAACTTCTTCATTATTTGGAGGGGAACAAACTGAAACAGTTAACATTAATAAAGCAATGGGGTCTCAAAAGGCTTAAAATTCACCTCCAAATTCTTTAAGATTCCTTCCCCTCCCAAGTATCATCATCCATCTAGATTCCTTTGGTTATACCTCCAGGGTTCCTCATACTGAGGCAGATTTCAGCACTGAGCATAGTGTAGATGAACCCCATTTTGGATGTATTGCAGAGCCTGGGCATGCTTAGATAGTAAGGGGAATGAATCTCCCTTCTAAAGTTTGAGATTACTCAAGCTCACAGCAAGGACAATTGCACTCAGGAACAGTAATGAGAAAAGATACCCTAAAACTTTAAGTTGTGTGAGCTTGGTAATGTTTTCTAGGAATGGGAGCTATTTGAGACAAGCAGGAAACTGGGATTTGCTTGTAATTCTACTACCCTAGTATGTACTGGCTAAAGTTTGGAAGAATAACCTTTCTTCCCCTCCCCACTAGGGGTAAAAACTTCAGGGGCCACATGTAACCTAAGTCCCCACTCCCACAGCCAGGAGCATGGATGCCTCCCTGGGTTAGCCAGGCTGAGGTTGGGATGGATAGCATGGATTGACTACACTCTGTGTTCCCCTGCTGAAAAAGTGGCTAGCAGAAGGCTTGAGACCCACATAGGGGGAGGGGGTAAAGATGACTTATACCTCACCCTCCAAGCAGAAAAAACAAGGTGCTTCTAAATGGCTTTTGAACACTTGGGCAATTGGGCAAAGACTGTAGTAGCTTGAGGACAGCAGAAGAGGTGTTAAGCAGCTTATCCTTTCCAGCCAGGAGTCCCAGGGTGGGATGGCTGGCAAAAAACAGAGGGAAAAAAACCAGTATGGTGAAAAGCAGTTTATCAGCAGGAGCAAAATTTATGTACTCCCTATCCTTTACTCAATGGCTTTCTTTAAAAAAAAATTTAAGGATTCTATCTTCTGTAGTGGCTTACCCAAAACGTAAGATTAAGATTAATATCCAATAACTCCAATTATTATATTTTATAAGATTTATTAATAATATCTTGAAGTATAGGAATAAAAAGACAAAAGTAAAAGCCTGAGTAAAGAGAAGTTTTCCCCACTGCATTAAGCAGGAGAAAAGAGAGCAAGGGCTGGGTTACGAAAACTCCAAAACATAAGGTGAGGATGAAAGTGGCATTCTGGGAAATGGAGTCCTGGGATACAAAATTCACATTACCTTTGGCCAACTAATAAAAATATATTAAGCACTTATAATATCCCAGACATGGTGCTTATTGCTGGTAATACAAATACAAACAAAAAGACAGTCCCAGCCCTCTAGGAGTTTACAAATGGAGAAGGCAACACAAAATAAAGGGGAAAGGTTGGGCAAGGGGAAGCAAGGTACCCAGGGAAGAGTAGTTTAGGAACAAAACTAAAAGAGACTAGATAGAGCTGGTCGTGCTGGCAAACTTCCCTACTTCCCTCACCAGTCACCCAATTCCTTCACTGTGGGGCTGAAGGTGTTTATCATAAACCCTCTCTTCAACTAAAAAATTATATTCCCTACACTGGAATTATCCAAGTGTACAATCAGATTATTTGTTGGCCAAAATATAGCATGTTTATGTATAGTTTTACATAATAAAGCAAGATTTTAGGCCCAGGATAATGACAATGCCTCCAGGGATGTTGTATTTTGTCAAATGCTTTTTCTGATATCAAGTTAAATAATTCTGAGGTTTCTTTTGGATTTGGTGAGTTATGGTAATATGGTCAACTATGCTGATGGTTTTCTTAATATTGAGCTATCCCTTCATTCCTGGTATGAAAGTCACCTGATTGTGGTGCATGATTCTTATGATATAACTTGGTAATCTCCTTGTTACTATTTAATTTTTGTGCATCAATATTCATTAGGAAGATGGGTCTGTTATATTTATTCTCTGTTTTAGCTCTTCATGGTATGGTTATAAATACCATATTTGTCATAAAAAAGAGTATGGAAGGATTCCCTCTTTCCTTCTTTCTTTTTTTTCAAATTTATTTAGAATATTTTTCCATAGTTATATGATTCATGATATTCCTCACCCCTTTTCTCTCCCCACTCCAGGAACTGACAGACAATTCCGCTGGGCTATACATGTATCATTGTTCAAAACCTATTTCCATGTTATTCATATTTACCGTAAAGTGATCTTTTAACATCAAAACCCCAATCATATCCCTATCAAAATATGTGATTGATCCCATGTTTTTCTTCTGCATTTTTGTTCCCTCAGTTCTTTCTCTGGATGTGGATAACGTTCTTTCTCATAAGTTCCTTTGGATTGTCCTGTATTGCTGCTAGTAGAAAGTCTATTACATTCCATTGTGCCACACTGTATCAGTCTCTGTACAATGTTCTCCTGGTTCTGCTCCTCTCACTCTGCATCAATCCCTAGAGATCTTTCCACTTCACATGGAATTCTTCCGGTTCATTATTGCTTTCAGCACAATAGTATTTCCATCACCAACATATACAATTTGTTCAGCCATTCCTCAATCAATGGACACCACTCATTTTCCAATTTTTTGCTATAAATATTTTTGTACAATTTTTCCTTGTTATCTCCTTGGGGTTCAGAATCAGCAATGGTATGGCTGGATCAAAGGGCAAACAGTCTTTTAAAGCCTTTTGGGCATAGTTCCAAATTGTCCCCCAAAATGGTTGGATTAATTCATAACTTCACCAGCAGTGTATTAGTGTCCCAATTTTGTCACATCCCCTTCAATATTTATTACTTTCCCTTGCTGCCATATTGGCCAATCTGATAAGTGTCAGATGGTACCTCAGAGTTGTTTTTATTTGCATTTCTCTAATCAAGAGGGATTTAAAACACTTTTTCATGTGCTTATTGATAGTTTTGATTTCATAATGTGAAAACTGTCTATTCATGTCCCTTGACCATTTGTTGACTGGGGAATGGCTTGATTTTTTTGTAAATTTGACTGAATTCCTTATATATTTGGGAAATTAAACCTTTGTGAGAGAGTTTTGTTATAAAAAATTTTTCCCAGGTTGTTGCTTTCCTTCTAATTTTGGTTGCATTGGTTTTGTTTTTATAGAAACTTTTTCATTTGATATAATTGAAGTCATTAATTTTACATTTTGTAATGTTCTCTGTCTCTTGCTTGGTCTTAAATTCCTTCCTTTCTCACAGATCTGACAGGTATAGTATTCTGTGTTCACCTAATTTATTTATGATTTCCCTCTTTATATTTAAGTCATTTACCCATTTTGAATTTATCTTGGCATAGGGTGTAAGATGTTGATCTAAACCTAATTTTTCCCAAACTGTTTTCCAATTTTCCTAGTAGTTTTTGCCAAATCATGAATTCTTGTTCCCAAAGCTGGGATCTTTGGGTTTATCGAATGCTAGCTTGCTGAGGTTATTTACCCCTAGTCTATAACCCTTCTGTCTCTTAGCCAGTACCATATTGTTTTGATGTCCACTGCTTTATAGTTCTGGTACTGCTAGACCCCCATCCTTCACTTTTTTCCATTATTTCACTTGATATTCTTGATCTTTTGTTGTTCCAGATGAACACTTATAATTTTTTTTAATCCTATAAAAAAAGTTTTTTGGTAGTTTTATAGGTATGGCATTGAATAAGTAGCTTAATTTGGGTAGTATTGTCATTTTTATTATGTTAGCTCATCATATGCATGAACAATGAATGTTTTCCCACTTATTTAGAATTAGTTTTATTTGTGTGAAAAGCATTTTGTAGTTGTGTTTATATAATTCCTGTGTTGTCTTGGCAGATAGATTACTGAATATTTTATATTATCTAGAGTGATTTTAAATGGAGGTTCTCTAACTCCTGCTGCTGAATTTTGTTGGAAATATACAGAAATGCCAATGATTTATGTGGGTTTATCTTGTACCCTGCAACTTTGGTTAAATTGTTATTTTCACTAGCTTTTTAGTTGATTCTCTAGGATTCTTTAAGCATACCATCATATCACCTGCAAAGAGTGACAGTTTAGTTTCCTCATTGCCTACTTTAATCCCTTCAATTCCTTTTTCTTCTATAATTGCTGTCACTAGCACTTCTAGTTTATTATTAAGTAATAAAGGTGATAATGGGCATCCTTGATTCACTCCTGATCTTATTGGGAAGGCTTCTAACTTGTTCCTATTGCAGATGATACTTGCTGATGGTTTTAAATATATACTCTTTATTATTTTTAGGAATGGCCCTTCTATTCTTATGCTTTCTAGTGTTTTCAATAGGAATGGGTGTTGTATTTTGTCAAAGGCTTTTTATGTATCTCATAAGATAATCATGTGATTTCTGTTGGTTTAATTATTGATATGATCAATTATGTGGATGGTTTTCCTAATATTAAAACATTCTTTCTTTCTGTTATAAATCCTACTTGGTCATAATGAAAAATCCATATGATAATTTTTTGTAGTCTTTTTGCTAATATTTTATTTAAGATTTTTGCTTCTATGTTCATTGAGGCAATTGGCCTGTAGTTGTCTTTCTCTGTTTTTGTTCTACCTGGCTTTGCAATCAATATTATGTTTGTTTCATAAAAAAGAATTTGACAAGATTCCTTCTTTGCTTATTTTGTGAAATAATTTGTATAATTTTGGGGTTAGTTGTTCTTTAAATGTTTGATAGAATTCACTTGTGAATCCATCTGACCCTGGGAATTTTTTCTTAGGAAAAAATTTCTTTTTTCTGTTCAATTTCTTTTTCTGTTCAATTTCTTTTTCTGAGATGGTATTATTTAAGTATTCTTTTTCCTCTTTTGTTAATCTAGGCAATTTATATTTTTGTAAATATTCACTCATTTTACCTAGATTGTTGTATTTATTGCCATATAATTGGGGAAAAGTTTTTAATAATTATCTTAATTTCGTCTTCATTAGAGGTGATATCACCCTTTTCATCTTTGATACTATTAATTTGATTCTCTTCTTTTTTCATTTGATTAACCAGTACTTTATTTTATTTGTTTTTTTCAAAGTACCAGTTCATTTTTTAATTTATTTAGTTTAATAGTTCTTTTACTTTCATTTTATTAATTTCTCCAATTTTAGGATTTCCAGTTTAGTTTTTATCTAGGGATTTTTAATTTTATTTCCCCCCAATTTTTAAAGTTGTAAGTCCAATTCATTGATCTCTCCCCCCCCCCTCTATTTTGTTGCTCTAGACACTCAGAGATACAAATTTTCCCCTGAGTACTGCTTTGGCTGTATCCCATAGGTTTTGATATGTTGTCTCCTCATTGTCATTCTCTTTAATGAAGTCCATAGTTATTTCTACTATTTCTTCTTTGACACACCAGTTTTGAAGAATTAGATCATTTAGTTTCCAATTAACTTTAAATTTGCCTTTCCATGGACCCTTGTGTGAAAAGGAAAACTGTGAACCAAGCATTTGCATTTCTGCCTACTATAATGGAGCCGACATCAGTTGGAATGTGATGGGAGGGGGAATGATAGTTGGAGTGGGAGAAGAGGATTGTGGGAGAAACTGCTAACTGATGGGTCTTTGCCCTCTGAACTCCATCGAAAGTGGAGCAAAGACCTGGAGCTCTAGATCCCAACCTATGGAAAAGCTTTGCCTCCATTTCCCTTACCCAGAAGAAAAAGAAGGTTCTTGTATGGTTTTTTTCCCCCCACTGGGTCAGTCACTTTATTTTGATTTATGATGATGATTCAGATTATGAAGTAATTTCCCACCCTCTTTAAAAAATAAAGGCACCCCCCCCAATACCCCAAAGTGTGATACTAATAATATGCACACCTGGTTCAGGGTGTGAGGAGGCCTGGGCAGGATGAAAGGTTCTCCCTGGCATCACTCAGAGTCTTGGTGGGAAGAAAGCAAAGGGGCCAGGCAGATGGTAGGGCAAAGCCAGGCTCACACTCTCTTGTGGGAAGCCATAGTGTCGAACAGTTATTCCTTTCTTTTTAAATATTTGCCTTTCAAAACCCTACAACTTCCTGAGAAGCTGTAATTAGCCCATTTCTGGCACTGAGCTCCAGCCAGAAGCACAGCTGCCGGATCCCCACTGGAAAGCCCAGGAAACACATAGTTTTCCAATTTGAACAATTACAGCACACAGTCCCCCCACCTTCCCTAGTTACATTGAAACCAGATTTTTTGGGAAAAGAATTCCTAAATCAGCTGCCATCAAAGAGGAAACAGAAGAGCTATACCTCCTTTGGCCATCCTCACTCTTTCTGCTTTCTTTGCTCCTGGGAATGAGGGTTTGTGACTTCTGGAAGGCAGTCTCTCATGGCCTGAGCTCCCCAGATTCACTCAAGGAGCATGTACTTAGCATCGGACAATTGGAGTCTCAAGTCTGTGTAGACAACACTTGGAGGAACGCTGGTGGACTAGAGATGGGGGATGAGGGCAGACTGGGAGGCAGTGAGTGAGTGAGTGAGTGAGTGAATGAGTGTGTGTGTGTGTGTGTGTGTGTGTGTGTGTGTGTGTGTGTGTGTGTGTGTGTGTGTGTAGGCTGGCCTTCCTTGTTAGCTAATGCTTCCTCCCTTAAGTGTTTTACAAGAGATGAAGCCCAGCTTGGTCATGATGTTGGTTTGCTTCCATTGTGCAATGCACTCTGATGAGATTTTAAAGTCAGCCTGGAGTTTCTCAAATACTTTTTTCTTGGGTTTGAGCTCTTCATCAGATTGGCCCTTCTCATATCCCTCCACAAACACAAACACATGCTCCCCAGGGGCTGAGCCTGAAGGAGGGTCTAGGAGCTCCACCTGGAGGTTTGCCCCTTCCATGGACACACAGAGAAGCATCCCTTGTGACTCTACTCCTCTTATTTTGGGGGGTTTCAAGTTGCACAGGACCACCACAAGTCTGTCCTGTAGTTCCTCCTTGAGAACAAACTGAACCAGGCCACTCACCACTGTCCATTGCTCAGGCTCCCCAACATCAATCTTCTCCAGGTACAGACTATCTGCATTGGGGTGCTTCTCCACACTGATCACTTTCCCTACACGGATATCCAGTTGGGATGGGATGACCTCTTCTGGCTCCTAGTTCTTGGCACAGCCTTTGGCCATCGACTTCTGTTTTGTTAAGTCAGGGTAAGCTGCACTGGATAGCTTCTTCAAAGCAGGTACATTAAATCTTTCCCGAATGGGGTCCAGTAATTTGTTCAAGGCAACTTCAACTGCATTCTTCAGGTCTCCAGGATGGACCACCTGGTTGGCAAAGTCCTTTTCCAGCTATGAGTAAGCCATGTAGGCTTTATTGCCACCCCACTTCTCATCTTGAAGAATCACAAACTCTGACTTCAGAGGGAAAAGCACATGTCTGATGAAGGCTAAGACTCCATTGTTTTCCACATTCCCTGGCTCACAGAAGGCTTTTTTTTGGTTTCTTTTTCACATCCTCCTAATGATCAAGAAGATCGATCTTGGACTCTTCTGAAGAGCTCATTTTACTGCCTGTCAATCCTGGGACCATAGGATTCATTAAGTGGATCCTCTTTGAATAGCCCATTGTTGGGAGGTAATTTTCTGCAAAGGTAAAAATCTTCCTCTGATCAACTCCTCCAAACTGGGCATCTACTTTCAGATATTCCTCATCGAGGACCTGTAGTCCTGGGTAGGGTAGACCACTCAACAAAGGGTATTCCACCTGTTTCACAACTTCAGCCCCAGCTTTCTTTGCATCATGTTGGGTGATCATTGAGGAGTTTGTCAATATCCAGAGTATACTCTTTGCAGAGTTGGAAATCAGTCCCTTTGACAAACTTTAGCTTCTCCAGGGAAACCCCAATACTCTCCAACATGGACTTGATCACATTCTCATAGTAGGAGGTCCATAGTTCCAGGAGTTCCCATGGAGCCTTCATATTGTCCAGGTATACATGAAGATCAGCAAACAGGATTGTCACCTCACTACCTGCTTTCAGGAAGTCAATGATTTTTGACATTGGCACAAAGTAGGCTACATGTGGCTTGCCTATGGTTTCAGTCCCCCAGGAAAATTTCAATTCTTGTTCCTTCAGAATCTCCTTCAATTTTTCTTTACCAAGGACTTCCTGAAGATTACAGGTGATGAGATGTAGTTTCTCCTCCAGCATTAGCACGTCCCCCATGGTGAAGTGTGTGAGGGTCTGGGAGCACTAAATAGAACTCTGTCATGTAATAATTAAAATAGTTGAGGCCATAAACTGTGGCAGTTAAAATAGTGGAAGACTTAAATTATAGTAGATAAAGAGTGGATGAATAAATTGTGACCACAGAAATATGTTTTTTATATTAAAAATAAAGTGGTCACAAGGGAAATATTCCCAATTATTAAAATATACCCAAGTCAACTGGGTTTATAGAGATTTTAATTCATACAAATGAGGAATTAAGAGAGAGAGAATAAGAAAGGAATAAGTATCAAGGGCCTTAAGCCAACATGGCCTAGACCTGAGTCTTAAGAGAGAGATCAGTCAGTCCTTAATCACTCACCACAAGATCTGTCCAAGCAAGGATTCAGAGGGACAGTCTCCTTAGAGGGAGTTCCAGCCAGAGTCCTCCTCAAAGGGAGTTCCAGCCAGAGACTCTCTTCAGAGCCTCCTTAGAGAGATTCTTCTTCTCAACAGCCTCCTTAGAGACTGTTTCTTTTTTTCTCAGATTTCTCATCTCCTTATATAGGGAATTTTCTCCTATGTCACCTCCCCTAAGTTCTTCCATCTACCAATCACAGTAGACGTTTTTCAAAGGACAGACCATTCTTAGTTCACACCTAAGAAGGTGTAAATTTTTGAGTAATTCACACTAGGAAAGCTCTGGGTAAGTTTATCAGCTCTTTGTTCCTTATAAATTCACAAGTTGCTTGACCTTTATAGGTACTTATCTTAAGAACTTTTTGCCTTATTATAAGTATGGGTTTAAGTACTTTTCATTGTTCAGAAAAGAGTTTACAACTTTATCTTCCCCTAGGGCAGACTTAAGTAGGTGAAGTAGAGTTCTCATATTCCTGATCTAAGTAGAGTTCACTGCCTAAATGGGGAATGGTCTTAATCCAATCTTATGAAGTAGGGTCTGGGAATTTTTAAGGTTCACAGTCAGCATGTCTTCCCTCCGGCCTTCTGTGTGCACTTGCGCCCCTTCCCCAAATGAAGCCAGCGCCTCCACCACAAACCCCCAGAACAGTCCAGGTTCTTGTATGTTTGAGATCATCCATTCGAGGAAGAACAAACAACAGCTGCTGAGAAGGAGCTGATCCCTTAACCTCAGGGGGTCACCCTGAAGATCCTTTCCATCCCTTGACCTTCTCAAGAAGGACACTTGACACTTGTTAAGGTAGGAGAGAGACATTGATTAGCTAAGAAGAGTTGAAGCTGAGCCATTTTGGCTCAGCTGAAGAAAACTAGAAACCCAGTAGGGTCTCCTCTTCCCTCAAACCTCTCCCCTTTCTTGATTTACTAAGATTATTATTAAACTACTTGAGAAATAGAAAATCACAGTCAGATTCATATTGAAGGGAGAACTAAGAACAAGAGGCTGGTGGCTAAGATAGTCATTAGCCTACATGGAACAAGGAGAGCCAACTTATAAAGGTCTGTTTATTAGACAAGGAGAACCCCTGGGGTTCAACTACTAGTCAAGCCTTGCTAAGTAATCTCCACTAGTCCCCAGAAGTTCTCTCAAGGACACTGGTCCTTAACCTAACCTTACCCAGGGTACCTCTCTTGTGGGTTGAGTGCGAGGGAATTTGAAAACAGCCTCTCAGCCACAGAGGGTATTTCCTTCATTTTACCTCTTCAGCCCTCCAGAGTCTCTCTGTCCTTTCCCTTCTTCCATTCCCTATTACCAACCCTTACTATATCCCCAGTACCTCTTCAATCCTCTTTAATACCTCAAGGATTACACTTGTTAATTATAATTTAATCACATTATGATCTGAAAAAGTTGCATTTATAATTTATGCTTTTCTGCATTTGTTTGCAATATACCTATGCCTTAGTACATGGTCAGTCTTTGTATATGTATCATGTACTGCTGAGAAGAAGGTATTTTCCTTTATTTCCCTGTTCAGTTTTCTCCAGATATCTATTAACTCTAATTTTTCTAGCATTTCATTCACTTCCCTTACTTTTTCTTATTTATTTTTTGGTTTGATTGATCTAGTTCTGAAAAGGGAAGGTTGATATCCCCCACTAGTATGGTCTTACTCTCTATTTCTTCCTTGAGCTCCTTTAATTTTTCAGTTAGACATCTAGATGCTATACCATTTGGTGCATAAATGTTTAGTAATGTTGTTACTTCATCATTTATAGTACCCTTTAGTAAAATGTAATTTCCTTCCTCATCTCTTTTAATCAGTTTAATTTCTACTTTGGCTTTGTCTGGTATCATGATTGCTACTCCTGTTTTTTGTTTTTTTTTTACTTTAGATGATGCATAATCAATTCTGCTCCAGTCTTTTACCTTGAATCTGTGTGTGTCAACCTGCTTCAAATGTGTTTCTTGCAAACAACATATAGTAGGATTCTGGTTTTTAATCCACTCTGATATCTGCTTCTGTTTTATGGGTGATTTCATCTCATTTGCATTGTATTATGATTATTAACTGTGTATTGCCTTCCATCATATTTATCCCCTTTATATCCTGCTCTATTCCCTTTCACTCTCTTCCTTGCCAGTATTTTGCTTTTTTGTCACCCTCCCATTTCCCCCTCCATTCAATTACCTCCCTCTTCCCTTGTCTTATTCCCCTTCTACTTCTCTGTAGGGTGATAGAATTCTATATTCAACTGAGTATACTTGTTTTTCCCTCTCTGAGCCAGTTACAATGAGAGTAAAGTTTAAGCATTGCCAGTTACCACCCTTATCCTTCCCTTCTGTATTGATTTTTCACTTGTCTTTATGTTATATAATTTACCCCATTTTACCCCTCACCTTTTCTCTTTGTTGGTTCTTTCATTCCTGTATTTGTTTTGTGGAGATATTTTAATCTTGGTCAGACAGGATTCTCATGGTGACACAGACCTGCTGCTCTGGTTACTCCTCCATCTTGGCTCCCCTAATTTTTCTAAATAATTTAAGTGGTATTGGAATTAGTTGGGCCTCACTTTCTTCATATTTAAAATGAGGAGTTAGTCTATATGTCTTCTGAGGTTCTTTACATACTGAAATCCATGATCCTATGACATCAACAATGTTGCCAGTGTTGGAGGCATAAGGTACTAATGCATTTGTCTGCCTAAAACCCTAGACATATATTCTCATAATTTACAAATACTGAAAGATAAGATTTAAGAATTAAGCATACTACTTAAAAACCTAGGAAACTAGAAAATTCATAATTTTGAAATGAGAAAAAAAGATATTGACTACGAATATTAATAAGCCATTAGTAAATTTGATTTAAAAGAAAAAAGGCAAGGTCTACTTCACAATATGGAAAATTAATGGGAGTATTTCACAACATATACAGAGAGTTAATAGGAAAAGATCAGAAAGTGCTATACAAATTATTTGACAACAAAATCAAAATCTAAATGAAATAGATAAGTAGCTATAAAAATACAAAATTTAAAAACCAGGCAATAAATAAATTATGTAACCTCAGAAAAATAAATTGACAAAGTCATAATGGAATTGCCATAGGGTAAAAAAAAACCTTCTAGGTATAGGTGAATTTATAAGTAAATTCAAACATTTAAGGAGTACATCACTTTGTTGCATACATTATTTTCACAAACAAACACAAACAAATTTTATCAAACTCTTTTTGTAAGACAAATGTGGTCCTGATTCCAAGGATAGGGTGAATTTTAGATCAATATCACAATGAATATTGGTCCAAAAATATTAAATTTATTATGATCAAGTTGGTTAAAAAAAATTTTTTTAAACCAAATGTGAATTAAAGGCTCTTTCACTGGAAGGAACATGATTAGCATAATGAATGATAATACACAATTACATAAATGTAGAAAACTTTAAATAGACAATAATACTCAGTTCAAAAGCACTGTAGTAATTTATAAAGCACACATCTGTTCTTTCTTCCTATATATTGAATATATTGCAAGTCATTAGACTGTACATCTATAGAAATCGTACTCTGCAATAATTTTAATATGCTGATTTTTTTTACTGTGTATCATAGATCGACTGAATGAACAGGCTTTATTATACTAAGCACAGCAAAGGTGATAATACTTTAATAGTTCTACTTATGAAAGTGTTTTACTTTCTAATGTTGAACAGTTTGAAAGATTTAGAGATGAGAATGATTTCAGGAGTCTTTTAATTTAATCCCTTAATTTTATTTTTTATTTTTAAAAAATCTTTACCTTTCATCTTAGAATCAATACCGTGAGCAGTAGGGGATAGGTAATTGGGGTTAAATGACTTGCCCAGAGTCACCTAGAATCCCCTCATTTTATAGATGATGCCCAGAAAAGTTAAGTGATTTGGTCTAGCTCCCATAGTACATTTCAGAGGAAGGAGTTGAACCCAGCTCTTTTGGAATTCAGTGAACTCTAATCCATTTCCCAACACTGTCTTTATAGCTAAACAAATATGTATCATGTTCACTTAAATATGTAATAATTACAAACTTTATTTTGTTTGATTATAGTTTGAAGTCATATCATAGTGATGGACTCCATAATAGAATCAGGTAGGTTAAGTGGTTTTAATGCCCATAGAAATATATAGGCAAAACAGTCGTACTTTTCCACTGTTAATTCTGGGTCTGGTGGATAAAACTTGCAGTTTTTTTTTAATGAACTCTTGACCTACTGCAGGGGCCTTAAGTCATTCTTCTGCTGCCTTATTTATGTCAGCAACTCCCATTAATTTGCGGACCTGATAAACTCCCCCTAACTGAATTGTCCCAATTTTGGTATTGAAAAGGAACCCCCAGAACTTTTTACTATATCAGAGTCTAAGTATGAAAGTTCCTTCCCACATCTGGCACCAATAACTTGTTCTCATCTAGCCCATATTTAAGGCATAGAATCTTGCCACCTGAATACCATCTTTGAGTGTGTTCCCCTCCCAACAGCTCTCTTACCTGTATGGCTGCCCTGAGTTTCTTGCCTGTGGAAACAAATGTCTGTTTATTTTTCTATGGTGTGAGTATAGGTTTTATTTGCCCTCTTGCTTTGTGGCATAACAGTAAAGCTCTGGATTGTATCATCAACCTAAGTACCAATTTTCTGGAAATCCCAAACCTAGGTATTCTATTTCCTAATAATCTATTTCCTTCAGTAACATAAGCTAATTCTCTTGGACCAATGGAGGAAGTCAATGAACATTTATTAAATGCTTACTATGTGCCAGGCATTGTATTAAGGCTGAGGACACAAAGAAAGGCAAAAAATAGTCTGTAGGCTTCCATAACTCACCGTTTAAAGCAGGAAGACAAACAAAACAATTCTATTAAAATACACTATATACAGGAAGAACTGGAGATAGTCAACAGAAGGAGGGTAGAAGGCAAAGTACTACCCTTCTAACGTAGGCACATTCTAACTGCTCCCAGGAGCTTTCAGAGATGCTCTGGGGTCTTAGGGATTTCTTCCCAAAGCCACATACGTGAGCTCTCCGCTGCCTCTGGTAACCTAGCAACTACATCGATCAGTCTCAGCTCCACTCTTTCCCGCCATGCTCTCTACTTGAAAAAAAAATCGCTGGATGGGCGGAGCGTAAGGGGGCGCGCCGCACAGTCGTCCAATCAGCTGGGTAACTTGGCCGCAGTGCATGATGGGCCCAAAACGCTGTGGCCCTGGTCTTCAGTACCATGGCGACAGGTGAGCTTGGGCCTCGGGCCGCTATGACTGTTGGCTCGGCTCCGAGGCGTCCAGGAACCCGGGTGGCTTTGTTGGTGCTCGTGGCTTTGGTGCTTCCGAGGTTCTCGGCGGCCCAGAGCTACTCGCTGCCTTTCCAACGGCAGGAGTCGTGCAACCACCTCCAGTACTTTGATATCTCCTCTCTATCCTGTGCCCACTGTGGAGCGAACCAGACGCGGGACCCTCGAGGTGAGAGCGGGGACACCCCTGGACCCCTGATAGCGAGGGGGCGGGACGGGGGGGTGCAGTATTGCCTTCCAGCTCCTCTCGATGCTGGAAAAGGTTTGGAGTTCCAGGGGGGAAAAATCCAGCTTTATTTTGCTGGGTATCCGTCAGGGTTAATTTTCACAGGGTTAAAAAGGAGCGTGGGGGGAGGGGTGCACTGGCTAGTCTTGGTTTTTGCTCCATCCGGGGTATCACTCCACCTACCTTTGCTCAAGCAGAGTGAAGCCCACAACCTCGAACTACAGACTTCTGTACAGTTTAAGGATTGGGAAAGGGATTTAAATTGGGGGCGGGAGTGGGTTGGGGCATATTGCACGTTTTCTAAAATAATCTAAAACATGTTAGATTTCGCTTAAAAAGTGAAAATGGTAATTGGAAGAATAATTCTACAATTGCTCGTGCAGGTTGATATTAGATATCCACATTTTTCATTTGTTTTCAGTATCCTCCAACTCTTTGTGACCCCACTTGGAGTATTTTTGGCAAAGATACTGGAATGGTTTGCTGCTTTCTTCTTCAGGTCATTTGACAGATGTTAAACAATTAGCCTAGGGTCACATAGCTAGTAAGTGTGTAAAGCTAGATTTGAACTCAGGACGACGAAGAGTCTTCCTGACTCCCAGGCACTCTCTCCACTCTGCCCTGATTTCCACATGGGACAGTCAAAATCATCGGTCCCCAAACTGTAGCTGTTTCTACGCAAAATACAGCGACAGCAATATCAAGAATGCCAGGAACAATTTGCTATACTCAACCATTATAGGTATTTTGTATACCAGTGTCTGCTTGCTTCTAAAAGAACACCTTTGTAGTCATGGTACTCTACCTCCTGACTTCCTGCCTTTTTTCTCTTGACTGTGTATTTCATATCTGAAACACCATAATTTATCACCTCAGCTTTATGATTTCCTTAAATTCTTTTTAAGACTCAGCACTAATTCCACCTTCTACAAGGAACATTTCCAGATTTCCTGCCTTCCCCCATCCTTTTACTCTTTTAAGATTATTTCCCATTTGCACTCTATAGATTTTCTGTGTACATAGTTATCAGCCTGTTTTTTCCTCTATTGGAATATGAGATCTTTAAGGGAAGGAAACATTTCTCTGTATTCGAAGTGCTTGGCACATAATAGGTGCTCAATAACTTAATGATAAAAGCAGCCTTATCTTGACACTTTGAAGAGGTATTAGGCCCTCCCAAGATCATAGATTTAGAGCTAAAAGAATCTGCAGAGATTAGAAAACTTGACTGAGAATTTAAGCAACTTAGATCATAGTTGAATCCAAATCCTACAACTGGATCCATTGCTCTTTCCTTCTGTCTCAACTTTTCCTTAGGCTATCTTCTTAACACAGCAGATTGCTAGAGTAGGATCTTGGCATTATTTGCAAATTTTTACTTTGACTATAGGTTGAATGATTATTGCTATAATCAGTAGTCTAGTAGTGAATCAATATAATACTCATTTAAACATTTTTATTTAAAAAATTTATAACTCTTACCATCTACCTTTTGATATACCTTCCAAGGCAGAACAGTCAGGGCTAGGCAAAAGGGGTTAAATGCTTTGCCCAAGGTTACACAGTTAGGAAGTGTCTGAGGCCAGATTTGATCTCCCATCTCCAGGACTTGCTCTCAATCCACTGAGCCACTTACCTTCTCTGAGACTTATATATATATATATATATATATATGTATATATATATATGTATATATATATAATATATTTTTTTAAGATGAGACTGAGACACTCAATTCAGTTTACCCAAGGTGATTAAAAATGATTATGTAAAGATAGAAGACCTGAACTGGAAATCACATAATAATAGTACCATTAATAAGAGCATAATTAGTATTGTAATATATTAATTATATTAATATTATAAAAACAACAATAATAACTAACATATAGTACTATGTTCGAGGAACTGTGTTTAGTGCTTTACAATTATCTCATTTGATCTTCATATAATGACTTTAGAAGATAGGTGCTTATTATTCCTGTTTTATAGATGAGGAAAGAGAGGCAAACAGAAATTAAATGACTTGTCCAGGGTCATACAGCTAGTTGAATGTGTCTTAGGCTAGATTTGAACTATTGACTTTCTGAGCATAATTCCAGGTTGCTTTCCAGAATGCTTGGACCAGTTCACAGCTAGTAGTGGGCTTGTCCTTCCACAGGCCCTTCAAAAATGACCATTTTATGTTTTTATTGTCTTTGCTACTTTGATGAGTGTGTTAGATTTAAAATGGTTGAGGTCTTAAACTGTAGTGATTAAAATAGTGGAAGATATAAATTGTGATAGATATAAGAGAGGGTGAGTAAATTTGACCGCAGAAATATATTTCACTACAGTGTCTTGGTTTTTAAATCAAATATAAGGTGGTCGCCAGGGAAATATTCCCAATTATTCAAATACCCAAGTCAACTGGGTTTATAGAGATTTTAATTAATACAAACGTGGAATTAAAGAAAGAGAGAAAGAGAGAAAAAGGAAATAAGTATGAAGGGCCTTAAGCCAACATGGCCTAGACCTGAGTCTTAAGAGAGAGAGATCAGTCAGTCAGTCTTTTAACACTCACCATAAGGTCTGTCTAAGCAAGGATTCTAGTGACACCAGGCCAGCTCCATCTCAGCTGACTTCACCAGAGAACCTTCCAGACAGATACTGTTCCAAAGGTCCTCTCTCCAGAGCCTCCAGAGGGACAGAGTCCCCTCAGAGGAGCTCCAGCGAGATCTCCTTAGAGATTGTCCTCCAAGAGCTTCCCTTCTCCAGAGCCTCTCTCAAGAGATTCTTCCCAAGCGGTCCTCATCAGAGATCCTCCAAAAGAATTTCTTCTTCAAGAGATTCTGCTTCTTATATAGGAGGTTTTTCTCCTATGTCACCTCCCCTAAGTCCTTACATCTACCAATCACTGTAGACGGTTTCCAAAGGACTGCCCATCTGAATTCTTGCTAAGTCGACAAATCTCCTCAGTAAGTCTGAACCAGAAAAAATGCTGCTGTGTCGACTGATCTCCTCAGTAAGTCTGAACCAGTGAAAACACAGCTGAGTCAACTAATCTCATTAAGAGAAAACTTGCCCAACCCTTTTAGGTACCTAGCATCCCATTGTATCAATTCTAAAAACAGGCATGGCTCAAAGAACTCCTTGCCTTATTATAAGCATGGATCCAAGTACTTTCATTGTTTAGCAAGGAGTTTTCTCCCCTAAAGCAGTCTTAAGTACTGGTGGAGTAGAGGTCCTCCCATAGCAAGGAGTTTTCTCATCAAAATGGGGAATGTTCCCAGTCCAATGGGGAAATTTTTAACATTCACAAGTCTGAGAAATTTCAAGGTTTACAAGTGGGAGTGTCTAATGTCTTACATGCCCAAAGAGTGTGTCTCCTTGCCCCTTTCCCAACATGCTTAACTCTTGCCAATCCCATTTTTGTTTTTTTAGGTGAATTGGCTATCATTCCATGCTCCTCCTCTATCATTCCATGCTCCTCCTCTCTTTAACTGCTAACATTTTTTTCTAAAATTTTCTTTTATTTTTTCAATTACATGTAGAAACAATTTTTGACAATTGTTTTCTGACATTTTGTGGTTCAGATCCTCTCCTCTCTCCTCCCCCACTGAATACCCTGATATTACCAGTGCTTTCATGCAATACATATTTCCATATTCTCCATGCCATGACAGAAGACACACATTACTCATACAATAAAAAAATCTTACAAAGGAAATAAGGTGAATGACTGCATGCTTTGATTTGCAATCAGATTGCATCAGTTCCTTTTTTGGCACTGGATTGCATTTTTTATTGTGGGTCTCTTGGGATTATCACTGCTAATATTCTTTAAAATGTTTTCCATACTCAGTGTTGATACGACTTTGACACTACTTTCTCAACTTAACCCCTTGCACTGTGGCTTCCCTCCCTACCTCTCTGATGAAACTACTGTTTCAGGAGTCACTCGTTATGTCTTAATTACCACAGGACTGAGCAGAGTGGGATATCTGGGACATAGTACCTCCTAGGGAAGCTTAAGATGTCATGAGCTTTTTGGGCTGTTATATGACACTGTTACCTTAGTGAGATTTCAGTACAATAAAACTGCAAAGGGTTTTTCACAAAAAATACTTCTCCCCAATTCCTTTCCCTGCCTTTGTACATACGATTTTTTTTTACCCCAAGTATATAGATATATATTTGCCCCTATTAAATTACATATTATTAGATGAAATTACTCTAGCTTTTTGAGATCATTTTACATCATTACTCTTTTATCCAGGATGTTTTTCTAGTTTTCCTTTTCTTATGTCATAATTTTTTATGCCTTCATCCTTATGAATGATAAAATGTGAAAAGATCCCAGATTTCTCCCGGAGACCTCCCAGTAGGGCCAATCTCTGAATATGTAATATAAATAAAGTACTTTAAAAAGGGCTTTTATAAATTAACATAGCACTTCTCTGAGCTTCTTTTTGAGGTCCCATTAAGGTATAAATAAAAGTTTGCTTTAATATTTTGATTGGTCACAATATTTTGATAACTGCTTAAATTTTCTATTATGGTCTTTTATTTTTGTTTCAAGTATTACAAAATGGTCTTTCTTTTTTTTTTAAAGGTATTTCATGTGTATGTCTTCCTGGATTTAGGATGGTTTCTAATAATGGTGGACCTATTATTTGTGAAAAGTGCCCAGAGAATATGGTATGGATCAATTTTTCATAACTACTGTAAGAAAATATTATAAATGTTTTTTTCAACTTTCAAGAATCTTTTAATTTGTGAAAGTTATTTTCTCATAGAATTAGTACTTTGTCAGAGTTTAGCTTTGGTGGAACAATAAAAATTTTAAAATTTTGTGCATTTATATTTATTTGTGCAAACATGGCTGAAGTAGAAGATTTGTATTAGGTATTAAATTCTTGCTTTAGCAGGAATGTAAGCAAACAGATAAAATAACTAGATTTCTTTTTTTTCAGGGTTCTGAATCCAAATAGTATATTCTTTAATCAGAATGGTTTTAGCTTAATCTCCTATGTATATGTTTTACTTCTACAGCACTGTACTGTAACAATTGATGATTGGAGTGATAGATTTGAGTCACTGAAAGATCCTAAAGTATATTTTTGAAAAATTAATCAACTATTAGGTTATGTAAATGTAGTTTAAATTGATGTTGGTTAAATGTGGTTTTTGTTTTATTGTAATTATTTGAAAATTCATTGAATATAGTAAATCAGTTATGTTGACTAATTTATCCAGGATGATTATGAGATGAGTGTTAACAGTTAAAGGAAGTTTTACTATATATTGCACATGCTATTTTTGAAAGTTTGAGACTGAATGTTTTATTTTCAATAAAAATACACTTTGAATACTATGAAAAATATTTTTCTATAGTTGCCATCTTATTATATGATTAAGATTTTTTACACATCTTGAAATTCTCTATTGTCCAAAAGACTGGTTCAATTAAATAGTATTAGTTTTTTATTTAACCCTTACCTTCCATCTTAGAATCAGTACTGTATATTGGTTCTAAGGTAGAATAGTAGTAAGGGCTAGGCAATGATGGTTAGGTGACTTGCCCAGAGTCACACAGCTAGGAAGTGTCTGAGGCTAGATTTGAACTCAGGATCTCCTGGCTTGACCTGGCTCTCAATCTACTGAGCCACCTAGCTGCCCCCTTAAATAGCATTAGTAATAAGCGCAAATGGGACAAGCTGTTAAGAGAAATTATGAACAGTAAGTAATTGATGATGTTCAGTGGTATCATACCAGTTATTTTTTCCATTGACTGTTGAAAATCTTCATGACATTCAAACAACTTTATTGAATGTGTAGCTGAGTTCCAGGCTTTCCAAAAACCTCCATGCTTTTTAAGAATGATTTCCTTAGCATTCTCTATAGGCTCTAGAACTATTCTCTTTAACTTGGTGATATTTTGAAGAAATTTTCAAATTTCCTTGCCCTAATTTGTGCTTAGCCAATCAGTAAGCATTTATTAAGTACTTACTATAGGTTTAATACTGTGCTAAGTGATGTGGATAAAAAGATAAGGCAAGGGGGCAGCTGGGTAGCTCAGTGGATGGAGAGCCAGGCCTAGAGATGGGAGGTCCTAGGTTAAAATCTGACCTCAGACACTTCCCAGCTATGTGACCCTGGGCAAGTCACTTGACCCCCATTGCCTAGCCCTTACCACTCTTCTGCCTTGGAGCCAATACACAGTATTGACTCCAAGACGGAAGGTAAAAAAAAAAAAGATGAGGCAAAAAACAGTCCCTACTCTTAAGGGGCTCACATTCTAGCAAAATTCTGCATAGAGGATTTATTTAGTTGTATTAGGTGTTCTATTATATATTACAAGTGCTTGTTTATTTTAGATGTTATATTTTAGTCCAAGAGAGGCAGCATTGCCTGGTGGATAGAGGATCACCATCAGTTTTATCACCATCTGGTTTCAAGCCCTATTTTTGACCCCTAACTGTGTATTTATTTAGGACAGATAGGTGTTGTGATGAATAGAGTTCTGGGCCTAGAGACAGAAAGACTTATCTTCCTGAGTTCAAATCTGGCCTCAGATACTTAGAAGTTATATGATTTTGGGCAAGCCACTTAATTCTGTTTGTCTCAGTTTCTCTCATCTGTAAAATAAGCCAGAGAAAGAAATGGCAAACCACCCCAGTATCTTTGCCAAGAAAACCCCAAATGAGGTAATGAAGAGTTGGTCCTGACTGAAACAACTAAACAGCCAGATGTAGTTACTTGAATCTGGACATGTCACTTAATTTCTCAGTTCCTCAGGAGACTCTTAAGTTGCATAACAGTTGCAGATGTATATTGGTTGAGGGATTTTCTTCGGTGGGAGCCCCACTGCACCAGTGAAATCACAGGTCTGGCCCTCCCCCCTCAATAGTTCTAGTTCAACTCTTTATGAATGCTGACTGTTGATGTGCAAAAGCACTATGGAAAATGCTTTTTAAAGAAACTAGTAAGTGGATTTGAGCTAGAATCACTGTTTTAGAATACACAGTGTTCTTTACTTAAAGAATACTGAAGTCAGTGACTGGTAGTACTGTTGCATTTTGATTGCACTTGTTTCCATATGCATGGAATGGGATATTCACATTTGTCTTTTACTTTATTGTGGTATAAATTTGACATAGTCATGAGGATGAGAATGTTATCTGAATTTGAAAAAAATAATCAACATTAAACTTATTTACATAGAACTTAATAGCTTACATGTTTTCTGAAGTTTCAGTTCCTGCTTTGTTCTTTCTCTCTCAATATAGGTATAGATAATAGATGCATATATGTATGCATTTTTATATATTATACAATAAACATATTGATGAAAATATTTTAAGTTAGATTGGTTGGAAAAAGTTTTTTGAAATGTGTTCTGTTACTCAGAAAGGAGTTACTGAAGATGGATGGAATTGTATTTCTTGTCCCACTGGCCTCACTGCAGAAGGAAGATGCAGATGTCCTAGTGATCATATTTTAGGTAAGGAGTAGTTTTTATATTAAGCAAAAATAATGAGTACACATTTACTACTCTTATATCAGTAAGCTGATCAGATTTGATATTCTCATACTAGTCTCTATGCCTATGTACAGATGGTCCCCTTTGTCTAGAATATATTTCCTCCTTACTCTCCCTAGAATTTCTAATCTCCTTCAAAACCCTCCTCTATTAGGTTAATGCGATATGAGCTATTGATGAAGCCATACTGACTTTCAGTGATCACTGCTTCTCTTAAATATTCACAAGCCATACCTTTGACCACATGTTCTAGAATATTGCCATAAATAATCCAGGTACATAAGCCTGGATGAGTCCAGGCAAATCAAATGAAAAGGACCTGTCTAACTAAGGTAATGTAAGATTTAAAATTGTTGTGGTTGTAAACTGTGGCAGTTAAAAGAGTTGGGGTCATAAACTGTAGTGAGTTAAAATGGTGGAAGATACAAATTATGCTAGATATAAGAGTGGGTGAGTAAATTTGACCGCAGAAAATATGTTTCACTAAAGTGTCTTGGTTTTTAAATCAAATATAAGGTGGTCACCAGGGAATATATTCCCAGTTATGAATATACCCAAGTCAACTGGGTTTTATAGAGATTTTAATTAATAATACAATGAGTAATCAAAGAGAGAGAGAGAAAAAAAAGTATAAGTATGAAGGGCCTTAAGCCAACATGGCCTAGACCTGAGTCTTAAGAGAGAGAGAATCAGTCAGTCTTTTATCACTCACCATAAGATTTGTCCAAGTAAGGGATTCAGAGGGACAGAGTCTCCCCAGAGGGAGTTCCAGCCAGAGTCAGCCTCCCTTGAAAGACCTCCTTAGAGAATTCCTCCAAGAGCTCCTCTCAAGCGATCTCCAAAAGAATCTCCTTCCAAAAGCCTCCAAAAGCATCATCTCAAGAGCTTTCTCAAGCGATCCTCATAAGAGATTTTTCCAAAAGGATTTTTTTTTTTCAAGAGATTCTGCTTTTTCTTATATAGGTGTTTTTCTCCTATGTCACCTCCCCTAAGTCCTTACATCTACCAGTCACTGTAGATGTTTTCCAAAGGACAACCCATTCTAAAAACACTGCTGGGTCGACTTAATCCCTTTAGTAAGTTTGAATCAGAAAAAGCACTGCTGGGTGGACTAATCCCCTCAGTAAGTCTGAACCAGAGAAAACACAGCTGAGTCGACTAATCCCCTCAAGAGAAAACCTCTAAGTAAGTTTTCACCTCTTTGCTCCTGGCAAGTTTACAAGTTGCCTGACCTTAATAGGTACCTAGCATTCCATTGTATCAATTCTAAAAACAGGCATGGCTCAAAGAACTCCCTGCCTCATCATAAGCATGGGTCCAAGTACTTTCATTGTTTAGCAAGGAGTTTTCTTCCCTAAAGCAGTCTTAAGTACGGGTGGAGTAGAGGTCCTCCCATTTCTGATCCTGGCAAGTTCTTACAGTCAAAATGGAGAATGTTCCTAGTAGGGAATTGTTCCAATTGTGAATTCCCTGATGGGGAAATTTTTAACATTCACAAGTCTGAGAAATTTCAAGATTTACAGTAACTTGGCAATGGGCTGAAGGATGGTGCTCTATTAATTACTTCTGTGATGTTACTAATACTATAGTTACTATTATTACTAAATCTGGTTCAGCTATATTAGTTGTTTATTACAAGATAGCTGAAATTCCTGTTTGGGTAAGGGCAAAATATAGGTGTCTTTGACAAAGAAAAAAAATCAACCCATTATATGTTTTTTTCTACTGTTTAAAAACAAATCAAACAAAGAGAAACCCTTAATGCTTTCTGGTGGTCTGTCCAATATTTTGCTTTGTGATCTGTGGTTGAAAATGACATTCTATCCGTTCTATACTGTACTTGACTCTTGGGGATTGCTACAAGTTTAAAGGATCAGCAAAACTGTGGCTCTTCAGCAAGGAATCACAATTTTGGCTACTATTTTGGCCCTAGAAATTATTTAAAGATTGCAACTATTTAACTTTCAGAGATTAGCAGATCAGTGACAGTTAGAGGTGAGGAGAATCCCACTGTAGTAGAAGACAATGTTAGATATCCCGTATCATGTTTATGTCCAAACTGTCTACAATTTTGTCTTTTTTTTTTTTAACATGGCGTAGTCATTAGAACACTGGATTTGAAGGCAAAAAAATCTAAGTTCAAATTTTGCCTCAGTTACCTCCTACCTGTGTGACCCTGGGAAAGGCTTTTAATCTCTTTTAACCTCAGCTTTCCTAAACTGTGAAAAGAGGATAACTACACTTACCTAATAGGCTTGTTGTGAAGAATGAAAAAAAAGATATAAACTGAACACTTTCCAAATTTTAAAGCACTAGATAAAAGCTTGCTATTATCATTATTTAAAGTAAGGTCTTAAGCACACATTTTAACACTTATTTTTAGTCTTTGTCCATGTTATCAATTTGATATTCAATTTCCGCATAGGAAAAGACAGCCTTTTGAATAGAACTTTAGAGATGAGAGAGGAATTCTAGAGGCTAGCTGGCTTGACCTTTTCATTTGATAGTAAACATTTATTAAGTACCTACATGTGTCAGGCACAGTGTTAAGTGCTAGGGATACAAAGGACAAAAGCAGTCTCTGCCCTCAAGGAACTACCGGTCTCATGGGGGAGAGACAGCATGCAAATAGGGAGGCACAAATATGTATTTGTTAAAGTGGAGGTGATCTTTAGAGGGATAGCAGGAATGGGTAAGAAAAGGTAGTGGGGTGAGAACAGGGGGAAAGGCTTGTTTTGAATGCCAATTAGGATTGTATATTTTATCCTGGAGTTAGGAGTCACTGAAGTATTGAGTCAGACTTGTGCTTTAGGAATATCTCCTTGACAGCTGAGTGGAGGATGAATTGGTTTGAGGAGAGACTTGAGGCAGGCAGACCCCACCCCCCAAATCCCAGCAAGCTAGTGCAGTAAATCCAGGTGTGAGATGAAGAGGGCATATACTAGGGTGATGATAGTGCCAGAAGAGAGGAGGATGAGTAGGTGAAAGATATTATGAATGTAAAAGAATTTTAAACTTGCCCTGGTAACATTGACCATTGACTGAGTGCTATTTTAGAAGATCAAGATGAACTTAAAACTGGAAATTGGCTAGTTATCTAAACCTGTGGAAAAACTTAATATAGCTATTTTTCAATAGTCATTTGAACTTTAATCATTCTTAATAAGGCATTGACTTATAACTAAACATAGTTGGATATTCTTAATATCACACAGGGTAGACATGTTTACACATCAATCAGCTAATAGAAATGAAGGAAATTTATTCAAATTTAGCCATCTGTTAAGTCATTCCTGATTATTAATATTGTATATTAGAGTTATGTAGGCCTTACGAATCATATTAAAAGTAGAAAAAATCTTTTGTGCTTACTTTTGCTTATTTGAATGTCTGACCCCTAAGTTTCTACAGAATTTCTGAAACACAACATATAAAAAGCCTTAAAGAAATATGTAAAAATACATTTGTGAGAATAGAAATCTTTTAGTCAACTATTGTAAACCTTAAAATTTCTTGGACTTATAAATGTTGGAAATTTCACCATTGGGAAATTTCATACTTGGAAAATTTCTTACTGATAGTGTATTGGAATGTGAACCCCATTGGCATGGGAGGTTCCTTCTCCTCCCTTCTTAAGATTACTTTAGGACAGAAACCTTTTGCTGAACAATGGAAAGGGCTTTGACCTATGCTTAAGCACAGAACAGGAATTTCTTTGAGTCATGATTGATTTTAGAATTGATACAATAAAGATACTTGGAATGACAGAATCAGGTCTTGGAAAATACAATTTCCACCCCACTCAGTCCTAACAGGATTTAGGAAGGGCTGCAGCATAGATCAAAATTTAATTATTTGAGAATATGACCTCCAACAGACATGTGCAAAGCCACAGACCTCTGGGTGGTCCTGGGTTAAGCTAGAGTCACCATTGGCACAGGGAAATTGATGGACAGTGATTGGTAGATGTGAGAACTGAGGGGAGGGAACTTGGATGGTTTCCTTAAAGATAGAGGGGTCTGAGGACTGAGGGGGTGGTTGGAGAATTTTGGCTCTGAGTGGTTGGAGAGGTGCTCTGAGAAGCTTGCTCTGAAGGAAGCTGAAGGTGGGGGCCTCTGAGACTGTTTCTCCATTTTGGTCACGTGAGTAATAGGGACTGATCTCTTTTCTTTGCCCCAGCTATCTAAGGGCTTGGGCCCTTTGGCCCAGCCTAAACAGAAGGGGTATTTAAGCCCTATTCCCTTCTCTCCCCTTTCTCTCTCTCTCTCTCTCTCTCTCTCTCTCTCTCTCTCTCTCTAATTCCTTTCTTCCTCCTGTCTGTAATTAAACTCTATAAAAGGTTGACTGCTGACTTGAGTTTTCATTTAGGAATTACATAACTGAATTCCTTGGTGATCTTAAATTAATATATATATCAGTCTTTTAAAAGTGATTTCCTTGTCACTCTATGTAGTCTATAAACCTATAAAAGCCCATTCCTTTCATTGGAGAGTAATTGCAAGTAAGTATTATCATACTTTTTAAGTAAAGACATTTGTTGTTTGTGAAATATATCATGTTTAAATATTTCACTTTAATTTTGTTTTAAAATTATTTAGTGGAACGAGATACTAATGGAAGGTTGTTTTCTGAAGCAACTTGTACACTTTGTGATGGAAGTGAAAACTCTTTCTCAGCAGCAGATGTATTTAGAAATAGGTAAGCTACATGATGGAAGCTTTTGAATTCACACATAAATTTGATTAAATTGAGATTACTGATATCTTACATTTCACTAATTTCATATTTTTTATGTTCTTTTTGTATGTATCTAATTTTCTCTTCAGTAGCCCTTTGAGTATGTAAAAGAAGCATTTTTATTGTTTTATTTTGACTCTATTTGTACATCTTTTTTAAAATGCAAAAGGACATGTTCCTAAGTTCAGCTTCCCATCTGACGTAAGGCTGAGATAGAGACTCTTCATTATATAATACCCTTCTTTTTTAAGAACTTCTAGAACTGTCTCCTGATTCTTATTCTAATTTTTCTCTCAGTTCATAGGCATTCATTTCCTCTTATTTTGGGTACTGGCTGTCCTTGTCTTAAGTTAGGAAAGTATGTTTGGAAGGGAATTTCTTTTTAGGTTTAGGTACTCTTGTTTGATCATTTATTTATTTATTTGTGAGAGATTCTTAAGCTGGATTTTGTAAACTTTTTAGAAATTTTATTTTGATAACTATGTCCATTATAATTGGCTTTCTTTAAACACTATTTTATGCTCTTTAAAATATTATTTTCTTTCTTGTCAACTCTGGAAGAGGAGAGGGAATAGGGGAAGGGGGAGGGAGACAACATGAATCATGTAACCATGGGAAAAAATAAAAAACAACAAAAAATATTATTCTAAAGAGGTATCTATAGACTTTACCAGACTGCCAAAAGGGAATCTATGAAGCAAAAAAGGTTAATAACTTCAGCTTTAACAGCAAGCAACATAGAAAAAGGATAACTGCAGTAGAATAAGTACTAAAAACGTGTAAGATTTAATCTTGGTGTATTTGATCATTAGTTTTTAAAAGATCATCTAAATGATTGATTTAACTAACATGCTACCCATTTCACACTATCTTACATAGCACTGTAATTTTCAAAAGGATATGTTGGCTTCAGGTCAGAATTTTAAATTTACTTTTATTTAAGATATAGTAATTGCTGACTTGAGCTGGTTTATATTGATTTATCATTTAGGAAAGTGACCCTTACATTCATGCCTATATCATTTATGAATATACTTAATATTTTTTGGTGTGGATTTTATTGCACAGGTGTGTCAGATGTGAACCAACATTCATCAATACAACAAAGTCCTGTACATGTTCAGAGCGAGCTATTTTAGTAAGAAAAAAATGCATTATGTAAATTGTAAAATTATGTAAAATGCATTGTTTTATCAAATAATTTATACTTTCCTGGTAACTGGAATTTTCTTCTTATTTTTTTGATAAAGACAGGTGGATTATGTTTCAGCAGTATCGGGAATTTTTTTCCACAAGCAGTTACAACTTGGCGTTATGGACAGTTTGTAAGTATTTTTATTTTTTGTTCTGATAGTATTAAACTTCTTCAATTTCTATTTATATTGTGAACCTTAAAAATTCTCAGACCCTACTTCATAAGGTTGGATTGTGAACCTTAAAAATTCTCAGACCCGACTTCATAAAGTTGGGTTAAGACCATTCCCCGTTTTAAACAATGAAGGAACTTAGATCAGGAATGTGAGACTTCTACTTAAATCAGGAATGTGAAGACCTCTACTCCACCCCTACTTAAGCATACTTTAGGGGAAGATAAAGTTGTAAACTCTTTGCTGAACAATGAAAAGTACTTAAACCCATACTTATAATAAGGCAAAAAGTTCTTAGGCTGTGCCTATTTTTAGAACTAATTCAAAAGGGTGCTAAGTACCTATAAAGATCAGGCAACTTGTGAACTTGCAAAAGGCAAAGAGGTGAGAACTTACTCAGGTGTGAATTACTCAAAAGTTTAGACTTATTAGGTGTGAATTAAGAATGGTCTGTCCTTTGGTCTGTCTACTGTGATTTGTAGATGTAAGAATTTAGGGGAGGTGACATAGGAGAAATTTCCCTTTAAAAGGTGCTCAGAAAGGGAGCTGAAGGTCATTCACATTCAGATTCAGATTCAGGATTGAGCTGGTGGAGTCAGCTGAGATGAAGCTGGCCTGGTGTCACTAGAATCCTTGCTTGGACAGATCTTGTGGTGAGTGATTAAGGACTGACTGATCCTTCTTTTAGGTCTTAGGCCTGGGTTGGCCAGGGCTTTCCTGGGCCGGCCTATCCTTTTCTCATTATTCCCCTTTTCTCTCTCTCCTTTTCCTTAATTCCACATTTGTATTAATTAAGATCTCTATAAAACCCAGCCTACTTGGGTATATTTCATAATTGGGAATATTTCCCTGGCGACCACCTTATATTTGATTTAAAACAAGACATTGTCTTGAAACCATATTTTCTGCAGTCACAATATATAAACTTCTTCAGATTCTATTTCTTCTGTTTAAGTTAATTTAAGCTAGTCTTAATATCTAAGAATATTAGAATGAAATAGCTTGTAATCACTATAATTTTTGTCTGTTCTTTAATATCCTGCTTTTTCTTTTTATTTTATTCCTTTGGATATATACATATTTAAATCACTTAACATTCTTTTGATTGCTTAAATTTAAAATATAGTTTTATCTTAAAGAGTTTTGATTTAAAATCTGATGTTTCTAAATTTATTTTTTAAAGTTTCTAATGCTTTGGTTTTTTTTTTGTAGCATGATCATTTAATATATTACATTCTGTCCTTTGTTACAAAGAAAAATACATTAAAAAGCCTATGAATAGAATGACTAGCAGCATATAGAGCATTCAGTGTCCATAGACCCTGATCTCTCCACTAAAAGAAATGATGGCTATGCTTTAATGATAGAAACAGAACAGTGAATGAAAACAGCATTAAAAAGCAGATAAGCACACATTAATGATAATGACAATCTTAGTTGCAGAGAACAGAGGTATACAGTCTTCCTTTTAATGGAGAGTACAAGGAAAAGGATTTTGTCCTGGTTGAATCATCAGATTCAAATAGTTGAGCATTAGCTTAGAAGGAGACCTCTAACTGAATCCCTCAGGGATCTGTTCCTGGCCTTGGACTGTTTAATATTTTTATCAAAGACTTAGATAAAGACAAACATGGCAGGCTTATTAAATCTGATAATAATCCAAAGCTGAGAAGAGTGGTTAAGAAGATCCCAAAAGATCCTGATGGACTAGAAATACTAAGCTGAATCTAATCAGATGGCATTTAATGGGGATAAAAGTAACATCCTTTTTGTTTGGTTTCAAACTTGTTTTCAAACAATCAGCTTCAGAAGTATGAAATGGGAAATGAGTGGTTGGAGAACATTTTGAAAAATGGTTTTGGGAGCCATGGGTTCAGTAAGTTTTCAGAGTGATATGGCAGCCAAAAAAAATTAGAGCCACCTTAGATTACATTTACAGAAGTTTTGATTCCAGGAATACGAAAGTGACAATACTGCTATATAGACTCTGCTCTGGTCAGAACACATCTAGACTAGTAGCAATCAATTAACTGTTCAGTTCTAGGCTTCCCAGTTTTCAAAGGAAATTGATGAGCTAGACAGCATCAAGAGGAGCTCAGCTAGTATGCTGAAGGGTTTAACTACACATTTAACATCATTTAATTTGAAGAAGAAAAGGATCATGATAGCTAACTTTAAGTACTTGAAGCTGTCATTTAGAAAAGGAGATAAAGGCTTCTTCCACTTGGCCTCAGAGTCAGAATCATGAACTTTAGGTAGAAGCTGCAAAGAGGTTAATTAAAGATATAATTGATATCTTTATATCATAATCCTGATATAAGAAAAACCTCCTAATCATTAGTTATACAAATTAGAATGAGCTGCCTCAAAGAGGATTCCCCAGGAGGTGGTCTTCAAGTAGAGGTGACTATTTGTTGATTATGTTACAATAGAGATTCTTTTCAGATAGATGGCCCCTGGGGTCTTTTCCAATTCTAAAATTCTCTTCTTTTAAATGTAATGCATTGTTAATTTGACCCAGAAGATGTTTTCTTACTATTTCTTTGTTTAGCTTATGTATCAGTTCTCTCAGTTAGCCTTTCTTGTTCTGCCCTTTGTAGTACAAGTCTAATTCTTCTTGACAGTAAAACAATGATCATCATCCCATCTATCTCTAGCAATAATCTTTTATTGTTCATTGTCTTTAACCCAAAATTTCTGTTCCAGCATTTCTTATCCTTGATAGGACCACAATAGCCTCACTCCTGGTGTCCCAGCCCGTTTCTTGGTAGCTGCCTATATTACTGCTTCAGCTCTCCTAGTTCTAACCGACTGTTCTTTGTCTTCCTGTCTATATAACTTAATGCATCTACATATTCATCAAGACCCAATTCCACTTTGAGTCTGTACTCATTCAAACTTCTTCTTTTTGAACTGTTCTACTATCTACTAAACTTCTTCTTCTTGAACTGCTCTACTATATACTAAAGAGTTATCAAAATAACCAATTGTTCCTTGGCCAGTGCCATTTGTTGTCTGTATTCTAATTTACTCAAGAGACGTGCCCCTGCCTCTTAAAGGGGTCATAGGTAATTTTTACAATTAGTTTATGCCCAGTGGGAGAATTTGTTTTACCTGCCTGTGCGTATTTATTACAAGAATTAAAAATTTTTTTTCAATAAGCAAAGAGGTGAGAGAAAAGTTAATTTTGTTAGTTGAAGAAAGAAATAAAATTCTAGGGCTAGAAAGGTGGAGGGAAAAGCACGTTAAAATTTTTTATTTGTCCTGTTATCTGTGACTACATTAGCTAGCAAGGAAGAAATGAAATAGTCAAAGACCGACTGTTCTTAAATTCTAAAACAAACAAAGCAATAACAAAATTTTTTTGCTGTCATCAGCTACCCTCGTTATGCTCAATTCATGCTAAGTTTTATTCTTGACGCTATTATAGGACTATACCACAACTTTGTATTTGTCCTCAATTGCCTGCTTTTATACATCTTCTGTCATATCTTTAAAAAATCTGAGTTAGTTTCTGAGTTCTCTGCTTATGCGTATCAGTCTCTTTGGACAACTCACATTTTTCTTCCTTTTGAAGTTCTTTCCCTTTGTGTCATAACCATTTCATTGTTGATAATTTTCCAACTGCCCTGAGCTGACTTGGTGGTAGAATTTTAGTCCTTTCTTCAGAAAGAATGTTGCTTTTATTTTAATCATAAGTGATGAGAATCTATTACTATGGAATTGCTAGTACATTTTTTCCCTTTCTTGACATTTAGAAAAATCTTTTGTTTTCAACTACATGTAGTTAGACATTAGTAATTGGTTAAGTGGGGCAGCTAGATGTCTCAGTGGATAGAGAACCAGGCCTGGTGTTAACTTTGGCCTCAGATGCTTCCTAGCTCTTGTGACTATCAGCAAGCCACTTAATTCCATTTACTTAGCCCTTGCCCTTCTCTATTAGAGTTGTTACTAAGACAGAATGTAAAGTTTTGGTTTTTTTTTAATTGGTAAAACCCTTGGATATAGATAAAGAATGTGAAGGTTCATACCAATTCTATTCAGTTTCAACTAAGGCTGTGATTCTTCTGAGAATTTGAAATGACAAAATAAGCCCTCAGGTCTTTGTTGTCCAGAAACTAATGTCTGCTGTATATCTCTTCCATTTGGGTGAACTGCTAGTACTTCAAATTCAGCATGTCCTAAAATTAACTTATTATCCCCACCCCCTTTAGCCTGATTTTCCTCCAAATTCCCCTAATTTTTTTTTTTTTTGGAAAATAGCAACCTTCCAGTCCTCCAGGTTTAAAACCTTGGAGTACTCTGTGACTCTTCTTTTTCTTCCTATTAATATTCATTCATTTGGCAAATTCTGCTAATTCTGCTTCTCTAGTGTTTTTTCTATATGTGTCATTTCTCCCTTCCCAAGGCTTTGTCACTTCTGAGCTAGACTATTGTTATAGTCTCCTCCTTGATTTTATTGTCTCTAATATTTCCCCTCTCTACATATTCATCATTGAACTGACAGATAGTCTTCTTAAAGCACACATGACTTCTCAGCATGAAAGTACTTTTCTCTGGGACCAAATACAAACTTCTAAGCCTAATATTTTAAGACTTACACATCTGGCTATAACCTACCTTCATGAAATTAATTAATATTGTTTCTCTTCAACCACTTCTTATGTTTTAGCCAAATTAGATAGCTAGCTTTTCCTTAAACTGGCTTTAGTGCCTTCTACCTTTGAGTGTTCATGTAGCTGATTTCCTCATGCCTGTAATATAGTCCATATTTATGCCTTTTAGATTCTTTATTCAGTGCTCAAATGAGGTCTCTGCTATATAACCTTTTCTCCTCTAATATGTTCCTATAGCACATTGTCCTATTAGTTCTTTGGTCCATTTACTACCTCCCTTTGTATTATAGTTATCAGTGTATATTTAGTATCCCCTTTAGTCAGCAATCATTTAAGTGCCTGCTTCATGTCATGAACATTGTTAGGTGTTGGGAATACAACAAATAAAAAAAGAAAAGATAGTCCCTGCCTTCAAGGAGCTTGTACTCCAATGGGGAAAGACAACACCCAAAAATGTCCAGAGGAATACAGCCAGGTGAGAAGTGAAGAGCTTGCTGGCCTGAGTACCCTTCTTAAATGGAACTTCTAAGAAGAGGTCTTTTCTCTACTCTTTCTGGTTGGAGAGAGAGATCCCAGGTGGAATAGGTCCTAATGATGTATGAATTCCAGGATAAAAGTGACTTGAGAATGAAGAGGTTCTTGGGACATGATAGCAAAGGCCAGAAGAGTGCATCTGGGTAGGAAATAAAACCTTTGAATAATATGACTTCCTAAAGGCTGGAAATATCCTATTTTCCAAGACTGTGCCCTACATGTAGTAGATATCTATAAATACTTGTTGATTTGAATTTGAATCTCTTTGAATGTCTTTTCAGATTTGAGGTTTACTATGATAGTGCTACATGATAGCGTTATCTAATATTTAGGTATTAAATAGGACTGATCCAGAAATCCTAGTATTGGGTTCCAGCATTTTATTATATGAAGGAAAAAAACACCCTAATATCCTTGGAATTAATTTTTCACTAACAATGAAAAAATGGTGTTACTCTTGTATACATTAAAAAGAACTAATCCTATTTTAGGTTAAAGAAGCTTCCATTTTAATTTTTAAACAGAAATTCATCCTTTGTTATTTACAGGGTGCATCACTTAATTCTGAGTGGCTTTCAAAACATTTGCAATCAGTAGCAGCTGCTTGTTTGGTGAGTTCAGTTTTTTAAAATGTATTAAGTGTTGAGCATTATAATATCACTTTTTTCATGAAAAAAATAATATATTAATATTATAATATAATAATATATATAATAATAAAAAAATAATACTTTTGTACTGAACAGATGAATAGTTCCTGATTTATTGCTAGAAAACATATAAGAAAAATATTGCTTAATATCTATATATCATCTAAAACATAATTCAACTGTGTTTGAGTTTTTAAGAGAATAAGTTAATTTCTTTTATGATTTGGATTTAAACATACATAATTTCAACTAAAATTAACATGATTTAAAGCAAATTAATGCCAAATTGTAAAAAATATAACTATTTAAAGTTATTTAAAATGTTATATTTGAGTTTTTAAAATTTATGTAAGCAAGCTTTTGTTTAGGTTTAGTTTTAGTTTTTATTATATTTTTAAATTGTTAAAATAGGATTAGAGATTAGACATAAGATTTCATTGATAAAGACAATTCCCAGATGAAAAAACTCATGTTACCAATTCACATTGACACTTTCTTGGTTATAGGCTAAGATATAGACTTGAGAATATTGTACGGTACTTTGAGGTTAAGTGACTTGCCTGGGGCACACTGCATGTCAGAAGCATCACTTATACCTCTTATACCTATTTTTCAGAGTTGGAGGCCCGATCTCTATCCACTGTAAGAAGCTGCCTCTTAAACATTTTTGAACTGTTTAAATAATTATTTTCAGAGACATAGAGAGCCATACTTATGGCTTGTAGAATGCTAGCTTGGTGGCAGGAAGATAAGAATTCAAATTCTGTCTTTTTTAACTGTAATCCTGGTCAAGTCACATAGGTTTTTCTCTTAAGTAACAACATAGAACCCATATACCAGCATAGATGAATTGTGATTTACATTGCTAAGATTTCCATACCAAGAGTACTGCATGTTGATTAAATATTTTATTTAGATCTTTTATATAGTCTATATATAGACTATTTTTACTGATTTGTTGGTCATCAATGTGGTTACCCCATTAATCTATATAAATTATAACCCATCTAGTTCCTCATGCTTTCTAATTCTGTCATATTCTTGATTATTTTATCCTACAAATATAATAATGAGAATCTGCTCATCTAAAGGTCTTCCTCTTCTTCATTTTTTTAATATATCAGGGACACCAACGTTTTTAGTATATGACAGACTCATTTATTGTTCTAGTAACACATACCTTCAATAACTTATTATCAATATTGTTGTATCAATTGTATCAATATTATTCATTTCTTAGTTCTCTGATTCATCTTATTGCCCTTTAGGTTATTGGAAATTTTAATTTTTCCCAAATTGTGATATTCCATGATTCACAGTTGCATAACTTTACCAAATGTTAATGAAATTAACTTTTGAAAATAAGGAGTCATTGGAGACCCTCAAAACAATGTGCAGTTTTAAAAAATAAGTTCAGTTAAACTTTTATTAATTTTTTACTCTGTGCTAGATACTGTATTAAGTATTAGAGATAAAAAAGAACCAAAAAAGTTATAATCCTTTACTTCAAAGAGCTTACATTCCATATTTTTGTGGGAGATTAGGGAAGTCTTCAAATAGAAGTTGGCAGCTGAGTTGCGCTTTGGGAATTCTAGAAAGTGGAGATGAGGAGGAAATGAACCTCAGATCTGTAGGACCTCTTCTGTAAAGGCTGCCAGCTATTCCCATTCATGACATTGCCTAGTGGAAAGAAGGAATGCCATGCATGGGCACAACTAGCAGGCAGATTTTTCTGTAATGAAGAGTCAGTGAAGAGGAATTATGGAAAATAAGATGGGAAGGTAAGATGGAAGCCATATTGTGGAAGTCCCTCTGAAAACTAAGCTGTGGATTTCTTATTTTATCCTGTAGTCAATAGGGGACCCCTGAAGATTTTGGTAAGAGAGTAATAAGGAAAGATCTTTTTTTAGGAATAGCATTTTGACAGCTGTGTGGAGAATTAATAGATTAAAAGCAAAGAGACCATTTAGGAGGTTATTCCAGTAAGTATAGGTAAGAGGGATAAGGAAAAGGAACATGCATTTATTAAGCACCTACTACATGCCAACTACTATGCTAAACACTTTACAAATAGTATCTTATTTGATTATAATAGCAACCTTGTGAGGTAGGTATTACTATTTTCCTCATTTTATAGTTGGGGAAACTGAGCCAGACTGGTTTAGTGGCTTGCCCAGGGTCACATAGCTAGGAAGAGTCTAAGGTTAGATTTGAACTTGGATCTCTCTGACTCCAAACCTAGCACACTATCTACTGTGCCATGCAGGTGATGAGGATCTGAATTAGGGTAGAAGTTAGAGAGTGGAGGATAGATTCAAGAGGTGTTTATACATGCATATATATATATATATATATATATATATATATATATATGTGTGTGTGTGTGTATATATATGTGTATATATATATGAGAGAGAGAGAGACAGAGAGAGACAGAGACAGAGACAGACAGAGACAGAGAGAGAGAGAGAGAGAGAGAGAATCAAAGAGAGAATCAGAGTCAAGAATGAGTCCAAAATTGTGAACCTAGGTGGTGGCAGAACTAGCAGCAGAAATGGGGAGGCTTGGAGAAGGAATAAATTTACTGGAAAATATGAATCCTGTTTTGAACATATCGAGTTTTAAAAATTCATGGGACATTGAGGTAGACTGTAGAGTAGGCAGTTTTAATATGAGATTAGTTGAGAGATATTAGGGTCGAATAAGTTGATTTGGGAATCTTCTGCAAAGAGATGATACACTCATGGTAGTTGATGAAAGACCAAGAAGAGAGCCCAGGTCGGAGCCTTGAGGGCATTTGTACCTAGCTGGTAAGAGCAAGATGATAATTGGTTCTCTGTAGTTCTCTAATTATACAGTTTTCAATTACAAAAAGTGATAGATCGTGTTTCATCTTTGCCTATACTTTTTCTTGTCTTATTACTATAGTTAACATGGTTGATATAATAATGAACATTAATGATGATAATGGAAATCCTTGCTTCACCCTAATTTTATTGGAAAGGCTTCTAGTTTATTCCTATTACAGATAATATTTTCTCTTGGTTTTAGATATTTAGATAGATACTAATTGTTTTAAGAAAAGCTCTATTTCCTCATTTCTTAAATATATAGGAAATTGAGCCAAATCTAACAAAATAAGATCCATTTCCCAGCTGACAAATGGTCAAAAAATATGAACAGGTAGTTTTCTTCCTACCTCCCTCTCTCTCTCCCTCCCTCCCTCTCACTGTCTCTCTCTTTCTTTCTTTCTCTCTCTTTCTCCCTTCCTTCCTTCCTTCCTTCCTTCCTTCCTTCCTTCCTTCCTTCCTTCCTTCCTTCCTTCCTTCCTTCCTTCCTTCCTTCCTTCCTTCCTTCCTTCCTTCCTTCCTTCCTTCCTTCCTTCCTTCCTTCCTTCCTTCCTTCCTTCCTTCCTTCCTTCCTTCCTTCCTTCCTTCCTTCCTTCCTTCCTTCCTTCCTTCCTTCCTTCCTTCCTTCCTTCCTTCCTTTCTCTCTTTCTCTCTCTTTCTTTCTCTCTCTCTCTTTCTTTCTTTCTTTCTTTCTTTCTTTCTTTCTTTCTTTCTTTCTTTCTTTCTTTCTTTCTTTCTTTCTTTCTTTCTTTCTTTCTTTCTTTCTTTCTTTCTTTCTTTCTTTCTTTCTTTCTTTCTTTCTTTCTTTCTTTCTTTCTTTCTTTCTTTCTTTCTTTCTTTCTTTCTTTCTTTCTTTCTTTCTTCTTACCTTCTGTCTTAGAATTGATATGAAGTATTACTTCTAAGGCAGAAGAGGAGTAAGGGTTAGATAGTTTGGTTTAAGTGACTTGCCCAAAGTCACACAGTTGGGAAATGGCTGAAGTCACATTTGAACCCAAGATCTTCTATTCTAACCACCAAACCACCTAGATACCCCAAACAGACAGTTTTCAAAATAAATAAGAACTATCAGTTGTCATGTGAAAAAATTGCTCTCAATAATTATTAAAGAAATACAAATTAGAGCAACTTTGCCGTAGTTCCTCATATTCATCAGATTGGTTAAAATATCAGGGAAGGAATATGACAAATGTTGGAAAGGATGTGTGGAAAAATAGATACACTGATACACAATTGGTGAAGTTGTGACCTGATCCAATTATTTTGAAGAATAATTTGCAACTATGCCTGCAGGGCTATCAACTGTCTATACTCTTTGACCCAGGAATGACACTTAGTTTTGTGCCTCAGAAAGATTAAAAGGACCTGCATATGCAAAAATATTTATAGCAGCTTTTTCTGTAGTGGCAAAGAATTGGAATTTGAGGGGATGCCCATCAATTGGGAATATCTGAACAAGTTATGGTATATGATCATAATGAGACACTATTGTGCTATAAGAATTGATGAAAGGAATAGCTTTAGAAAAACTTGAGATATATATAATGCGAAGTAAAGTGAGCAGAATCAGGAGAATATTATACAGAGCAACAGCAATAATGTAACACAATCAATTGTAAAAGATTCAGCAACTTTGACTGATATGATGATCTAAGGCAGTCTCAGATAAAAAATCTCATGATAAAAAATGTTACCCATCTTCAGAGAGAACCAGTAAACTCTGAGTGCAGATTGAAGCATATTTCTCTTTTTTTCTTTTTTTTTCTCACAACATGGCTATGTGGAAATATATTTTGCAGGACTTCCTATGTGCAATGAGTATTGTATTTCTTGCCTTCTCAGGTGTAGGGTAGGATATGGAGGGAAGGCAAGAATTTGGAATTGAAAACTTTTAAATTAAAAAAAAGAGAGAGAAACCATGGTCACAGCTACACTGCAGTGAAATATAGTGAGACTCAAAGGAGACAAAATAATATAACAATTATCATGTTCTCAATATTGATGAAATATTTATTTAAGAAGCTTTAACTGTTTCATGACTCATTCAAACTTTTATTTGTGGAATTATCAGACAATTATTTATGGAAACCTCAGAATTTTTTGACCAGAATATTTGAGTTTTGATAACTATCACTGTTTATAAATTAATATCCAACTTTAAATTTTGATACCTGCTTAATTTTGCTCTGGTTGGTACTGCCCCATTCTGTGCTAGTAGACAAACTTCTCCTGAAGTGACTCCCAACCACACAGATCCCTGATAAAAGAGAGCTTAATTTAATAAGGTCTGACTTTTCCCTTCCTGTCTGCCTCTCATCCTCCCTTTTGTGAAATACCTGCAACTTGGCTATGGCAGCAGCATTGTTATTGAGTCAGAAGCTGGGAAATAGGAATGCAGCAGGCAGTAGTGAAAGTTTGCAAGTCTACTTTGGATAATGTTTAAAGTACCTCTTTCCCTTCCATGCTAGCACCTTATAGATGAGTCATGGACCTCAAGAGGAAGTTCCCCATGGCAACTATCCTAATTGTTTTTTACTTTCCTAAAATATCAGCCCTATTACAGAAGTGGGTGGGATAGTCTTGGATACTCCTATCTTTTTTTTTTTTTAAACCCTTACCTTCCATCTTGGAGTCAATACTGTGTATTGGCTCCAAGGCAGAAGAGTGGTAAGGGCTAGGCAAGGGGAGTCAAGTGACTTATCTAGGGTCACACAGGTGGGAAGCGTCTGATTGAACCTAGAACCTCCCATCTCTAGGCCTGGCTCTCAATCCACTGAGCTACCCAGCTGTCCCGGGATACTCCTATCCTTAGCACATGACTTTATCAGAAAAGTCCAGGACCTCCAACCCATGCTTCCTCAGCACTTCTCAGATATTTTAGAAATTATTTGTGTTAGGGCTGCTAGGTGGCTTAGTGGATCTGACCTGGAGATGGGAAGTGTTGGGTTCAAATTTGTCCTTAAGATACTCCCTTATCTGTGTTACACTGGATAAATCACTTAACCCCAATTGCCTAGCCCTTACTGCTGCTATGAACATTTTTCAGTAGTTAGCTTTTTTGGTTTGTTAACACTGAGGGTATTCCTAATAATGGAATTATTGGGTAAGGGGGTATATTTCAAAGATAATTCATGTTTCCAGTAACATCAGTAATTGAATGAATATATTTGTCCCCTATAACATTGCCAACATTGCTTGCTCTTTTTCTTTTTAAAAATTAAACACATTTAATTGGTTTTTTAAAAAAAGTGTTACCTATACTTCCTCTATATTTCTCCTTTTGCCCTTTTTTTGTAACAACAGAATTTTTTGACAAGAAAAAAAAGGAAGAAGAGAGCAAACATTAGCAAAGCGGATTAATACCCAAAAAGTTGAACATCAGTATACAATGGACATATGTGGGGACATTCATCTTTGCTAAGAGTTGGAGGGTTGTGTTTTCTCATGTCTCCTCTTTATAGCCAAACTTGTTGATCATAATTTTGTGACATTTGTTTTCAGTTACTGTGTGGTTGCTTTTCACATTGTTCTAGTTATTTTGTATGTTGTGTTTCTGGCTATGTTTATATCACTTTTCGTTAGTTCTTGTAATTCTTTCCATGCTTCTCTGTATTCATCATATTGGTAATTTCTTACAGCCCAGTAATATTACATTATATTCATCCAACACCATTGGATTAGCCATTCCCAAGTTGATGGGCATCTACTTTGTTTCCAATTCTTTGCTACCTTAGTGCTGTGATTTTTTGTTTTATATAGAGGTTTTCTGTTTGTAAATTACCTGATTTCATTGCTTTTTAAAATTATTTTTCCAGTTTGATTGTTGGAGTGGTAGATTAAAGTTCTTCTAAAATACATCTGTTTTATTATTGCTGAGGTAAAAATTTTTTTCCATATGATTATTAGCAATTTGTTTTAATGCTTGAAAATATTCTGTTCATGATTTTTGACCATTTATCTATCTGGACAAAAGTTTAAGAGTTCCTTATGCATTTTATGTGTCAAGTTTTTAGCTGACTTACCACTAATATTTTATCTAATCTGTTATATTTTTCTTTTAATTTCTGTGTTTGTTGTACAAAAATTTATTATTTTATTATATCCAAGAAGACAGTATGATAGAGTAGCAAAAAAAAATTGCATTTGTAATGAGATGCCCTGGGTTCAAATCTTAGTTCTGTGACTTGTTTTCTCTAGGGTTTTTTCCTCATCTGTAAAATGAAGAAGTTGGGCTAGAAATTCTCTAAGGTCCCTCTAAGATTCTAGCTCTAAAACTATGGTCCTGTGAATATGTAGAAAAACTAAAAAAGGAATAGGGATATGAAAACTAAGGTGAGGTTCATACTTTCTGGGCTAGCAAACACAAACATTTCCAGAATGAGGAAGAAACAGATGAAATAATTAGAAGACTAGTTCTTAAAGTATGGTCAGAGGTTAGGTCCTGAAGATCCTTTGCTTATTAAAATAGTCTTTCATTTTCCATGTCTGTAAAAAATTGAATTTTCTTTAAATACTTCAACCAAAGTGAAGTATCAACAGATTGAACATAGATATGAATATATTATTGTCTTATAGTAAATTAGATGATAGATTTGCAAAACTATATAAAGCAATTCCACTCAACTTTTTTCTTGTTTTGAAAAATATAGTTATTTTTTATCTAAAATCATGTTATTTATCATAACATATAAATTTATTTTATTGTTATTTCAAATGAATCAATAAATAAGCAATTTATCAGTTTTAATTCATAACAGAATAAATGCTGATAAGATTTAATCCACATAAACAAAAGCCCTTTGGAGATTCACAATTTTTAAGAGTGAAAGGGGTCCTGAGATCCCAAAATTTGAGAACTGCTGGATTAGAAAAACTAAAGTGAAGGCTAAATTTAATTTTCTAAAAGAACTTTTGCTTAGTTTGTTAATCATCACATATTTCCATTTTCCTTTAAAGATATATTCTAATCTTACATCTTGCCAAGCCCTTGGAAATATGTGTGTGATGAACATGAATTCTTGGAGCTCTGCTGCCATTGATGCATGTCGTCTGTTTCGATTTGTCTTTGATAATACTGCTGGACTGGGCACTGTTCATTCTATATCATTCTGGTATGAATATTTTTATTGGTGTACTTTTTTTATACATGCAACTATTTGTACAAATTTTATAGAAATACTGAATTTCCATAGTTTAAATAGAAACTTTTTTTCCAGGAGACAGAATCTTCCATGGTTGTTCTATGGAGATCAGCTAGGATTAGCACCTCAGATACTCAGAAATACCCTGCTTTCTACAAATTTCAGCTTTAAAGGTCAAAACCAAGTATGTTGTTACTTTCTCAAGACCCAATATTCTTAGAAATACGTATCATTTAAATTTAAGAACTAATTGGAGTATATGATAATATAAATATATTATTTCAAATGAATAAATAAGCAGTTTATCAGTTTTAATTTTAATTGAGTAAATGCTGATAAGATTTAATCCACATAAACAAAGTTGCCAGATATATTTATTAAAATTGTTGCAGTCTCTGAAAGTTATTTTAAATTATTATTTTAAAAAATGAACCTTGACTTTATTCTTAAATGCCAGCTTCTTTTAGCAACTAAGTATTACAATTATTAGTGATGGGGGGATGGGGGTTGCTGCCAGGTGGTTCAGTGGATAGAGCTAGGCCTAGAAATATAAGGTCCTAGATCCGCATCTGACCTCAGACACTTCTCTATGTGACTGTGGGCAAGTCATTAAACCCCTATAGCATAGCCCTTATTGCTTTTTTGCCTTGGAAGCAATACTTAGCATCCATTCTAAGAGAGAAGGTAATGGTTTCAAAAATAGTTAATGTTGGCCTTTCCTTAGTACTTTTGAACATTTCATATGGTACTTCCAAGCACATAGGGACATACAGGTCTTATGTAAGCCATCTTTTTGGGGACAGAATTCTTTCCTCCAGAAGTACTAAATGTACCATAGGCAGAGCTGGGGAAATTCTTAAAGTGCATCCCTAACAAGAGTCTTGAAGTACAAGAATAAAATGATTTCCATACCCAAGTCAGAGGGAACTTTTGCAATGGCATGACTCCAGCATCCTGGAGTTTGGCCTAAGAGGGCATTTGGTCCTTTGCCTTCATTCCCAATGTGTGTGGGCCCTCTAAATCTTTGAATCCAAGGAAGAGGGGAAAACTTAATCTTTTCTCCCAATTCATTTGTTTCCAAAAAATAAAAAATGTTCTTTTATATATGAAAAAAAGTGCATGGTTTTGGCTAAATGAATCAGTTTCAAAATAGAATCAGTTAACATTTAATATTTGGCAGTTTAGCAGGGAATATTTTTTTTCTCAAAATTATTGTGATGTGAGAATACATAAAATTTTAATTTAACTTTGCCTTTCATTATTAGAATACAAAACTGAAGTTTTTTGCAGCTTCTTATGATGTGAGAGGAAATTTTCTCCAGTGGAGGACTTTGGAAGGAGGTCTTTTACAGGTGACCATAATTCTAGTTAAAGAATGACTAATATGCTTTAAAAAATAATACACTCAACATAAAAGGAAAAAATGAATCTGTTTAAATGGAGCATCCTTTTAAATGTTAAACAAAGATCATACCTTAAACTGAGAGAGTGTTGGCTTTGAAATAGGATGCCTGAGTTCAAATCCCAGCTCTATGATGACATTATCACTATTTGACCCTGGTCACGAGTCATATCAGCCCTCTCAGACTTCTTATCTGTAAATTGAATCTCAGTATCTATATTGACTGCCTGACAATGGTTAAGAAAAAATACTTTGTAAATTGTGAAGCTCTGCATATATCTTGTTATTTTTTTATTAGTTTTTTTTTAATTGTTTAGTAGTTACCTTAAAATCATTCTGATAAAAGAGAACTTCAGAGCCTAAGACAGTCTTCCTTTAAATTTGTACATTCTAGTCATGTAGAAAATAGCAGCTTGTGACCTGAAATACTTTGGAATGTGGCCTAAATTAGATTAAAATGTAATTTGAAAATAATACAATAAATAAAAAAGTAGGATGTAGAAAATAATGTTAATTTGTGGTTTTCTAAGTTAATATCTGGCCTTCAGAGATCCTTAAGTATGATTTAGTGGTTCCCCTTTCTGTGTTTAATGCCACTGATGTGAGTGCCCACACATCTCTATTATTCAAGCTACTCTACTTTTTCCTATTAATACAATTGAGACAATTTTGATTTGTCTTATTTTCTTCACTTGTTTGACTCTTGTAGCTTTGTCCAGATACAGTGTCCAGACTAGATGCTGCTTATGACTTTGGAACAACTTATCAGCAAAATGTAAGCTCAAAGTATATTTAGTTGCATTTTTATCCTGTACCTAAATCTCATTCTTTTAAAAACATGCCAGTAATACTGAAGGAGTTTATCCTCAAAAAGAGGGTATCTAATGTTTTAGATAATAAGCAAAATTTCTCAATATTCTCACTGTGAAATAGAGATAAAGTAGAATTGTAGCTAATGCTATCTAGACTCAGAAAATCTCCATAATTTGAATAGTATGAAAATAGTATTACATGTTTTAAATATTATGAAGTCATTTTCATTTTCAGATTGATTTGAAACTTTTTTCCTAATTCCTTAGTGTGATAAGTCTTGTTTTTAAAAATAGTAGATTTTTATAATCATGTTTATTTAACCTAGATTTACAGGCTTAAAGAAAAAGACAATTATATCTAATGTTGAAATATTTGGAGAAAATTACATAAATACACATATACGTCTGTCTATATATTCACACACACACATATATAGTTTTCTCCAAAAATACATGTAAATGTGTATATTCTGCCCAATTTGAGTCTCGATACCAAATTATAGTGTAAAATTGATACTTCAACAATTTTCTGGAAACTCTTATAGGATTTTGGGGCATATTTAGTTCAGCTTATTCTTTGGTCAATGAAAAGTAAGATTCTATAGACGTTATAATGATAAGCTTTATAACCCACACTTTGATTGACTGGAACACAGTAATAGTTGAGTACTTTTAGATAAACTTTGTGCCTGTAGTGTTCAGTTACTAATGCAATTAATTTTAATTGAAGATAGAAACTGTAATTTTCAACTATTGGCAACATTCAGAGCTAGGTCACCGATGGAAATTAAAATTTTTTTTATCTAGCTGAATATTTTTGTACAGCCCCTCATAGTCTTGTCTTGCCAGTGAATGTATTAGTCTTTTTGAAAAATGAATTTGCTTCAAATTATCTGAATACCAATTAGTGCTTTGAATCCAAGGAATAGGGGAAAACTTAATCTTTTACCCCCAATTCATTTGTTTCCAAAAATAAAAATGGTTTTTATATATGAAAATAAGATGCCAATAGTAGAAGTGCATGGGTTTGGCTAAATTAATCTAGTTTCAAAATAGAATCAGTTAATATTTAATATTTTGTAATTTAGCAAGGAATATTATTTTTCTCATAATTATCGTGTTGTGAGAATACATAAAATTAGAATGGCTAATAAGTATAGGTTCTCAGGCAATAGAGCAATAAGGGTTATGCTATCGGGGTTAAATCACTTCCCTATGGTCACACAGCTAAGTGACCAAACCTATGCCTTTTTGACCAGGACAACTAAGTCTATTATTTATCCTCTACTTGTTGGTTGGCCTATTTTCTCAAAGCATTTTAATGGAAATTTCCCCTAAATTTATTTTAAAACGTCTTTGAAGAATACCAAATGGGAATTTAAAGATTTGATGCTGCTTCTTTTTTTTTTTTAAATAGTGTGAGATTCCAGTCTCCAAGATCTTAACTGACTTTAAAAGTCCAATTTTTTATGATCTATATCTTGAGTATACTAGTGAACACCTTTGGGCTATACCAATATTAAACCTAAATCTTCGGCACAATGAAGTCCCTGTAAACCAAGGTAAGACCTTCACACTGATCTTCTCTACTTTAAGTTGATTCAAAAAGATAATAATAGGTATTATTTATATAGTGCTTTGGTGTTTGCAAAGCATTATACAAATATCATTTAATAAACATTAAGAGCCTATTTGTGTGCCAGACATACTGCTAAGCAGTGTCCTCAAGGAGCAAATTATTATCTCTTTTTATCCTCACAGTAACCCTGGGAATTAGGTGCTATTATTAACCCCATTTTATAGATAGGGAAACTAAAGTTGACAGAAGTCACAGTGTTAAGTAAGTACAAAAGGTTCTATTTGAAATTGGATTTCCATTGTTGTCCTTGATATGATGCTTTGCTAAAAACTTCCTGAGGAAAATGAATAGAAATCATTTGGGAATTTTTCTCAAACTGATTTCTTTTCTTTAAATAGTTTATAGTAAAAGCCCACTAATTCACATTAGTTGGGGAGAATAATTTTTCCAAATTGATGAAAACTTAAAATTATAGAAATAATAATTTGGCAAGATGGAGGCATTTAAGCACTAGGTTCATAATGGAACCACTATTGCCAGTGTTCTCATCACCTTTTTTCTCTTTAGCCTCTTTTATATAAAGGAAAGTGTATTTGCTTAATTGTGTGTGTGTGTTTGTGTATGTGTGTGTGTGAGAGAGAGAGAGAGAGAGAGATTCACTGTGCTAAGTACTAAGGATACAAAAAAAAAATCAAGGAAGGCAGCTAGGTGGCACAGTGGATAGAGTACTGGGCCTGGAGTCAGAAAGACCTGAGTTCAAATCTGGATTCAGATACTTACTAGCTATGGGTTAATCTTTAGGCAAGTCACTTAATCCTGTTTGCCTTGGTTTCTTCATCTGTAAAATATATTGGAGAAGGAAATGACAAACCACTGCAGTATCTTTGCCAAGAAAACCCTAAATGTGGTTACCAAGAGTCAAACATAACTGAACAATAATACCCATTGTTTATGTTTCTTCCCTCTAAGATTTAAGAAAATATATCTAATCTTTTGAAAAGAAAAAGGTCACAGCAAACAAATATGTACAAATAGGCTAAGTACAGGATAATTCAGAAATAATTAAGGGAGCAAAGTTACTTACTAGAAATTCAGAGAGGTTGGGAAAGATTTCCTGTAGAAGGTAGGATTTTAGTTGGGACTTTAAGGAAGTCACTATCTCAAGCTGGTGTCATTGGATCAGAGTATATGGTAGGGAATAATGTGTAAGAAGATTAGAAAGGTAGAAGTAGGCCTATTATGAAGGACTTTGAATGTCAAATAAAACATTTTGCATTTACTCCTGGAGGCAGTAGGGAGTCACTGGAGTTTATTGAGTGGGAGTGTCAAAATGGGGGGAGGGGGCTGTGCTTTATTAGTGTAATACTTAAATGGAAGATGGATTGGAGTGGGGAGAGGCTTGAGGTAGGTAGACCCCACCAGCAGTGTATTGCAATAGTCCAGGTATGAGGTGATGAGGGCTTGTACTAGAGTGGTGGCAATGCCAGAGAAAAGAATGCAGATGTACATACAAGTTCTCTTACTCCATTTTCATTATATTTGTGAAGTGTTTGGTTAGCACTGTGCCTGCCACATAGTCCCTTCTCAAATGTATGTTCCCTTTCTCCTTTTCTCTCCTTGCATTTTGTGAACTGCAGTGCTTTCAGTGACTTTAAACTCCTCACTGTCATATGAGCCCATCTCTTTAATATCAATATTCTTCTGATAATGCTGTATATATTTGAATCAGGAAACCCCTCAATTTGGAAAGAAATAAAATGATAAGTTGCCCAAAAAACAATGGAAAGATGCACTGTGAGTCTGATGCTTCTTACCAGCTTCTCTAGAGAAGATTTGAGATTTTTGCTGAAGCAACCTGGCAGTTCCTTAGTTGGGAGACCAAGTGGGTGAGCATTTAAACTAATGAAATCATAGAGCCATCAGAGTATAAAGCTAAGGTATCTTTTTGTTCTTTTTTTTTCTTCTTTCTCATGTTTTTGGACAACAAAGACAGCAGCTCTTCCAAGTGGCTTCTGACACGCCGCCTGTTCTTGGTGGATACATTAAGTGGACGAGAGAATGACTTAGGGAATATACCAAGAGTAATTCGAATTGCCAGCAAGTTAACAATGAGGTGAATAAATGTCTAATACCATACTTGGTCTTGGTTATATTGAAGCTGTGCCCCACAATCTGAGGTGAAAATAACTAAAGTTGATAGGTAATAAGGCTTTATGGCCTAGGGTGTGCATCTAGCTCATTTCAAAGTAAAAGTAACAAATTGAAATTGAAATTCTAACACAAATAGTTTTGATAATCTCTAGAGGGTACCAATCAGATTTGGTAGAATGGGATTAATTGCAGAGGTAGGGCCATGAAAGGGTATAATTTCTTCAAAAGAAATAAGACTAATTGAATGAGGAGAGCACTGTACATAAGGAATGGATTGTTGTAGAAGCCATAGACCTCAATACCTGAGTTAAGAAATGATATAAGGCTAGATTGGCAGGACTTTCTTTGGTCCTGAGATTCCTCTGAAGTGAGGTGTTCTCTTCCTAATTCTACCTACCTAGACTTCAATTTCTCTTATATACTTATTCTATGTTTTTCAGCTTGAAGTTTACTTTTCTAGCTGGAAAAGACAAGTGTTGTCTGGTGTTCTATCCATTAGGTTAAGTAGTTACTGGGAAGTAGATTTTAATATAATAAAAGAACTTCATACACTATAAAATTTTCTTTTTAAAATAATATTTTATTTTCCCTTATTACATATAAAATAATTTATAACAGTCATTTTAAAAAATTTTTGAGTTTCCAATCCTCCCTTCTTCTGACTTTCACTTGCTGCACTCTCCCCTCCCTGACATGGTAAGCAATCTGATATATATTTTCCATGTAGAATCTTGTAAAACATTTTTCCATTTTAGTTATTTTGTAGAAGAGTTATTAAATTAAATAAAAGAAGGGGAAAGAAAATGAAATATATTATATCTCAGTTTGCATTCAGACTCCATCAGTTATTTCTTGGAGGGCATTTTTTTATCATGAATCTCTGGGATTGTCTTGGATCACTGCATTGGAGAATAATAGGTCATTCACAGTTATTCATCAGGAAATAGTTGTAGTCTGTCAGTAGAATGAGGTATTTTTTTGGGTAGTGAGCTCCTAATCATTGGAATCATTCAAATGGAATCATCAGTCCAGAAAGATATTGAAGAGATTGTTGTATTGAATGAATGATTGCCTTAGATTTAAAAAACCCTGACCTTCTGTTTTAGAATAGATACTAAGTATCATTTCTAAAGCAGAAGAGAGAGGGCTAGATAATTGGGGTTAAATGAGCTGTCCAGGGTCACAAAGTTAGGGAGTGTCTGAGGCCAGATTGGAATCCAGCATCTCCCATCTCTAAGTCTGATGTTCTATCCATTGAGGCACCTAGCTTCCCCACATTAGAGTACTTTCATTTTTTTTTTAAATTTCTAAAGGTTTTTATTTTTAAATTTTTTTTCTGTTTGTTTTCTTTTTCTTTTTGAAAAATTTATTTAGTCAATTTAGAACATTTTTCCTTGGTTACAAGAATAGTATTCTTTCCCTCCCCTCCCACAACCCCTTCCCATAGCCAATATGCAGTTCCTATTACATGTGTCCTTGATCAAAACCCATTTCCATGTTGTTGATGTTTGCACTAGGGTGATCATTTAGAGTTTACATCCCCAGTCATATCCCCCTCAACCCATATAGTCGAGCAGTTGTTTTTCTTCTGTGTTTCTACTCCCACAGTTTTTCCTCTGAATGTGGATAGTGTTCTTTCTCATAGATCCCTCTGAGTTGTTCAGGATCACTACATTGCCACTAATGGAGAAGTCCATTACATTCAGTTGTACCAGTGTATCAATCTCTGTGTACAATGTTCTCTTGTTTCTGCTCCTTTTGCTCTGCATCACTTCCTGGAGGTTGTTCCAGTTCACATAGAATTCCTCCAGTTCATTATTCCTTTGAGCACAATAGTATTCCATCACCAACATATGCCACAATTTGTTCAGCTATTCCCCAATCGGAGGGCTTCCCCTCATTTTCCAATTTTTTACCACCACAAAGAACATGGCTATTAATATTCTTGAACAAGTCTTTCCCCTTATTATTAGATTACTTTCAAAGTTCCTTCCAACTCTAAAATTCGTTGAAATGGTCTTAGTAAAGTATTTAGCGGGCAACTAAGTGATAACAATAGAAGGACACTGGATGTAAAGTCAGGAAGACTGGAGTTCCATTGCAGCCTCAGACATCTATTAGCTGTGTGAGCCTGGGCAAGTTACTTAATCTTGTTTGCTTTGGTTACCTTATCTGTAAAATGAACTGGAAAAGGAGAAGGCAGTATCTTTGCAAAGAAAGCCTCAAATGGAGTCTTGAAGAGTCAGCTGGAATTGAAATGACTGAACAAAAACAATAACGAAATTCTGATAGTTGTAGCAAAGAATTACAACTTGGAACATATATTCAGATGAGTGTTTTGGGAGGATATAAGGTTTTGATGTTGTAGTTTCAACCACCTAAGTCATTCTAGGCTTATAAAATTACAATAGCTGACATGTGGTTTTTGCTTTTAAAATTTGCAAAGCATTTTGTATGTATTATACTATTTGATTTTCATAATAAGCTTCAGACGTAAGAACTACAGGTAATTATTACATTGTGTTGAGAAAACAGAGAGGTTAAATGATTTTCCTGTATCAGAGTCAGATTTTATATCCATGTTTTTCCTGACGCCAAATCTAATGCTTTATCTATTATACCAGAAGTATCAAGCACAACTCCAGAGCACAGCAAAAATTAGATTAAAATGTAATTGGGAAATGTCTAACAAAAGAAATAAAAAGTACAATACAATGTAGATAATGCTAATTTGTAGTTTTCTAAGTCAATATGAGATCAACAGGAATCTGTTTCTATTTCAGTTTAACCCTTCTGCACTATGCCTTTTTGCTTGTAATTACTGTTTCTTCACACTAATGCATCCTCCACATAGCTGCTAACATGGTTCTTCTTAAGTATAGATCTGACTGTGTCACTCCTCTACTCAAACTCCAGTGGCTCCCTATCACTTCTTTTTTTAAACAATATTTTATTTGGTTATTTCAAAACATTATTCATTGGAGACAAAGATCATTTTCTTTTTCTCCTCCCTACCCCCCCCATAGCCGATTCGCAATTCCACTGGGTTTCACATGTGTTCTTGATTTGAACCCATTTCCATGTTGTTGGTATTTGCATTAGAGTGTTCATTTAGAGTCTCTCCTCAGACATGTCCCCTCAACCCCTGTAGTCAAGCAGCTGCTTTTCCTCGGTGTTTTTACTCCCACAGTTTGTCCTCTGCTTGTGGATAGTGTTTTTTCTCCTAGATCCCTGCAGATTGTTCAGGGACATTGCATTGACACTAATGGAGAATTCCATTACATTCGATTGTACCACAGTGTATCAGTCTCTGTGTACAATGTTTTCCTGGTTCTGCTCCTTTCGCTCTGCATCACTTCCTGGAGGTCGTTCCAGTCTCCATGGAATTCCTCCACTTTATTATTCCTTTTAGCACAATATTATTCCATCACCAACATGTACCACAATTTGTTCAGCCATTCTCCAATTGAAGGACATCCCCTCATTTTCCAATTTTTGGCCACCACAAAGAGTGCTGCTATGAATGTTCTTGTACAAGTCTTTTTCCTTATTACCTCTTTGGAACTATGCCCAAAGGGCGATAAAAGACTGTCTGCCCTTTGATCCAGCCTTAGCACTGCTGGGTTTGTACCCCAAATTGCCCTCCAGAATGGCTGGATCAATTCAAAACCCCACCAGCAATGCATTAATGTCCCTACTTTGCCACATCCCCTCCAGCATTCACTACTTTCCTTTGCTGTCATGTTAGCCAATCTGCTAGGTGTGAGGTGATACCTCAGAGTTGTTTTGATTTGCATTTCTCTGATTATAAGAGATTTAGAACACTTTTTCATGTGCTTATTAATACTTTTGATTTCTTTATCTGAAAACTGCCTATTCATGTCCCTTGCCCATTTATCAATTGGAGAATGGCTTGATTTTTTTTGTACAATTGATTTAGCTCTTTGTAAATTTGAGTAATTAAACCTTTGTCAGAGGTTTTTATGAAGATTATTTCCCAATTTGTTGCTTCCCTTCTGATTTTAGTTACATTGGTTTTGTTTGTACAAAAGCTTTTTAATTTGATGTAGTCAAAATTATTTATTTCACATTTTGTGACTCTTTCTAAGTCTTGCTTGGTTTTAAAGTCTTTCCCTTCCCAAAGGTCTGACATGTATACTATTCTGTGTTTGCCTAATTTCCCTATCACTTCTAAGATAGAATACAAACTCTTCTCTTTGTCTTTTAAAGTCCATAACAATCTAGACCAAGCTTATTTTTCCATCCTCCTTATATATTATTCATACTTGACTCTATAGCCAAACATCTTTTCAGGTAGATCTCCATCTTTCCTTTCCCTACCATTATTCTGGCTGTCCTTCTGGATGCAAAACACCTCCTTCCTGACCTCTGCCTCATAGAATCCTGAAAAAGCCTTTCCTTCAATGACTTGTTCCCTTTCTTCTCAATTACCTTGTTTTAATTTTGTTTATGATTTTTATCATGTACATGTTGTCTCCCCCAATTCTCAACATAAACTCCTCAGGAGTAGGAATGATTTTATTCTTTGTATTTGTATCTCCAGTCATTGATAAAGATAATAAATGCTTGTTTATTGATTTACATGTTTATACTTAATTATCTCCAGTATTTATTATTCAGTTTGTTTGAACATCACCAATAGTTAAAATTTGTTAGAACCAAAAAATGTTTAACCACAGAATACATAATTTTTTTTTAACCCTTACCTTTTGTCTTAGAATCAGTACTATGCATTAGTTCTAAGGCAGAAGGACTGGGCAATGAGGTTAAGTGATTTGCCCAAAGTCATACAGCTAAGATGTGTCTGAGGCCAGATTGGAGCCCCGGATCACCCGTTTTCTAGGCCTTGCTTTACTGAGCCACCTAGTGGCCCCCCATAATTTCTTTCTTATGTGAGCATGCTACAGAGTCCTCTGGAAAAGTTTTAGGTAAAACATGGACAGAAGTTGAACAGAATGAGAAGGCTTGGAAGGCTTGCATTTGACATCAGGGGAAAGATCTCTAGAGTTTGCTTAAGCTGTACATAAAAGCCAAAGTTGAATATTTGTCACCTTGTGGAGTATCTCTAACTTTTCATCTCAGAGACACTTTTGCATTAATGGATGCAAAAGTAGTGATGACTGAATCCTAAATATTTCACAAAACAGAATTTAAGAGATAGCAAAACAAATGCCAATTATAATATAACATTTGAGATATCATTTTTTTTGTTTGCTTAGACATTTACCAATTAGAATTTTTTTTCTTTTAAACAGTATTTGCCTTGTACCCAATACTGAAAGTGGAAACATTTATCCCCCTCTAATTACTGTTGCCTACCAGGATGTTGAGATCCAGAATCCGGATAGCCAGTCTGTGATGGTAAGTTCTTCACTTCAGTCCTAGCAAATGTATTTCTAGATGTCACAGTGGACAGATGCTAGATTTGGAATCAGGAAGACGAGTTCAGATCTAGCCTCAGAAACTATATGATGCTGGATAAGATAACCTCTCAATCTCAATGACCTCATCTATAAAACAGGAGTAATAATAGTACCAGAGTTGTTGTGAGGTGATAGTTGTAAAGTGCTTTGCAAACCTTAAAGTGCTATATAATATTATTATTATGGTAGAAAAATTAACAAATCTTTTTCAAGTTCAAATAGGCATAAATAGAAGTAAGCTATGCTATTCGTTGTACTTGTGGAAAGGAGTGCTATTTCCTGTCTTTGGTCCTCTGTAACTTATTTGTGTTATTCCACTGTTCTGCAATAGTCTTTTAGGCTAGAACACAAGTAATCTGAAGTATAGTATTCTTTCTTCCTTCCTTCATTCTCCTTTCTCTACCTTTTTTCTTGTTACTTACTCATTTTCTTTCCTTTCTTTTAAGTTCACATTCTCATTGAGGAAGAAGCTGGAAAGAGGAGTGATTAATTTTTTGGTTTAAAAGCCTATCCCTGGAGTTGGGGTATAGGGAAAAGATGCAGTATATCTCTGAATTGCTGCTTCTTTATCAAAAAATGAACCAGATGGACTAAGTGATTTCCAAGTTCATTCACTTTTAAGTCCTTAATTCATTAATTTTGGGAAAGATTTCAAGAAGCTATAGGTCCCATCATAAAAAATTCAGGATGAGAAGGAACCACTCTCATCAGCAAAACTAGTAACACTGCTTTGAAATTGCAGTGGCAGATTTTGAGTCAATAGGAAAAACTCCTTAACAGTACCAGAGTGGAAACTAGATGGCTTTTAAGAAATACCATAAAGGGGATTCCTGTTCAAATATAGGTTGAGTTAAATGACTTCTAAAATTCCTTTTAATTCTGTGATTTTGTGACTCCAGCTTAAGCTACATCCTCCATGGATGATCTAGCTTCTCTTCAAACATATCTAGTTACAGGGAGCTTGGCACTTTTTGGGTCAATGGGTGTTACATTTTTGGATTCTTCTAATTTTTAGTACTTTTTTTTTTAATTGAACCAAAATCTGTGTCCCTATAACTTTGATCCATCCATTTGCCTTTATTGGGCCTTATGAAGCTTTTCAGAATATATCTTTTTCTGTTTTTCTGTGATGCCCCTTTAAATATTTGTAGTTGGCTGCTACACCTGCCCTAGTGTTTCTTTTATTTAGAATACTTTCTATGTGAAATATTATTCCTTTCACTGTTCTTCACATGATATGATTTCAGGAACTCTCTCCTTTCTACTTGCCTTTCTCTGGACACAATTTTTCACGTGTGTGTTTGTGTGTGTGTGTGTATGTTGTTTAGAACTGGAAAAAGTACCCCAAATGATTCTCTAGCCTAGAGTAGACCTATACTATCTCCTAACTTTATCTGAATAGTCTTTTTCTATTACAGTAGCCTAAATTTTCAGTAACTTTAAAAAATAACATTATCACATTAAGGGTTTATATTGAGTTTGTGGTTAATCCCAGAAAAAATCCAAGTTCAATCTTTCCTCCATGTGAATTGTTAATGACTCATGTTGCCTAGTCAGTAATTCTGTAATAATTAAAAAAACAAACAGTTGTAGTACTATACACTTGTTAAATTTCATTTGACAAGTTCTTAGGACCTTATTCTTAGACCCATGCTCCAACTTTTTGATACCATACTGATTTCTGATTCTCTCATTTAGTGCATTTGAATGCTGTGTATCAGCCATAAATTTAAGAAAGCTGTTTCAAGCATTCAAGCATACAAATTAGTAAGAGGGAAGGGACATGAAATACAAATTAATGTAGATGAGATAGATCATGATAAATGTTTGAGAAGTACTTAAAATTATCTGAGAAAATTCTGAGGAGGGAAAGAAAATGTCTGTTTAGGGGGATGTGATTGACTAGGGAAAACTCAAGTTTAAATCTTGACTGCCACTTCTTATGGTATGACCTTTAGTAAATCAACCTATATTTATTATTATTATTACTATTTTAAACCCTTACCTTTTATCTTAGAATTAATACTAAGTATTGGTTCCAAGGCAGAAAGAGAGGTAAAGGCTAAGCAAATGGACGTTAAGTGAATTGCCTAGGGCCACATATCTAAGGAATGTCTGAGACTGTATTGGCCATATTTATGATTAAATATCTACTGTTTGCCAGGTACCATTCTAGATGCTGGGGACAGGAAAGCAACAATACAGGAAAGAAATCATCCCTGAGTTCAGGGAGCTTACTACATCCTATCTGTGGAAAAGATATATAAGAATATTTAAAATAATCTTTAGGGATGCTTTATTGCCTTAGGGAGTCAGTTGCAACTGGAGGGACAAGGAAAGGGTTCCTGTATAAAACAGTTGTTGAGCTAAGCTTAATGGATACTAAGAATTCTAAGAGATCAAGATGAGGACACCTGTGCAATAGCAGAGAAGGACAAGCTATGCAAAAGGCATAGAGAAGTCAATTTGGAACTTCCCAAAAGGGCTATAAAAATGTGCATACCCTTTGATCAAGGAATATTACTATTAGGTCTCTGTCCCAAAGAGATAAAAAAAGGGGTAAAGAACCTACTTGTACAAAAATATTTATAGCAGCTCTTTTTGTGCTGGCAAAGAATTGGAAATTGAGGGGATATCCGTCATTTGGGGAATGACTGAATAAATTGTGGTATATGATGATGATAGAATACTATTGTGCTATAAGGAATGATGAACAGGATGATTTCAGAAAGAACTGGAAAGACCTACATGAACTGATGCCGAGTGAAATAAGCAGAACCAGGAGAGCATTGTACAAGGTAACAGCAATATTGTACAATGATCAATTATGAAAGCTACTCTCAGCAATACATTGATCCAGGATAATTTTGAGGGGCTTAAGACAAAGAATGCTGTCCACCTTCAGAAAAAGAACTGTTGGAGTCAGAATGAAAAACATATACTTTTTCATTTCAGTTTGTGTTTTAATTTGGGGGTTTTGGTTTTTTATGAATATTCTTTTACTAAAATAAACAACCTGGACATATGTTTTGCATGATAATCCATATATAACCCCGGTTAAATTGCTTATCATCTCTGAGAGGGGGAGGGAAAGGAAGGAGGAAGACAATTTGGATCTTATAACTTCAGAAAATTTCTGTGGAAATTTGTTATTACATGTAATTGGTAAAATAGGAAATCTTAAAACAAAACAAAAAAAAGAGATAGAGGGACAGCTCATGCACTAAGATGGGAATTGTATCTTATTTGAAAAGCATTAAGAAGGTTAGTTTGGCTAGACAAGAAAGGGGAATAATGTGTAGTATGGCTGTAAAGGTAGGTGGGAACCAGGTTGTGAAGGTTTTTAATTGTCACACAGTTGTTTTTATTTGATCCTAGACTGAGCTGGTGGGATTTATGGAGCAGGGGTGTGTCATGGCCATATCTGTGTTTTTGAAAAAGTTTGGCCTGTTTCCTCATTCCATTTCAAATGAATGGACTGTGCTAAATGATCTAGTATGATCATTCCAGGTTTAAATATAGTTATAAGAAAGTGATATTTATGGCAAGTTTCTAAGAATTGGTAGGACTTTTAATAAGTGGAAATATGGGAATAATATGATATTCTGAATAAACTAAGTATTTAGTGTAGCAGTCCACCCCTAGCTATGGGCAAGGGAAGCAGTTAGTATGTACAGAGTGGCTTAGAAGAGAGCATGCTCAGTCTTGCGCATGGCTAGGAAAGCCTCTGACTCTTGACCCCAGCTTCCCCCAGGTGAGGCGGGAAAACAGGTTTCTTTGTGCTCACCTGGCTAAGAGAAACCACACCTATACCTTGTCGTTAACCAATGATAGTCATCCCTATGTATCTATCGTGTATATTTGCATATCAAAGACATTAAAAGCAGCCACAGCAATCTCTGCCCTGCTCTTGGATCTCAGCTCTCACTGATGCCTGTCCTTGCTGGAGCTTGGCCTCTGGCCAAGCTCCATCTTTAATTCCTTTCCTTCTCTATCTCTCTCACCTGGGGCCTGGCCTTCGGCCGGGCACTTTCTTTTCTCTATCATGTCTCCGACCTGTGTGGTATTAAATTTGGATCACTGGATGGGATTAGCCTTTTGGAAAGAGGTCCAGACTGATCGGGGTTCTGCTGTGGCTCCATTATAATTAATAAGGCCTGGTTTTCTGACTCATTTCTGCCACCTCATATCTCTAACTTGGCTCCATACGCCCCTCGCGGCATCCAAAACTTCTATCCTTCCTCTATCTTCCTACCTTGTGGCTTCTCGCGGGTTCGGGAAGCCACACTTAGGGAATAATCTATTAATGGATGATATTATAATAATATTAACAGCTAGCATTTATATAGCCCCTACTGTGTGCCAGGTATTGTACTAAGCACTTTATAAACTCTATTTCATTTTGTCCTCACAATAACCCCAAGAGGGCGGTGCTATTATTATCCCTATTTCATAGAAGAGGAAACTGAAGTAATTAGAGGTTAAACAGCTTGTCTACACAGTTATTACATATCTGAAGTCACATTTAGATTCAGATCTTTCTGACTCTAGGCTCAGTGCTCAATCCACTATCAACATACCAACTACAGTAGCATTTTAGTTATTAAATTTATTGATATTCATGCTCTATATACAGTATATGTTTTTCTAATGTTAGAAGATCATTGAGACAAAAACTTTTTTACATATCAGTTCAATTAATTTTGTGTGTGTTTTTTAATATCAGGTTTCTTTCTCAGTCAAATATGAAATGAATCAAGATGAAGCACATACTCAAACTAATGTGAGTTATTATTTTTTCAAAATTCTTGGGTGTTTTTTGTAGGGTTTTGTAAAAGATTAAGTTCTAAAAATCATAATTTTTTTTTTTAGATTGCATTAGGTGTATTGGGTGGGCTGGCAGTTTTATGGTCTCTTTTAAAGACTGCAGGATGGAAGAGACGCATAGGAAGTCCTATGATTGACTTGCAGGTATGAAACTTTGTCATTTTAGAAATTGTTATATTCTTTTCAATATAAACCTTTTTTTATAGTCATTTTTTTTCCAGACAGCTAGAAGAAGCTGAAGACATGACTTAACTAGTTCCAAATTCTTTGAGGACAGAGAGCCTTATTTTATATATCCCCAGTTCAAAGTATAGTACACAGGGTACATATTTAAATTTTTTTAAAAAATGAATATACAAATGACAAAATGAGTTACTTGAGACTCAAGGAATTGGGACTTGGGATGCTTATTGGAAAATGGAAAGCAAGATTTTCACACTAACTTACATCTTGTTTCTATTATAATGGATTTGAATCAAAATTGGTAGTCTTCCTGATTTCAGTAAGTTTTACTTTAGACCTCAAGTATTTACCGATAGTGTAATTATTTTGTTCTTTTATTATCAGGATTACCTTGGTTTGGACCTTTACAGGACTGTAACTAGCGTCCATTGGGGTGAAAATAGAAAGCGAAGTGAGACTAGGTATTTTACTTTATGTTAAACTAGCCTATATTAGCAAAAGTGCTTATAGGATAGAAAGAAAGGATATAATAAATAACCTGGTAGATTATGAGAAATTCAAGAAGTCTTCAGCTAATGAATGAAATGTTTTTTTTTTTAAGTTGGTATTTTTTGAACTTGGAATTAATTTTTTCATAGAAGCATGTATAAGGGTGATTTGATTTTAGAATCACCCCCTCATCCCCCAGAGAGTCTATTTAAGCAAAGGTGCACCTCCTCTAAGATTCTTCTCTGGAATCTCATTGCAGTGTTGGAGGGTCAGCTTTTCAATTTCCTAGCAGCCCTGAAAGGCTTTGAATATAAGCCCCATGAAGAACTATGTGACTGTCTCCTGAGGACTAGCCTAATAAGGGTGGAGGAACTTTGCATGTCCAGGCTCATTGCAGGGGGATGGATGTTTTAGTCACTGTGGCTCTGAAAGACCATCTATGAAGTTGTAGAAGTATGGCAAAGGGAAAATCTTTGCCAGTAATTGTATGCTTCCATGATAATTGGAACAAATATAGTTCTCTAGACCTTACCTACTGCATAGAACATTTTTTAAGGAAAAAAAATGTGATCAGACTTTTAATTTAGGATGCTAGAGATGCATCATCTGCAGATGCACCCTCACAGCATGAAAAGAGATTCAATATTCCCTGCCCACACCACTTCTCTGCTTCCCAAAATAGGGACTTCTCTGTCTCCAGGCTCCTACCAGTGGTTTCTCTGCCTAGGCCTAGGACTCTCACAAGATTGGGGAGTAGGGGGAGGGGGCAGGGAGGATGAGAACAGAATGGAGCCTAAATGGAAATAGGAAAGACAAAGGGGAAATAAAACGTTCAGCAGCTGCTGGGAAATGAGAGTACCAGTAGCAGTGTGGCTAGAACAGCTATTCCTACTTGGTGAATATAAACTTCTCTTTTGTCTTCTCCATTTTTCTTTCTCCTCTGTTTTCTCTTTTTCATGCCCTGCTTCCTCTTCTCTTTTTTAGCTATTGGAGGCAGTTAGATAGTACAGTAGAGAGAACTCTGGACCTGAAGTCAGGAAGACCTGAGTTCATATCTAGCCTTGGACACTTACTAGTTGTGTGACCTAGTCATTTAATCTATGTTTGCCTCAGTTTTCTCATTTATAAGTTGGGGATAATGGTAGCACCACTACCCCTGAAGGCTGTTATGAGGAAGACAATATTTATAAAACACTTAGCACAGGGCCTGGCACATAATGTTTATATCGTTCCTTTCTACATCTTCCTTTTCCTCTCTCTTTCTCCCTCTGCCTCTTCTGTATTCTTCTTCTGTTTATTCTCTCTTTTCTATGATTTTCTGTCTCTTCCCTTTTTTCTTCCCTCTTCCCTTTCTCTCTCTCTCTCTCCCCCTCCATAATCTGGTTCATTTCTACATTACTAGATCTATTTCCTGCTATTCCCCTTCATGATCTGTGGGTTCTAGCCAAATTGGCTATGTTGCCCAGAGAGAATATCCTACTTCTTGCTGTTTTTGTACAGATTGCCCCTACAGCTGCCAACTTTTGCTCCTCACTTTTATCTCTAGGAATATTCAACTAAGGTTGTTGCATCTTGTAGAAGAGGCCTTTTCTGCTTCTTCCTCATGGTTAGCTTCTTAACAAAGCTATCTAGAATTTACCTTGTACTTAACTGTATTTTCAGTTATCCATTTACATATTGTTCATTTCAGCCCATCTATCCCAGTGGAATATAAACTCCTTGAGGACAAGGGGCTGTTTTATTTCTGTCTTTGTATCTTTGGTGCATTGTACATAGTAGGTATTTAGTAAATATTTGTTAAATTTAATTAAGGGATGTATGTAAGGCAGATGGGCATAAGTATAAACATACAGAATACTTCTCAAAATGACAGTATGATTGGATTAAATTTCCTTAAATTTCATTTAATATTCTTAATAGCAGTATTTTTTTTTAATAATTACAGACCATTATGAAGTTCTTGGTGTACTATGCTGGAGATCTAGCAAATGTTTTCTTAATCATCACTGTGGGAACAGGTCTTTATTGGCTTATTTTTTTCAAAGTAAGTAAGATTTTTACATCATACTTAATCAGCCTGTTACCAGAGTAACTTTGTTCCTTAGTATTTATAAATGATTCTTTTTATTTCTTTGGTTCATGTCTGCTCAGAGTATTTATTGTTTGCTGCATTTAGTGAATATATCATTTATTCCCTTCCTTTTCAGTTGTTCTGAACATGTTGTTATACTGAGTGTCAAAGTGGGTTAAGAACGTACTATTTAGTCTGGAAATTTTCCTTTCAGGCACAGAAGGCTGTCTCTGTTTTGTTACCAGTGCTAGGTCAAGAAGAAAGCTTTGTCACATATGTGGGGTGTGCTTTTGCCTTAAAGGTAAGTTTTAAAAGCAAATTTTTTGGCAAGATACAGACCTATAATTTCATTAGTTTAGGAAAGTCCTTGTGGAGTAGAGCAGATCCCTCTGTCATTACAGCTCTTTAAGAACAATGTCACTGCTTGTCCTAGTGAGTTTTCTAGGATGCTGAGAAATTAAAGGCCTTGCCTAAGATCCCACAGCAGGTGTGTCATGGGTGGGACTGGACTTGAGATTTTTCTGACCCAGAAGCTGGCTTTATAGTGCCCTTGACATGTGGCCTTTTTAAAGATAAGCTTTCCAAGAACAACGTGTCTAATAGGTAAAGGGACTGATTATTATGTGGTAGTAGAGAAAATTATATGGATGGACATTGATTTCCTTACTATGGGGAGCTCCCATGTGAGGAAACTCTCTCCTAATGCAGGTCAGCATCTTCTCTATAGCTAATAGTATTGGAGAACTGTCTGAATCTTCTTGACTTAACTCATTATCCATTAACCCACAATGCCCTTCTTCACTAAATTAATAACTATCTTTAAACCCAAAATCTTTAAAGGGAACAGTTGCTTTCATTTGTCAGAGGTAGAAAGATTCTTCTACAAAAATGATTTAAATAATTTTTTAAAGAAACCACAATAATGGTTCAAATGGATATAGTTGTAGCATGCTGATTGTCATGTCCTACACTTTCATTCGTGAATCCTTTTGGAATAAAACTTCTTTAAGGTGAACTCTCTTGTTAAAAAACTCACATAAAATAATCAAAAGTATCATTGAGGTATGATATTTGCTTGCATCCTTAGCCAAATATGATACCAGCACCTATAGGCACCATGACCATGTCCAATTAAAGATAAAGTCAGGACCAGGCTAAAATGTAAAATCTACAAAATTCATTTTCTTAGTTCTCAATGACATATTCTTGCTGGCAATCCTTTTGGGTATTTCAGGTGCTAACTTCTCACCTAATCTACTTTCTTTGTTTGGCTTTCTCCCTTTTTCAAAGCAGGAAGTAATCCAGTATTACTCATTTCTCACTCACCATTTTAAAAAAATAATAAATTTTTATATGTGCCTTTTAAAAACATCACTGTCATTTCCCCAATTATTCTCACCTTATCCTCTGCTATAGAGCCCTTCTTTGCAATGAAGTATAGTCATGCCTAATAGATCTTCATGTTGACCAGTGCTGATTGTTCCACAATTCTAGTCTACCACACATCCATCAAAAAGTGGGAAGTCTGGCTTACCTCCTAGTCTTGTGAATAAGAAAAGTCCTTTCTCATGACTTCTTTGTTTCATTTGAAATTTGATCACCCCTCCTTCCAGACGCTCTGACTTCCCTTGGCTTTTGTGACTCTACCCTTTCCTAATTTTCCTCTTACCTGTGTAAGACCTTCTAAGGTCTCTTTCCAAGATCATCATCTAGTCCCCACCTTCTCCCTCACCCCTATGAATGAGGGCCTGTTGGGGCTCTTCTCTATAGACGGTTCTCATTAGATGCTTTATCAGTTCTCATGAGTTCAGCCATATATAGATGGCTCCCAAATCTACATATCAATCAGCAAGCTAAGATATTGGAGTGGTTTGCCATTGCCTCTTCAAACAGAAGTTAAGTGATTTACCCATTTTGAACTCAAGTCTTTCTGACTCCTGGCCCAGAACTCTATCCACTGATCCATCTAGCTGCCTCTTATCTCTACAAATACCTTAAACCCACAACTTGGTTTCACGCTCCTTTAGGGCTAGGACTATGTCTTATTTTTCTTGGTATATCCCTTAGTGTTTTGAATTTAGTAGATGATTAATAAATACTTGTTGAATTGAATTGAATTTAACTACTCAAAAGAATAGTAAAGTATACGCACCTGGTATCACAGAGTTAGGCAACTTGTGGATGGAAACATTACTCAAATGAGATAATGTACCAAAATATTTGGAAAGTCTCTTGAGCTATTATTATTAATCCTGTAAATATCATCTAAAATAATAATAATTCGTTCCCCTCAACCTCCCCAGACCTAGATTCACATGACAAGATAAAGGGGAGAATTGTTAGCAAATAAGATGCTGTGTATTGGTTGGTGTCTTGTCCTATCTGTCTCTTCTCAGATGTGAGTCCGAAGGGTGAAGAATTTGATTTCACTTTTATGATGAAGTGGGGCTTTGGAGTAGGAGTCTAGTGAAGGATGGGCAGTGTCAGAACATAAGACTTGCCAACATGGAACTCCATTCAAAACTATCAGAGATCAGCTAGTAACTTGGGAGTACAAGGAAGGCATCTCCAGTGGAGAGTTGATTTTTGGAGACATTTTTGTCTGTCTCAGAGAAAGTCTTACAAATCTAAAGCCCACTCCAGATTTAGAGTCTCAGGGGAACAATGGAAGATGTACAAGAAAAGAGTTCACTGAGTCAGACAGCCCTAGGTCATTGTGTTTGGCTCATCTCCTGATTAATTATTTTAGTCATCTATTTCCATTTAGTTTGATGAGCCTCAGCTGTTATTATATTTGTAAAGTGCTTGGCAAACCAGTAAGCACTATATATATGCTGGCATTATTATTGTTATCATTGTTATTTTTTTCCAAAAGATAGGCATACGTTTTATTTCTCCTTGTGCTTATGATGTCCAAAGAATACTTCAAATTTATTTTTATATTACATAGATATAAGAATGCTTCACCTAGAGAATCAAGAATCCATTAGAGAACAAATTTGAGTTTTTCAGGTTAGTTGACACAAATCAAACCTTAAAAATAACAGTACATTTACCATAGACAAGTATTATATAAGGTCAAAAATAGACTTCCGGATGGGAGAGAATAGTAATGTACACATTCTGGCCAGAGTTTTAGTTTATACATGAGTGATTCAATCACTTGTTACATTCCTTTTTTTTAAAGGCACATTTCTTTACTATATTTTAAAACTATATTCTTGCATGTTCCACAATTAATGAAAACATACTAGCAATATGTGCACTCAGTATAACTGGCATTTGCTTTTAATATGCTTTACCAAGGACTGACACGATTCCATTTCATTCATTCTCTTCCTGCCTTTGCCAAACTCATAAACTGGAATAACTGATTGTTACAATTCTAGGTATTGTCTTGAAATTAGGATGTTCTCCAAATATCTTAATGGAAATAGGGAGTGGAGTTTACAAGGATATGCTACAGAAAGAGATAAGTTTACTTGGCTGTATTTGAAACATTATATGCCATGTGACATCATGACACATCTTGAATAATGCTGTGGCTTTTTATTATGTAGGATTTCTACCCTAATTATTAGAACGAACAGTTCTCAGGAAGATAAAGAATGATATTTGAGAAGAAAGGGAGTCTTTTACTTTGGAGAGGAAATTACAAAAAACCCAAACTCATTAGTATGTTTTCTTTTTTTTTTTTAAATTTTTTTTTATTAATATATTTTATTTGATCATTTCCAAGCATTATTCGTTAAAGACATAGATCATTTTCTTTTCCTCCCCCCCACCCCCCATAGCCGACGCGTAAGTCCACTGGGCATTAGATGTTTTCTTGATTTGAACCCATTGCTTTGTTGATAGTATTTGCATTAGAGTGTTCATTTAGAGTCTCTCCTCTGTCATGTCCCCTCAACCTCTGTATTCAGGCAGTTGCTTTTCCTCGGTGTTTCCACTCCCATAGTTTATCCTTTGCTTATGAATGGTGTTTTTTTCTCCTGGGTCCCTGCAAGTTGTTCAGGGACATTCCACCGCCACTAATGGAGAAGTCCATTACGTTTGATTATACCACAGTGTATTAGTCTCTGTGTACAATGTTCTCCTGGTTCTGCTCCTCTCGCTCTGCATCACTTCCTGGAGGTTGTTCCAGTCTCCATGGAACTTCTCCACTTTATTATTCCTTTTAGCACAATAGTACTCCATCACCAACATATACCACAGTTTGTTCAGCCATTCCCCAATTGATGGGCATCCCCTCGTTTTCCAGTTTTGGGCCACCACAAAGAGCGCAGCTATGAATATTTTTGTACAAGTCTTTGTGTCCATTATCTCTTTGGGGTACAGACCCAGCAGTGCTATGGCTGGGTCAAAGGGTAGATATTCTTTTGTCGCCCTTTGGGCATAGTTCCAAATTGCCCTCCAGAATGGTTGGATCAATTCACAACTCCACCAGCAATGAATTAATGTCCCTACTTTGCCACATCCCCTCCAGCATTCATTACTTTCCTTTGCTGTAATGTTAGCCAATCTGCTAGGTGTGAGGTGATACCTCAGAGTTGTTTTGATTTGCATCTCTCTGATTATAAGAGATGTAGAGCACTTCTTCATGTGCTTGTTAATAGTTTTGATTTCTTTATCTGAGAACTGCCTATCCATTTCCCTTGCCCATTTATCAATTGGAGAATGGCTTGATTTTTTGTACAATTGATTTAGCTCATTATAAATATGAGTAATTAAACCTTTGTCAGAGGTTTCTATGAAGATTTTTTCCCAATTTGTTGTTTCCCTTCTGATTTTCGTTATATTGGTTTTGTTTGTACAAAAGCTTTTTAGTTTGATGTAGTCAAAATTATTTATTTTACATTTTGTGATTCTTTCTATATCTTGCTTGGTTTTAAAGCCTTTCCCCTCCCAAAGGTCTGACATGTATACTATTCTGTGTTTACCCAATTTACTTATGGTTTCCTTCTTTATGTTTAATTCACTCACCCATTTTGAATTTATCTTGGTGTAGGGTGTGAGGTGTTGATCTATTCCTAGTCTCTCCCACACTGTCTTCCAATTTTCCCAGCAGTTTTTGTCGAATAGTGGATTTTTGTCCCAAAAGCTGGGATCTTTGGGTTTATCGTATACTGTCTTGCTGAGGTCGCTTTCCCCCAGTCTATTCCACTGATCTTCCTTTCTGTTTCTTAGCCAGTACCAAATTGTTTTGATGACTGCTGCTTTGTAATATAGTTTAAGGTCAGGGACTGCAAGGCCCCCATCGTATGTGTTTTTTTTTCATTATTTCCCTGGATATCCTTGATCTTTTGTTCTTCCAAATGAACTTTGTTATGGTTTTTTCTAAATCAGTGAAGAAGTATTTTGGTAGTTCAATGGGTATGGCACTAAATAGATAAATAAATTTGGGTAGGATGGTCATTTTTATTATATTGGCTCGTCCTATCCATGAGCAGTTAATGTTTTTCCATTTGTTCAGGTCTAGTTTTAGTTGTGTGGCGATTAGTATGTTTTCTAACAAACCAAAGAGTATTATGACTTGACTTTATAATAGATAGATTAAAAGTAGATGTCACTCTTAACCCAAAAAGCACATTTCTCATTATTCCACTTAGGAATAAAGTGAAATAACTGATTTATTATCATTTACCCTTTACACACTTCAAAATTTGAAAACTTTCTTCATTGAACACGCATATGGCAAGCCTTCCCAAGTATCAAAGGTAAAAGACAAATATTAGAATGGAAAAGAATGCTAAAAGATTTAGAGATATTCTGGTTATTCATTGGTTATTGATTGAAAGTGATTCATTATGAACTTAAGAATAGAATTCTCCACATTTTAATGACTAAAAAGACAATATCATTAAGTCTTAAAAATGAGAACAATTAAAACACAGTAACAAAAATTTCACAAGGAAGTCTGAATTACATGAGTTTAAAGAGGGTGATTATTAGACTGTTCTAAGTGCTTGGAGATGTTTTAGAAGGTGCTATTATAAATAATAAAACAATATTCAGGTGACTTATGGAATAGAGATTTGAAATAATGTGCATTTAAATGGTAGGCAGACTTCATTTGTAATCTTTAAACTTTATATAATATCAGGAAAGTGGCTAACAAGATGATGCATTCTATTAGGCATCAAGGGTTACTGGAGTGTGTAGGTAGGGTCTCAGCACTTCCATTGTAAAATTACCTTGTTTTTATTCCTGTCTTCCTATACAATTTTACTTTGTATTGAAGCTGTTCCTACTTGTACACTTTTGTCTCTGGAAAATTTGTTACAAGAAATGTTGATAACTTTGTTATTGGTGTCAAAGTATTATATAGTCCTCTTTGCATCTTTGTAGGCAAAAATAAAATACAGTTTACTACAGCAATAATAATAATAAACCAATGGTTATATATGGGCTGTTACTCTTGAAATATACAATGAGTGTGGTCACCCTCAATTTTTCATTTCCTGATATGGATGTTAAAAATTTGGCAAGGTACTTTTTCAGAAGCATTGGTCTAGGCGCCATTGCTTAGACACCAAAATACCTTAAATAATAATTTTCTCTTGTAGGTTTTCAAAGTATTTTTAATATCACTTTATAATATTTATTCCTCATAGTATGCCTGGAAGGTAAGGAATAAGTTTTATCTACATATTAGAGGACAGTGAGGCATAGGTGACTTATTTGAAGTTACCCCCAAAAGTCAAATCAAATCAGTGGTAGAGCCAGGCAGGACTTGAATTCAGCCATTCAATGCTCTGCAGCCAGGTCACAGTGCTTCTATACATACATGCAGATTTGTCAGCTTATTGACTAACTGGCTACTCCCTGAAGTACAGAACATTTGGCATAAAATATACTGTTCTAGAAATGTTGCATGTAGAAATTTTATTTAGGTAAGACTATAGCAGAAAATATTACATGTATATATTATAGTAACTTGCTTATAATGAAAAAAGTCTATTTGCAAGTTATTTGATCTAACAAGGTAATTATTGTTATTTTTTAAATCCTTACCTTTCAATACTGTGTGTTGGTTCCAAGGCAGAAGTGGTAAGGGGTAGGCAATAGCTATGGGTTAAGTGACCTGCCTAGGGTCACACAGTTAGGAAGTATCTCAGGCCAGATTTGAACCCAAGTCTTCCTTTCTCTATACCTGGCTCTCAATCCACTGAGCCATGTAGCCGTTCCCCTAACATTACTAAGTTTTTTTTAGTTAACCTTATTGATATTTTTAGGATTTACTACAAAGATCAATGAAAAGGAGAATTTAGACAAGTGATGTTTTTTTATAGGCAGATTGATGTATAGACAGGATCAAATCTAAATGAAAGATAATAGTTTTTTAATATACTTTATCAAGACATAAATATGAATTATGTAAAAACATCAATTTCCATGTAGCCAGTCATATATGTTTGTGCTTAATGAAAGACATGACTTTTAGAAACAACAGAGTTTTCACTGATTATGCTTTCTCATTTCCCTCCCTTTACTTCATTCTGTACTTCCTCCCTCCTAATTCAACTAGGGCATATTATATCCATATTTAAAAAACAAAACTCCTTCAAAAAGTAGAGCGAGCAAGACCCAAATCTCCATATATGTGTGCTGTAAAAAGCATAATTGGAGATGTATGCTGATTTAGTAACAGAAGTACTGCTGTGGTTAGGGGGATTATGTTTACTGATCAGGGTTCTCCATTATAACAACAGTAATAATAACAATGATAGAGAAAGTAACCCATGGAATGGAAATGAGAAGCAAGTGAATGGAGCTAGGGGGTTGGTGAAAAAGGCATGGATGGGTTGTGATTTGTACTTGTGGAAGGGAGTGACCGCTTCAGGGAAATCACAGCTTCACAATCCTGATTCCAAATTGTTAAAGATCTTCAATAAACGATATGGAAGAAAAGCAAAATGAAAGCCAGAATTTTAGAACAAGTAATAGCTGCTTCTCTGAAGAAATGGGAACATGTAAGGAATCAACCAGTTAGCAGAAATGATGCTGAGAAATCATTCAGAAAAAGTTTCAGACTAGACTATAGGTTAGAGGAATCTGTAACTAAGTCACAGAAAGGAAAGGATGGAAGATACATCAACCTTTGGCTAACATGGAAACATCCATCTCTTCCAAGTGTTCTGAAATGGACAATAATGGGAAAAGATAACAGCAAAATTCCACATTGTAAAGAGGAACTGGACAAAGAACTTCCAGTACTTAGGTCCTGTTTTGTTGACAAACCTGAACAAGTTGGAATGAAGAAAGATGGTTTATGAGTCACATGGCTTGGACATGAATCAGTTTTGGTGGAAATGGATGAAGAATCTATTCAACTTAACTAGTGTTTTTAATAGCAACAAATTCCATTCAATTCAACAAAATTACTGAACAAAGAATTTCCCTTTTCGTCTTCTTTGAGAATGGAATGATTAACTGCTGTTAAGTGTCCAAAACTCATTCTTATGTATCCCTATTTTAAACTGCATCCCTGGTCACATACAGAACTATGCCAGTGGCTTTGACTTTTATATGTCAAGTGACAGATAAGGCTCCTCTATCCTTTCACTCTTTAAGATAGGAAGAGGAAAAAAATCAGTCATTATATTACTAAATATAAGCTTTAATTAATTTCCAGCTTTATGAAGTTCCTAGAATGCAATTTTGTTAAAAATCACCTGTGATTGTTATATGTAATTATAACATTTTCACTTTATCAAAAAATGGAATTAATTTTTTTCTAGAGAAGAAAAGTGTATGGGTAGTTCAGGAGTTGGCCTTGCCATTATGCAGCACAGGAGAATTCAAATTCCATCTCTGACATTGCCTAGATCAGTTGTGTCAAAACAGTCATTTTTGTCACATATTATCATAGAAATATCTATTGTATTTATATTTATTTTGTTAAATATTTCCTAATTACATTTTAATCTCCTGGCACTGTGTAGTATTGTAGATGGTTTGACATCCCTGACCTAGAAAATTCTCATTGGCCCCCAAAAATGTGCTCAGTGCCCCTGCCATCTCTTCTAATATAAATTAGAGAGCAGCTTAAATCCACTTGTATTGGTAGCGGGAGAGTTTCTTCATGGAGAGTTCCCTTAATCAGGGACACCACAGAAGTTCATTTTAATCTCAGTAATTTGTCTGTGTATATGTTTTATCTCTCAGGCTCTGCAATTCTTGCACAAGCTTGTATGCCAGGTTACTATAGATATCTTTCTCATTGACTGGGAGAGACCGAAAGGCAAAGTTCTTAAAGCTGTTGAAGGTAATGTAAATAATCATTTGTACCAACTCATCAGAATATAGAAAGTTGGGCCTGATCCTTTGTTTTATCTTTCCTAAGCTGGTGATTGTGGCCTACGAAGTGCTACTGTTCCTGTGAGCATATGGAGGACATATTTTGTAGCAAACGAGTGGAATGAAATTCAGACTGTGAGAAAAATTAATCCCCTCTTTCAAGTGCTCACGGTTCTCTTCTTTTTGGAGGTATTTATATAGAGTGACTGATAAAAAACCATGCTTTATGATGTACTTAATGTTAGTTTGATTGAGTTGTGTATAATTGGTAATGGTTTAAATTTAAAAGAACACTTAGTAGTTGTTATTGTCCTCTTTAACTATGGAATAAAACAATGGAAAAATGTTGTTATTTGGATTTAAAAGCCCTGAGAGGACAGGAGCTCCAGTTATATGGTTCTCTGTCACTGTTCTATGATTAGTAACTGACCACTGCTTCCTCTTCTAATTACTTTGTGGCATATAGTTGTCAGCAGCATTTATGCTGCTGGCAGCATACTTGATACCATTAAAAAAACATTCTTACTATCTTTCTGTCTTAGAATCAATACTGAATTTCAGTTCAAAGGTAGAAGAGTGGTAAGGGCTAGGCAATTGGGGTGGGGGGGGAGTTAAGTGACTTGTCCAGCGTCACACAGCTAGGAAGTGTCCGAGGCCATATTGGAACCCATCTCCAGGCCTGGCTCTCTATCCACTGAGTCACCTACCTCCTCTGCTACCATGTCTTATTCCAAGGTCCCTGTCCACCTCAGTCCTACCTCTTCTGAGGTCATGCCTTCCACTTCCATTCTTATGAACAGATCTTCCTTCATCATCTTCTTAGCCTTTTTCTAGAAACTTAGCTTTCTTCAAAGAATGCTATAGCACTGGGCAGCCTTTCCAGTACTGAGTATACCTCAGTCAATGAACACTCACTGTGTTTTCATTTTTTTTTTGGCTATACCAAAAAGTGTTCCTTTAAATTTTTTTTTTGCATATGTGTCTTTTCTTTTTGTCTTCAAGTCCTTAGAATCTTAGAATTCTAAGGGTAATATAATTGGGAGAGCCCTAGACCTTGAGTCAGGAAGACCTAAGTTCAAGTCCAGCCTCAGACACTAGCTCTAGGATTCTGGGCAAATTACTTAATACCAACTTCAGTTTCTTCATCTATAAAATGAGGATAATAATAGCATCTATGACATTTCTTGGCACACAGTAAACACTATATAAATGTTAGTTCTTATAATTAGCGGCATCAATTGTATTTAACAAGTAGTGCTATGACTTTTAAATCTAGCTTTATATTGTTTTCCATGCCTTATTGGAGAGAATTGACCTCAGAGTCAATAAGACCTGGGTTCAGACCCCACCCATGACACATACTGGCTGTATGACCCTGGGAAAGACACTTAACTTAATAGGTGGCTTTTCAAGACCATAAGTTGTAGAGAAGGTGCTGATTACATTGGTGTAAGAAAACCCTCATCAAGAACTCCCTATCTCTCTTGTAAGGTGTAAGAAAACCCTCATCAAGAACTCCCTATCTCTCTCGTAAGCCATGATTACATTCTTATCTCCTAATGGCCAATGGTTAGACCAATTCACAACTCTAAGAGTGCATTTCAAAGTCAACATTTTGTTTAAATGGATCAAGTTGATGTTGCCTTGATGGCATGTAGTGTTTTTTTTTTAAACTTTATTCTTCCTTCCAATCTGTATTTTCTTTTATCTTTGCACTAACCAGTCAACAATTGGACTGTTCATAGAGAGCCAGTTCTGAAATTGTCATCATAGATTCTTTCCTATCAGCTAATATGTAGTCATTTTTATTGATTTATTTTTAAATGTAATTTAATTTTTATTTTATTATTATTCTTTTAAAAAACCCTTACCTTCCGTCTTAGAATCAATACTATATATTGTTTCTAGGGCAAAAGAGGGGTATGGGCTAGCCAGTAAGGATTACATGACTTGCCTAGGTTCACACAGCTAGGAAGGGTCTGAGGCCAGATTTGAACTTAGGACCTCCCATTTCTAGGCTTGCCTCTCAATCTATTGAGCCACCTAGCTGCCCCATGATTTTTATTTTTTATGATGTTCTTTGACTTTTGTCACATCTAGCATTGCCTGACTCTTGAAGAAATTATTCTTGAATAAGAAAAGTCACAAATTCATCATCTAAATTTACTTGAAATTTATTTTTTAAATGCATAACTTTGTTTATTCTTATGATGGGTAGTTTTAACTATGTTATGATTCTCTGAAAGGATAAAAGTACATGTTTATACCCATTATATTTGTGCCTTAGCACACAAGAATGGTATTAGGTGTGAGGAATAAAAACAGTATTAATAATATCTTTCTACTGAATGTCAAATTTATAGTGTTTTTCTCATGACAGCTCTGCGAAGTAGTTGGTACTAGCATTTGCTTTGCCCATTTTACAGTTAAGGAAGAGAGATGTGCTGCTTTACTTGGGCTTGGGAATCCTGCAACAACTTCTGGTGGTGACCAAGTTTCAAACTCTTCTAACTGCTTCAGGCTGACCCCTTAATATTCTAGTATCTTCTTCATAGGATTTTAGTGATTAGCTAATAATTTCTGCATAAACAGTCACAAATTGAAATGCTGAATAACACAGTCAATCAATTGAACTCCCATTTTTAGTCTCTCTAACTTCTACATTTTGGATCAAACTTTTTGTATAATTTGTGGATTTTTATTATGGGTAGGGTTTTTTAAGGGCAAACCCCCCCTAAAATGTTGTCCTTTTTATCTTCAGGTTGTTGGATTCAAGAACTTGGCATTAATGGATTCATCCTCGAGTCTCTCAAGAAACACAAATAGCTATATTGCATCTTATAGCCGCATTTTGCGATATGCTGTGTCTACTATCCTTTGGATAGTCATTGGCATGATACAAGTATGTATAGATAAAGTTTTTAAACAATGTTGTCTCTGTTATTCTGTTTATACTGTAAAGGCTAATTTTAGCATTGTGACTTAAACTATATTAATTATTGGTCTCCATGGATATCCCAAATAAAAAAATACCCAAGTCAGCTGGAAATTTATGGTGATTTAATTAATATAGTGGAAAGAAATTAAGAAGAAGGGAGAAGGAAAGGGTGTAGGATTTGTCCCGCCTGGCTTGTGCCAGGGGAAAGATTAGAGGCTTTAGGAAGATACAGTTTTGGATCGTAAAGGAGGAAGGAATCAGCCTGAACTCCAAGAGGGCTCAGCCAAGATGCCTGAACCTGAATTAGCTCAAGGGCAAACTCACCACCAAAACCCAGACAAATAGCTGCCACCACGCCAAGATATCGGAATGCTTAGCGCCTCTCTGGGGAAAGAGACAGATGAGAGGAAGCCCCATGAAAAAAAAAAACCTAGATGATTCTACCTCCCTTTCCTGTGTCTCCTCTGCACCAAATGTAGCCTAAGTTTGACTTATGACAGCCCAGGGGTCTCTCAGCTGTTTCTGATTTGTCAATTTCTCTATCAAAGGCCATCCTCCTAAAGGCTCAATCTTCAAGCATGGTTACAGACATTCCTGATTTTGTATACAAAGTAGGGGGGAGTAATGCAAAGTTCCCAAAACATCCCTGATGTTGTTAAAATAAGCATCTTCATTGTTACAAATCAGGAGATAGTTAAATCTAATCTTCACAATACATAAAAGCTCTGCTCTCACATGATGGTCCCATCCTGATATCTAGACAGGCGAAAAGGTCATTTTTCTTTGTCTATCCCTTATTGGAAACTAAAAGAATCTGCTAATGCCCTTAACCACAGTTTTCTCCTGAGCTTTTACTCTTAATTGCGGTGAGAAGAACTGATTATCATTTATGTATTTTTGAAGTGTGTTTATCACTTGCAATTTTTTAAACATTTAAAAATGATAGTGATACTTGCAGTTCCCTACAAAATAATTTCTCTAGACAGCTGCATCAGAAGGGGCAATAGTATGCCATTCTCTGGTTCTGCTTATTCCAAATAGGACTCTAGACCATCTGAACCTTTAGCCTCTAAGCACAGGGCATGATAGAATATGTAATATAAAGGATACTCTACCCATTTCTTTTTTTTTAAACCTCTTCCTTCCATCTTAGAATCAATACTGTGTATTGGTTCCAAGGCAGAAGAGGCAGTGAGAGTTAAATGACTTGCCCAATCACACAGCTAGGAAATTTCTGAGGCCAAATTTGAACAAGGAACCTCCTGTCTCTGGGCCTTATTCTCAATCTACTGAGCTACTTAGCTACCCCCTTTTACCCATTTTTGATTTCAGACCTTAGCACCAGAGGGACTAAGGGATGCCTTTGCACCCAGGGTCTCTGAAATCAGGATCTAACGAGAATGCTGGGTATTTTCAAGGTGTGCTTACCTCAAAGAAGAATAATGTGAAAATCTCTGTCTTTTATTAAGTCTTAGAATAGCATGTAGAAGCTGGACAGAGCTCCAAAAAGGACCATTTATTGGGCCATTAAGCACCTGTTTGAATAATAATCCTATTAAGGTCCTTAAAAAACAAACAAACCTCTTTCTCTTTTGGTGGTGGTGGGTGGTAGTGGGGGTTAGATTAACATTTACTTAATATTTTTCAAAGCTTCTTCTGGGATTTTTAAACATTGTTCCAAACCCATGTTTCCTAGGAAAAGCAACCTGAAGTAGCAACTGAGTTTTTAATTGTCCCATGGGAGTCATTAAAATGTCTCCATTTCTTGATTAGTGCTTCTGCACTTTTCAGGAGACTGCATTGAGCTATAAAAGAAAATTAAAATCTTAGAGACTAACATATTTTTTTAATGTTTCAGATCATGTTCTTTGCTGTCTTTTATGAGAGATTTATAGAAGATAAAATACGACAATTTGTTGATTTGTGTTCCATGAGCAATGTAAGAATGTCTTAATTTTATTTGAAAGTTGTATTTTTCTCTTTAAAAAAGTTATTACTAAATTAAGACATTTAGAAAAATGAATTTGTATGAAAATTCATATTGCATTTCTCTATTGGTTGTCCATTTTACTCAAAACAAACAACCTACAAATATAATTCTACATATAACTGCAATAAAAAACAAGTGACTTCAATTGTCATGTTTTCTATTCTGAGTTTGTTCTCAAATTCCTATTTGTTAACTCCTTTTATTGAATCTTCAATGAACCTAGACATTTTTGTTTATCAATTTTATTTTCCCTTTTTCTAGCAAATATATTTTCATTTCTTTTCAGGGGCTTTGGGGAACTTTTAGAACTACAGTGTCAAATTTTTATAGTTTTCTAGATACTCCAAAAGTAAGGAGTATAGAAACAATTTTATATCTAATTTAGTTTATGTTGATTAAAGATTGAGTTGCTAATTGTTCTTTTTCCTTCACTCTTTGTAGATTTCAGTATTTCTCTTATCACACAAATGTTTTGGATATTATATCCATGGTCGATCTGTTCATGGACATGCAGATACTGACATGGAAGAAATGAACACGAATCTTAAGAGGGAGGCGGTATGTTCAAAGAATATCTTTTGCTCATGCCCATCTTTCTTCCTATTTGTGGGGAAGTTCTTTTTTGGACCGTAGATGAATACAGGATTATTCCACTAGAGAATCTTAGGTGGGGTGGGTCAAGAAGGGGAAGTGTTGGGAGTTGACCAGGGAAAAAAATGAATCATTAACATTAATGATGAGCAGATTTCAAAAGTAATAAAACATTAGATTTTTTAAGGCTCATATATTTAACTACTCATGTCTTTGTTCAGATTTGAGGCTATACTTTGGAGAATCATTTTCATATACTTATATAGTTAACATTTTTTTTATTAAGTAGAATACTTTTTTTCCTTCTCTACCAAAATTCTACCCAGCTCAAATCTAAACCTTTTCCAGATATTTTACAAACCTTCTTTGCAATCTATTGCACTTTTGTGGTAACTAGTATCACAGCACTTATTTATTAATTGTTTTATTTGGGCTAATTTTGTTTCTCTGTTGAGATTAGAAACTTCTTGATTGAAGGAACCAAGCCTCATATCTTCTCTGTGTCTGCAAAAATTAACTAGGCAAATTGTATCAAATGAGATAATGCAGGTAAATTATTTAGGTTTGCAAAGTGCTTTATAAATATTCATTTTATTCTCACAGTACCCCTGAAAGATAGGTGCTGTGATTGTCCCCACTTTACAGACAAGGAAACTGAAACAGAAAAATGAAAAGATTTGCCCAGGGGTTACACAGATAGTAAGTGTCTATAAGGTCAGATTTGAACTTAGGCTTTCTTGACTCCAGGCCCAGTAGTCTGACTTAGGCCTTTTAAGCTAGAATGCTTCACTTTCGTCAGTGAAGATATCATGTAGGAGATAACCCCTTAATACCTTGTCATTCTGGGTAATTTTTGCCCATGATTTCCTGTAAGTTCTTTGTAAAAAAGCTTGCAAAGTGTCCGAGGCCTCTCTCTTATTCTTCTTCTTGTATCTTATCTTGGGAATAACTAGTCTAACATGAGTTGTGTATCTTATCTGTTGACTCTCATTCTTTCCCAGCTCTTCTTCTGGTTGTTTGAATTCTCTTTAATGCATTTTGTGCCACTTCTTATACATAAGCCTTAAATAGCATGCTATATAGTCTGCTTATATCCAGCATACTTTTTTTTTTTTATTAAAACAAGACAATTTCTGGTGAAACATCAAGGAGGATTGTAATGGAGATTTTAAATTATTAGATGAAACTATTTTGATTAATTCAGCAGTAATTCTCTGTGCTCTTTGTCATTTAAAATTTTTCCAAGGTGACAGTCCAAGGTTGGAGTTAGGGTCAGGAACCTGGGTTTCAGTCCTGACTCTTCTCCTGACTATAGCTTTATAAAAACCTGATTGGGCCTCAGTGTCATTATCTGTAAAATGAGGCATTTCAATTATATGACTTCTAAGGTACCTCCAGCCATCAGTCTATGATCCTATGATCAATGACTTGTAGTTATGCATCATCACTAGGCAGATATTATTGTTAATTAAATAAACTTTTGAAGCACTGAGGCAATTATTGAAATCATAGTACAGTTTTCGCAAAGCAATCCAGTCTAAACATTCCTCTTCCTCAATTCTAGGACAAAGTCATTATCCATCTTAAGCATTTGCCCAAAATATGATATTAAATTTTGGCCCTTTCATATTCCTACAGAGATAATGCAGATCAATTTTTATGATTTTTCTACATTTTAAGGATATTTTTTAAATGGATATGTTAACACAAATAAAGAATAGTTAAAGGTATAAAAGGTTTTTGAACAAATCAATCAGGGAGTATTTATGGAGACTTTTTTTGTGTGTACTCATCATTATGGGGGATACAGAAGAATATGGAGGAAAACGTTCCCTCCTTCAAGAAACTGATGCTCTGGTTGTAAAAACAGAATTAACATCTGTGAAACAACACTGAAAAAAACAAAACTATATGATTAAGTGCTGAATTGTGTGGTATACTGAAATTGTGGTAAATGCTATTGAAAATAAGAGTAAGGAAGATTCCCTGAGGCCTTTGAATAGGTGGGTTAGACTTTATGGAGGAGGTAGGATTTGAATTGGTTCTGTAAGGAGATAAGTAAGATCTGGACAGTTGAGAAGAGGGCAAAATGCTCTTCTGGTTCATTGTCAAAGGCAGTGGATAGATGACAGTGGAATAGTGCACTGGGCCTAGAGAAAGGAAGACCTAGGTTCAAATGTGACCTCAGATATTTACCAATTGTGTGACCCTGGGCAATTAACTTAACCTTTCTCTGCCTCAGTTTCTTCAGCTGTAATTTGGGGATAATAACATCTGCCTCCCAAAGTTGTTGCAAGATTGAAGTGAAATCATATTTGTAAAGTACTTAGCACAGTGCCTGTCACATAGAATGTACTTAATAAATACCTTTTCCTCTTCTTTATTTGAACCTCTGGAGGGAAATAGGCAGTAGATTTCTTATCTTTGGTCTTAGACTACTTGGGTACAACATTTCATTAAACTTCTTATTTAAATTAATTTTGGATATATTTAATTTTTATTAAAAATTATAAAAGAAAAAGTTAAAAATGAACATCTCTTTTAAAATTGAGTAAATTAGTCACTCAATTAAAATACCACTTTTTCTACAAAGAACAGTAAAATTAATGAACTACAAACTATGAAATAGCTTTTTTAAATGTGGTAGAATTTTTGGCCAGTAAATGAACTCAAATCCAAAGAAACTGAAAACTTGTATAAATTAAGAAAAGCAAAAACACCTCAGTAACTGAAAATTAGGGAAATTTAATTTTCTTTAGATTCAGAATATGTTAACAAGAATTTTTGTTAAGTGAAAGTCTTTATTCCTGGGCAAAGAAAAATTATGTTTTTTGAGGTAAATGAACTTTGTTTTAACCTTTTACTTCTTAATATAAATTTTTTATTACTTAGGAAAATTTGTGTAGCCAAAGAGGTTTGTTACCCAACACAGATGGTCAGACCTTTCAGATTTCCATTTCTAACAAAACAAGACAACATTATGACAAAATTCATGAAACACTAATAAGGGTAGGTATGATATAATTAAATAAGATGTACAAATATTTCATGTAATTTAAGCACCAGAGATATAAAATATGTTGTACTCATTTTCTCTTTTTTTTTTCACATAAGAAAAATGGCCCTCCTCGACTATTAAGTTCATCAGCAACTACTTTTGAACAAAGTATTAAAGCCTACCATGCCATGAATAAATTCCTTGGTTCATTCATTGATCACGTATGTATTTTAATATTTATATTTAAGTGAAAATGAAAAAATTAAGTAATTCAATTTGAAAAAAATTCACATTTCTAGTTTTCATTCAACTTAGTAGTTAAACTACAAAAAAAGCCTTTGGATTTTTTGTTGGGTTTTTTTTGCTGTCAAGGTTTGCAAGATTTTGTATTATTATATTGGTACTGTCTCTTTTTATATCATATTTGTTTAAAAAAATGTTGACCAAGGGCAGCTAACTTTCTCAGAGGATTGAAAACCAAGGCTGGGAGATCCCAGATTCAAATCTGCCCTCAGATTCTTTCTATTTGTGTGACCTTGGGAAAGTCACTTACCCTCCATTGCCTAGCCCTTACCTCTTTTCTGCCTTGGAACCAATATATAATACTGATTCTAAGAAGGTAAGGGTTTGAAAAAACACAACATATTAACCACTCACTCACCTAAGAGAACCTTCTCTTTAATACAGGTTGAAAAAAAAGAAAAAAATGTCATCAAGATGAACCAACATGTGTCGGCTATATTATGGGGCAACACATATGATACTACTCTCTCAAACTCTACTATGTCTTTCGGAAAGTTTAGAGAGAAGGGCCCTTTCTCAACTTTTCAGGCCAGGCTTGGACATTACAGTTACAAAATGTTCAGTTTCACTTTATTGGTCCTTTTGTTTACATTCTTTTTGTCACTGTGTATATTATTCTTGTGGTTGTGCTCACTTACCTTTGCATCAGTTCATATACATCTTTAAAAAAAAGTTTTTTTTCATAGTTATTGTTTCTCTCAGTGGAATCATATCTTATTACATTGTATACCACATATTGTTTAGCCATTATCCCAATTTATGGTCACCATTTATGTTTTCAGATATTTCCTATCACAAAAAGTGCTGTTGTGGATATTTTTGTAAATTTGGGACCTTTCTAGGTTTTGACCTTTTAGGGGGAATATGTTTAGCAACAGATCTTTTGAGTCAAAGGGAATGAACATTTTAGATACTTTTTAGTATAATTCCATAATGTTTTTAATGTCAGGTTAAATTCTAAAGAATAAGAAAAGGTAACATGTAGATAAGATAAAATAAATGTGGAATAAGATAAAGCTAATAGGGGAACTAGTGTAGACTTAGTTCCTTTCTAGTTTGGACAAATCACTTAGAGGATCTAAGTGTTTTGTTTTAATCAGAAAAGTGGGGTTTCTTTCAGCCTAACTACCAGGGTTGCTGAAGGGTTTAAGTAATGAAATATTTGCTAATGTATGTTGTAAACTGTAAGGGGCTTTGTAAGTAAAGTTGGTATTAATGTAAACAGAAATCATTTCTAGATCCCTCTATCTTAAGGATGAAGGGTTTTTTGTATATATAAAAATAAGGTGAGTTTTAATGGAGACTAGTGATCATTATATAAACTTATTTAGATTCACTTCACCTATACATATACTTGAATATTGTTCTAGGACAGAAAGTAATCAGTAAGTTATAATGGAGATTAATACAAAATGTTTAGATTCATTCTACATATATATGTATATATATATTTAAATATTGTTCTCAGATACAAAACAATTAGTGTTGTGTTATGCATTACAGATATATCTCAGTGTAGATTGGTGCATGTAAATAAGTCAAAACTAGTTTTAAGTATTCCATAGGAGGTTTCCATATAAAGGAACCTTCACATGAATCTTTTTATGAAAAAAGAAATCTATTTTTTACTGCTGATAAATACCTACTTATTCAGATTTCAGATCTGATTTGATAAAGTAAACTACATTTATATACATTCATATTTTATTTTAGTTCTTTATGTACATTTGTTGAAAAGTATACTTCACTCTTTGATACTGCTTTATCTTTGTTAGGTTCATAAGGAAATGGATTACTTTGTAAAAGACAAGTTGCTTTTTGAACGAATTCTTGGTATGGAATTCATGGAACCAGCAGAAAAAAGCATCTTCTACAATGGTATTATTCAAATTACTTTGACACATCTGGGTTTTTTTTCCCTAAGTTTGAAAAAAATAAGCATTGTGAGTTAAAAATTTTTAATTGTATAATATTCAGCAATGTAGGATCCTTTTGTCTTTTCCCTTCTCATACATGATCTGAGATTGTAGATCAGAGTTGGTAAAGTATTGGCATGTGTACAGAGCCAGCACTCAGGGAACTTCTCTGTTCCCCCTCTTCCCAGTGCTCAAGGACATCTTTTGCATACTCTGCTGGACAGAGGTCCAGCTGCCCAAAGCAAGCACTTCCTCCCTCCACTCTTAGGGGTCATGCAAGAGGCTCACAGGCAGATTGATATTTCATTTTGGGAATGTGAACTTGAAAACCTTTGCCAGAGTTGCTCTAAGTCATTTCTCACCTCTCAACAGTAGTTTGCAAACTAGTGTTTCAATTGAAAACAGAAGATGCCTTATGCTTAGTGGTTTTTAGGTATGACTCTCTTATTCCAGATTATCTTATTAAGAAAGTGGTGGGTGCACAGAAAGAAACTGTAAATATTTCCAGTTTAAGATCACAGTCTATTCTTGCTTCATATGCCATAAAATAGGATTGCTTCAATAATCACATGAAAAAGGGTTCTAAATCCCTCCTGATTAGAGAAATGCAAATCAAAACAACTCTTGAGGTACCACCTCACACCTAGCAGACTGACCAATATGGCAGCTAAGGAAAATGGTAAATGTTGGAGGGGATATTGCAAAATTGGGACACTAATACACTCCTGGTAGAGTTGTGAATTGATCCAACTATTCTGGAGGTCAATTTGTAACTATGCCCAAAGGGTGCTAAAAGACTGCCCTTTGATGCAGCCAAAGCCCTGCTGGGTTTGTACCCCAAAGAGATAATAAGGAAAAAGACATGTACAAGAATATTCATAGCTGCGCTCTTTGTGGTGGCAAAAAAATTGGAAAATGAGGGAATGCCCTTAGATTGGGGAATGGCTGAACATATTGTGGTATATCTTGGTGATGGAATACTATTGTGCTCAAAGGAATAATGAACCAGAGGATTTCTATGTGAACTGGAATGACCTCCAGGAATTGATGTAGTGTGAAAGGAGCAGAATCAGGAGAATATTATACACTGTGATAGATACACTGTGGAAAATTAGCATGTAATAGACTTTTCTACCAGCAGCAGTGCAATGATCCAGGACATTTCTGAGGGACTTATGAGAAAGAATGCTGTCCACATTCAGAGAAAAAACTGGGAGCAGAAATGCAGAAGAAAAACATTTGATCGATCATGTGGTTCGTTGGGGATAGCGCTGGGAATTTTGGTTTTAAATGATCACTCTATTACAAATATGAATAACATGGAAATAGGTTTTGAACAATGATACATATATAACCTAGTTGAATTGTTTGTTGGCTCAGAGAGAGGGGATGGAAGAGGAGTGGGAAAAATCATGAATCATGGAATCATGGAAAAATGTTCTAAATAAATTTTAAAAATAGGATTGCCCAGGGTCTATTTCACTTGTAGTTACAACAGAGAGGGTTTGCTCATTAACTGAGCTTAACACAGTATCAGCCACATGCTGGAAATTGCTAATAGTTGATGAATGGTACTTTGTGCTCATTTATTTATTTATTCATTCATTCATTCATCCATTTATTTATTTATTTATTCATTCATTCACTTATTTATTTTTTAAAAATTTCCATCGTCACATGATTCTTATTGTCTTACTCCCTCTTCCCTTCTTCTTCCCAGAGTTGACAAGCTGGGTTATGTATATTATCACTCAGCTCCTATTTCCATATTATTCATTTTTGTAATAGAGTAATCTTTTAAAACCAAAACCCCAAATCCTATACCCATATAAACAAGTGATAAATTGTGTTTCCTTCAGCATTTCTACTCCCACAGTTCTTTCTCTGGATGTGGATAGTGTTCTTTCTCATAAGTCCCTCAGAATTGTCCTGGATCATTGCATTGCTACTAATGGAGAAGTCCATTACATTCGATTGTACCACAGTGTATCAGTCTCTGTGTACAATGTTCTCCTGGCTCTGCTCCTTTCACTCTGCATCAATTCCTGGAGGTTGTTCCAGTTCACATGGAATTCCTTCAGTTCATTATTCCTTTAAGCACAATAGTATTCTATCACCATCAGATACCACGATTTGTTCAGCCCAATTGATGGATACCCCCTCATTTTCCAATTTTTTGCCATGAGAAAGAGTGTGACTATAAATATTCTTGTACAAGTCTTTTTCCTTATCTCTTTGGGGTATAAACCCAGCTGTGCTATGGCTGGATTAGAGGGCAGGCAGTCTTTTAAAGCCCTTTAGGCATAATTCCAGAATGCCCTCCAAAATGGTTGTATCAATTCCTTCATGCTTATTTAATAACAAATGTTGGGCATTGTTGTTAATTCTTTAAAAAACCTGTCAGCCAGACCTTTCTTATAACTCTTAAGATTAATCCACTAATAACTTCTTTTAGCCATAGTTTTCCACAGCGTGACTTTTTTCAGTGAGTTTCTGTGTGCTCATCTGAAGAATCCAAATTTTATCTTTAATTACATTTTTTAAAAGTTCTTTTTTTTTTAATCTAGCTTACATCTTAGAGGTTGTTTTGTTTTCCCCCCCTGCAGATGAAAACTATTCCTTCAGCAATGTTCTCTATTATGGGAATGAAGGTACTCTTCTTACCTTTGATATACTATTTTTCTCTATTGTGGATCTGGCTTCTCAGGATTTTGTTTTAGCAGCCTTTCTTACTTACATACAACAGGAGGTAAGTCTGAAATTGTTATTCTGTCATTTTTAAGTAACATCATTACCAGTAACAATACTTCCTTTCATCAAAAAAGTGGAAGTGTACCTGATCCAACACCCACACCCTGAATATAGCTTTGCCTTTCAGCTTGTCTACTATCATCCTATTCCCAATTTTTATGGTTAACAGAGTTTGAAATATTGAAGCTTAATGATGTGGTCATAAGAAAGGGAGATTATGCCTGGGGAGAAAGACAGAAGGGAAGAAAAAGAGAAAGAACAAGAGAAAAGGAAACAGAAAGGGAAGAGTGAAGAAAGTTAAGTCAAGAAGCATTTTTTAAGCACCTTCTGTGTATCAGGCCCTGTGTGCAAGGGAAGCTCTACCTATTTAGAGAAGTAATATGTAAGCAACCATGTACAGTCAAGACATATGCAAGACAATGGAGCTCATCTTGGAGGAAAAATGCTAGCATGAGGTGAGAGAGGGAAGCCAGGGAAACCAGGAAGTTCAGGTGAGGTAGGAGAGAATCCCAGGTGCGGGACAGCCCGGGAACATGTTGGGGGGTCAGTCAGGACACGGAGTATCTCGTCTGAGGGACAAGGAGGGAGGCCTGTGTCTCTGGATCCTAGAAAAAGTGCTGGGAAGGCCAGAAGGAAGGGCTTTAAAGGGCCAAACAGTAGTTTATATTTGCTTCTGCAGGTTTAAAGCCACTGGTGTTTTGAATTCTGAGGGTGGGATGTAACAGGGGCAGAGCTGAGAGCCATGTTAGAGGATGAGGATGGCCTGTTGTCACACAGGCCCCATGCACCCCTTAGACTGTAGAGAGGATGCCTGGTGGTGGCATTGGAGGAGAGAAGGATGATGGTTCTGTCATAAGAAAGGCCAGAGAAACCCCAGTCTCTGTTCTCTGAAACAGATCCTGGCACTCCCCGCTTCATGGGCTTCAAAGTCTGGGCCTGAGAGCCTGGGAAGTGGCATCCAGAGGCTGCATTAGGGACATGTCATAGGAAGTGGCTGCTGGCTTCACCTTCATTTTAGTTTAAATTTAAGCCATATCAGTAACATGAATGCTGGGTGATAGGAACAAGAACTCACCTAGGACAGCTTGTGCGGAAAGGTGGTGCAAGAGTCTGTTACAGATGAGCCCCTTCCCCAAACCTCCTGTCATAGCTCTAAGCAGAGTGTGGCCAGGGTGGCCACCAGGGACCTTGGCCATGGCTCAGATAGGGTGGGGAGAGTAGGGAGAGGGATGTGGGAGGTGATGGCGACTCTTTGATGGCTCCCTGAGAGCATGGAAGGTTTGAGAGCAGTGATAAGAGTGCTGTTTGGGATGGGGCAGGCTCCTGGGATATCCTAGGTCATCCAGTTCAGGATGTCCAAGAAACAAATGGAGAGGCAAGATGGGAGATCAGGACAGAGGTTGGTGAATAAATAGAGCTGATATTCATTGGCAGAGATGCTCATTGTATTAATTCAAGAGAATTGATAAGATTGCTGAGGGAAGAAGTAGAGAGGGAGAAACCAGGAGGCTACAGAACCTTGAGGCACCCCCAGGGCCAATGGATAGACCCATAATATCTAGCCTGCTAGGGGGAGAGAAGGAATCAAAGGAGGAAGAAGAGGAAAAGAAAGAGACAGAGACAGGAGGCCCCAAAGGGTTGGATTTATTGGAAAATTGGGGATGACTCCAAAGCCATATGATATAATGGACAGAGTATGGAACTTATAGTCAGGAAAACCCGAGTTCAGATCCTGCCTCAGACATTTACTAGCTATGTGATCCCAGGCAAGTCACTAAATCTCTTTGACTCCATTTCCTTGTCGGTAAAATGGGGATAATAATCCACCTTCCATGGTTGTTGTGAAGATAAAATGAGATATATTTATAAAACATTTATAAACCATAAAACATCCTATAAATGTTAGCTCTTACTGCCAACATTTGCAAGCACAGGGAAAGCGATAAACTTCTTACAACTTTTAGGTTTACAAACTTTACAGAAATGTATTATGTGGCACATATCAGACACTAGGACTAAAAACATTCTTGCTCCTGGCTGGGATTGACTTATTCTAGCTGTGTGATCCTAATTAAGTAATACTATTAGATAAGTTCTAAGGCTACTTCCAGTGAAAAGTCCTTGGATACTTGGATACTGTTCCTTTTAGCACTGGGTGAGCATCTAAGATTAGAGCCAATAAAAAGGATGAAGAGAGGGTTTGGGTTTGTTTTACTGCCTCCTTCCTCTCCCCTCATCTCTTCAGAGATAAAGGGCACCAGCATGGGCATATTTGAATGGCAGGTGGGGGGGCAGAAGTCACATAGAGACATGGCAGTGTCACAATTAAGGGAGCTGATCTTTTCAACTTCTCTGAAAATACTGTTATGAATTTCACTCAAGTACTGATCATGGCCCGAGGGAAATTCCAATGAGAAGGGAGAGACAAAAATGGAAACCGTCCAGGAAGGTGTGAGAGGGAAAGTTGCTATTTGTGTGTGTGTGTGGTGTGTGTGTGTGTGTGTGTGTGTGTGTGTGTGTGTTCACACATGTGCGTGTAGGTGATTGTCAACACTAAATTTAAACAATATTATTTTTTAATACTTTTATGTTTTATATATGGTATGATAAAATAAATACTTTACAGATTATTCAGGATTTTAAATTCTATTATTGCTGACAATTTATGCCATTGTAATTTCTTCCCTTGGTTGGCATGGGGTGTGTGGTGTGTATGTATATATGTATGTGTATGTGTGTATAATGTATGTATATACACACACATATATACACATGTGTATACGTTACATGAAATAAAATTTCCTGAAAAGTATTTTTAGAATACATGATTACCTTTACATGCATTTAAAATTAATTTTGTATTTTTCATACTTAATGTGGCTTTACCAACTTTTAAATATCTAAAGAGAAAAATATTTTATTTCGCTTCATGGGACCTATGGAACTGATCTATATGATCTTATGGCTTACAAAAAGATAAAAAAGATTTTTAGTTGTCCTTTGTGTTATTTACATGCATATATGTGAATATGTATGTATATATACACAGTTATATATATACATGTGTGTGTATATCAAATTGAACACCCTAATAAGTAATGAGCAGATGTTTTACAGTTTTATAAAAAATGGCTTTCTAACACAGACATTTTCTTTTTGTAACTGAAAACCAGATGCTGATCATACAAATAGGCATGTTATTTTATATGTTATCAATTAAATCATATAGTTTATTTAGTAAAAGGTTATTTTTCAGAGTAAATAAAGAAGCTATTTGAAATGCTACACATATTTTAAACTATACATTTCTTTTTGATCTGAATTATTGTTAATGTTCATTTTAGGTTTTTAAATTTCTCCGTTATACAATAGGAAGGAGGAATTTGGCATCTAAAACTTTGGTGGACCAAAGATTCCTTATTTAATTAATTCAAAGGATGAATTCAAGACTCAGTAAAATCATGGCACAAAATAGTTGTGAGTTTGGGGTTGGCTTATCATATTTTAAAAATGTTAATGGTACTCTTTTTTTATTTTTATTTTATTTGCTGAAAGATTTATTTTTATAACATTTTTATAATATTCCTTGTATATATAAAATGGCAGGCTTAGAAGTATTATTCATTATGTATGGTACTTAAAAGACAAAAGAAATGTCAGATACCATCTGTCACTGAGGTAAAATTATAAATCTTACTTTGCTTTTATGATGTGGCAGGTCTTCTGTAGTCATAGAATATGACTTTCACTCCCCAACCTGACCACCATCCTTGAACATATACACCTTAGTTATTTATCTTTGTAGTTCCTCTATCAATTGAAAGCCCTTCAAAACTGATTTGATTGTCTGATTGCCAATATCAGGTCTAAGACATCTTATTTTAAAGCATTTGTTTTATATATGTTATGTTGAAATAAATATTTTAAATATCAGTTGGGATTTTAAAATTTGTAATTACTGATGCAATTTAAATCATTGTAATTTCTTCCCTTGACTGGAATGAGACTCAATGAATTAACTGTTTGGCTAATAAATATTTCATGAAACTACCTACATATTTTATAAAGTATATATAGATAGATTCTTTCCATATAGGATATTTGTTAATATGTTCTCCTATTTTTATACTTAACATCATTACAGACATTTTCTTTCTACATGGTTTTGTTAACTATTTTGTATTATTTTAAGCAGTGTTTCAAAATTATGTTTTAAATCTTATGATATCTCTAATACATAAATTATCATGTCCTTTGTACAAAATGTCATATTGAAAGCAAAACTTTTTATACTTCATCCTTACCATAGTTTGCAAAGAAAATGGAAAGATAAATATCAGAATCCAGAATACAATTAATATAACTTTGAGGTCATGTGATTAATATGAAGTGATATTCTGTAATAATTTTAATTTGTCTTTAAGATACCCAGTTTGATTTGTAATCTATATTTGGACAGTATATTATATTTTAGAACAATAGTAACCAATAAGTAATATTTTAATACTTATTAAATGCCTTTGTGTCATGTAAATACTATTTTGATTAGACATTTTTCTTAATTGTAAATGTATATAATAAAGCCCATAGTATTTGTGATTCTTGTGTATGTGTTGCTTTAGAATAGGAGCCACAGCCTTTATCACACAGAAACTACTATTCATTTTCCCCAAATCTTAAAATTAAAATGAATAGAAGGGAAAGTCAGTAGGTGCTAGTGATGCAAGGTAGAAGATATTGATAGTGCAGTCATCTAGGTAGATAGATGGATAGAACAAACATTAAGTGCTTAATATGTGCCAAACATGGTATAAAATATTAGAGATAGTAGTAGTCTCTTGGTAACCGAAGATGACGATTGTCTTTGTGCGTTTTCATCTATGGTGTATAGATGAGTGTGCACAAAGACACTTGTGCGTGAAGGAGATTTAAGTGGAAAAGTCGATGCACAGAGACAGTCCCACTCTCTCGGCGTTGGAAGCCTGGGTCCAGTGGCACAAAAAGTCGTCACACCTGGAGACTTCCTCAGCTGCATTGGATGGCCGTGTTGTCTTTTGTGCTCCAACACGCCCTAAGCACTCCACAGTGCTTTGCTGTGTCGCCCTCTCAGCCGTTGAACCTTCTTGTTGGTTTCTTCCGTCTGTTCCACCGAAGCAGTCTTCACATGCTGGGTGAGCAAGGCCCTGGTTCACCAGGGGTCTATGACCCGATGGCTACCCTCACAAGGTTTAGCCGGCCTGTCAAAGCCGTTGAGTGTGGTGTGGCCGCTGCCACATGCTAGCAGCTACTGGGAGCCACAAGTGAGAGCTGGGTGTCAGGTGGGGGTCAGAGGCTGGAGAGCTGCCCTAGGAGGGCACGACAAGCCCCCCATACCAGAGATACTACCCCTCCCTGAGCACCCCATACACCCCATAAAATATTAGAGATACAAAACAAACAAATAAACAAGCAGGACATTCTGCTCTCAGGGAGCCTACATTCTGATGGAAGAAGACTATACCGAGAAGAGTGGAGGGGAAGGGGAAAGTATTCCTTTGGCCAAATGGTGGGTAGTGGGCTGGTGGACTCTGGGGGTCCTGATAGGATAAGGCAGAAATTCATCTCTCAGGTCCAAGGGTGTAGTCCAGAGTTTCAGTGGGAGGAGATGAAGATGATTATAACTCGTGAGGAAGACTGCATGGTGAGGAGGGGAGAGTAGGAGTTAGGTTTATGACTCCTGATTGGGATGAGTGAAGAACTATTCATAAACTCATAGTTGGAAAGGATCTTCAGGACTGTCTGAGTCCATACCTGATGGGAATTTCCCATACAATGTCTCCTTCATTTGCTTATCTGACTTCCACTTTATAATTTCAACTGGGAGATAACCAACCACCTCTAAAGGTATTATATTGCTTTACCTTTCCTCTCCTGTCATCATCTCTCCTTTTTATAGCTTTTGGGCTACAATCCTTCATTCAGTTCAGTTTAGTAGGTATTTTTTTTAATTTTCATCATATCTTTTGCCTTTTTATATAAATCATTTCCAGAGACTGTGAGTGAGAAATCCCCTACCCCACCTTAAGATTGTTTTATTACCAATTGTAAGGTTTGATTTCATTGAAATGATAGCTTCAGCATAGTTAGTAATTGTTAGCATATGTTTTAGTATTTAATTTAAAGAATATGGCCTTGAACGTGTTACCTTGTTTTCTAAGAATTTATCACATAGCAGGTGTTCTTGATGTAATGGTAACATAAGTTCAGCAGTGCAAAACATTGGTCAAGCAATGGAAAAGGGAAGTGAATGTACTCCCATTTGTATCCATATTGCAGAAGAGTCCCAAGAATAGATATCAGTTACCTCCCTTGGTGACTTTTTGTTGACCTTCTACAGTTATATCCTGCTTAATCAGCCCTGGTATACTCCCTTGTTTAGACAATACTATGATACTATACTCCTGTGCTTGAGTTATGTTTATCTAAGTCCTGTGCTTTGATGAACCCAGAGGAAATTGCACTTTTATCTGTGTGGTATATTAGGAGGCCACTCACAAGGCTCTTGGTCTTTGGTCTTGACCAGAGTCTGGCTTTATTGTGAGATTGGCCCTCTCTCAATAAACCTATTTCTTTTTGACTTGGAGACTTTGTTTCCCTTATTGACATTTCAGATCAATTTCGCCACAGAACAAACTCTTCCCTTCCCACCTCTACCCCCCATGTGAAATTTTTTTGTGATAAAAACTATCATTTAGCACAAATATCTGATATGGTAACTTCATCTGACAGTGGATGGATCATTCTATCTTAAGAGTACACCACTGGGTAGCTGAGTGGCCCAAGGGATAGAGAGCCAAGCTTGGAATTGGGTGGATGCAGGTTCAAATCCAGCCTCAGAGACTTCCTAGCTGTGTGACCCTGGGCAAGTTATTTAACCCTAGATTCCCATCCCTTACCACTCTTCTACCTTGCAAGTGGAATCGATTCCAATACAGAAGGTAAGACTTTTTTAAAATGAAGTCCCCCATTACTTTTGTGAGGAGAAAGGTTAATAGATTTATTGGTCACCTACGGTATTACAAGCATTGTGCTGACTGTTCAGGATATACATAGACAAGACTGAAACAGTTCTTCCCCACTGAATTTACAGACAACCAGGATAATCCATCCCCTTAATCCACCCTCAAACAGCTTCAATCAAGCATCTCTGTCTATGGTTTTCCTAATCATCTACTTTAAAACTATTTATAATAAAGGTTCCTGATCGGCTTCTATTCTCTCCCTTTCCAATCTCCAGTGGAAAATAATCCTCCACACAAGTGGGAAAATAATGCTAAGACAAAGGTCATGACTGAAAATGGCCCCCTGTTCCTTTCAGGGCTCAATTACTAAGAAGGGTTGTGATCTCATAAGATTTATTTCTCCCATTGTTGTAGATCATCTTTCCCCACCCTCCAGTCCTGCCATGACTTCCCACGGTGTGCAATTCTCCTTGGTCCTCTCCTAGAGATTCTCTGTGGAGGATCTCATGTGCTAGAGTTCTTCCTCTAGGTCTTTTACTTTATTTCATGGGCCACTGAAGCACTCAAAGAGGCTGTCTTCACCTTCGTTACAAGACAAATCCACTTCCTCTTCTGATTTTACATCTCCTTTATCTCTTTACCACTTCTTGAATGCAGGTAATTGTTGAAAATATAATGAAACCTCCACCCTTCTTTGTCTCTTGGCTTACACATAAGAAATGCTATTATCAGTAGAATTTATTTGTATTTATCAATAAGAATATATTAAGTATATGCTAGATACAAGTAGGCCCTGCATATACAAAGTCAGGAATGAAGTAGTCTCTGCCATTGAAAGAGCTTACATTCATTTGGGGGAGACAAATATATACACAGGTTTATACAAAGAAATACAAGATAGTTTGGGGGGGTAGGGTAGAGAGACGGGGAAGTTAGAAGTTCAAGGGACCAAGAAAGGTCTTTTATAGAAGGAGACCCTTGAGCTGAGCCTTGAAGGAAGTTTAGGATTCTAAGAGGTGGAGGTAAGAAAGGAATTCTATTCATGGGAGACAGCCTGTACAATGGCACGATGATTGGATATGGCATTTAGTCAAAGAACAGCAAGAAGGAAAGTTTGAAGTGAAGAGTATATAATGGGAAGCAACATGATATTCTGGAATTTAATACAAACATGAACATCTGGAGAATTTCACCATCACCAAGGAATCTCTTCTATTTGGATTTTGTTTAGGATGTCTTTCATGATAGTGGCAAATGACTTTGTGGAATATATTTGCTGGAACTGATGCTAATAATAATAATACATAAAAATAATCATGTATAAAAGTTCATTGGACAGATTTGTTTCTGTTGCTGAACATATCAAAGAATCTTAAATCATCTTAACATACGTGAGACTTGTTGAAGGAGAATTTTTTTTTTAAACCCTTACACCTTCCATCTTGGAGTCGATACTGTGTATTGGCTCCAAGGCAGAAGAATGGTAAGGGCTAGGCAATGGGGGGTTAAGTGACTTGCCCAGGGTCACACAGCTATGAAGTGTCTGAGGCCAGATTTGAACCCAGGACCTCCCATCTCTAGGCCTGACTCTCAATCCACTGAACTACCCAATTGCCCCCTGAAGGAGAACTTTTAAGGTGACATTTTGTCCAAGCAATTTATCCATTTTTTTAAAATCAAAAAATAAACAATGGTATTTTGTATTCATTGGACATTTAGCTAGTTGTATGACTGCAAAGATATGGTCTGCATGGAAAATTGTGGAAGCATGCTACGTATGCATGCACATACATGTAATTTTCATAAAAGATTCATAAAGATATGGAAATGTGCCTGTAGATTATGGAATAATATCCACTGTTTTCCTTTATCTTTTTCCTCCTTTCCAACATACCTTTTTTATTTACTTATTCATTTTTTAAACCCTTACCTTCTAGAATCTTGGTAATAACTCTTAAGACGGAAGGGCAAGTGACTTGCTCAAGGTCAGACTGCTAGGAAGTGTCTGAGGCCAAATTTGAACCCAGGACCTCTTGACTCTGGGCCTGGCTCTCTGTCCACTCTTCCACCTTGCCACCTCCAAGATATCCCTTTTATAAAATGATCTCCCCATATATATATATATTTTTAACCCTTACCTTCCGTCTTGGAGTCAATATTGTGTATTGGTTCCAAGGCAGAAGAGTGGTAAGGGCTAGGCAATGGAGGCCAAGTGACTTGCCTAGGGTCACACAGCTGGAAAGTGTCTCAGGTCAGATTTGAACCCAGGACCTCCCATCTCTAGGTCTGGCTCTCAATCCTCTGAGCTATCCAGATGCCCCCTCCCCATACATTTTAAAGCAAATCCAAACAGTATAGCAAGTTCATGGTTCTCACTTCTGAGCTGAGAAGGAAAGCTTCTTTATCATTTTTTCTAGGACCAAGATTGTTCATTATATTCCATCCCGGTTCAATCACTATTACCGAGATGCTTTATGGTGGTCATTGTATATGTTGTTTTCTTGGTTCTGCTTTCTTCACTGAGCTGCCATCCCTGAACCTTTGTATCACCCTGTGCCTCAATTGCACTTAGAATCCCTAGCTTTTTTCAAACCGTAGTTCCAGTGCCACCTCCTAGATGGAGCCTTCCCTATTCTTCTTGAAAATCTACTTTTATCCACTCTGTATTCACGTATCTGTGTATATGTTCTGTGCTTTCCAGGAGTTCTTTGAGGGCGGAGACCATTTCTTTTTTTGCCTTTATGTGCCCAAGTCCTGTTGCAACAGTTGGTATATAATAGGCAAATAAACAAAATTCAGTTTCCAGAATTGAATTGAACTGAATTACCAGAATGCTTATGGATAAATTGACATGAGGAAGGGAAATGGTTTTTTAAATCATAGGATTTTATGTAGTATCTTCTTCATTTATTTGAGGCCCTGAAAATGTGTTTCTAAATTAGATATTTTTCCTTTATTTTCTTACAAAGCACCATTTTCTTCTACCAGACCCATTATTCTTCCTACATTTCTTCGATGCTTAGTTCTTTCCATTTTTATTGCATTTGCTTTAACCAGCACTCATTTCTCAGAAACACATGAGAAATATTCCCATCATTTATTATGAAACGCGTCTGAAAGTCACGCACAGTTCCTTTACAAGGTGTAATTCTGGCACTGACTCGTTATTGGAATCACACAGACCTGATTTTATAGATGAAGCTTTTTTTTTTTAAACCCTTACCTTTCAACTTGGAATCAATACTGGGTATTGGTTCCAAGACAGAAGATCCATAAGGGCTAGGCAATGGGGATTTAAGTGACTTGTCCAGGGTCACACAGCTAGGAACTTTCAGTTCATATTTGAACCCAGGACTTCCCATCTCAAGGCCTGGCTCTCAGTCCACTGAGCTACCCAGCTTGCCCTCCATATATGAAGCTTTTAACAAATGCTTAAATCTTGTAAGCCAGTGTCTACACTAACATTAAATAGGGTGATATGAAAACAGCAATTTTGGTTGCTTAAAAGGAAAATCCACAGTAACCAATGAATGTTGAAAACATGATTTATTAAGATTCCTCAATGTAGTAAAAGTCCTGTTTTATATTTTTTTGTGGAAGAAATTGCTGACATTTTGATATGAACAAAGAGGAATGAATTTTACTCAAAACTAGTCTGTAACATATAATTCAAAATCTCTATCCTTATTTGCCTTTGTTTTAGAAACAAACTGCTTTGTTACTGAATACTAGGTTAATGATCCATACATGGTGCCAGGCCATCCAGAGAGTGTTTTCATTAAGCAGGTTAAAAACAATCCCACATGATCTCCAGGTTGGAAAACTAGACCAAGCCAAACGATTGACCCCATGAAACCAGATATCCTAATCTACTCCACTGTAGCTAGTTTAGCTTTGAGCCACCATTAACTTAACCCTTAATTCACTTAAAATAATGAGTTGGTGGTAGGGTAGCTGTGTATTCATTACCATGCTCAAGTGTGGTACCTGAGATGAGCTGCCCACCATGGCCGATACTATGACCTGAGGGAAATGGTGCTTCTGTAGCTGCTTCCCAACCATGCTTTGGCATTTTCAAGGGGGATGAGAGCTTTAAATTAGCCACATTCAAGTCTGGCCTCAGACACTGCCTAGCTGTGTGACCCTGGGCAAGTCACTTAACCCCCACTGCCAAGCCCTTGCTACTCTTACAATTGGTACTAAGACAGAAGGTAAGACTTAAAAAAACAAACAAATTAGCTACATTGGCTCAAGTGTAGATAGGACAATAGAACTCTTGACTTACTGTAGCAATCCTGGGTCTTTTCTTTGTTTCTCTTTCTTTGCTTCCCTCCCCTCCTTCCCTCCTTCCCTCCCTCCCTTCCTCCCTCCCCCCTCCCTCCCTCCCTCCCTCCCTCCCTCCCTCCCTCCCTCCCTCCCTCCCTCCCTCCCTCCCTCCCTCCCTTCCTTCCTTCCTTCCTTCCTTCCTTCCTTCCTTCCTTCCTTCCTTCCTTCCTTCCTTCCTTCCTTCCTTCCTTCCTTCCTTCCTTCCTTCCTTCCTTCCTTCCTTCCTTCCTTCCTTCCTTCCTTCCTTCCTTCCTTCCTTCCTTCCTTCCTCTCTAAAAGCAATAACTAGCCACAAAACAAAAGAGCAATCCCTGTGTACACATCCCTGCATTTATTAAATGCATCCTATATGCAAAGCAAGGAGTAGAATGGATAGAACCATCACTGGAGCCAGGAAGACTTGGGTTCAAATCCTGCCATGTGCATACCAACTGTGTGACCTTGACTCAATCCCTGAATCTCTCAGTACCCCGGGGTAGCTCTCAGAGGTTCTGAATTTTAGAGTTGCCGATTTGCACCAGCGGGGGTGGGTGGGGTGGAATTTCCATGCTGGGAGTATGCTGATGAGCTCACATAAAGCAACAAATTCTATACTCCCCCAAAACAAGACAAATATGCAAGTTACAGTGAGAGTTGTTGGGGATACCCTCCTCCCCAAATGGTCTCTGCCCACAAGGACTTAACGTATTGCTGGGGTGGGTGGGATGGCATAAAATAGCATCATCATGATAGCTAAAGTTTATACAGCACTTACTATGTACTAGGCACTCTACACCGGTTCTCACATTTGATCCTCACAACAACTCTACAAGGTAGGCTTTATTCTTATCCCCATTTTACAGATGAGGAAACTGAGGCATGTAAGTTAAGTGACTGTCAGAGTTAGTCAGCTAGCAAGTGTCCAAGGCTGCATTTGAAATCAGGTCTTCCTAACTCCAAGCCCAGGGCTCTCTGCACTGTGTCCCCCAGAGTTAGAAAAGTACTCCCGGCTAGGACCCAGGAAGACTCCTGAGCAGAACCTGGCAGTAAGGAAGGTAAGGATCCTGGGAGGCACAGATTTGAGGGTTGAGGGAGGGGTAAGGCAAAGACTGAACGCAGACATCTTTACAAAGGGCTGCTGGTCAGAGAGGCTGGTCAGCTCCCCTTGCATACAACATAATCCCAGCAGCAGCGTCTTCTTTCGAGTGTAACACCGGATGCTGTGAAGTGTGTTAAAGGGACAGTAAAGCAAGCAGCCTGGCTAAAGGAAACGAGTCCCCATTAGGAAAGAGAAAGATAAGTTTGGATAGACACATTGTGGGATAGGATTCAAGCCTTAGTCACCTACCCTTTATAGTTACAGAGAAGGTTATTAGATGGAATCATATTTGGGGCTAGTTAAGCGTAATCAACATTAGAGGAACCAATTCCCATATTCTCACATCCATCCATCCATCCATCCATCCATCTCCTCCTCCTCCTCCTTCTCCTCCTCCTCCTCCTCCTTCTCTCTCTCTCTCTCTCTCTCTCTCTCTCTCTCTCTCTCTCTCTCTCTCTCTCTCTCTCTCTCTCTCTCTCTCTCTCTCTCTCTCTCTCTCTCTCTCTCTCTCTCTCTCTCTCTCTCTCTCTCTCTCTCTCTCTCTCTCTCTCTCTCTCTCTCTCTCTCTCTCTCTCTCTCTCTCTCTCTCTCTCTCTCTCTCTCTCTCTCTCTCTCTCTCTCTCTCTCTCTCTCTCTCTCTCTCTCTCTCTCTCTCTCTCTCTCTCTCTCTCTCTCTCCCCCCCCCTCTCCCTCCCTCCCTCTCTCCCTCCCTCCTCCCTCCCTAGTGTCTGAAACCAAACGTGAACTCAGAGCATGCCCAGGACATTTTTAAAAGTCTAAGAAATTAACCATTTAAAGACTGAGGTCAGCTAGTTCAGATCTCCCTTTAGGAAGTCTGTAGAAAGCACAGAACTTCAATGTTGACAGCAGATGGCAGTAAAGGGCGTATTTTGGCACCCTGTCTACAATCTTTATTTGGCCATTATATGAGCATTGGACTAGATGAGAGCCAGAGAAACAGTGCCCTGAAAGAGCTTTTTATACCTGAATGATTTTGGGGTTGCTGTTTTGACTGCCTTTGTATCACTGCTCTTACCCCTGGCCCTTTTCTGGAGCAAGCATGGAGTATTCAGGTGACCAGAATACACTCTCAGTTCAGTTCAATGAACATTTATGGAGCATTTATCTCTGATATTTCTTGCCTCTACTCCCCCTTGTACCCACACCACCACATCCCAATTTAGACTCTCATTATCTCCTTCCTTGACTATTGTCATAATAGCCCAACTAATCTTGACTTCTGTTATATTTTTTCTCCCAAATCCATACCCACAGCTGTAGAGATCATTCCTAATGCATAAGTTGGATGATATCACTTCCTTGCTCAAAAAATTCAGTGCCCTAGATTTGCCTACAGGGTAAAACTGAGCCTGTCATTCAGTGCTACCCACAACCTGTCCCTAAACTGCCCTTTCAACCTTTCAGTCTAGTTATATTTTCTCTCTAAATTCTAGTCAAATTGTTCTCCTCCAGTTTTGTCCTGGCCTCTCCTGACTTTGTGAATCTCGGTGGTATATCCCTTGGTGCTTACAGTGATGCCCTTGCCCAAGGTCCCCATACATGAGACCATGACAACATGAAACTGAAGGAGTGGGGAGATAATGCGACTGATCTTAGCTGGAGACTCATAGAGACAAACTTTCCTTTGTTGACACTTGGTGACACTTCATAGCATTTTCTGACCTCATTTTATATTGAACTCTCTTCCTTCCCTCATTCTGCAGTTTTGGATTGCTGCTCTGGTCAGATCAAAAAGTGATATGATCAGAGATGTGTTTAAGGAATTATTTACAGAGGAGAAAGACTAAAATGGGGAAACAGTTACAAATGTATTACCTTCATGAGAAGAAACCTGGACTAGGCTGGTAGCAGCGGGAATAAAAACAAGGAAATTGATTTGGGAAATGGATTTGAGACTGGAGAAGAAAAAGGGGTCAAAAATACACATTTTTGAGTCTAGGCTATTAGGAGAAGGGATAGGACTAGTTTTCACATGTCAAGGACAATGATGGTGGACAACAGAAAGAAGGTAAAACAATTATTATTTTCTGTTTTCTGTATTTCAAACCATGCTCCTCAGATCACATAGAACAAATCTTAAGGAAGAACCAAAATGGTTAGTAGAAAGTTGAAGCACAAAAAAGAGATGATAAGAGAGCATTTAACTGTCAGAAGATAGCACCAAGTTCAGATGAATGATATTCTAGAATACTGAAAGCCATTAATGTGGTTGCTGAGCATCTTGTCAATGACCTTTTACAAAAATGTGGAAAGACAGAATAGCATAATGGATAGAAATTTGGCTCGAGTATCAGGATGATGGGTTCAAGTCCTATGGCTGACATATACTGACAATGTGATCCTGGGTAAGTCATGCTGTCTCTCAATACTCTAGTCTTTCTTTGGGGATGTGGGGTGTTCAGGGAGGATTAGCACTTCTGATGTGAGGTCTTGCTGAGTCCTTTTCAGGGCTGTTCATCCTCCTTTGGTGTTAATCCAACTTTTACTTGTGGCTCCAAGAAAACAAAAAAGCACACTTGACAGACAGGCTCAATCAGGTTGAGGGTAAACAATAGATCTCAAATTGCTCCCTTTAGTTAGAGTGATATCTGTTCAAGCATGTGAAGACTTCCTCAGGCACAGTGGGTGTATGAGAACAATTTGTCCCAATGGCCACGAAGATGGCTGAAGCAGTGTGGAGAGCTATCATACCCTCGCTGTCTGACAGTCACAGTTTGGGAAATGAAGGCTGAAGAGCAGTCTTCAGAAAAGATAAGGCACCCACTGAACCCCCTCGGTGTGACTTCTCCTCTAACTGCTCTTACTAATGGAATTGTTTTCTTCTTAGTACAGGAGAAATAATATAAGAGCAAATACTTACAGGGTTAACACATATGTCCCACTCTGTCCCCCAGAATATTACCAGGAGATCCTACTTACAAAATTAAACCTAAGGATTCTTATATACCCACTTAGATAAGACCCCCTTTTCCAGGCATAAAAACTTCTGGCAAATCTGTGCTCTGGGCCATGTTGATTCTACCCTCTGACCCTGTACTTAGCAACAATGCTTTGTTGACTATCTCCTTCGGCTTTGCGCCTGTTGTTGGGTTGTATGAAAACATGTATGTTGAGAATGAAACTGTGTGCCAAGTAGATTTGTGATCATGAGGGTATAAAATAAAGCCAAGCCTCAGCCAAAGTGGAGCAGTTTTTCCTGTGAAACCTGTGCTGCGGGTTGAATAGAAAGCTATGTCCCATTCATAATTTCATCGATGCCATCCCACCTCCAAGACCCTATCCCCTGTGGGAGGCTGGCCCACTCCACAGCATAGCAGGTGCTGTGAAGTGCTTAGACCTTGGTCAGTTATCAAAGATGCATTCTGAGCCATTTCCAGTGGTCCTGACTTCTGACTTGCCACTGGACTTTGATGGCTCTGGAAGAAAGAGTGAGGCTGGTGACAGGGCAACTAACTGCTTCATTTAAATCTAATTCATGCCCAAGTGAAGACATGATCCCAGAATGTTATTGATCCTCTTCAAAAATGAAGGACAAACAAAAACAACTTTAGAAACTAATAGTTTCTATAACTTGTAGAGATGGCATAAATCTTCATTAGAAGAGGGAATTTCTTCACAGGGAGTTTCCTATACCAGAATCATTTGAAGAAACTGGAAATATTTAACTCTGAGAAAAGAAGATTAAAGGAGTACATGTTATCTGTCTTCAATTATTTTAGGTGCTGTCATATTTTTTTATATATTTATCTATGTCCCTATTGCCTTTCCTAATAATGGTAACAGGATCTTACATGGCATTAACCTACTTTTAAATCTTTACAAAGAGAAATTTTATTTGAAAGACAGGAAGACTTCCCTTCTTTTCCTACTTCTAGATTCTCTGAGAGTTCAGCTCACTATGAGCCTTTATATTTTTTTACATGAAGAAGACAAAGGAAAGCCCTCCAGTTCTATGAAACTGGGAATTAATTGGCCTCAGTTTCCTCATCTATATGTTGCTAGGCCTCACTGTTTAGGCTTGAGCTAAGACACAGGGGGAATACAGTAGGGGCCTTTAGATACTTGAGGAGCTGTCATGGCCACCAAAGCTTTTATTCTCTCAGTCACATTTTGTGACTGCTGCTTAATTTCTGTTTTCACTACTGTCAGTCCTCCTAATAATCTGAAATGGGTCCTTATTACTTCACAGATAAAATGCAAACTCCTTTGTCATTTAAAGCATTCACCCTTTGACTCTTGCCTATTTTTCCAGACTTTTTTCTTATTATTATTTCTCTTTTGTTGTTGCTCAGTTGTTTCAGTTGTGTTTGATTCTTTGTGACCACCATTTGGGGTTTTCTTGGCAAAGATGCTAACGTGGTTTGCCATTTCCTTCTCCAACTCATTTTATAAATGAGAAAACTGAGATCAAAGGGTTAGGTGACTTGCCCAAGGACCCTTTATGTCAAACAAGCTAGTTGGATACATTCCATCTTCAATCTTCATGATTTTGCACAGACTGACCCATTTTCTGAAATTTACTCCAGCTTCACCTCTACCCCTTAGAATTCTTGGCTTCTTTGAAGAAGGAGCTCTTAAACAGTCTTAGCTTTCTTGCCCCCCAACCCCCACCCCACAGTTCTAAGTGTTCTCCCTGTCCTAGTTGAACTAGATGCTGGATCCAGAGTCAGGAAGATCTGAGTTCAAATCCAGTCTCAAACACAAATCCTGTGGCCCTCTGCAAGTCACTTAATCTCTATCTCATTTTCCTCATTTGTAAAATGGGAATAATAATAGCACCTATCCCTTAAGATAGTTGTGAATACCAAATGAGATAATATTTTTAAAATGTTTTATAAACCTTAAAGCACTCTGCAAATGCTAGTTATTATTTTTATCATCATCATTATCTCCCTTCAGTTCACCTCCTTGAGGGCAAGGATTCTTCTGTTTCCTTTTTTGAATGCTAAGTATCTGCCCCAAACAGGGCCTTGCTTAGAGTAAATGATTGATGACATTTAAAAATGGAGCCAAATTTACCAAGGGCACTAAGGCACTAAGGTCTCCATTCAGATGAAATCCAAGATCTTTGAAATATTTACATGCTTCCTAAGCAAACAGCTATATAGATAATACAACCAATAGAATTTTCAGAGCCATCTAGACTAGACTGGTGGAAATTTTTGTGTATTTTTACTTTTGCATGCTGCTGAATGCTTTGTGGTTTCCTTTTCTATTCTATCTAAAGTCCCCTAGACACATAGCAGAATCAGAAATCAAGAAGCTTTCCTGTTTCAAGGAAATGCCATGGAGATGGCAAAAGCTTGGCCACTTGGTGACTGGGCTCCCTCTATCACAGAATGGGAGTCTCATAGGCTGCTTCTACATTTTTAATTTCTTTTCTCCTCTCTTTGGCAGGAATCTCACTTCTGCCCCAGCCCACAGACATGACTTGAATCTGTATACGTTCAATGGCTGAACTACACATTAAACCAGGGCAGCTCTTAGCAACTCCCTAGCAAGGACTCAGTTTGCCAACCACCTTCTTTTTTAGAACTTCCCTATCCAAACTTGAGTCTCCATAAGAACGACATTTAACCTAACAATCTGAAATGTGGATTTGGATGGGTTTAAACATAGTGCTTTGGGATAACTAGAGGTAGAAGCAGCTCCCAATGAGAAGGTTTTGAAGAACAATCGTTCCCCTGTTGTGTCAGGTGTACCCATATTTCTATTGTCTTCTCCTTTTTGGAATAAAGATCCTCTGGGTTTGATCTATTATCTTTGCTGCTTGTCTCTGTGGTATCCACGGGTCCAATAAGAACCCAGTGCAGGGAGTATGAAGCCTGCTGAAGAAACCTGGGGAACCTACTTTTGGTCATGCATAAAGAAGAGCTCTGCATAGGTATGTACTTAGCCATTGGCTATTTTCTGTTGACTTACTTCATGGTGATGAATGAAATCTCTTTCTTTGTCGTAGATCAGTGTATGCATACAGGAACTGTGAGTGTGCTCACAAAAGACTTCCACCAGGAGCAACTCAACCTCTCTTTTTACTGGTGGCAATGCTAGGAAGAAAGAGAGATAATGAAAGTAGCTCAGTCTCCTCACCCCCCACTAATACATATCAATGCACACAGTATGGCTGTTTTTGTATCTATTGGGTCAATTCTTTTCCTTTTCTTAGGTGCAGGATTATTGGAGAGAGCTATGTATGATCTTGTGACCTTTAAAAGATCAGAAGACTAAGCCACCAGAAGTATGGGAACTAGAGTCTATTCAGAATTTACCAGGAAGTAATCCAGTTGTACTCCTGCAGACCCAAAGAAAGACATGCTTGACCCAGCCCAGCAGCAGTTACACATTGCAGACTATCCTGTCCTATGAGCAAGGGAGTGACTCCATCCATCAGATGTGCTACATTCAGGAATAAACTTGAGGGGTCAACAGCTTGGTAGCAGCTACTTTAAGATTAAACCCACCCTCAATGTAATTTGTTAAGTATTTATTAAGCACTTATTATGTGCCAGGCACTATGCACCCAGGGGCCAAGATGATAATCAATGGGAAAGTATGCCTCCATATTGGAGGGATATAAATATACCTGATCTTGTTTTATTCTCTTAGTAAATATCCCTTAGTAAAAGCTAATTGATGTTAGGGATTAAATGATACTGGAATGTTAATCAGTGGGGATAATATAGGTGTGGGGGGAATATGCTAGAATGGGGATTCAAGCTGTTAGAACTAAAGGAACTCCAGAGAGGTATCCCTGGAACTCTAAAAGGGAGGTATAATAGAGGAAATAGAAATAGCCTTCAGGTAATTTAACTTTTCAGTATGGTTTTGAGTTGGGGTAGGGACCCACAGAGTCTAAAATAGTAGTAATAATATTATTAAGTAATAAATAATGATGGTGATAGATAGATTAGATAGGTAGGCCAAAAGATAGATAGACAGATAGATGGATAGATAGATGTGTGAATGAATGGATGGATGGATGGATGGATGGATGGATGGATAGATAGATAGATAGATAGACCAATCAGTAGACATACAGACAGACTACATATAGATGGATAGATGGATGGATGGGTAGACAGAAGGATGGACAGATGGGTGGGTAGGTGGGTGGGTAGGGGGCAGGTAGGGAGATGGATGGATAGATAGATAGATAGATAGATAGATAGATAGATAGATAGATAGATGATAAAAATATTTATTAAGGACTTATTAAGTGCCTACCATGCCTAGTACTTTCTAAGTGTCAGGGACATACATATTAGTAAACAAGGTAATTCTTTACTTGCAAGTAGCTAATATTCTAATGGGAAAAGATAATTTTAAGGGGAACTAGAAAGGAGGGGGATATTCCTGGTGATATAATGTGAAGATGGCTGGGAAGTGGCGTGGAGACCTGGTTCAGGTCAAGCTAAGGCAAAAATCTCACTTGTCAGAGGCAGGAGAACTAGGGACAGCCTCAGCTGTTCTTGAAGTGGAGATGAGGTTAGAGTTCAGGCAGCATAGTATGGATATGGCTCACATTTATTTATAAGGGATTTTAAGATTTGTGAAGTGCTTGATACTTATTACCTTGATAGGAGCTATTTTTATGTTCATGATATCCTTTTACCCTGTTTGCCTAAAGTCGGATAGAACTGAGCACAGAAAACTCTGAGGATTTAGAGAAAGTCCCCTTTGGTAGCATGGAAGCTCCTAGAGGGCAGGGGCTGCTTCCTTTTGGTTTTTGCATCCATGGCCGACACCAGACAGGCTCTTAGATTGCATGTTGAGTCAGCTGGAAACTGGGGCAGAGCCAGTAATAGTTGAGACCCCAGTGCCTCCTTGTGTACCTTTCCCATGGAGAACTCCCAAGGCAAGGTCTTTTTCTCTAAGCTGTAGGTGGTCTCTTCCTACTGGACTTTCTTTCTTGTGCCTTTCATTTTCTGGTCCTTCTCACCTTTATATTATTACCCAGATTCAAAGGATAATCATGTAGCAGGTAGATAGGCTGGAACCCAAACACCGAGCGGAAATCCAGTGACCTAATGTGGTTTTCAGAAGGCCTGCTGCTTGCTGAGAGCCGGCTATTATTCAGGCTCTGTTTTCTCACTGGTGGTTTTCAATTACAGCAGTTCCTACTGTGAGATCAGTGTGGTAGCACTAATGTAGCAGGTAGAAACAGCTATTAGCTGATCTGGGCATTTCAAAACCTAAATAATAAAAATGAGTCATCTAACCAGCTGTGATTAGAAAGAACTGCAGCCTTTGTTTACATAGGGCCTCTCATTCATAACATTTTAATTAAAAACAACTTGTGTCCAATTCCATGTGTCTGCTGCGGGTTCCACAGATTGCACAAACATACGACTAGTTGTTAGCGCAGGGCGGAAGGGTGATTTGCTGCACCGAGCAGTGAATGGGGGGGGTCAGGGTGCTTGGGTTCAAATCTCAGCTCTGCTCTTTGCTCCCTAAGCCCTTGGGTAAGTGACTGTCCTTCTGGGCTTTAGTTGCCTCGTCTGTAAAATGAGGGGGGGTACATTAGATGCTCCCTGAGTTTCTTTCAATCCTGGAGACTTAAGTCACAGAGAGGGAAAGAAATGGTCAATTTTCACTGTAGCCTGGATTAGTGAAATAGCCTGCTGGTGGCTCTGCCTCTCCCTACTCTAATCCATTCTCATTTTTAACCACTAAAGCGATTTTCCTAAACTAAAACTCAAGTCACCCACTTCTCAATAAACCCCGGTGGCTTCCTGTTGTCTCCAGAATCCAGGACAAAATGCCCTCTTTCTTATTCAAATCTCTTCATAACTCAGCCTCCTCCTCCCTTTCCAGTGCTCTTATACCTCCCTCTTCAACAGCAATTCTTCCATCCAGTGACAGTGACCTGCTGGCTGTTCCAACAACAAGACACTCCATCTCTTTAATGCTGGGAATTTTCTCTGGCTGTCCAGGATGCCTGGAACACCATCTCTCCTTTACTCAGACCCCTGACCTCCCTAGCTTCCTTTAAGTCTCAACCAGAAGCCTTCCCTAACCCCTTTTAATTCCAGTTCCTTTCCTTTGTTAATTATTTCCTACTTATCCTGAATAGTTTGTTTGCGTGTTTTCTTCATCATTACATTGTCTTGAAGGCAGGGTTGTCTTTTTTATCTGTTTTTATATACTCCGCTCTTAGTATAGTGCCTGCCACACAGAAGGAACTTAATAAATGAGTTAATAAATAAGTTGAATTGTAAGAAACTGAAAGACAAATTAAAAGGACTGGAGAACAGAAATGAGAACACTTGTTCTGGTCATTGTCTAACCAGGGATTCTAAGTACATTCTCTTTATCCCTTTGTTATGTTTAGAAACAGAAAGGCCAGAACCTTAATAAATCATGATTTATTTTCCCCTGTGCCCTACTTTCAGGAGAGAAAAGCAACAGGAGAAATTCACATCAGTACCTATGAATGACTACCAATGGCTTCTTTAGTTTTAAACCCTTACCATCTATCTTAGTATCAATACTGCGAATTGGTTCCAAGGTAGAAGAACTGTAGGGACTGGGCAAAGGGGGTTAAGTGATGTGCCCAGGGTTACACAGCTAGGAAGTGTCTGAAGTCATATTTGAACCCAGGGCTTCCTGTTTCTAGGCCTGGCTTACTATCCACTGAGCTACCCAACTGGCTTATTATCCATGCCTATGAAGTCTGGCTATGTCCCCAGGTACAATACTTTTGTGGAAAACAGATTACCCAGCTAGATGGGGGCTGAAGGTCTTTAATTTGTCCTTTGGACTTTTGTTCCCCTCACTAAGAGCAAATCTCCAGCCCAAGCATCTGATTTAGGGTTAGAAAACTTTTAGAATTTCTGCTTAACTATCTTTTGAGGTCCTAATGTTCAAATTAAGCTTTCCCTTGGTTAAATACTGTTAAATTGATTGTACAGAGTCTTTTTTGCTGACTCATTTCTTTGGTGTTTTGGTTATTTTTCCTGCAAGATTTTCATTGTGAGGGCTTCTTTCCTTTCCCCACTTAGCTTCGTAATAGTTTTGGTTAATCTTATTCCATTGGCTCATAGCTTTAGAACTTAAAAAGCCTCCTAAGCCATCAAACTCAGCCTCCTCATTTTACCTAGGAGGAAATCGGGTATGAGGAACATGAAGCAGCTCACCCAGGATCCCAGAGCTCAGCATCATCCAGATCATTTGATAATTGAGCCATTTCATGCCCTTTCCCAAAAAGCTTGCTGGCTATCTGAGCAGATCCCCTAAAAACAGTTAGCAAAATCTTGGGAATGTTAGGGTACCACCAAGCTAAAAGTAAAATACATTTACATGTTTTGGGGAGGTTGTGCCAATCACTACAAATGTGAAAAGTCTAAATAAGAAATTTTAAAATGGTGGGGACCATTTCATGAGGAAGCAAAGAATAGGGTGAGAAATATATTTTGCTTTTCTTTCTTAAAAAAAAAAAACATCTTGCCTTCCATTTTAGAATTAATACTGTGTATTGGTTCCAAGACAGAAAAACAATAAGGGCTAGGCAATGGAGGTTAAGTGACTTGCCCAGGGTCACACAACTAGAAAATGTCCAAGGCCACATATGAACCCAGAGCCTCTAATCCTGGCTCTCAATCCATGAGCCATCTATCTGTCCTCTTCTACACTGCTTTTCTACATGTTGCAGAATCTGGGAGTATGGTGGAGTAGGGCATCTTCATAAGAGCAAAGAGCAGAAATTCCTTTGGAGACTATTGTCTATAGCTCAATAATAATAGTTGTCACTCAGATGGGCTTTAGGGTTTCTGAAGTACTCTATTCATTTTAACCTTAAAACAATTTTGTGTTGTACATCCTGTTATTATCCCTCCCATTTTACAGATTGATCAACTGAGGCTCAGAGAGGGCAAGTTAGTTGTCTAGTGTCACACAAGTAAAATATGCTTGTAATGGGTTGTGAACCCTGGTCTTTCTTGGCTCCATTGTGTTGCACAGCCTCTGTGAATTTTAAAACTATCCTACCCTAATCAGACCATTGTTTAGAAGATTTGATTTAGCTATTTCCAGATCGTTAACAATAGAGATACTTGGAATAACAGAATCAGGTCTTGGGAAGTCCACATTTTCCCCACCTTCCTTAGTTTAACAAGATTAGGAAGGTCTGCACCAAACTCAAAGATTAAGTATCTGAGAAAAAGGCAACAGACATGTGCAGAAAAAAGGACAGACCCCCTGGGCTGTCCTAAGTCAAGCTAAGCCATCACTGGTACAGTTGAGACACAGGAAAGTGATGTAAAACTGTCTATATAAGGTACGTCACTTCCTCTCTCCTTGTCTTTTCCCAGAGAGATGACTCTGGCTGGCAGTGTGCTAAGTGTTCCGACATCTTGACTTGGTGGCAGCTATTGTCTGGGTTTGGTGGTGAGTTTTGCCCTGGAGCTGATTTCAGGTTCGGGCATCTTGGCTTAGCCCTTTCCCTTTTGGAGTTCAAGCCTGACTCCTTCCTCCTTCATACTCCAAAATCTTATCTCCTAATCTCCTCCACTATCAATTAAATCAACATAAAATTTCCAGCTGACTTGGATGTTCATTAGGATTTTATAAATAAAATCCTTGGTGACCAAAAAAATATTATTACATTTAGTCTCAGCCATAATTTTAACCCTTACACCTCTCAGAGAAGGAGGGCAGGGCAGAATTCTGCCCTGGGATGTTCTCGGTGATAAAGAGTTTGTGGTAACAAATACTGCCAAGGTTAAGACTAAGTGGGGCTTAGATACCTTAGCCAGTTCAGCATGGAGTCCACACTGTGAAAGACAAAAGACTTTAATGAAAACTGAGGAAAACAAATACTGTTCATCTAATAAGCAGCCATCTCCCCAAGATCCTTGTTTATTTCCATTCATTTAAAATCCCAACTAAGTATCAGGGAGTCCTAGATTTTTGACAGCTAAAAAGAACCTTCAGTTGCCTTCAGTCCAGTGTATACACCAGAGAACCCCCTTTGCCCTGTAATATATCTGGTCAGTGACCATCTAGCCTCTACTTGAACAGAGACTGGGAGGCAGCTGCCACCCATTGAGGCAGTCCATTTCACTTTGGGGCAATTCTGGCTATTAGGAAGTGTACCAAACCTATGTTTGCCTCTTTCCAGTTTCCACTTTAGTAAGCCTGTTTCTATTGGTGATGCAGTTGGATATAGGGCTAGGCTTGTAGTCAGGATATCATGAGTTCAATTCTCACTTGAGATCCTTTCTAGCTGTGTGACCCTGTGTAAGACACTTGACCTCTATCTACCTCAATTTCCTCCATTGTAAAATAGGGATAATAATAACTACCACGCAGGGTTGTTGTGGGGGAACAAGTGAAATTTAAAAAATGCTTAACATGATGCCTGGCACCTAGGAAGCATCATATATGTTTATTCGTTCTCCTCCATCACCTCCCTTCTTTCCCTTGGGAGCCAAACAGATTAAGCCTCATCACCCTTTCACATTAATAACCTGAAAATAGAATTTAAAAGAGTCTCAGAGACCCCAGATATTTCTGGACCACTAAATTAGGTGATTCTAAGGTTCCTTCCAGCTCTGAATCTTGGGGTCCATTTAATCCATGCCAATACTTAACAGAAATATCTGGGCTTTCCCATTTGAACATTTTAATTTCCCAAGAGAAATGAGATCACGTTTCTTCTGTAGGTTCCTCTCTGGAGTGGTTCACAGCCTGGATCTCCAGGTGTTGTCCTTCCAAAGCTCTTTTTGTCACCCAGGAGATATCTATCACCTCTTCTCAGAGGTAAAGTTCCTTAGAACTCCCAGTAGGAAAGGTTCTCTCTTACTTAGCCAACACTCGGTACACTCTACCAAGATGATCTCATTCTCATCCCAAGGGAGAAGCTTGAGTTTGCTCTGCTGGTCAGGAGATATGGTTATCCTTGTCTTAGAGTTGGATTATTTATGAAATGAATGACTTCCTCTCATGAAGGTTTGCAGCCATTCCTCCTGTCCTCTGGTCACACAAATGCCTGCCTGTCTATGGAGCAGGGTCCTTGTGACTCTTCAACTTTTGTGGGTGCCCTTTTCTATTTCTCACACCTGGAATTAAAGTATTGTCATTAATTAGATATGAACAGAATACTTCAAAATGCAGTTAAAAGTAGTCAATTAGGGAAATGTGGTGTCGTGGATAGAAAGTTGGCCTTGGAACTGAGAAGAACGGGGTTCAAACAAGGTCTATCTCAGCCATATATTAGCTACCCTGGGCAAGTCACTCAACCTCTAAGCAACTCCCTTAAGACTTGTAGAAAACTACTGATCTACCCTGTTTGAGGAAGTTTCTTTAATCAAGAGTTTTTATATCAATGAAATCACAAGTCCAGTCCCTGTCCCTGTCCCTATAGAGTTGATATCATAGGAACAGGCAGTTTCTACTTTTGGGAAGATAGTCCACTTGTTCAGAAGCCAAGAAATCTCCTTTATCATCTCTGACATCACCAATAACAAATACTCCTTTCATAAACTGGATTAACCTTTTCTATCCAAGATGGAGTGGCAAAAGATGGGGCACTGAGCTAATCCCAGCTCTTAGATATGAATTCCCTCAGACAATAATATTCATTTGGGGGAATGGGGGAAGAAGGGAATGTTTAGCATTGTTTACCAAAGCTTAAAGCCCAAAGGAAGGTACCAAGTTGACTTTTATGGGTCTTGTATAGCCAGCTCTGATTGTTAAAAGTCATACAGCAAAATGGTGCCAGTAATGGATCCCCAAGGGCTCAAGTCTCATTTTACTCTGATCTATTATATTTTCTTATTTTACATGCATATTTTGACAATTATTTTCAATCTCCGTATGTAGTATGAGGAATTTTATGGGGAAATTAGATTGTTTAAATGGGAAAGACCAGATGTCACAGTTTAGAGTTGGAAGAAACTTTAGAGTCATCTAATCCAGGGGTTCTCAAAATGTAGTCTGGGGTCCCTGAGACTCTTTCAAAGGTAATATATTTTTCATATAAACAAATGCATTTTGAAAGGGATCCTCAATTTTTGAAAGTATCAAGGGCTTGGGACAGCTAGTGGTTCAACTGGATAGAAAGCCAGGTCTGGAGATAGAAAGTCCTGGGTCTAGGAAGTAGCTGCATGATTCCAGGGCAAGTCACTTACTCCAATTGCTTAGCCCTTACTGCTCTTCTACCTTCGAACTGATACTTACTATCAATTCTAAAAGAGAAGTTAAGGGTTTGTTTTTTTTTTTAAAGAGTATAAAAGGTCATTGAGAACAAAAATGTTGAGAATCACTGATGTAATCTGATATCCTCATTTTGCAAGTAAGGAAACTAAGGTCTAGACTGGTTAGTGATTTGATCAAGGTCACATAGGAAATAAGTAGCAGAGAAAGCATTTTAACCTAGGTCTTCTGCCTCCAAATTGACTTCAGTTCCTCTATTCTTCCTTGAATTTCTCAATTAGTCAAAAAATAAGCAATGAATGGAGTAGGATTGGCTAAGCTGATGAGTCCTATATAATTACAGGGAAGAATATTAGTTTAGTTCATTTGAAGAGGATTATCTTCTGCTGATGCCTCAACTAGGTTTAATTTCAGAAGCATTCAGGTTCTACCAGGTTCCCTCTACCTGGAAGACCTTAAAATATGGTCCTAGCAATAAGTAATTGGCTATTTGATGATATATCATTTAAGTAAATCGAGGCTTAAGGGCAGCACAATTACCACAACATGATGTACTCAGCAATTCATGTTGGTTTAAGAAAAAAGATGAAAATACAAAATGACTCCTTGTCTAGTGCCTTTTTAATAATTTAATTTTAATTTTTTCAGTGAATAAAATTTTATTTTCTCTCCCTATTTTCTCATTGCGAGAAAAAGGAAAAAATGAAGCCCTTGAAATGATACAAAGTAATGATAATGATAAAAGCATTTATATGTCACTTTTAGGTTTTCAAAGCATTTTACAAATATCTCATTTTGCCCTAGTGTAAAACAAAACAAAACAAAACTCATAACCTAAATTCATAGCAAAAATAATAATGATGATGATAATAGTATATTTAAATATCATTTTCAAGGCATTTTATAAACCTCTCATTTTATATTCACAGCAGCACTGGAAGGAAGGTGCTATTATTGTCTACACTTTATAGATGAGGAAACTGAAACAGATAGAGGTTGTGTCTTGACAAGGGCCATGAGTCCAGTAAATATCTGAGGTGGCATAGTTAAGAAGATCACATTTTTGCATTGGCTCTCTCCAAAAAGTGTGTGTTTCATTCTGCACTCTGAGTCCATCCTCTCTCTGTGAGGAGACCTGGAGTCCTCTGGACCATTATGTTGACAAAATTTCTTAAGTCTTTCAAATTTGTTTATCTTTTCAATATGGTTGTTATTGTACAAATTGTTCTTCTGGTTCTGCTTACTTCTCTTTGTATCAGTTCATGCCATTCTTCACAGGTTCCCCTAAAAGCATCCCTTTTTCATCATTTCTTATAGCATAGAAACATTTCATTCCATTCATTTACCATAATTTCTTCAGTCATTCCATGATTAAGTACCTCCTCCTCCAGAATTTCCCATCCTTTGTCACTACAAAAAGTGAAGCCATAAATATTTTTGTAGAGTGAGGTCCTTTTCCTCTTTCCTTGGTATTTTTGGAGAAATAGCCCCAGTAATAAAATAATATTCCTGGTACAAAGAGTATGCACACTTCAGTAACCATTGGACACAGGTCCAAGTTGCTTTCCAGAATTAGACCAATCCATTGCTTCACAAACAGTGCATTAATGTGTGAAGTAATTTTTTTTTTGTTGTTGTTGCTTTATCTCTAACAGTGCATAGTATTGGGGAACCAAAGAGCAGAAAGTATTTAGGATCTCATAGCTTTTAGAATATCTACAAACATACATTTAAACATTTTAAAGTGATTTTGTTATTGTTGAACAAGAAACCCAATGTTCTACTATTGAAAAAATGAGCTTTTTTCCCCCCTGCACCAATATTCTTGCTACACAGTAAAATCAGAGGACATAAAGAGGTTTTAATCAAATGAAAAAAATACCTCAGGTTGTCCTTTGACAAGCAAATAAATGAATTAGCTTGAACTCATACTAAGAGCCAATAAGAAACATAATTTCATGGAACCCTTTGGGATCTCACCCCATGATATCTGATCTCATGATGAGCATCGATGAGGAAATTGTTATAAATGTTGTTATAGCATATGTTTTAACCTTTATTTCAGTGAATTAAGTAAATAATTATTTTTTAAAACCCTTAACTTCTGTCTTAGAATTAAAACTGTGTCTTGGTTCCAAAGCAAAAGGGCAGTAAGATCTAGGCAAGGTGGGGTTAAGTGACTTGCCTGGGTCACATAGTTAGGATGAGTCTGAGGTCACATTTGAACCCAGGGCCTCCTGTCTCTAGGCCTACCTCTAAATCCAAGGTAAATAATTCTTATAAAGAACATGACAGGATCTTGCAAAGTGAATTGACATGTACTTAATACCCAGTAATTTCAGTGTGAAAATGAGCATGGAAAGATAAAGACGAAGCTTTTAGATATGGATTGGAATTTTCTAAAATGAGAAATGAAATGCTTATAGATCACTCTTATATCTGCAATATCATGAATATTTTCTTTAGAAAAAGATTGAGAAAGGGATAAATGTGGCAATTAAAAATGACATCATGAAAAATGAAATTTGCTACTTTGTAATGGAAAGAAAATGGTTCCTAGTGTGAGAACTATTTCCAAATCAGCTGCTTACATACAGTCAGATCATTTACCAGTGGGAGCTAAGGTGAAAATTATCCTTTTTTTCTCTAATTGGTATTAAGGACAGGAAGCCCTTATTTGCAAAGCCAATATTTCCAGCCCAACTTATTTAAATGAACTGTTGACTTAAATGAATGAAAGATATGAGAATTTAGTGGACTACAAAGATCAATATGAATATTAGGATAATTCCACTGTATTCTGCCATTTGTAGACTTAATCTGGATCATTTCATTTGGTTCTAAGGGCCAAAAAGACATTGATAAACTCAAGTGTGTTCAGATAAGGGCAAACAAGATGGTGGAAGTCCTTGGGCTTTATGACATATGAGAAGTTGAAAGAACTAGGCATTATCGCTTCTCATGTATAAATGAGATCAGACTGTTTTCTCAAGGGGTGAAGGAGGGGTAGAAGGGCTATTGTATGATGGAGAGATTAGATTTATTCTTTATACTCTAGAATGCAGAACCAGTGCCAACCAATAGAAGTTGCCTAAGAGGCAAATTTAAGTTTGATATCATGAAACATTTCTCAATCATTAGATATATCCATTAGTGAAATGGGCGGCTTTAAATAGTGGTGGGTTGCTTGTCCATAGAGGTCTTCAAACAGAAATTGAACAGTCACTTGTTGAGTATGTTATAATGGAATTTCCTTTTGTATGTGAGTCAGACTAGATGGCCAAATCAATCACTTTGTGCTCTCAAATTCTGTGATTCTGTGACCCCGCCACAAAGAAACAGAGAGTGGAAAAAAAGGAAAGATATTGACTCTACTTCTATTTTTTGGAAAAATTAAATTAAATGTTAAACAGTTGCCACAATGAGAAGAGCAGAAGAGCCCAGAAATCTTTATCAGTAAGAAGACACAACATCCTTATTGAGAAGAAACATGTCAGGCAAGGGCAACTCATATTTAGAATAAAATCTCATTTGTATAACATTATATAAGAGGAAGAATATGGAAGTATACTAACCAACTATTTTCACTAAGCAAAAATTATTGGCTGCAAAGAAAAGGCCACAGAAAGCTTGTCATAATCCCCAACTAAGCGATATTCTTCTGAGAACCTTTATGAAATGAAACTGTTTCCAATTTCCAAATTCCAAATATTCCAAAAATAAATATATATGAAATGGAACAGATCTACCACTAGTTTTATAGAAATATATTTTCTTCATAAATGCCATGGAGTCACTACATGGGGGATCTAATTCCTTATTGCAAAGTCTCCAACACACAAACTGATGAGGAAATAGAAGTAGTCCATAAAAAAATAGTTAGTTTCAATTAGTTTCAAGTTGGATCTTACCAAATAGGTGGAGGAGAAATTTGCACAGGAAGAAACACAGTTTTAGAGGAATTCAAGGATTTGAAAGATAAATTCCTAAAGAATAGAAAATAGTTATCATTAACATCATTAACCAAACTAAACCACAGAGATAACTGTTTTTTGGTTCTGATTATAAGTACCAACGACTGTAGAGAATTTCCAATAAGAAATCCAGATGTCAGAGGGATTACCTCTAAGTGATAAGGTTCTCTAGATGCTCCTGTTTGTGACGGACAGTCACATACTATAGAACTTTCTCAATGAGATCTTCAACTAATAGGAATCAAGACTGTCAATTTACATAGTGGATGAAAAATGTCTATTGTATTTTGACGAGATTATGATGATAATTGGAGAGGTAGCCCAAGCCTCTTGTCTTGCACTGTAGGTATACAGTAAGCTGGTTTGGAAATGAACTATGGGGAATAGAGTAGCCTGAATCACATTTGGGAAATTATACATTATTTTTCATAAACTCCACCATAAAAACCCATTTTTTAAAATTACCAGCAATCTCCTGCTTAATTTATATAGCTGTGAACCATTGGACATCACTCTCTGAATAATATCTTAATTACATAAGACACAAGGGATGATGTAAGAAAGATGCATGGTGTAAAAAATGTCTATAGTACAGGTATCCCTTTCACAACTTTCCCCATTGTGGTTTGATATTTTGCAGGTTGGTATGAGAAATTAAATGTGAATTTTGGGGAGTTTTGTAGAAGTTGTAGACCACATGTGAAGATCAGCAAATGATACATAAGAAGTTTAGAAGCTCAGAAATGCATAATTATCCCAAAATTTACAAGAAGATACTGTAAACACTCCATAAAAGAAAAAGAAAAAATCAGATTTTATCTCGTACAAAGGGAAGGCCAAATATTTTTATATGGATTTCCATATCATGGGGACTCTGCGTTCCTAACTTTCTCCATGTGGAAGGGATGACTGCATGTTATCAATGAAGATAAGAAATAGAATCAAAGGCATTCTTTCAGTGCATTCAGTAAACATTTGAGTACCTGCTTTGTGCCAGGTAGTGTGCTATGTGCTAGAAATGCAAAGGCAAAACCAGAGTCCTTGACCTCAAGAAGTTTATATTCTCCTTCTAGGAGAGTATGTGCAAAATAGTATCAGGAATATGGATACAGATATATATTTATTGAAGACCCAGAAAAACACGTTTTTGTCACCAAAATCTTTGGCCCTGTCAAGGAATTCAACATTGGAAATTGGCCTGTTTTTATTAGAGGAAACAACATTAAATAAAAGGCATTACCATCTGCTTTGTAGCTGCGTCCTGAGGACCATGAGATCTTTCCACCTGACTTGCTGCTGAAACTTCTCTGTGTTTTCTTTGCCATAAGAATGCGAACTCCTTAAGAGTTGCATCTTTAGTGCTTTGCATATAGTAAATGCTTAAATAAATAATTGCATTGTTCACTTGTCCGTTTATTCACTCATGTATGACTTAAAAAGGTGAGCCCAATCCCTCTCTGAGATCTTTTCTGTACCCTATGATCCAAGAGCAAGTGATTACAGATGAGCTACTCCAGTATTGTGTAGATATTCACAAAATATTAAATACTCTGCAGAGGATTTAAGGAAGAATATAGTCTACAATTGCACAGGATGAAAAAATATGGGCAGATTGGGACCTCCATCAAGAAAAGAATATCCATCCTGATGAAATGATAGATTGATGGAAATTAAAGAAACTTATGATAGAGTCACTAAAAAAATAGTATAGATGTATGCTTACAATGATGGCATCAATTTATTTTCTACAACAGAAATGGTGCAGTGAGTGGAAACAATACTTGTCTTGAAATCAAAAGACCTGAATTTGAATTTTGAATCCAACACTTTTTAGACATGTGACCTTGAACAAGCCACTTAAACTTCATGAATCTCAGTTCCCTAATCTGGAAAATGGGGATGATAATCTTCATAATATCTACCTCATGGGATTGTGGCGAGGCAAGTACTTTGGAAACGTGAAAGTGCTCTAAACAGGACAATTCTGAAGGACTTATGAAAAAGAAAGCTATCCACCCCCAGAGAAAGAACTGTTGGAGCAGGAATGCAGATGAAAATGTGATTTATCACTTGTTTATGTTTTGGGGTTTTGGTTTTATAAGATTACTCACTTACAAAAATGAATAGTATGGAAATAATTTTTGTGTGATAATACATATATAACCCAGATTGAATTGCTTGTCAGCTCCAGGAGAGGGGAGGGAAGAAAAGAGGGAGAGAATTTGGATCTTTTTCTTTGGAAAACTTATGCGGAAATTATTATTTTTTTAAGAATGTTAAAATGGGGAAAAACTGGTTCTGTTATAGTTTTCAGGATAGAAAACAGATGTAATCATATTAAATGTTTTGCCAAAGGTCAGTTGGTCAATCAGTAAGCATTTGTTAGACCCCTGCTATGTCAGGTACTGTGCTAAGTGGAGAGGCAAAAGACAGTCCTTGCCCTGCAGAGATGCCCATTCTAAGGGAGGAGACAACAAGAATCATCTAGGATATTTATATATATATTTAATAATATAATTTCTATATCATATAAATATGCTGAATGCATAGCAATAAGGTACATATAGGATGTAAATACACACATGTGCATAATAATATAATTTATATATCATACAAATATGCACAAATACATAAAACAAGGTACATATAGGATACAAATATACACATGTATATATAATAATATAATTTATATATCATATGAATATAAATACAAATAGTACATATAGGATATAGGTTTAATACATATAATTTGTATATATTTAAGAGAAAATGCATACTTCTATAATATATACTATATATAATTCATATATTTATATAGTATGTATAAAATACACATATATGGTATGGTTGTTAATGTTTTACATGCACATATAGACATATACATACACATGCATACATGTCTGTGTGTATTTGTCAAAGGTTCGGGAGCAGAGCCCAGGCTAGTGTTCATTCTGTGACATCATGTGACATGAAAGTGGCTCAATATCAGGCTAAAATTTAAGTAGAGAAATTACATTTTAAAAGAGAATAGAAAGAGACAGGTAGATAGCACAGTGAATAGAATGCCAGGCCTGGAGTCTGGAGGACATGGGTTCAAATTTGACCTTATCTGGATGTGCCACTTAACCTTTTTGCCTTAGAATTGATACTAAAATAGAAAACAAGGGCTAAAAGAGAGAGAAAATAGAAGTATTTATTTTTTTTAAACCCTTACACCTTCCATCTTGGAGTTGATACTGTGTATTGGCTCCAAGGCAGAAGAGCAGTAAGGGCTAGGCAATGGGGGTCAAGTGACTTGCCCAGGGTCACACAGCTGGGAAGTGTCTGAGGCCAGATTTGAGCCCAGGAGCTCTTATCTCTAGGCCTGGCTCTCAATCCACTGAGCTTCCCAGCTGCCCCCTTAGAAGTATTTTAAAGCAACTCTTTTGGCAGTTTTTGACAGTGTTCTTGTCTCTTGCTGATTGGGTAGTTGCTCATCTGTACTCTAAAAATGTTGTGCCCCTTTCCTAATAGCCTTTTCTTGGCTAGATTTAGGGCTAGAAGGAACTTTAAAGATCACTGAGGCCAATGATGTCAAACTTAGCTAGAAACAGTGAACACTAAGCTGTACATAAAGATCTTTGTGGGCCATACTTTGACCCAGAAAACCACTTTTTAATAATACCCATTCTTTGTTTTACTTCCATTTGTTTCCTTAAACGCTTACCAATCACATTTTAATCTGGGCGGGCTGCCCTCAGAGCATAGCAGGTTGTTTGATCCCTCTGACATAGTCCAAGCTTCCCACTTTACAAATGAAATAATTGAGTCCTGTCAGGTGGAAAGTATTAAGAACTGGGTTCAAATGGAAGGTCCTTTGGCTCTGAATGCACACCACATCGTGTACTTTAATTAAGGATGAAAAATCCTTTCAAATAAGTCTAAAAGATTTAAGTGAAGCACAATTAGTTCCAGTCCTAGCTCACTGCACCCTCCTCCTCCCCCTCCCCCTTGTGCCTCTCCTACCCTCTTGAGGTGCTCCCACTTCAGGACAGACAAGCCCAAGGAATTAACCTGAAGACGGGAGATAGTAGCAGCAGCCTTTTGGCTTCCACTTCCTTTGGCATATCAAGCAGCCTCTACAAAAGTTCCCCCCAAACCCAATGTGCTTTTCAATGATGCCAGACCTCTTTCTAGCCTTGGACGGCTTGCCTCCAAGCTAGTCACTTAAGACTGGAAGCTGTATTTCTTCCACACTCAGCAAGAGAGGATTCTTATGTCGGGATCTGGACAAGTGGGCAGAGTTTTCCAGCAGAGCTGGAGTTGAAAAAATCTTTCTGGAAGGGGACAGCAAGCTGGAGAGAGCACTGTGGCGTTGGCAGCCACTGAGGAGGCAGTGGTGGTGGTGGCAGTCGGTGGCTGATGGATGACTCTTTCCAGGAGACTGACTCTAAGCTCTGTACTGGCTGGAACCTCTCTTCCTTTCCCTGGCTGGCTCCTCAGCTTATTAAAAGAATCCAAGAGAAAGGGACTGAATTCTGGCCTCTCAAAGAAACTACCAGAACAACACTCTTCATCTCTTCCTTTTCTATTACTGCTCTACTAACGAGCTGAAAGGTTAATTATTAAGCCTTTCTTTCCTATTAAAATTTTTTTTTCACATTTTAAAACACAACGGCTTGCTAGATAAAGATAATATAATTCAAACTCTATTCTAAGTTTGTGTTTTTTTCTATAGGGGAATGTCAGAGAAGGAGGCAAAACCTGTGGAGATTTGATTGCACTAAATTTAACTGGCTGGGAGATCAGCCTCCTAGCTTAGCAATCAACAGATTGCCTAGGAATGTTTTATGAAGAGGCTTTTTGTTTTGTTTTATTTTTAGTTTTGAAGAGAAAGGGAGCCCCGTGGACCTGAGACCTCTCTAAATCAGAAGCTCTCAAATGAAGGTCTAAGAAATTCAATATACTTTCAAAAATTATTGAGGACCTCAAGGAACTTTAGTTAATATGAATTACATCTATCAATATTTACCATATTAGAAATTTAAGTGGATAAAATTTTTAAATGTTATTCATTAAAATGATCAAAGAGCCCATTATAGCTTAGCATGGCATATTTTTACAAAAGCAGCTATATTTTCCAAAATAAGAAATTCAATGAGAATTGTGGCATTTAAAAAATATATTTTTGCAACCTTGAGCCAGTCACAGTGACCTCTGTGCTGACACAGGAGCATTCATTCTGTGAAGGTTCAAAAATATATTGATGAGAGAAAAATAAGACCAGTGGCTGAAAATAAACTTGGGACTACTAGAGAGGCAACTTCTTTTTCACTGAGTAAAAAAAAAAATAACGGTAGTAGTTAAGGGCAAAGATCAGTTCTTTTATTTATTTGTTTTTATTCAAAGATATTTTATTTTCCTAATTACATATAATAACAATTTTCAACATAGGTTTTCCACAATTATAAGATCCAAATTTTCTCTCCCATCTTGGAGACAGTAAGCAATTTGATCTGGGTTATACCTTTTTATCAGGCAAAACATACTTCCAAATTGGTCATTGTTGTAAGAGAATATCCATGTAAAACCCAAACTCCCCAATACAACTGTAAATAAACTAAAGTGGAAGATAGTATGCTTTGATTCACATCTGACTTCAACAGTTCTTTCTCGAGATAGATAGCTTTCTTTGTCAGAAGTCCTTCAGAATTATCCTGGGTTGTTGTATTGTTGAGAATAGCAGTCTACCAAAATTGATCATTCCACAATATTGCTGTTACTATGCACAATGTTCTCCTGGTTCTCTTTATTCCACTTTGCATCAGTTTATGCAGATCTTTCCAGCTTTTTTCTGAAATCATCCTGCTTATCATTTCTTATAGCACAATAGTTTTCCATCACCAACATACAACACAATTTGTTCAGCCATTCCCCAGATGATGGACATCCTCTCAATGTCTAATTCTTTGCCACCACAAAAAAGCAGCTACATTTTTGTTCCGGTAGGTCTTTTCCCATTTTTTATCTCTTTGGGGTACAAACTTAGTAGTGCTATTACAGGATCAAAGGGTATGCACAGTTCTATAGCAGCTCTTTTTTTGGTGGTAAAGAATTGGAGATGGATAGCATTCTTGGTCCTCCTAAGTCTTTCAGAATTGTCTTGGATCATTGTATTGCTGAGAATAGCAAAGTCTATCACAGTTGATCATTCCACAATATTGCTATTACTGTGTATAGTGTTTCCCTGGTTCTGCTTACTTCACTCTGCATCAGTACATGTAAGTCTTTCCACTTCTTTCTGAAATCACCCTCTTTATTATTTCTTACAGTGCAATAGTATTCTGTCACCATCACATGCCATAATTTGTTTAGCCGTTCCCAAGTTGATAAATATCCTCTCAATTTCCAATTCTTTGCCACCACAAACAGAATTGCAATAAATCAATGGCCAGTTTAAATCTTCCAAATGTAGAACCTCCACTCAATGCTTGCCTGGAGAATTCTAGTCATTCCTCCAGAGAGCAGAACCTGCCACCAATAGGACCCATAGTTCCTTTTTTCACTGCCGCCATCACTGGGTCTGAGGGAAGGTTTCCTTGGGGTGGGAGACTGAGTGTGCAGGCTTCACTTTGTACTCTCCACCCCTAGAGATCCAGGTCTGCTCTTGTCTCTGGCCTCTCCTCTCTGTCTCTGGATCTCTCTGCCTACTTCAACAGCAGAATGATAGCTTGAGCCAATTACATCTTGGCCCATGAGGAGGCTCTATCAGTGAAATAAGAGTGGGATAATGGATATATCCATGGCTTCCTTAGGGATATGCAATCAGTCTCTAAAAAAAGAAAGGCTATATCTTTTAACCTTAGGAAATACCCAGACTTACTCCTGGTCACACCCTTTACAAAGACTTAATATCATTAAAAACTTCATAACAATTGGAGCTCATTCAAAGTGGAATGGGCTGCCTAGGGAAAGAGTAGGTTCCTTCTCATTGAAGGTCTTCAAATAAAGATTGGAATTGAGAGAGAAGACAGGAATAAGGATTTATTGAGTTTCTTATGTGCCAGGCACATAAAATTGGCAACTAGGTGGCACAGTGGATAGAGTGCCAGGCCTAGAGTCAGGAAGACTCATGTTCCAGAGTTCTGGAAGACCTTGCTTGGGAAAGCCACTTAACTCCATCTGCCTCATTGGTAAATCATCAATGCATCATTGGTAAAATGATCTGGAGAAGGAAATGACAAACCACTCCTCTATTATCAGTAATCCAGGTTAATTCCAAGGGACCTATGACAAAAAAGGCTATTTACTGTCCTGGAAGGAACTGAGTGCAGACTGAAACATTTCATCCTTTATTTCCACCACGAATATGTGTCTTCTTTCACAATGTGATGAACATAGAAATATGAGTTGCATGATAGCATATGTACAACCTATATCATATTACCTGCCATGTTGGAGTGGGGCAAGGGGTGAGAGGGAAAAAGATAACATGGGTGAAAAAGTGCCAGAAAATGATTATTACAATTGTATCTATATGTATTCTAGAAAAACAATAACAACAAAAAACCAAATGGGGTCACAAAGAATCAGACATGACTGAAACGACCAAATGAAATATGTGAGACATTGCTAAGCACCTTAAAAAGTATAATCTCCATTTCTCCTAATACCACCCTTGTCTATTATTATCCCCATTTTATAGTTGAGGAAACTGAGGCAAGCAGAGGTTAAGTGACTTGCTCAGCATCACAACTGTCTGAGGAGAGATTTGAAGTTAGGTTTTCCTGATTCTAGGTCCAGTGCTCTATTTATTGCTCCATCTAGCTTCCTGGATGATTTCTTGTTTGTGATTGTTATAAGGTTTATTCTTTCTCAAGTAGAAGTTGGACTAGCTGGCCACCAAGATGCATTCCAGTACTGACACTCTATGAATAGGCAACTTATATTGTTTATCAGAAACATGAAGCATGTGTTGCAATTGCAATATGTATCCTGAAGGCCAGAAACACAAATTCTACCCTTTTTTCCATTAAGAGTCATTGTCTTTTAGTTCTGTTTTCATTATGGTTTGTTCATTGGGAAGGGGAATTGTAAACTTAAAATATCAGGAAGATGGAATGCATTTCCTGACCAATAACCTATTCTAATGAGAAACTGGATGTTCCAAATTTGACTTAGTGATTTGCAGAACAGAAAATATTGCTGCCATATTGACTGAAGAGTTTGGTGCATCGCAATTGGGTAACTTTTCTTTAAAGGGATAATAATAGCAATATCTTACAAACCAAGGCCTTGGGGTTGTGAATGAGGTTAGGAGCCCCCTTTTAGGGATTCCAGAAAAGCACTAATGACTTGAAGCCATGACCTCGGTGACTACAGTTGGAGCTAAGTGCAACCCCTGAATTGCTGATGGTATCCACCTTGGGATGTAAAGGGTACTGACAACCCTCAACATGGACCTCTTTATCATCCAGGATTCTCTGCTAGATTCTTTTGCCAACTTTCATGCCCAGGAACACTCTTCCATTCATAATTAAATGACCTTGGAGTTGGAAGTCAACTGCCTGAACCACTTTTCAGTTGAATTGGGAATGTATTACTCTTTGAGGGAAAATATCTGTCCTTCCCATTTCAATGTTTGGCAAATCCAAAATTAGTCAGACTTAGATTAGTATTATAAGGAAGGAGACCTATACAAGTCTCTGGATCGGAAAATGGAACTCACTGACCCATTTTGTTGTTGTTAGTCATTTTTAGTCAAAAGCAACTCTGAATAACCTTTTCTGTTTGTTTTCTTGGCAAAGATATTGGATTTACCATTTCCTTCTCTAGATAAGAAACTGAGGCAAACAGGGTTAAGTGACTTGCCTAGGGTCACACAACTAATAAGCCTCTGAACCCAGATAAGTCTCCCTAACTTCAAGCCCAGCACTCTATCCATTGCAACATCTAGTTGCCCAAGTAAGCCCATACTTTTTGCTTAATAATACAAGTCTGGGGTCCTTTATATTCTTGGGGTGGAAAATGGACGTATAGATTTAAGAGCTGGAAGAGACCTCATAATTCATCTAGTATAACCCATTCACTATAAGAGAGGAGAAATCCAATTTGTGCAAGGAGCAATTTCTGGCAGAAATCAGATGCAGAGAGCGGGGAGGGTGCAAGAAGAAAGAAAAACAAACTGAAGGTTCCAGGAGGGAATCTGTAGGAGAGAGATCCAACTGATCACATCTCACCTCCAGCTGGGGGGCCAGAAAGAGAAGAGGCAGGTCTCTCAGCCTAGGAAGAAGCTTGAGTCTCTCTGGAGATAATTTTTTCTCTGTGAATCCCTGGATAGCTCTCATTCAGCTCTCAACAACAGCACAGACTTATCAGTGAATATTGTGGGCAGGGACTTGAAGGAAACTGTCCATTGAGATCCCCTTTTCAAGAATCTCATTCTCCATCTCTCTCCCTAACTTGTTCCTGGACTCCAGTACTTAAGCTAGTTAGTTCAGGAGTAGGGACCAAATCAGCAGTTGGTCAGAAGATGGGTCAAGGCTGAGACCCTTGAACCCCAAGACCTTGGGGGGTCAGTCTTCCAGAGAGGACAAGTCATTAGGGCTCCCTGCTCACCCACTTCCCTTGCTTGACACCCTTACCTCTCCTTTCCTGTGGGAACCCAAATAAATTGTTTACTACTTTAAAATTAAATCTGGCTAGTTTCTGATACTAGGAAAGGGGACAGAAGATTTGGGGAGAATCACACCTCTCCCCAAAGGGGAATGCTAGCTTAGGATCCCATTGTTTCAAATGATCAGACCCAAGGAGTAACCATCTCTCCTGGGCTGAGGAGTAACCCAAGGTCTTAGCAAGGGGAGTGGCAGTTAGTGTAGCTGAGGGATCCAAAGGCAGAAGAGTCCATCCTGCCTCTCAACAATAACTGGGACCAAAAGGGAGGCAGTGTGTCGTTTTACCAAAGTTTATCCCTTTGGTTATTATCCTCCATCTCCCAGAACCATTCTCTGAAGAGATATACTCCCTCTCTCAGGGAGACAAGACTTGGTTACCTTCCCCCAAAAGAGAGGGGAAGGTGAATTTCTTCCCCTCTCCATTCTCTCAAATCTTTCTCTCTCTCTCCCTCCATTTCCCCTGTGTTTCCCATTTAATCTTTACAAATGAGGAAAGTGAGGCCAGAAAGGTTAGGTGACTTGCTCAGCACAATGCCTGGTTGATACATAATAGATATTATTATTATTATATCAGCTAGCTCTGATATGGCATTTTTAAAAAAGGATTTCAAAACATTTTATAAAAAATATGTCATTTGTACCTCGCAACAACCACATGAGGTAGGTGCTCTTATTATCCCCATTTTACAGATGAGGAAAGGGAGATTAGAACCACACAGCTAAGCAGTGTCTGAGGCAGGTTTGAATTCAAGTCTTTCTAACCACTACTATCCCCTGTGTCATTAGGCTGACTAGAGCTACTTAATAAATGTTGTTGATTGAATGTTTATTTTCCAAGGTCATATAGGCAACAAACATCATAGGAAGAATTTGAATTCTGATCCTTTAACGCCAGAGTCAGTGCTTTTGTCTGCTGTACCTCACTGGAAGGAAGAAGAATATCTTGATGGTTATGTGTTTCTGTGGGTCCTGGGTATTTTTCTGCATGCTTTCTGCAGAATGAAATAAAGGCCATTCAATACATAATATTGTATGATTGAGTGTTTGCCAAGCACTAGAGCATTTTGACCTGTATCTGTGAAGATCTAAAAGCAAATTATATTCTGAAGTCCCTGTAAGGAATCTTGGGTAGGGGCAAAAGAGTCAAATTCTGAGGTTTCCAGGGAAACTTGGATAGGACTAAAATTATCCCAAGGGATGGGACCTTTTGAGAAACCCCTAAGATGGAACTCAGTTGATATAAATCAAAATATTGGGTCCTGGATCATGTGGCCATGGCCATGGATCACACCTAAATTTTATTTTTTTTTTTCATTTCTAACCTAGTTCTGTCCTGTGGGGCCAAGTCAAACAATCCCTGTTCCGTGGGTGTGTGGGTGTTTATGTGCGGTGTGTTTTCAGTTGTTTCCAGTCATGTCCAACCCTTTGTGACCCCATTTGAGGTTTTCTTGGCAAAGATACTGCAGTGGTTTGTTATTTCCTTCTCCAGCTCATTTTACAGATGAGGAAGTTCAGGCAAACAAGGTTAAATGACTTGCCCAGAGTCACACAACTAGTAAGTGTCTGAGGCTAGATTTGAATTCAGGAAGATGGGTCTTCCTGAATCTTTCCCCAGAGCTCTATCTACTGCATCTCCTAGGAATCACATGATGGCTCTTCAAATCCTCGAAATCACCTGTCATGTCTCTCTTCCCGCCCCCCCCCCAGTCTTTTGTTCTCCAGCTAACTATCCTTTGTTCCTTAAGCTGATCCTCATGTCCTATGAGCTCAAGACTCTCCACTGTCCTGGTTGAGATTCTTTGGACATTCTTCCTACAATGTGGCACCCAGAACTGAACTCAGCACTGTAGATGCTGCTAACATCTCCTTATTCTTCAATGATTTCTATGTAATTTTAAATCAGATACAAATTATGACATTAGACATGTAAAAATATGTGCATAGACATTATTTTGCAGGTGTAATGTATCTGCCAAAAGGGAGATTTGTGTTATACTGTCAAAAAATAGGTCTGCCTTTAATGCTCCTCCAATTACAGCTCAAATGATGATGGAAAAAAATGTGAGTGGAATCTTAAAAAGACTACTATTCCCACTTTGACAGATTTATTTATTTATTTTTCCTTTGGATAGGGTAGAAGTAATTAGTGATGTCTAAGTCCCATTTGTGCAGCTCTTTTAATTATCCCAAGTTGCTAACACCAATATTCTTGCAGTGATGCTCTGAGACTGCAAATTAAGGAACATCACCATTTCAGAAGAATCAAAATTATGGAGACTTAAATGACAACGTAGAGACAAATGGTGGTTGTAAGTAGGAGGTAGCATATTACTAAAGAGGAATTGCATGAAAGAGATGATATAAAAAAACACATATGACCAGAAAAGGAGGCATACTGAGTGAAGAATAACAACACTGGTCTTCCCAGAATATTAAAAGAGAATTAAAGAATGAAAATAATTTATTAGATGCTCTCTGTGGGTTGGAGATATAAATATAGAAGTGGGACAATTCCATCCCTCAGGGAATCTAGATACCAAATGGGCAAGGCTACACATAAAGGGGAATGGTAGCCAAGTAAGTAAGTAGTTGGTAAGCCAAGTCACAGGGACAGTGAATGGAGTCATGGGAGAGTTTCTTGATATGTTCTTTCCAACAGCAGTAACGATATTGATTTGATTATGATCTAGAGCTGGACAATGAAGAATAGTTGTCAGGGCAGATGAAGGTAATCGTGCTATGGCAGAAGTGATGGAAAGCAGACAGCCAGAGTGGAATGTGAGGCAAGACTGAGGCCAGAGAGGGACAGTAAGCCATGCCCTACCCTCACTAGTGGGAAGAGTGGGACCTAGACTGGGAGTTTTAGAGCTGAGACCATTCAGTCCTTCACAATGTGGATTCTGATTTAGAAAGATTTTGAATCAGTGTGGATGGAATGATCCAGTGGCCCAGCAAGTATAACAGTGGGCAGAGCAGATGGCAAGAAGATGGCTGAGGTAGAAGGGGAAGCATGACTGGAACCTATTAGATATAGAATGTATAGTTAGAAATTCTTGAATCCTGAAAACTACATTACCCCAAATTCCTTTCTGGATTACCTAGAATCCTTTTCCCTTTGTCCGTGTTTGCGTCTTCATGTATTGGTTATAAGTTTGGTGTAAGCCACGGCCTCTCTCTCTTTTTTCCATTAGCCTGCTGGGTTAGCACCTTTTTTAGCTAGTTCTTTTTTACTTTTGTTATTATTAATAAATTTGTAAATATTTATAAATAAAAATCCATATAATAAATACTTTATATAATAAACAAATATTTTATATAATAAATAAAATATATATAATAAAATTTATAAATAAATATAATATATTATTGTAATATTTTAAATATTTAAATATTATAAATAAGTATAATAATATAATAAATAAAATTAATAAATCTTATAAATATAACACACTAATACTAGTATATATTAATTTTAAAACCCACAAGTAGAATATATGATATAACCACCAACCATAGTAGTGCCCCCTTTGGGTTACTTCTCCTCGGCTCCCACCCACAAGTGGATCCCCACAAAGGACACCTAACTCAGGTTCAAGAGTTTGAGTTTTGCACTTCTATAAATATAGCTCCCAAGCCTCCACTGGAACATTTACCTTTGCTGTAGTCAGCCAGAAGTCACAATTAGCTAAAGGCAAAGTTACTTACTGAAATGACACAGAACAATAGCAAAACCTTCACCGTCTCTCCCATAAACGTGGGGCACAATAACCCACAAATACACGCAGTGTCATTGGGAAGAACGGGTGCCCACAGAGTTCCCAAGTGGAGAGGCACACATGGGGACAGCACGTGAAGCCGAGACTGAACAAGGAGGGACAACTCATGTGTCAAGTGCTGATGGGCTCCATGGCTTTGTATGTCCATGCACTGTTCCTGACAACCTTGGTCTTGCTGTCTTTACCAGACAGTGAAATGGGGGGGGGGGGGTCATCTATTTACAGAGACACATCCAGGAATTTCACCGGGAGGATCTGTGGAAGGGAAGAAACAAACATTTATTTAATGTGCCCACCCTGTTCCAGGCACTCTGCTAAATGCTTTCCAAACCTGATCTCATTTGATCTTGTTATATAGTTGCCCTGTGAGGGAGGTGGACACTTTAGTTCTGCACTGATGGTGAAAATGCCCAACCTGGTGAAATTACCAAGTCAGTGAAGCATCGAAGGGCTCTCAAGCGGCTATTTGTGTGGATATAGTAATGCCTTCAATGATACAGTTTCTAAATTCAATGATTTATTAGTGTGGAGGAGAGAAAAAGAAGTCTGCAGAAAAGGCTGGAAAAGCAAAGACTCCATAGCTGTCAGTCAAGTTGAACAATTCTATTTGGAATGAGGACTGGGGAAAGACAGTTAAGAAGAAGCAGGCAAACTGGAAAATCTTGGTCTCTTTGCCTTGAGACAGAAAGGAAGAAGGACAAAAGTTCTGCTCTCTGATTCTCTCTGCTGTGCTACAGTGACAAAATTTCAAGACCTGTTAACCAATTTTCCCAAATCTGAACTATATTCCACCATCCTCCAACCTAGGAATTATTCTAGTATTAGGGAAACCCCAAACCCTCTTTCCCTCCATCTTTTCCCTTTCTCCCAAATAAATCCCTTATTTAATCTTAGAGAAGAGAAAAGAGTGATTTATTTAATATAACCTAATGCTCACTCTGAGTTGATTTTAGAGAGACCAACAGAAGAATCAACTGGAAGGGGAGGGAGGAAGGGAGGAGGGACTAGGAGGGAGGTAAACCAGGGAAGGTGAAGGGAGAAAGAAGCCGGAGGAAGGGAGGAGATTGGCAGATCTGATCTTGAATTATCATTTCTACTTAAATAATTCCCTATTACATAAGTGAACACTTTGTATAAATGATAACTTCAAAGTGTATGTCAGGTTTCTTAATTTGAGTTCCATGCATTTATTTTGTTTTCTAAAATCTGAGTAATTATTTCAATATAATTACTTTCCTTTGTAATTCTACCTATTTTAATTTATGCATTTAAAAATACAATTCTAAAAAGAAGGCGTTAGGATTCATTAGACTGGTAGAAGATTCTGTGACACAAAATAGATTAAGAATCTCTGTTCTCCAAAGACTTATTTGTTTACATCTTCATTTTTTAAAATGAGCTTTATTTGTGCCCACCTCTGGGATTGTAGGTCTGTCTCTCTGTCTCTCTCACAATATGGAATAGATGCCAGGATTTAAAAAAAAATCCTTGCCTTTGGTCTTAGAATCAATACTGTGTATTGGTTCCAGGGCAGAAGAGTGATATGGGCTAATCAGTAATTAGGGAAGGTTCCGTGACTTGCCCAGGGTCACATACCTAGGAAATATCTGAGATCAGATTTGAACCCAAGACCTCTCACCTATAGACTTGGCTCTTATTCCATGGAGCCACCTACTTACACCCAATGCCAGAACTTTTAATGCAATACTTTCAAATGTTCAGATCTAGAAGAAATATTAAAAATTATCCCCTCATTCTTAGAGGTGAGGAAACTAAGCCCCAAAGATAGCATTATGCCTGAAGAAAAATGAATCCTGTAAATGCCATCAATCAAATTGATCATTGAATCACATGTAAAATCTAAGTTAGCATTACAAATGATAATTGTGCCTGAAAAACTGTCTTGTAGTATTTGAGGATAGCAGTCAGATGATTAATCATTGTCATAGTAAATGGATTTCCGCAGTTCACCCCATCTGAAAATTCTAATTAAAGCTTCTGGAAATGCTTGGTAGGAGGTTAAAAGAAGAAAACATCTTGTGGTAAGAATAGCTGAGAGCTATCAAAAGCCCATCTTCATGTCCTGGGAAAAGTATGAGCTAGATGCAAACTCTGGCCCCTAGATTTATATCCCTGAGAGAGAGGGGAAGGGGAGGATGTCTACTTTCCTGATTCGAATCATAGTGTAACCAGAGCGTCACAGAGGCAGCAAGATTCTGGATGTCCAGACAGCTGTTTCCCCTCCAAATCCACAGCCCACTCTTGGAAAGTTTGTAGCATCCTGTCCGGCGTATGAATGAGCAGCTCGTGCTCCAAAGGGGACATCTTTTCCTAAGTGACATTTTAGAAGCTTCCAGTCCTTCGAGGGGACTGAAGACCCACATCAGTGACCTACAAACTTGAGCATTTACCTGCACTTAGGAAATATATGAAACCATGAGAAATAATGGGAAGACTGGATTTAAGTCTTCTTGACTTTTGACATGGAGACTCTGATCCTGGGCAAATCACTGAACCTCTCGATGCCCCTAGGCAGCTTTCTAAGACGGTAAACTGCAGAGCAGGTGCCAGTTGGCATTTATAGAGGGAAGATTTTCTCTTTTTAAAAAATATTGTTATTTTACTCAATTACATATAAAAAGAATACTTTTTTTTTAATTTCAGCCGAATTCTCTCCTTTTCTCCTAGAGGAAGATTTTTTAAAATAGCAGTACTCTCTCCTAATGAAATCATAGGTTCACTCTCTCTCTCTATCCCTTGAAAGATGTCTAATGCCACTCATATCCCAAACCTCTCATCTTGAGGTTTGATAGCTTCCAAATAAAACAACCCCTTTTATAGAAGAATTAACCCTTTTTTGGAACAATGAATAATATAATCAAGAAAACTTTAGTTCATTTCAACATCCATTTATTGTAGGTTTCATTTGGCCTTCATGTAGTTGTGGGCTTATTGTTTCTTAACTTATAAAAGAAAATATTTATGACTATTTATAACCTCTAATACTTATACCCTTCCCAAGAAAATTTTTCTCTATATTTACAAAAGAAAAAAATTGGAAATACTATTTATTACCATTGTTATGTAGTAATTGGTATTTGGACATAAGATAACTATAAAAATATTTTTGAAAGCTTTCCCATTTTACCTTATTTCTACTCTATACAGTTGAGGTTTTAATAAAAAGGAAATGATTTTATTTTGTCATTTTATTTTACTTAATTGAGACAGCTAGTTGGCACAGTGGATAGATCACTGGTGTCAGGAAGACCTAAGTTCAAATTTGACCTCAGACACTAGCTGTGTAGCCCTGGGTAAGTCACTTAACCTTTGTTTGCCTCAATTTTGTCATCTGTGAAATGAGGATAATAATAGTACCTAACTTCCAAGATTATGGAGATGATTGAATGAGAAAATAATTATAAAGTACTTAACCACAGTGCTGGCACATAGTAAACACTATATAAATGTTAGCTATTATTATTATTACTTAGAACTCAATTTTATTTTCAGTTCCAAATTCTTGCTCTCCTCATTTATATTACCTCCCTCAATGAGAAGGCAAGAAAAATATAAATCGTTATCTATATGTATAAACATGCAACATCAATTTCCACATTAGCCATGTTTCAATAACAAAAGAAGCAAGAATAAGAAAGAAAAGAAGATCTGCTTCAGTCTTCACTTTGAGTCTATTACTTCTTTTTCATGTTTCATCGTGAAACTCAAGGACAAAATTTGAAAAAAAAACATGGTCAGTAAATGTTTTATGAGGAAGATGATAATGATGTTTCATGCTATCTGATGCATTGTGGTGTTCTAAATTTTTCTCCAATAATCTTCCCATGCAAAGTTTTCTCTATTTTTTTAAAGGAAAAAATATCCAAGATGCTGTTCATTGCCATTGTCATACAGTAACTGGTATCTGGACATAACTGTAAAAATATTTTTGGAAGTTTTCCTACTCTACCTTATTTCAACTCTCTAAAGTTGGAGTTTTATGGGTCATGGAGTTAAAAATATAAACTTTATGTAATACTTAGCCACACTTTTGAATTATTATTATTTTTTCTTTTGTCCTTTGAGCGTATTATGTTTATGGCATTTTTGACACCCTGAGGTTTTGGTGGCCATTGGATCAGACCTCTGGTAAAAGAAAAGGTTATTTTAAAGCATATATATGGCATAGCTTTTATGATTGTCAAAATGATAAACTTTTAGTTCCTGTTAGGAGAGTTACCTAGCAAGTATGTTCAAAGGAAGCAAGGGGGATGGCTGTATCATCACTGGCGCCCTGCTGGTACTAAAGGTCTCAGCAAGACCTTTTATAAGATGTTAGATAGGGCAAGATTAAGGCCATATTTTATATGCTACTTCTAAGCCACACAAAATAGACTTTAAAAAACATCAGAGGACCAAGGAAAAGAAAAGATCCCATAATAGCTTTTAAATGAAATGATGTTCTGTCAGAAAGGTAAAGACTGACTGGCGAAGAAAATAACCTCCCCACAAAGGAATACAATATAAGGTGAGTCACGAACAACGTTTTTGGATTTAATAACATTGGTTTTGGCCTGTCATGATTGTGTAAAATTGCACCTAATGTCCAAAAAAGGTTTGATAGAAGTTTGAGGTATGGTTTACTTGTATGACAGGGGATTATTGTACCCTATAAAACACCATATAAATGTTAGTTATTATTACTTAAATTCAATTTTGTTTTATCTTCAGTTTCAAATTCTTTCTTTTCCCTTCCCTCTCCCCATCCAGACAAGAAGGCAAGAATAATAAAACCTATTGCCTATATGTACAGACATGTAAAATCAATTTCCAAATTATTTGTGTTCCAAGAAAAAAGAACAAGATAAAGAAAGAAACAAAAAGAAATATACTTCAATCTGCACTCTGAATCCATTGATTTTCTTTCTGGAGGTGAACAGCATATTTCTTCATTAGTCTCAAGGACACAATTTAAAAAATTATGGTCAATAAATGTTTCATAAGGAGAGTGATAATGATGATGTTTTATAATCAATTTCCATATTAGTCATGTGCCAAGGGGAAAAAAAAGAGCAAGAAATAGAAGAAAATATGCTTCATTCTGTGTTCTTGAGTCCATCAATTCTCTTTCTGGAGGAAGAGTCAGGAAAAAGGGGTCCTCTCAATATTAAGCTCCTTGTGGGACATAGATTCTCTGTTTATATGCCAATCACTTTAGTTCCATTCAATGAACCATTTTTTAAAGTACCTGCTATGTGCCCGGCAATATTCTAAGCCCTGGAAATGCAAAGACAAGAATGGAACAGCCTTAGCCCAAAGCAATATAAATTATTTTAAGAAGGAGAGAGCTCCTCCTGGGGAAGGTGACACATGAGCTAAGCTTGAAGGAATCTAGGAATTCTAGAAAGTGGGGGCGAGTGCAGACATGGGGGCTCACTCGTGCAAAGGCCACGAGATGGAAGATGGAGCACTGTCAAACAGTTGGCAGGCCACTTGGCTTGGAGACTAGAATATGTGAATGGGAGTCATAGGAATTAATATTGGAAAGGTAGGTTGGAACCATGTTATGGAGGACTTCTATATTTCAGGCTAAAACTTTTGTACTATAGAGTGCTAGACCTGGAATCAAGAGGACTCATCTTCCTGAGTTCAAATCTAGCTTCAGACAATTACTAGTTGTGTGACCCTGAGAAAGACATTCAGCATTGTTTACCTCAGTTTCCTCATCTGTAAAATGAGCTTGAGAAGGAAATGGCAAACTACTTTAGTATCTTTGCCAAGAAAAACCCAAATGGGGTTACAAAGAGTCAATACGACTGAAAAATGACTGTGAGCAACATTAGAGGTCACAGGGAGTCATTGTATTGTTTAAGGTGTCATGTGGGAAGCAGGGGGTAAACTCTTCCATTGGTAGTTTCCTCTCTCCTTTCTAGGGATGCTTCCCTAGGCTGAGCTAGCTCACCTGGCTCATGATTTGTGCACATTTTTATATTTAGGTTCCTAGGTCTCAGACTGTGTATTGATAGTGTATCAGGCACAGTAGGGGGAGGGAATGTAGAACAGAATTGCATTTATGGGAAGAAAGTGCAATCAAACCAGAAATCTAAAAGCCAGGGCATTTGGGTTAATGGATTTATGTATTTATATTTATTTTCAGTTCTCAATTCTTTCCCTCCCTCTTCCCTTTTCAGCTCAATCCATTGAGAAATTAAGAAAAAGGAAATCCATTACAAATATGTATAGTGATTGTAAAACAAATTTCCATTAATGTATCATTCATTTATTTCAGAAGCAACTAGATAGAATGTTGGATTTGGAGTCACCTTGGACAAATCATTTAATCTCTCTTAGGCCCAGTTTCCTCATCTGCAAAATGGACATAATTGTAGCACTGGATTGTTGTGAGGATTAATAATTTATTATTATGATTATTTATTGTAAACATAATAAACAAAAATTAATTCTTGTGAGATAACAAACAAAAAGTACTGGTTATATAAATGTCAGTTGTTATTATTTTCCACTGGAACAAATGTATTTTTGGAAGAGAATTTAAAGAATTAGACAATGACAGGTCCCAAGATTTTGAGAGAAGAGGGAAAAAAGGTGAAAGCCATCTTCTGAATAAAGCCTATGTAAGAGAGGAAAATCAGAGTCAGCATGCAAAAGAGCAACCCAAGTGGGGGAGGAGCAAGGAAGACAGAGAATTCCAGGAAGGAATAGAAGAGCTGAGAAGATTCAAAGCAGTTACTTCACTTCTCTTTGGGAGCTCCTCAAGGGTGGGTGGTCCAAGAGAAATCTCTGAGACAGAAGACCTCCAGAGCACTAACCAGCTCTCAGTGAACCTAAACCCCTTGGATCCAGATGGAGAAAAAAGGAGTGAATGGGCCTTTATTATAAAGCCATCCACCCAAAGAAGAATTTCCTCTCTCTATTCCCTAAAGTTGTCCTGTGAACTTCATGCTACAACTTGGGTAGATAGAAGTCAGGACAGAGATCACAAGTGACCAAGGAGGGTCAAGCAAACAGCCTGAACCTCAGGATTTGGGGAGGGGGTCAGTTATTAGCTCTTAGGAATCTCCTATTTCTCATTTTCCTTACTCAACAACCCTATTTTTCCTGTCTTTGTGTATCCCTTTTAGAATAAAAGAATTATTCTTTATAGATCAAGTTGCCTGTCTCATAATACCCAAGAAGAGATATGAAGCTTGGGGAGGAAAGCTATACTCTCTCCTCAAGAAGGGAGAATCAGCTTCAGTCCTTGACTCTATACTCAGCTCAGTCTCTGTCCCTCTAAAAGACAACCTGTGCTATCTTCACTGGGGGAAGAGTGGGGTGGATCACTCTATCCTCCCTCTCTGTCTTCTGGCTCCATCCCATCTCTTTCACTCCCAAGAATCAAAGTAAACATAGTGGTTGACTCCATTCTCCCATCCATTACACCTAGTTTAAGAAATATTGCCTGGATTGATTTCTGTTTTTAGTTAGGAGGCAAGAGTTTAGAATGTGCAACAGATTGTAATAGGCACTTGAGCTTAGTTTAATTAATGATTCAATTATAAGTGCTTAACACTTAACAGGGAAAAATTCTCAATGGAATTTTCCCTTTCTTATATAAAACAAAGCTCTATATTTTCAAAAATTAATTCTTCCCCTAAAATTATTTCATTTTTATAAATTTAGTTTTGATAGTCCTGATTTAAAGTTAACTCATTTTCTAACACTCAAAGGGATTTGTGATTTTGTCAATGTATACATTCCCTTAAATGATACAGAACTCATCTTGTATATCTCTCCACTCTAGTTCATCCTCTAATTAGCTGTTAAAGTGATTTTCTCAAAACATAAGTCCAGCTATGTCACACCCCTACTCAACAACGTTCAACGCCTCTCTATCATTTTCAACATTAAATAAAAATTCTGTCTTTGCTGTCAAAACTTTTCATAACCTGGCATTCCTTTCCCAACTTTTTAGTCTTCTTACACATTATACCTCCTCATACATTTGTATTTTTAAAAAACCCTTACCTTCTATCTTAGAATTGGTACTAAGTATTGGTTCCAAGGCAGAAGATTGGTAAAGGATAGGCAATTGGAGTTAAGTAATTTGCCCAGGAACACCCAACTATATATACCTATTTTGGGATTCAATGACACTGGCCACCTCTCTCTTCCTTTCACAAGATACTCTTATCTCTCAGCTTCAGACATTTTCTCTGTCTGTTCCACATACCTAGAATCTTCCCCCTCCTCATCACCACCTCCTGGCTTTCCAGGCTTCCTTCAAGTCTTCTAAATCCCCCTATTTATGATGGCTTTCCTGATCCCTCTCTAATTTTAATGCCTTTTCTCTGTCGCTTATCTCCAGTTTATTTTTATATATCATGTTTGTACATAGTTGTTTACATGCTGTCTCCCCAGTTAGACTGTGAGCTCCTTGAAAAGCAGGCACTGCTTGCTTCTTGCCTTTCTTTGCATTGCTAGGACTTACTATAGTACCTCACATACAGAACCTACTTACTCAGTGTTTATTGGCTGACAGGTTGTGGGAATCATGCCCATGTATCATAAGTTCACCATAGAGTACTTGAGACCTTCCTCACGCTCTCTTAACATCACTAATGCAGCACATAGGCTGTCCTTGTTCTTACTCTATGACCAGCCCATCTTTTAGGGTCCCACATGTCTTGAATAACATCCTTTACATCGCTTCTTTTGTGTAACTCCCTCATTTGTAATGTTCTTCAGCCTATTCATGTCCCCCTAGGCTCCTCCATACCCTTGAATCATTGCCAACTTTGGTTTTTCAGAGACTGTAATATTCCATGACTCACAGTCATATCACTGGAAGAATACTGGTATTAAAAAAAATGGGCTTTTGTTTCAAGAAGAAGCTAATCAAAATAAGCAAATCAGGATTAGAGGTCTACTGCAGAGATATCCAGGGACATTCACACCATTTTGGGGACAGTTGCACGAGGTAGGGCAGCTAGCTGGCAAAATGGATAGAGTACCCGGTCTGGAGTCAGGAAGACTCGTCTTCCTGACTTCAAATCTGGCCTCAGACGCTCACTAGCTGTGTGACCCTGGGCAAGTCACTTAATCCTTTTGGCCTTGGTTTCCTCATCTATAAAATGAGCTAGAGAAGGAAAGGGCAAACTGTTCTAGTACCTTTGTCAAGAAAACTCCAAATGGGGTCATGAAAAGCGACTGACTCTTGCAGACATGGACATGCCTGGAAAATGATTGAATAGCATGAGTCGATGAAAAGAATACTGGATTGGGAATGAAGAAAATTAGATTCTGGTCTGAATTCTGTCATTTACTGGCTGAATGACCTAGGTAGGTCCCTTGATGTCCTCTACAAAGTGAGAAGTTTTCCCGAAAAGGTCTCCAAGTTCCCTTCCAGCTCCCACTTGTATTCATCTGTGGGAATTATAGGTAGGAACTGCCACTGGGTACAGTATAAGGAAACATAAAGAGATAAAGTTTAGATACAGTTCAACTAAGATAATTAACAAAATTCATCATCTTCTCCAGTTCAGAAGCCAACATGGGTAATCTATACAGTACCATTTCAAAAATGAGCCCCAAATCCTCTACAAGCAATGACTGCATATGGCTGTCTGCCATTTTACCTGGGCTTCTCGTATGATCGATCAATCAGAAAGGCAAGGGAGGTGAACTTTCAGATGCCAACGTTGCTCTTGTATTACAGAAAGGAAAGGAAAAGGCTTTAATGCTGGCCCCGGAGCATCTGGAGGACCAAGCTACAAAGGAGCAGCTGGGGTCCTGTCATTGCCAGAAAAGAAAGTTCTGCTGGCCTCTCTTCTCCCCGGGCATACATTATCTAAATACTGTCATTTAAGATCAGCTCTGGTCTTGGCATAGCAATGAGGTGCACCTACATCAAGGATGCAACTAATGATGTGTGTCATTTCATTCAAGTAATAAACAGGCTGTAGTTTGATGTTCTAGTTCCTTGGAGAAATGATGAGTGCTGAGATTTACATAGAAATAATCGAACATGTTTCTGAAAATCAAAAGGAAATGTCACTCCCAGAAGAACTTGCTGTTGCATTACATAGTGTTTGCTTAAACCAATTTAAAAATTCAAATTTTTTAATACTTGAGGGGGTGAGAAGGGGAAGGTGAGGCAGTCAGGATGAAAGACACTGCTGCTCCTTCAATCAAATGAATGCTGTTTTCTTTCTTTTTTTTATTATCATTCATGATTGAAGTACTTCAGAAACACACGAACGCTTTCAAGATACTTAGAGACCAAGAGTTCCTTACCATTTTTTTGGTGTCATATGCTCTTTTGAAGCTCAGTGAAGCCCATTGTCCTATATCAGAATGATATTTTTAACTACATCAAATAAAATACATAGGATGACAAGAGAAACCAATTATATTGAAATACTTTTTTCCCCGATCCAAGTTCATAGACCTTATGAAATCTATCCACGAACATCTTGGCCATGGGGTGGGGGATCACAGATCTCAGATTAAGAACCCTTTATGTAGTCCATCTATGCACTGCTATAGTAATTTTGATGTTCAATCATTTTAGTTGTGTCCAACTTTTCATGACCTCATTTGGGGATTTCTTGGCAAAGATACTGGAACGGTTTGGAATTTCTCTCTCCAGCTCATTTTATAGATGAGGAAACTGAGGCAAACAGGTTTAAATGACTTGCTCAGGGTCACAAAGCTAGTAAATGTCTGAGGTCAAATTTAAACTCAGGAAAATGAGTCTTCCTGACTCCAGACAGGTACTCTATCCATTGTGCCATCTAGATGCCCCACAAGTACTTTGAAGATGTGGGTCCCTGGGTGGGCTTGAATCACCAACCAGTTAACAGCTGAACTCACTAACCAGTTGCACCGCAGGAACTCCTATTATGGAACTGCAATATGAGAAAGGGGCTTGTAGGATGAGAAAGGGCCCCTTTTTGGAATGGGCCAAGTATTTAGTATATAATATAATATATTGTATATAGGAGATTGGGATAGTTGAGGGTGAGGGATAGGAGTAGGAACATTGCATGGGGAATAGTAGAGGGGACTGTGGTGAAAGGATGTGGCCCAAGCTTTGATGCAGAAGGAAAAAAAGAACCCATACTGAGGTCAAGCCAAAGAGTTCTTTTGGATAAGTAAATGCAAAGAATTAGGCAGGAGTAGCAGATAGAAACCTGAATGATGATCCAAACCCAGGAGAAGGTCAGACCTACAGAGTCAGGGAGCCATACAGAAGCACTAGGACAGAAATGACAGTTTTTGGACACAACAGGGCAAAGTTTCCATCAAAGACAGACTATTATGGTGTGTGGCTGCATCTGTACCATAGGAGGTTCAGAGGAAGGGATGGCCTTTTAACTATTACATTGAATAATAATATTACGGTGCAGGATCATATATTTAGGGGTATAAGAGATTATTTACCAGTGGTTATTAACCTAGAACCTATGAACATTTTAAAAATGTTTTGATTTACTGTATTTCAATATAATTGGTTTTCTTTGTCATTTTATATATTTTATTTCATGCATTCAAAAACATTATTTGAAGAAGAAGCCTATAGGTTTCCAAATTGCTCAAGGGAGCCTTGACCCCAAAATGACAAAGAATCATTGTTCTAGTTTAGATATATCAAACACCAACTAACAACTCTCCCGAGTTCTCATGAACCAGATAAAAATGTCATTGAGAAATATTTTTAAAAATAAAATTTAAAATGATAGAATGTACATAACTTTAGTATCTTTTCAAGTCAATATGAGGCCACCAGGATCTTCATGTACATTTTAGCAGCCCCTGTTTCTATTTAAGTTTAACATCACCATTCTGGTTTAAACTCCTGATTTTACAGATGAAAAACTTAGGGTACAAAAAAATGAAATGACTTGTCTAGGGTCACACCGAATAAGCAGCAAAGTCTGGATGTGAATCCAATTTTTCTGATTCCAAATTCATTGGATTTTCCACAGTGGCATCAAACTAGGTGCTGTGATGAGGAAAGGGAAAGAAAGAGGTGGGAGGGAAGAGAATGAGTATTTATAAAGTGCCTGTTCTGTGTTAAGGCATGTGCTAAGTACTTTTTACAAATATTATTTCATTTGGTGTCAGCATTGTATCATCTATACATGGCTATCAGACTTTGTAGTTCCCCAATCATAATAACAAAACCAAAACAAAACAGAACAAAAATCACGCAACTTTCTCCCACTGAAGTCCTTCATAAGCATTGACTCAATGGGCTCAGTCAACTTGCATAATCAGAGAAGTGATAATGCTATCAGTATACATGGAATGAAGGAGTTATTGGTTTTTTGACCATTTTCCTGAAACTTTCCCCCTTTGGTAATACCAGCTTCCAGAAATGAGGATTATTGCTCTAATCAATACTTCAGTGTTCCAATGGATTGATGATCCCACAGATATAATTTTTCTCTCTAATGGTGTAGATCATGACCGATCTACCTCCTTCCAGAAATCTACCAGAGAAGAGCTATCCAATGTGCTGGAAGTTTCCCTTTTGGACCCTTAACATTCAATGAGTACCAGCTTAGTGCTTGGGGCTGTCCATCTGTTACCTTTCCCCCTCACTACATTATTGATCCACTTACTTTTTTCAAGCATACATTTCCTCAATATTTTATACCATCTCTTGTAGCAAGTTGACATTGATAATAATGCTGTAGCATAGGTAATGTAATGGATAGAATGGAGGATTTAGAGTCAGAAAGATTTGAGTTCAAATCTGGCCTCAGATACTAGCTGTATGACTCTGGGCAAATCATCTAATCCCAGTTTGTCTCATTTTTCTCTATTATAAAATAGAGGCAATAATAACATACCTCACAGGGTTGTTGTAAGGATCAAAGAAATAATATTTATAAAGAGCTTAACACAGTACCTAGCATATGGCATACTTACTAAATGCTTGTTTCCATCCTTCCTTCCTTCCTTCCTTCCTTCCTTCCTTCCTTCCTTCCTTCCTTCCTTCCTTCCTTCCTTCCTTCCCCCCATCCATCTAGCATCTCTCATTACATTTCTGTTCAAACACAATTTTGATTCTTTAGAGATTCTGGTGTTCCATAATTCATAAGTATATGGCATTACTGGGAGAATGTTGATATTAAAGTGTTTCTTTCAATTCAGAAACAGCTTGGAAATATTGAAAGCACCTTGACTCATACTGAGCTTACAATCCACCTATACTCTCATTTGGACTTGAAAGGCCATAATTTTTTTTATCCTTTTATCCTGATATCCTCTATTTCCAATCTGTCACCAAGGTCACTCTTTTCTTCCTTCAAAATATCTCTTAGATCCACATTTTTCTCTCCATTCTCAAAAATAGAGTTCTAACCATGTTATCTCCTTGCCCAGTGAGTCCCAGTGGTTTCCTATTATCTCTAGGATCAAATATATACTCCTTTACTACTAGCCCCTTCCTAACTCTACAGTCTTTTACACTCTACTTCCCTTCATGTACAAAATGATCCAGCTATTCTGGCTCTCTTGTAGTCCTTCTATCTCCTGTTTCTGTGCTTTTGAATCTCCTTCTCTCTCACTTCCATCTCTTAATATCCCAGATTCTTCAAGACAGCTCAAAATCTGCCTTCTTCAACAGTTTTTCTTGGTCTCTGAAGCTGTTAGTTGCTCCCTTCCATATCACTTTCCATCTACTCTGTATGTCTTATTATACACACCTACTTATTTATGTATCATCTTCTCCATTAAAATACACATTCTTTGGAGAAAGGGACTGATTGTGCTTTTCTTTGTATCTCTAATATTTAGTACAGTACTGGACACATAGTAAATGTTTTAATAAATGCTTACTGACTGATTGACTATAATAGGTCTTTGTCATTTTGGAAGATTCTTACAATGGTTGCTGAGCTAACTACTGTCCTATCTAGTATTTCTTAGCTCCAAATTATTATGCATACTACTGTCAAGATTGATTTTTCCCAAACACCTCTCTGATCATGGCATTTCCTTGCTCCAGAACTTATATTGGCTCTCTGTTATCTTCCATGCCAAATCCCAAACTCTCTGGCTGAAAAGCCCTCCATGGTCAGGATAAATCTCATCTCCTGAGTCATTCCCCAGTAAATCCATTCTGCTCCAAGGCAAGTCTCTTCATTGGCCTTTGCTTTTTCCATCCCATTTGTCTCTGTCCTGTTTTCTCTACTGCAAGATGAAGCAGAAATTGTGAGATAGCAAACAGATTAAGCAGAGTAGGAGGGCCTGGAAAGAGAGGTTAAAATGTCCCTCAGATTTCACAAAGTTCATCCCTTTCCTGAAGTCTTCTCTCCTCCCTGCTCCTTAACATAGGCTTAATGGAACCTGGAAAATTAAACTAGTTTCCTGTTTGCATGAAAACAGAGATGACCTAGATTGCAACTGCAGCTCTCTTTCTCAGACCATCTGTGGATCCCAGAAAAGCAAGGAAGCTGAACCTTCCCATTTTCACAGCAAATAGAGAAGGTGGCACCTGAGGGTCTTATTCCCTGGTTGAGACAATATAATACAATACCGTGAGAAGAGATTCTTAATTCAAGGAGTCCATGGGCAGATTTTTAAAAATCTCTTATTATATAAATCCTCATTTGTAAAATGGAGATAACAATAGCATCTGCTTCCTATCACTGTTATGAGGATCAAATGAGATAATATTTCTAAAGTTCTTAGTATAGTACCTGGCATCCCTCCCTCTCTTTTTCCCTTTTTCCTTCCCTCCATCCTTTCTTCTTCCTTTTTCCCCTTCCTTCCTTCCTTCCTTCCTTTCTTCCTTTCTTCCTTCCTTCCTTCCTTCCTCCTCCTACCAAGTGCCTCTATATCACCTTTCTGATCAAATAGATTTTAATTCTTTGAAGATCCTGGTTTTCCAGAATTCAGATAGGAAAAAAATTACATCTTTATTTTCATTAAATTCTAATGGAAATTTATGATTTTTTAAAATTGTGAATGAAAAAAAAAACCACATTATTCTGAGAAGAGGTTCATTGGCTTTACCAGACTTCTAAAGGGACCCATTAAAAAAAGAACCTTTCCCTAAAGATCAAAGAAAAAGGAAGAGGACTTGTGGACTTATGGGTTCAAAAATATTTATAGCAAGAATTATAAACTAAAGGGATACTCATCAATGAGGGAATGGATAAACAAGTTATGGTGTATGAATGTGATATAGTGGTATTATGCCATAAGAAATAATGAAGAGAATGGCTTCAGAAAAACCTGTGAATATTTATATGAACTAATGCAAAATAAAGTGAGTCCAAGGAGAATAATCTACAAACTAACAGCAATATTGTAATGATAACCAAGTGAATGACTTAGTATTTCTGTTCAATATAATGATCCACCACAACCTCAAAGAACTCATGATAAAACATGTTTATCCACTTCCAGATAGAGAACTGATAGACTCAGGAAACAAACTGAAGAATTATTTTTTTCCTTTATTTTTCTTGCCTTTTGGGGGAACATAATGCAGGAATATGTGTTGTATGACTTCCTTTCTATAATGATTATCATATTTTGTGTCTTTTCAATGGGTGGAGGAGACAGAGGAAGAGAATTTGCAACTGAAAATAAAACAAGTAAAAAAATATTTTAGTAACTTACTCTAAACCTGGAAGGGACCTCAGAGGTCCTTTTACAGATGAGGAAACTGAGGCCCAGTAAGGTGAAATGACTTGCCCAAGATTATCTATAGAATAAGTTATCAGATCTGGAGGTTGATTTTAGATTTTCTGACTCAAGAATGAATATTCTTTCCTTTTGTATCATAGTGCCTAAATTGCTGTGTAATCATAGATTCCCTTTTGCAAAGAACTGACCCCTCAACTCTGGAGTGGGGCCCAAACATACCACAGTCTAACACACACAAAACAGGCAGGGTAGAGAAGAGAGACAAAGATAACCCACTTTTGCTTCCCTTCTACTCTTAGCTGCTTCTCAGTGGAACTGCTAGGTCCAGGCATTGAGTCATAGTCACATTCTTCCCTGCTTCAAAAAGGCTTCCATGGGTAAATTCTTCTCTCAGGACTAATCTAAATCAGTCCTTCTTTGGCAAATTCTTTTGGCCAGTTCCTCATGGAATGGCAGTAGAAACTGCCCTCCTTTAAGCTTAAATGCTCTGTCACTCTACAGGGAATTTTAAGTAATTTCACTTTCTTGTTTGCCCACTGCTGAGAGAATTCCAATAGGAATCTTCATGCAGTGGAAGGTGGTCCTTGCTCTTCCTTTAGTCTCTGTGCTCAATTCTCTCTACTAAACCCAAAAGATGTAATAGAGTTATGGGGGTCTTCAGTTATCCAGGCATTTACTATAAATCCCAGTCCACAAAAAATGGAGCAGCCAATAAATTCTAGACTTTCCTTAACAATAATCTCATCTCTTAGAAAGGAGAAGGAAGGAAACAAGGCTCTTGCTACTCTAGACTGAATTCTGGCCAACAAGGAGTAATAGGTTGGGGAAGTGGAAGTGTTAGATGAAAGTAACAGCATCTTCTTAGAATTCATCATGACCAAGGAGAAGGGAGTAATGGCCATAGCCAGATTTGTGCCCTTGACTTTAGGAAAGTTGATTTTAAAGATTGGAGAAAAGGTAGCCATAATTCCATGGTTTCAGTCATTGATGGAAAGACATTGCAAGAGAGATGTGAGGCTCTCAAAAGGGGAATTACAATGGATTGAAGATCCCAGAGGTCTAGTCCAACTCTGTACTACTATGATTCTCTGACCATGACTATGCATTAGGCAACCACCAAAGTGTTTTTCTTGGACATGTATTCTCTGTGTCCACCTTTTAGCAATTAGATTTATCCCAATATGGAAACGTTTTCTTCAGGAAGGAGGAAGGTAGTTTTTCTTCATTTGAGGTCTTTAATCAAATGCCTAAATGACCACTTGAATATTTGTTATAGGTCAGGTTCAAATTCATATATGGTAGGACTAGATGAGCTTTGAGGTCTCTTCCTGGTCTGAAATTCTTTGATTCTATGATTCAACCCAAATATATGAGATCTATCTCAATTTTAAAAATCTGCCTCCCAAGGCACAATTAGGGGACAGAATAGATGGAATGCCAGCTCTGGAGTCAGGAGACTCATCTTCCTGAGTTCAATTCTGTCCTCAGACACTTACTAGTGGTATGACCCCCAGCAAATCACTTAACTAATTGCCTAGCCCTTATTCCTCTTCTGCCTTAGAGCCAGTTTTTAGTATTGATCTTAAGACAGAAAGTAAGGGTTTTTAAAAATTGAGTTGGAGAAGGAAATGGCAAACCATTCCAGTAATTTTGCCAAGAAAACCCTAAATGGGATCATGAAGAGTCAGACACAATTGAAAAATGACTGACTAAAACTCCCAAGTCCAGTTATTCCATTTAAAATTTTTTGTTTTAATAATGTATAACTTGATAGGTTTTTCCACTAAAAGACAATGTAGTACAGTATATATATACTATCCTGAACTTCAGGAAGACCTGGGTTCAAATGTTGCCTCTGACACATAAGAACTGTGTGTCCAGGGGGCAGTTGGGAAGCTTAGCAGATTGAGAGCCAGGTCTAGAGATGGGAAGTCCTGGATTCAAATTTGAACTCAGACACTTCCTAGCTGTGTGACCCTGGGCAAGTCACTTAACTCCCATTGTCTTAGCCCTTACCAGTCTTCTGCCTTAGAACCAATACATGGTATTGATTCTAAGGTGGAAGGTAAGGATTTAAAAAAAAACAACTGTATGTCCATAAATTCTGAGGAACTTATGAGAAAGAATGCCATCTATATCTATAGAAATAACTATGGGAGTAGAAATCTAGAAGAAAACATGATTTATTACTTATTTATATGGATATATGATTTGGAGTTCTGGTTTTAAAAGATTGCTCCATTAAAAATGAATAATATGGAATTTTTTTGAGTGATAATATACATATAACCCAGTGGAATTATTTGGCAACTCTGGGAAGGGGGAGGGAAGAGGAAAAGAAAACAACAAAAATCATGTAACCATGGGAAATATTTTTAAAAAGAAAAGAAAATTAGAAAAAAAAAGAAAAATTCTTAAAAAAAAAAAACCCTTACCTTATGTCTTAGATTCAATACTATGTATTGGTTTTAAGACAGAAGAAAGGTAAGGGCTAGGCAATGGGAGTTAAGTGACTTGCCCAGGGTCACACGGCTAGAAAGTGTCTGAGACCAAATTTGAATCTGGGACCTCCCGTCTCTAAGCCTGACTCTCAATCCACTGAGCCACCTACCTGCTCCCAGAAAAATTCTTATTGATTAAAAAAAACTGTATGTCCATGGACAATCTACTTAACCTCCCAGTTCTTCCATGCAATTCTCTAAGACTTTAAATCATAGATAACTTCCTCATATATATCAGCAGAGGGAATTACCACACCAGGAGTACTCTATCCTAAAGAAATCATTGACTCGTTCCCCCACACACCCATACTACATCCTGACCAAAATTTCTATGTGAGTGGTAGTACTTCAAAAGCTGGAAAGAAAAAAAAAAAGAAATTCATCCTCCTAAAAAAGTGCTTTACTGTTAAGGGAGAGAAATGAATTCCTGTACGGTCTACTGAGAGCCAATCATTCGCCTCCCTCATTGGTGTGCATTAAAACACCAGCCAGGAGCCCAGTGCCGGAGTGCCTGAGTGTCTGCCAATTTCACTAACAAAGAATCCATTTGTAATATAGCTCAGGGCACTCCGGCTGGAGAAAATATGTCCAATTTTACCTTTTGAATGACATAAACGGCCCTACGTGGAGATTTTTAAGGCTTCAGGTTAATGGGGAAGATGGAACACCAAAGCCAATTTGTGTTAAACCTCGGAAAGGGGAGGCGGGATCTCGCCCTCCCTCAAGGGCATAGATGTGGAACCTACTTAATTGAAAATGTCCTCTGTTACAGCAAAGTGGCGACGCCAACGCCTCCTAATGCCCTAGCTCACACAGTATCTCACAGCCCCATAAAGGAACAAGGTCCAGTAAATAGGCTTGTCTAGGGAACCTCATAAACTTGTGTTCCTGCTGAGTACAGAGACCTCTATGTATTCTTTTCCCCCGAAAGATGTCTTCGAGAACAAATAATGGCTAGCTGGTAGGATGCCCCTTGTAAGGAAGTCGCTAAAACCCAGGGGCTTCTAGCAAATAAAGACCTCAAAAAGAATCAGACAGATGAAGCCCATCAATATCACCACGAGCCGGAAAGGACATTGAACACTCTCATTTCCTTCTGGGGGCTCTCAAGGTCAAGTCCCTTCGTGTGCAGCCTTTCATGCTTCCTAGAGTACTCAGCACGATAATAATTGTGCGTATTTAAAAACTCATAAAATGGAGCCAACTGAATTATTCAGGGGCAGAGGATAAAAGGCAAAGAAGCCAGGGATCCCAAGAGGAAGCAATGTGAGGGCATGGAAGGGACACTGGGTATGGAACCAGAAAGCTGGCATTCTAATACCAGTTCATAGGTTGGCAGATGTGGAAGCAGGAGGGATGCTGGAGTCCACTGGTTCCAACTGCCATATTTTACAGACAAGGAAACTGAGATTCGGAACAGTTCAGTAACTTACTCAACTTCCTACAGGATCTAAGTGGCAGAGCTGGAAATCAAAACTAGGTCTTTAACTTCAAATATAGTATTCTTTCTAGTTCTGTTCTATCTTAGCTGTCTGACCTCAGGCAAGTGACTTAACACTTTGGAAACCCATTCACCTCTTCTTTTAGGGTAGGGATAGTGGGGGCAGATGGGTGGCTCAGTGGATGGAGAGCCAGGCCTAGAGATGGGAGATCCTGGGTTCAAATGTGGCCTCAGACACTCCCTAGCTGTGTGACTTTGGGCAAGTCACTTAACCCCTAGCCCTTACCATTTGACCTGGGCAAGTAATCTTGGGCAAGTCACTTGTGACAAGGAAATCACTTTTAAAAGACTGATATATATTAATTTAAGGTCACCAAGGAATTCAGCTATGTAATTCCTTAATGAAAACTCAAGTCAGCCGTCAACCTTTTATGGAGTTTTAATTACAAACAGGAGGAAGAAAGGAATTAGAGATAGAGGGAGAGAGAAAGGGGAGAGAAGGGAATAGGGCTTAAATACCCCCTCTGTTTAGGCTGGGCCAAAAGGCCCAAGCCCTTAGATAGCTGAGGCAATGAAAGGAGATCAGTCCCTATTACTCACGTGACCAAAAATGGAGAAACAGTCTCCGGGGCCCCCACCTTCAGCTTCCTTCAGAGCAAGCTTCTCAGAGCACACTCCACCACTCAGACAAACTCCTCAACCCCCTCCGAGTCTTCAGACCCCCCTATCCTTAAGGAAACCATCCAAGTTCCCTCCTCTCAGTTCTCACATCTACCAATCACCTGTCCATCAATTTCCCTGTGCCAATGGAGGCTCTAGCTTAACCCAGGACCGCCCAGAGGTCTCTGGCTTTGCACATGTCTGTTGAAGGTCATATTTTCAAATAATTAAACCTTTGATCCTTTGCTACAGCCCTTTCTAAATCCTGTTAACCTGAGTAGGGTAGAGATTGGAATAATTAAATTTTGATCTAGGCTGCAGCCCTTACTCAATCCTGTTAGGACTGAATAGGGTGGAGATTGATTCCAAGTATCTCCATTGTATCAATTCTAAAATCAATCATGACTCAAAGAAATTCCTGTTCTATGCTTAAGCATAGGTCAAAGTCCTTTCCATTGTTCAGCAAAAGGTTTCTGTCCTAAAGTAATCTTAAGAAGGGAAGGAGAAGGAACCTCCCATGCCAATGGGATTCACATTCCAATAGTCAAGACGCACTATCAATAGGAAATTTTTCAAGTATGAAATTTCCCAATGGTGAAATTTCCAACATTTATAAGAATAAGAAATTTTGAGGTTTACACACTTAACCCCTGGCCCTTACCATTTAACCTGGGCAAGTGACCCTGGGCAAGTCACTTAACCCCTGGCCCTTACCATTTGACCTGGGCAAGTAATCTTGGGCAAGTCACTTAACCCCTGGCCCTTACCATTTGACCTGGGCAAGTAATCTTGGGCAAGTCACTTAACCCCTGGCCCTTACCATTTAACCTGGGCAAGTGATCCTGGGCAAGTCACTTAACTCACTTAATCGCCTAGCCTTTACCACTCTTCTGCCTTGGAACCAATGTACAGTATTGATTCTAAGGTGGAAGGTAAGGGTTAAAAAAATAATGGATACAAGTTTACATTATCTAAAACATTATATAGATATAAATTATCATTTTTATTGATCACAGATTTAAAAAACAATTACTCACCAGGCATCTGAATACTTATTAATATTTGGTGCATCTTCTCTTTCAGTGGTGGTTATACCATTTATACTTTGTTTCTTGTTTTTAACTCTTACTTTCTGTCCTAGTAGCAACTCTAAGACAGAAGGGCAAGGGCTAGGTAAACAGAGTGAAGTGACTTGTACAGGATCACACAGAGAGGAAGTACCAAGGCCATATTTAAACCCAGGTCTTTCTGAGTCCAGGTCTGGCACTCTGGCCGCTGTGCCACCTAGATGCCACTTTTAGCATCTGTGGTTGCATACCTTCTCATCTAAACAGTAGACAGAGTGCTGAGCCTGGAGTCAGGAAGACTCATCTTCCTGATTCAAATCTGGCCTCAGATCCTTACTACTCTGTGACAAGCCCCTTAACCCTGTTTGTCTCCACTTCCTCCTCTGTCAAATGAGCTGGAGAAGAACATGGCCACTCCATTATCTACCAAGAAAACTCCAAATGGGGACACAAAGAGGTGGCCATGACAGAACAATAGATATTATTGTGATAATTATTATTATTATCATCCTAACTCCATGCCCAATGTTCTTTATATAGAAACATTCTGCCTCTTGGCAGACTAGAGCCCTGTATAACAAGCTAACCTGAATTAAACTCCAAAATGAAAGATCCTGTCGCTGACAAACAATCAACAAATGGACCTCCACCACCTCCAAACCTTCTGGAAACCAAGGTGTGGAAGGTAGGCTAGCAGAGGGGGCCATAAGAGTTCACCCAAAGCATCATGCCATCATGAAATTTGATACAGAACTGCAAGTCATCCGGTCATCTTCAGCAAAAGGATTCCGGAAGCCACGCTCCGTTAGCAATTTTGGGGTGTGTGTGTGTGTGTGTGTGTGTGTGTGTGGCTTGGAGGCATAATAGAGCACAGTCTGTTCTTCTGCAGCTCTCTTGGCTCAGCTGCGCTGCTGCCAGTATAACTGGAACCGAGGCAAAGCACTTTGTGTATAAATCAGGAGCTGGTAAGACAGGTTGTCAGAGTCACCTACTGAATGGCACCAGCAGGGATGTTTGCACTCCACACGCAGCCACCTCCAACCCACGATTACTCCTGCTAATTCTATTCCATCCCAACACTCAGTATCTTTGACCACTGCAAATAGTACATTTTCATTCACAGGTCCAGAGAACAAGTGCCCAAAATAGCAAGAGGGGCTTTTAGGAGCTGCCCCTGCGAGGGCTTTCCCTCTGGATGGGATTTCAGTCTTACTGTTTCTGCAGTCATTTATGAGTTCCAAGTTCATGTTTTCACTCAAAAGGGAATATGTCTCCTTAATAGCCCTGTGTTGGGCATGCAGAAAATATCTATCACCTGAAAAAATGAAGCACAGAACAGAGGAAAAGTACTAGCTATGGAGTCAGAGGACCTCAGTTCAGACCCGTCCCCTGCTGACGTATGTGTGACCTTTATCAAATCACACAACCTCTGTTTCCTCATGTGAAAAATCAGGAGATTGGATTAGATGGTTGTTGAGGGCCCTTCTAACTCCAGATCTATGATCCTAGGAGAAAAAGAATCATACTGGCGTTGTTGTATTGAAAGAGGGCTTCCCTGTTGCTAAAATTATATAATATGGCCTATTCCAACAAGGACAGTTAGATAGCACAATGGATAGAGTTCTGGGCCTGGAGTCAGGAAGACTCATATTCCTGAGTTCAAATCTGACCTCAGACAATTCCCGTGTGACACTAGGCAAGTCTCTTAACCCTGTTTGCCTCAGTTTCTTCATCTGTAAAATCAGATAGAGAAGGAAATGGCAAACCAGTATCTTCTCCAAGAAAACTCCAAAAATGGGATTACAAAGGGTCAGATACACTGATATGACTGACCACCAACAACCAATCTAGATGTTTTAATGTAGATTCCTTTGTGAGAATAGAAGAGGCTTTTTCACTGGTTTAAGGCTAATAAAAAGACTTTTTAGAAACCCAGATGAAAGGACACCGTATGCAAAATGGTGCTTGAATATGTGGAATTTAAATATGATTTTCCTTGTTTTCTGTTCACACCAGTCATTTCACCAAAGGGTGGAAACTCCCTCCTTTGGCCTTGGGCAAATGACTTCATCTCTAGGGATTCAGTTTTCTCATCTGTTAAAGAAGGATTTGGACTCAGTAACTTTTAATGTCCTGTTTAGCTCTCAGTCTATAATCCCACATGGCGAAGAGCCACTTGTCTGTAATTTAAGAGTCTCAGGGTGGCCTGAGGCATTGAGAGTAAATGGCCATGAAATGTTAGAGGAAGGTTGAGCTCAGGTCTTGCTGACTCCCAGACTCTCTCTCTACTACATCACATTGCCTCTTACCTAATATTAGAATCATCAAATGTTAAACTAATTATGGAATCATAAACAGGAGTGCAAGAAGCGCCATAGAGATAATGAATTATAATCCCCTCATATTCTAAGAGTAAAACTAAGTGCTGTAATACCAGAGAAAATCACAACTGTCCATAACTCTTTCAGTGCTTTGATTGATGAAGCAACACATGTGGCAATCTAGGAGAGGCTGAGACAGTCTGGTTAGGTCATGGAGATCAGGAAAATCTCTAGGAACTAAGGAAGGGTTCAAATTAAGACTATGGAAGGCACTATAAGAGAGTGAAAAGATCTTCAGAACTGAAAGAGAAGACCTCAGTTTGACTCCCACATTTGGCCCATTTGCTCTCTGTATGGCTGGCAAGTCACTTGGCTTTGTGCCTTGGTTCCTCCTCTAAAAAATGAGGGATTTGAACTTTAAGGTCTTTTCCAGATCTATGATAACATATTGCCAGAGGGATAAGCAAAGAGAAGAGCCCTGCTCTTTGGAACATCAAGTAAGATGCAGTCTGAATTCATGGGCTTGGATCAGTAATCACTAGCCACCAAAGACCATGGGCAAAAATGTCATACTAGTAGGGTTTTAGCCCTGATGAAGGGGAATATAAAAATATAAGTGAGCAGAGGAAATTTTGACTGGAGTTCAGGCATTCCCAATCTCCAGTTCAAGGGTTTTTTTTTTCAAAAATATTTTAAATTATATTTTCTTTTCCAGATTACATGTAGATACCATTTTAATAATCATTTTATGATATTTTATAATCCATGTTCTCTCTCTCCCCTTTCCCCCAACCAAGACAGCAGGTGATCTGATAAAGGTTATATTTGTGCTATCATGCAATACATATTTTCTTGTTTGTCATGTTGTGGAAGAAGACATGTACCAATTATATAAGAAAAAAATTATGAAGAAAATACATTCAGTTTCTTCTCTGGAGGTGGATAGTCTTCATCATGAGTTCCTTGGAGTTGTCCTGGATATCTTGGCTTGTTGATAATAGTTAAGTCATCCACAGTTGACCATTGTATATCATTGCTGTTACTAGGTACAATGTTCTGGTTCTGCCCATTTCACTTTTCATCACTTCATATAAGTCTTTCCAGGTTTTTTATGATCATTCTGTTTTCATTTCTTATAAGGGTCTTCCAAATCCCCGAGGCAACAATCTCAAATGCCCCATTGTGGTTACAGAGCTGCCTTGGACAGGCCCAGGCGTGCTTTCACGTAGGGCCATGGCCTGAGAATTGACACAATTTGGCCAATGATTGGGTAGTTATGGTTAGTGACAGTGAACATGCACACATGTACGCATGTACATACAGTCACATAGTCAGGAGTCAATGTCAAGAGATGTAGCCCGGGAGAAAGAATGCAGGCAGAAAGAGAATCCGACTATTGGCAAGATTTGGTGGGAAGAAGGTATCTGTTGGGTCAGGGAAGTCACCTCCTTCCATTGCCCAAGCAAAGTGCCAGAGGACAAGGCTTAGGAGGACCCAGGCACAGCTCTGGGACAGAACCAAGCCCCTGGGAGCTTTGTCAATAGGGTTTGGTGAGCCAAGTGTAATCCTAACTGTTACTTCAAATTCACTAAGACTAAGAGATGGGAAGAAAGTAGAGGAGGCTGAGGAGGGGAAGGGGCTGCAGCCAGCCTGGCCTCCGTAGGAAGCCAAACCCTCCTCTACAGGCCCCCTGTACAGACGGAGATCTGGAATGAGAGCATGGCTAAGGCTGAACTTGCAGGTGAAGGCAGAGCCTTTGAATACCCCTGGCAAGGTTTGGAAATTGTGCCCTTTCTTTGTTACTGTCTTCAGAGACTCTGAAACCTTTATCCTAATAAAAGCAACTTGCAACTATGGAAAAGAGAATTTTCTGGCATAAATATTTATGGAAAGGCATATTAGAAAGTAATTTCTCTTATGTATACCCTCCTTTCCCCTTGTGCTCACTACCATACTCCACCCCAGCAGGTTCCATGAAAGACTTTCCATACTTCTTCTTCTTCTTAGCTCTGAGTGGAAGTAGGAAGGGACGTATGACCTTACTCTCCTCCATGAATTCTATCATTCAGTTGCACTGGCTCACTTGCAAGTCCTCAAGCATAACATTTCATCACCATCCCATGCTGCAGCCCTGGTTGTCTGTGGCGCTTGGAATGCTCTGTCCCCTTCTCTCTACTTAAAACAATTTTTTTTCCTGGCTTTCTTCAAGATTTAGCTCACTTTCAGCAGGAGGTAGGCTAATGTCTTTCCCTCTCACGATACCTTCATCTACACTCTCTCTATATCATCAACATATCTAGTTATGTACCTGTTGTCTCTTGGATTAGAATGGATGTTCCCTTGAGGGCAAGGGCAGTTTTTTTTAAACACTTACTTTCTGTCTTTGAATAGATAATAGATATAGGTTCCAAGGCATAAGAGGAGTAAGAGCTAGACAACTGGGGCGACTTGTCCAGGATCAAACAGCTAGCAAGTGTCTGAGACCAGATTTGAACCCAGGTTGTCCAGTCTTCAAGCTCTGCTCTCTATCCACTGAGCCATTTAGCTGCCCCACAAGAACAGCAATTTTTAAATCTTTTTTTTTTTGTATCCCTAGCTCTTAGTCCAATGCCTGACACATAATAATAGCTTGTAATCAACCAATTAGTCAACTTTCTTAAGTACCTACTACCCCAAGCTTGTGAATACTTCCCCAGGAGAAAGGCAGATGAGAACAATTTGCTCTAATGGTCATAAAGTTGGCTGAAGAAGTCACTGGAGTGCCTAAGGTTTGGTCAGACATCATCCACTGAATCCTGGGCCATCATCAGTCTTGACTTTTATCTCACCACTGATCTTCAGACTGGAAAAGAGAGTGAGATTGATGACTTTGGGTATCTTTGTCGCACTTAAATCCAATTCATCCATGGATCAAAAAACATCACCAGTGATGTCATTTTGGTCTTTTTTTGTAAGGATGGCAACTAGCTATGTGTCAGATACTGTGCCCAAGCACTGGGGATACAAAAGAGGCAAAAGACAGTCTCTCCCCTCAAGGATTTGCAGTCTAATGGGAAAGATAGAATGTAAACAAATGCATGCAAAACAAACGATATGTAGGATAAATAGGAAATAATTAAGAGGGAAAGCACTGGAATGAAGAGGAGTTAGGGGAGGCTTCTTGTGGAAGTCAGTATTTTTGTTGGGATTTAAAGGAAATCAGGGAAGTCTGTGGTTGAGTTGAGAAAGGAGAGCATTTCAAGGCTTGTTGCTTGACTGACTGGAGGAGAGAAGGCTCAGGATTTGAGTACCCATTGAGGTTTCCATTGTTTTTGTTTTTTTTACAACACCTAGTGAGGTGAAATGATTCCTTACAGGATTATAAGAAATTGTGGCCAATATTGCATTCTAGAGGCTTTCCAGTATTATAGTACTTACCAAAGAATGAGGTCAGTCTGCCTAGGCACTAATCCAGGGGTGACTGTCACCTTTGGCTCATGCCTGGCCTGCACTTGGAGGATGCTGGATTCTATGTAGCTTTCAGTAACAAGAAGATTAGGATTAAGTAACCTTTGCGGTCACCTTGTTCAATCTCCTCATTTTACAGATAAGGAAGCCAAGGATCAGAGAGGTGATTGGCCCAAGGACTCACCCAGAATATGAGGTAGAGCCCAGATTTATCCCCAAGTCTGCTGACTCACATTCTAGCACCCTCTCCATAGCACAATCTTGTATAGGTGGAAATTTGGTATCCTTTGGACTTCATCTCCCAGCATTCTTTCCTCGTTCCAAAATTCCTTTTTCCCTTTCATGTATGTGCCTTGTTACGCTGTTTGTGTATAGTGGAGGTGCTTCCTCTCTAGTTCTCTTTTCCACGTGGAAGGCTGGTGAGCTCTCTCAGTTCCTCTAGCCTTTTACTCTCCCTTTGCTTCAAGTTAAATATTAATAAATGTTATTAAATAAAATATTTGGAGTATTAAATATTAATTTTTAAAATTTACAATGGTACAAAGTCCTCTCTTCTATTTTTCCAGGCTGTTGAGATGCTACACTTTGAGGTTCCCTCTGATTTTTTAAATAAACAGGGAGATGCTGCTGCTGTTAAACGGGGCTAGAGAGGCAATGGCCATGTGGCTGCCCAAAGGCCCACCAACTAAGGTTACCAATGATTAACAGGACCAGAGGGAAAGAAGCCTCCTAGGGAAAGAGGTCCAAGTTGTAATTCTAGAGTAAGCCCAACAGGTGACTGTTCAAGTTAGAATCCACAGGGTAATTTAATTCAACAAGTATTCATTAAACAGCAACTGTGTGTCAGTCATTATGTTAAGCCTATGGATGCAAAGGCAAAAAAAAAAGGAAACCTTTCTTACCTTCAACTTAATACAATTAACTGATAAACTGAATATAAAATAGTACAAGGGCTGAAAAGAATTCATAGTATTTATCTAAAGCTGGAGAAGTCTGTGGTTATCTGGAAGCAAGAACTATGAAGGGCAGCAGAAAGTATGAGCAAGTCAGTTGGTCTGGGTCAGTGTATCTGCACTCTTCTTTGGCCACAGTCTGGAAGCCTTCAGATTGCTCCGTTGCTGAGAGTATGTACACTAGTGGTATCAAACTCAAATAGAAATGGGGCCACGGATCCATACATACAGATCCCTATGGGCTACATAGTGACTTTGTTTTAAAATGCAATATTATCTATGTTTTATTGTATTTTAATTTTGTTAAATATTTTCCCAGCTGTATTTTCATCTGGTTCAATAACACCCAGGAGGGTTGACTCTGCATGGGCCTTGGGCCAGGTGACGTACACTCTCCTCCTCCTCTAGAATTCCTCCTCAGAACTCAAGCCATGGTTGGAGGCATCTAACCTAACTACATCTGGGGCATGCAGATGACACACTCCTGGGAGGTCTAGCTAACACAGTAGATGATGGAACCAGGATCCAAAACGATTTTGAAAAGCTAGAGTATCGACACTTTTAAAATTCATTTGACACATTGGCTATGGGAGGTGGGTAGGAGGAGGGGAGGGAAAGAATATGAATCATGTAACCATGGGAAAATATTCTAATTTAATTAATTAAGAAATTTCAAATAAAAAATAAAATTCATTTGGGTTAAATATAAAGTCTTAGGTTTTTTCCAGTCATTTTCAATCATGTCCAACTCTTTGTGACCCCATTTGTGTATTCTTGGCAAAGATACTAGAATGACTTGCCATTTCCTTTTCCAGTTCATTTTACAGATGAGGAAACTGAGGCAAACAGGATTCAGTGACTTTCCCAGGATCACAAAGCAAGCAATTTCTTGAGGCCAGATTTGAACTCATAAAGATGAGTTTTCCTTATTCCAGGCTTAGTGCTCTATGCATCATATCATCTAGTCTTGCACTTGGGTACCAAAAATTAGCTTTACAAATTTAAGGTAGGAGAGGTTAGGGTTAGACTGCAGCAGTTATAAAAAAGATCTGTGGGTTTCAGGGAGCTACAAGCTCAATGTAAGTCACTGAACAATCAAGAACATAGACAAACTAAAGAGTACCCAAAGGAATGAAACCAGGAGAACAAAGGGCTTGAGTCCATGGCATGTTAGGACAGGTGGAAGAACCTTGATATGTTTGTCCTGAAGGAAAGAAGATTGGAGAGAACATTATCACTATGTTAAAGTATTTGAAGAGCTGTCGAGTGGAGGAGAGATCAGACTTGTTCTGTTGAACCCCAAAGGGCAGAACCAGTAACAGTGGGAAGAAGTGGCAGAGGTCAATTTTAGGCTGGATGTCAGGAAGAATTTGTTAATTATTTGAACTATCCATAAGTGGAATAGGTTGCCTAAGTAAGTTGTTGGTTTCCCCTCAATTCAATCCAATCTAGTCTGATCCAATCCAATAAACATTTAATAAGCACCTACAATGTGACAGGCACTGTGCTGAATGCTGAGAAATACAATTAATAAAAAGAAAGACAGTCTTTGACCTCAAGGGATGGGAAGGGATGATCCATAAAAGGATTCAGGAAAGAGGTAAGGGCTAGGACGTCAGGAGATACCCAGCAGGGCCATTTTGTTTAATGGAGCTGAAACCAAGGAAGACTCCAGATCCAAAGTGCAGAGAAGGCATTGTTGGGAATGGAAAAGCATCCTCCAGCCCTCCCAGCAGAAGAGAGAGGAGGCTGAGGGAGGTGGTGTTAATAAGGTTTACATCAGCTGAATGGTAGTGAATCTAGAAATGATGAGCTTGTGTTGATTGGGGAATCTCGTCCCTTTGAAGAGAAGGAACATGTGGGCTGCAAGGATCGACTGACCTAGGGACAGGTAGGCAAGGGTTACTCTAATCATCCCTTTACCCAGGTTCTGAGCAGACATGTGCTTTAGATCTGGGTGATGCTCGAGCTCTGATTGGAAGAGTAGTTTCTCCTGAGCTACAAACATTTCCTCTGTCATTTACTGAGTCACTGACAATGGGTCAGAAGCCTGCTGGTCAGAACAGGAGCTGTTCACAGGTTCCACAGAGGGGGAGGCAGACCCAGTGGTTGTATATTTAAGGACAAGCATAGGCAGGGCTAGCTAACTGCCCCCAAAATAATTCATCACAGATTACAGAGATTACAGATTAGAGTGACCAAACCTTCTAGAAACTGATTTGCCAAGGGAAGGGTATTCCACCACAAGTCAGTCAATCAATGTCTGGCATTTAATAGGCATCTGTTCTATGTGAGGTGCTGGATACAAAACCAAAGGTGAAACAGTGCTACCCTCAAGGAATTTACATTTAAATGGGTTACAATACATATACGGGTATGTATGCATATGCATATACACATATAAACATGCATGTATACATACATGCATACACATGAGGCAGCTAGGTGGCACACTGGAGAGACTGCCAGATCTGAAGTCAGAAAGACTCATCTATCTGAGTTCAAATCTGGCTTGAGACGCTTATTAGCTATGTGACCCTCAGTAAGTCACTTGACCCTATTTGTCTTAGCTCCTCATCTATAAAATGAACTGGAGAAGGAAACAGCAAGCCAATCCAATCTCTTTGCCAAGAACTCCCCCCCCCCCCAAAGGGTGTATAAGAGGGAAAGACCAGAAGCAATGGAAAGATTGAATTTGAAAGACTATCTCAGGGGAAGGGGAGATGGACCTCAGATACCACCAGGGGATGGTATGGAACTTTCCAGCCAAGCTCAAAAAGGCAGCAGTTGGGAAGCCAAAAGGTTCTTTTTCTCCATGATCTGAAAGGGGAGGGAACTATTATTCTTTGCTGTGAAGATACAGGGCTCTTAATGCTTTGCTTGAGCAACAGAAGATCTCATCTTTCAACTGAAGACACCTTTAGGATAAAGACTTTTTTCCCTTAAAGAAACCTCAGAGCTTATTCTGAAGAGGACTCCCTGATTCAAACCCCTGAGGACCACCTGTATAGGGAAATAGCTAGGGATTTCCTCTTTTCCTCTGTCCTCATTACTCTTCCACCTTTTTTACCTAAATTAATAGACATCTTGATTTTTACTAGAGACTTCAATCAGATTCAATGTGTTAGGAGGGGAACTTCAAAGAACATCATTTAAAGAAAGAGGGCTGAGGGGAATTTTACTTACCCTTTCAGTCCAGTCAGAACTGACTCCATTTGTTAAAAGCACAACTTGGGAAAAGGGAGGAAGGAAGTGGTGTTACCTTATATTTATACTCCAAGTATCTGGCAACTTTGGTTCCTTCTCAATTTCCCCACTAATACAAGGGTCATAAAGAGTCAGACATGATTAAAATGACCAAAGCCCAAATGAACGAACACACACACACACACAGAGAAATACTGAGAGTTTCTAGAAGGACCAGATATATTCTCTAACATAACCCTGTCCCTAAGAAATGACAAAGAAGATGATCACAAAACAACCTGAAAAGACCTAGATGAACTATTGCAAAGAGAATGTTGCCTGCAGAAATAGAAATAAAGTACGACGATCAACTGTAAATGACTTCACGGTTATCAGCAATGAAAAGATCTAAGACAACTCCAAAGGGCTCATGATGAAAAGGCTACCTACTGCCATAGAAGGAATGGAATGTAGAGGGAAACACTTTATTTCCTCCATGGATTTTTCTCCAGCGTAAGCGATATGTATCTTCTTTCCCAACATGAGGTGTCCTATGATAACACATGTATAACCTAGATTATATCACTTGCCTTTTTGGGAAAGAGGAAGGAGGGAGAGAGAGGGACCAGAACATGGATTGCAACTTCAAAAGAAAACAAAAGGGAATGACTTTGACCTTGCCTGAACCAACCAGAGGTTGACAACTTCACATCCTAAGGTACAGCTCTGACCATGCCATTTCCCTGCTGAAAAACAAAACCAAAAATATTTTCGTGGCTTCCTTTAGCCTATCACTTCTTGGATGAATACAAACCTGTCAGCCTGACATTTAAGTATATGACTGGACTCCAACTATTTTTTTCCAGCCTTCACATTTGTCCCCTTCAGATATTCTGCCTTCCAGCCAAACTGGCGTACTAGCTGTTCTCTACACTTGTCATTCCATCTCTACCTCCCAGGCGTGTGGTGCATTCCTTCCCCATCTCTGTGCTTCATGAAGACTGGTTGGATTCTGAAGGACAGCCAAAGATCACGCCAGCCTCTAGGACTCTCTTACGTTCTTGCCCTTCCATCCCCACTCCCTGCCTCAGAGCTTCCCTATCTTGTTTGTAGTTCCCCAGTGGGTTTCCCATCTGGAGTTCTAATCTAGACCGTCTAACTCCAAGTACTCTTCTACCATCCTGCTTCTGCAAGTAGATGTATGCATTGAGAGAGAGGGTAGCACTCTGCTTCTGGAGAGGATATCTTCACCCGGTTAGGTTACGTAAAACCCTAGCCAACAGTCTATACCATATTTTAACGTGTTTAGCTCCCTTTTTTCAGTGTGAATAGGATCCCCTTTTTATAGCATGCACATATACATATGATGTAGCACATGCACAAATGTGTACATATATGTACAAAGGCTATGTAAGCATTTTCCTCACACATGAGAAACAGATGATCAGTGCTATAGTTGTCCAGGAGGAAAGAGAAATAAAGTGAATTTGGATGGTGAGAGATTTCCTAATAGAGGTGGGAACTGAAAAATCCCTAAATTTCATATAGGTATAAAGAATAGAGACTTCATGTATTTATTTATTTTTATTAAAATTTTTTTTGATTTAAAATTTTATTTTAAAAATTTCCCCATGGTTCCATGATTTATATTGTCTCCCTCCCCTCTTACCTCTCCCCCCTCCTGGAATTGACAAGTAATCCCACTGGGTTATACATGTATTATCGCTTGATACCTATTTCCATAAAATTCATTTTTGTAATCATCTTTTAAAACGCAAACCCCCAATCCTATACCCATATCAACAAGTGATAAATCATAGGTTTGCTTCTGGATTCCTGCTCCCATAGTTCTTTCTCTAGATGTGGATAGCGTTCTTTCTCCTAAGGAGGGATTTTATTTTAGGTGAGGGTAACACTTTTAGCAGTCACAGGGATGGGAATATATATAAAGTATGCTGAAGAGAGAATGAGAAGAGAGCAGTTAGGTAGCACAGTGGAAAGAAGACCAAACTTGGCGTTGGGAAGACCTGGGTTCAAATATGGCCTCAGACACTTCCTCACAGTGTGACCCTAAGCAAATCACTTAACTCCAATTGCCTAGCTTTTACAGTGCTTCTTGGAAGCAAAACTTTTATCGATTCTGAGGCAGAAGGAAAGAGTTTAAAAAAAAGAGAGATGATGAGAAGACTAGTCTGACTAGAGTAGAGGGTTGGCTCAGGAAAATCCTGGCAGGGATGCAGTAAGAAAAGGAAATTAGAGACTGTCTAGGGAGGCCTTTGGAATGACAAGTTGAACAACCAGAGGGATTTTATCATGTAGGCAATGGGGAGCCTCTGAAAGTGACAAGATCAAGGAAGCATTTTAGGAAGATTGATCTTATGGCAGGTGAAAGACAGGGAAATGATGAAGGCAAAGAGACTAGACTGTGGCAAGAGAACACAGGAGGGTACCAAGTATTAAGACCCCAAATTGGAATGGAAAAGACATTTTGAAAGAAGAATCAAAAAAACTTAAAGAAGTACAGGATGGGGAATGGGGAAGGGGAAGGGAATTCAATAGAGAGGGACATAAATGGAGGATGCTATGTGCTTATGTATATATCATTATCTCTCAATAATAATAATAATTATAATAATAATAATAAATAACATATTTCAGTTGTTTCAGTCATGTTTGACTATTTATGACTCCATTTGAGATTTTCTTGGCAAAGATACTGCAGTGATTTGCCATTTCCTTCTCTGGCTCGTTTTACAGATAAGGAAACTGAGGCAGAGTCTTGTTCATGGATACCCAGAGAGTATCTGAAGTTGAATTTGAATTCAGGAAGATGAATCTTCCTGACTTCAGATTTGGCACTAACCACTGTGAAACCTAGCTTTCCTAAATAACATTTACATAGCACTTAAAAGTTTGTAAAGCACTTCATACATTATCTCATTTGATCTGCATAAAGTCCTCTCTCTGGTAGGTAGATGCTGTTATTATCTTCATTTCAGAAAGAAGGAAATGCTTGAGTCCTTTTTGATGGAACAAATCACTATCTTGAATGAGCAACTAAAACCAGTTTCTGAGTCAGAATATTCCTAAGAGGGTTTTTCAAGGCTTTGTGAGTTTGGTCCATTTTTCTGGAATGTATTCCATCTGTACTTAAAGAACCTTGGTTGTTTCCCAAGGCTTCTTTTCCTTATCTCTTATGATGTTTTTTTTTCTCCTACCTGGAACTCCAGACATTTATCGCAATGCTTCTGGAACATTCATCAGCAACAATGTTTAGGTCAGGGCTAGAGTATTTTAGTGAATATGGATTTTTCCCCATGAAAAATATTGTTTCATTTTTAGGATCATAATTAAGCACATGACCTGTTTCAGCAGTCATGATTCTGATCTTGGACCAGAGTGTCTGAGATTAATATATAAAGAAGCTCTGCTTCTTAATGAAATTTTATAAAATAGGGTAGAGAGATTAAAAAGTAGGAAGATTATTATTATTCATTTGGAGGGGCAGGGATAGCTGATGATGCTATGGTTACTTGCTTAGTGTACACTCCTGGGAAATAGGCTGGGGTGAGGAGGGGAGTATTAACTACAGCAGCAAGGCTTTTGGAAATAAATTTTACAATGACAGATTTCTTTCTTTCCTTTTTCTAAATTGCATAAATACTGTTAACATTCCTAGCAAATGGAGAGCTCTGGCCTCGATGCTTTCCTGATGAGTAATTGGGGAAATGAGCATTTCCACTGTGGCTGAAGGCCTCTGCCTTTCACTCATGACTCATCTCAGGGCTAAATTCTGAAAGCCTGGCATCCGGGAGTACTCTGAAAAACCACACCCTCTTTTCTAGTGAACTCAGTGCCACTATGTAAAAAGGGTACCTTCCAGGCTGAATTTTGTAAGACAGTGTCATTACCAATATGTTTACTTTTAGCATTTTCCTCTCTCTTTTTCTGTTTCATTCATTGGGATACTCCATCTCCTGCCTTTGCACAAGCTATATCTCAAGCCCTCCTTCCTTAGTTCCACACCCTAGCTCCATTCCAGGCATAGTTCAGGCTCTACTTCTTACACAAGGCTTTTCTTGACCCCATTAGTGGTTAGAGATTTCCTTTAAGTTGAATATCTTTTGTATTTATTCATCTATTTATATACAGTTTCTCCACAGTAAATAAAAACTCTTGTTGGGCAGAGACAACTTTTTTTGTATTCCTAATTAGTCCTAGCACAGGGTCCTTGGCACATAGTAGGTACCTAAATGCTTTGTGGATTGAATGAATAGAATCATCACAGGCTTATTTAATAAATTTAGAGCTGGACAGGGCCTAGAAAGTCATCTAGTAAAAATACCTTCATTTTATAGAGGAGGAAACTGAGGCAGAAGTTAAGTGAGCAGGATCTGAAGTTGGGGCTTTCTGATCCCAAGTCCAGTGCCCTATTTGGTATGCCACACTAGCTCTGATTTGATTTGAATTGAATTGAATTGTATGACTTTATAATTTTTATTTTTATCTCCCTGCTTCTCAATTTTCTGGAAAAATAAGTGGATAGACTCGATTATCTTTTTCAGCTCTAAAATACCATTTTGTTTAGCCCTGATATGAAGTGACTCAGTTTTTTTTTATGTTTCCCTCCATGACCATTAAGTTATGATGCAACTCCATTAACTGCTTGCAGTTTAGTGTTTAAAGATATTCCCCCAGGGCATCTATGGTTTTGCAAAAATGGACTATGATTTCAAAATCAAGGGATTCCTTATCTGGAAGAAAAAAGCTCTGCTTTTACAAGTGGCTTCAATTTTTGAAGAAATGAATTTACTAACATATATATGAATGTACATGCATGTGTATGTATATATGTTATATGTATATATGTTAAGAGAAAATAAAGACCATGTATAAAGTAGTTATGTGAGAATAGAAGGACCAATCAGATTCTAACTTGAGAGCACAAATTCCATCTTGTGCTACCACATATATTTTTTTTCAATTTTGTTGTTTTTCCAGGGGAGACTAGATTATATAAATCATCTATTGTTCCACGTGTACAGATAGTTATAATTAATCAGCATCTTTTCATTTTGTGAATAGAGCACTCTGAAACTTACTTATCTCCCTCCCAACTAGGCTGAAATTTACTCTTCCCCCCTCCTAACTCTCCTCTAATTAGAAATTATATTATTGAATTTTGTATCCTGAATTTTATCTTGATTAAATGTTTTTGTTGTAATTAATTGATCCTTTGGATATGTTTGATTAATTGCTATACTTCATATTTAGGATCTTTGTACTAACTGAGCAGTCCACCGGCTGTTGCCTTTTTAACTGGCTAGCCAATAAATACCTCTAACCAAATTCTTCCTCAGTTATTATTGTTTTTCATTACATATGCCTATGTATATATGAATATATTATACATATATATATATATATCCCTCACTTGACCATACTATGCATGATCTCAAACAATAATTTTCTTTCTCTTCTCTTTCTCATTCAAATGCTTAGAAAAAGCTGTCTATGCTTATTGGTGTCTCAGACTCAATATATCCAAAATAGAAATCAATATCTTTCTCCCAACATCCACTCTTTTCTGATTTTCCCTATTCTGGGCAATATCACCACCATCCTTTTAGTCATTCAGGTTCTCATCCTTGATGCTGTTCTTGGCTTCTCTCCCTCACTCACCTACATGTCCAATCAAATAACAAATCTTCCCATGAAAGCTCCTAGACAAGTGATGGCAAACCTTTAGAGATGGAGTGCTGGGCCCTGCTCCCATCCTATCCCCCCAGACTGAGTGCTGTGCTGGCAAGTCATGCTCCTCCCCACCATCGAGTGTCAGATGTGTCTCAAACCCCCCCCCCCCCTTTATCCTACACAGGAGAGGGAGGAAGCACTCCCACTTGGCTGCTGAGCTGAGGGGCTGGTGAAATGAGAAATGTCTTTAGCAAGTGTAAAGAGGGGAAGGGAAGTGACCCAAGCGCTCTGCTCCCCTCCAGCTCTGCCTCCTATGAGCTGCCAATCTTACTCCCTTTGTGCTCCCATTGGCTGCTGGGCAGAGAGGTAGGGGATGTGAAAAAATGTCCTCAGGCATGGTGGAGAGGAGGAGGGGAACAGTTCTGCGTCCCTCTGCCTTTCTGGTGATGAACTCTGAGGGGGGGAGTGGGGAAAGGGGTGGCTGTGTGCCCACAGAAAGTGCTCTGCATGCCATCTTTGGCACCTGTGCCATAGGTTCATTATTACTGTCCTAGAGGATAGATACTATTTTCATCACCTATGTGAGGTTTTTTAGATCCATCTCCTTCTTTTCACTCACATAGCCATTACCCTAGTCCAGGCTCTCATCAACCTCCCACCTGAACTATTGCAGCAATAGCTTGTTCTTCTTGCCTTGAAGCACAACTCGAATCCTTCCTCTATAGGGTTGCCAAAGTAAAGTTCTAAAAGCATAGATCTGATCACATTTTTCTTCTTGCCAATGAACTCCAGTGACCCCTTGTTGCCTCTAGGATAAAGCATAAACTCCTCTGTTTGGCATTAAAACCTGGTCCCAACTTGTCTTTCCAGACTTCACAATCCTTCATGTACTCCAGCAGCCAAACTGGGCCTTCTGTCCTCAGATAGATGTTCTGATTCCATCTCTATGACTTTGCACTGTCCCTATGCCTGCTACATACTCCCTCCTCATTTCTGCCTCTTATAATCCATAGTTTCTATGAATTTATAGATTCATCTCATTTGCCATCTTCTATATGAAGCTTCCCCCCGCCCCTTCTCTCCAATTGCTGATGTGCCCAATAGTCAGTAACGTTTTTTAAGCACCTACTATGTTCCAGGCACTGTAATAAGTGCTAGGGTTATAAATAAGAAAAAAATGTTTCTGGCTTTAAGGAGCTTATAGTCTCCTATGAACCTATGACCTCCCATCTCTAGGCCTGGCTCTCTTTCCACTGAGCCATCTGGCTGTCCCCATGGTAAGGGTTTAAAAAATATTAACCAAGCACTTACTAAGGATGGCATCTAGTAGGCAGTTAATAAATGTTTGTTGACTCATTGATTATATAGTATATACCTTCCTTGACAGATTTTTTTTTAAACCCTTACCTTCTATCTTGGAGTCAATTGGCAGAAGAGTGGTAAGGGCTAGGCAATGGAGGTCAAGTGACTTGCCCAGGGTCACATAGCTGGGAAGTGGCTGAGGCCAAATTTGAGCCCAGGGCCTCTCATCTCTAGGCCTGACTCTCAATCCACTGAGTAATCCAGCTGCTCACCCCCCCCCCCCCCGCCCCGATAGATTTTAACCATTTTATTTTGGAAATAATTCACTTCAATTTAATTCAGTGAACATTTATTCAATACTTATTAGGAGCAAGGTCTCAGTTCTGGAGCTACAAGGACACAGGAAATATAATCCCTTTCCTCAATTAACATATCCTCCGGAGGATATACAGACGAATAAGCACAAATTCATTTCAGGAGAGAGAACCCACTTACAACTAAGGAATCTGGAAAAACTTTCCAAAGGACTTTTCTAGATTTCTGAAAGGCATTCTTATTCCTTTAAAAGGGCAAGTCCACTGGCTACAGAAATACCTCCATTTCTTCCTTCCTTGTTTCCTTATAGGTGAAGTGGGGTCAATGACTTGCTCAGGGTCATAGTTATTAAGAAGCAAAGCCAAGATTTGAGTCAGATTTCTGATTCTAAGTACTATATTGAGAGAAAAAAGAAATATTTCTGTATGGTATTATGGAGACCCAATCCAAAGAGAGGCTGTGAATTCCAGATGTGGATTCGTTAGTGGTATTAAGCAAAAAAGGCAAACATCCTTGTGATTTAACAGATCCTGTGCCCACTGACTGAAATAGGTCTGGCCTTTGGGCTGCCTTATCACATTACAGACTCACAGCTCAGTTGTCCCAGCATCCTTTCGGCAATATGGCATCCTTCCTTCTTGGTTTCTATAGCTGTGTTTCACATTAGCTCCCCGTGGAAAGCTAGATTTATGCTTTTTTCTGATAATTTCATCTTCATCTCTACAGCAGTATATCAGCTGCTTTTTATGCTTGGGCTTTCTTCTTCAGTTTTTCCCTCACCTGTTGTCCATTGTTTTTCTCTAAGAAAGAGGTTAAATTAGGACGCAGCATGCCACTCTTCACTTCCCTGAAGTCAGATACCATTTGACTTTTATTATAAAGATTTTTTTAACAACTACGTGTAACAACAAATTTCCACATAAGTTTTCCAAAGTTATATGATTCAAATTACCTCCTTGCCTCCCTTCCCTCCCTTCTCTCAGAGCTAGCAAGTAATTCAATCTGGGTTACACAGGTATTATCATGCAAACCATATTTCCACATTGTTCATTTTTATAAGATAATAACCACATAAAACCAAAAACCCAAATAAAAAAGTGAAAAATTGCACACTTTTATCTGCATTCCAAGTCCAACAGTCCTTTCTCTGAAGGTGGATAGCATTCTTTGTCAAGAGTTCCTCAGAATTGTCCTGGTTCGTTGCGTTGCTGATATTAGCAAAGTGTATCACAGTGGATCATTCCACAATATCGCTTTACTGTGTACTGGTTCTGCTTATTTCACTCTGCATTAGTCCATGTAGGTCTTTCTAGCTCTTTCAGAACAATAGTATTCCATCACCATCATATACTACAATTTGTTCAGCCATTCTCCAATTGATGGACATTCCCATAGTTTCCAATTCTTTGCCACCACAAAAAAAGCATCAGCTACCATTTAAGCGACAGTCACACACATATGTGTTATAGCTTAGGGTCAATGGGGGACTCAAGGTTTATTAGCATGTAGCTTAGCCTTGTCATTCCTGTGAAACACCTTCCATCTGCAGCTCTGCTTGGTTTCAATGCCATGGAACGTGATATCCTACCCCCTGGTGGCTTTCCCTTCCCCCTTCCAGCTTCCTTTTTTTTGTGTGTCTTCTCTCCTTAGATGGTAGGCTCCTTGAGGGCAAAGACTGCCTTTCATTTTCTTATTTTTACCCCCAGTCTGTCACATACTTACTATACATTTATTGAATTGAGTTGAAAAACATAGATATGTCACCCCATATTAATTTTAAAAAGGTCCCAAATTATTAGAATGGTTTTTAAACTGCTATGTGAAAAACATGTTCTATTCTTTTGTTTATTGATTGATTGATTTATATATGAAGTGGCACCGCATAGAAAGTTAGAAAGAAGGAGTCAGAAAGATCTGAATTCAGATCCAACCTCTTACACATGCTGGCTATAGAACCCCATGTAAGTCACTTGCTTAATTTCTCAGGATCTCAGACAACTCTCTAAGTCTCTAAATGGCAGCAAAGATACTGACTGATCTTCCCCACCCAAATGAAATCACAGGTCTATTTTTAGGATTTTGTTTTAATGATCATACAAATATGACAGCAAACTGGATAGAGTTACAGAAACAAGGAGGGTAAGGAAATGATATCAGGAAAGAAAATGGCAGACAAATAGGACAATTTCAGAGGAAACTGGGAGGTTTCATGAGCTGTTGCAAAATCAAGTGAGCAGAACCAGGAGAACTAGGAGAATTAGTACAAAGATGTCCCTATGAAAGTTCTAGATATCTCACTCAAAATATACAACTTTGCATCCATTGCTGCAACCCTTCAATACAATCACAGGAGAGGGGGTGGGAAGGGGTGGGGTGGAGATGATCTTCCAGGTCCTTCTCAGTTCAAAACCTGTAATAATTAATTAATTAAATTTCTTACCTTCCATCTTAGAATCAATATTGTGCATTAGTTCCAAGGCAGAATAGCAATAAGGGCTGGCCAATGAGGGTTTGAACCTAGGACCTCCTGTCTCTCCTCTGTGCCATCTAGCTGCCCCCAACATACATTTATTAAGTGACTACTATGCTTAAAAGTCAACTAGGTGGTGTAGTAGATGGAGTGCTGGGTCCCAAATTAGGACATCTTCCTGAGTTTAAATCTGGCCTCAGACACTTTCCAGCTGTGTGATTCTGGGCAAATCACTTAATCCTTTTTGCCTCACTTTCTTCATCTGTAAAATGAAGGAAAGAGTAAGATACTCCAGTATCTTTACTTGGAAACCCCCCAAAAGAGCCAAACATGACTGAAATGACTGAACAAAAGCAACAATGCATCAAAGAGAGAAAAGAGAGGGAATAACTATGTATGTGCCAGGCACTATGCTAAGTGTGTTACAAATATTAAATCATTTGATCCTCACAACTCTGTGAGATGGACATTTTTACTATCCTCCTTTTCCAGGTAAAGAAACTGAGGCAAACAGAGGTTAAATAACTTACCCAAAGTCACTGAGATACCTAGCTACCCCCAGGTGTCTTTCTAAAAGTTGGTCCTTGACAAATTGTGATTCAATACTTTTCCTCCCTTTTGTTCTCTTGCCAATTTCTTTCTGTTAGAACAGTAAGTAGCAAAAAAGTCCATGTCAAAATCACTTTAGATTTGGACTAGATGGGAGGCTCCTTTCAACTCAGATTCTGTAATAGATCATTGAACTAGAGCTCCAGGGAGTTGAAAGGGGAAAGACTACTGGACTTGAAGTCAAAAGACTTGAGCTCGAGTTGCCATTTATTTGTTATGTGACTCTAGGGGCTCATTTAACTTCTTTCTGAGCCTCAGTTTTCTTTACGGCAAAATGGGGGTGATAATCCCTATTCTGCCTGCATTGATAGGATTATGTTATTTGATTTGTATAATACATAGTATTGATTCTAAGATGGAAGGTAAGGGAAAGGAGAAAGAAAAGAAAGAAAGAAGAAAGAAGAAAGAAAGAAAGAAAGAAAGAAAGAAAGAAAGAAAGAAAGAAAGAAAGAAAGAAAGAAAGAAAGAAAGAAAGAAAGAAAGAAAGAAAGAAAGAAAGAAAGAAAGAAAGAAAGAAAGAAAGAAAGAAAGAAAGAAAGAAAGAAAGAAAGAAAGAAAGAAAGAGAGAGAGAAAGAAAGAAAGAGAGAAAGAAAGAAAGAGAGAAAGAAAGAAAGAGAGAAAGAGAGAAAGAAAGAAAGAGAGAGAAAGAAAGAAAGAGAGAGAGAAAGAAAGAAAGAGAGAGAGAAAGAAAGAGAGAGAGAGAAAGAAAGAGAGAGAGTAAGAGAGAAAGAAAGAAAGAGAGAAAGAAAGAAAGAAAGAAAGAGAGAGAGAAAGAAAGAAAGAAAGAAAGAAAGAAAGAAAGAAAGAAAGAAAGAAAGAAAGAAAGAAAGAAAGAAAGAAAGAAAGAAAGAAAGAAAGAAAGAAAGAAAGAAAGAAGAAAGAAAGAAAGAAAGAAAGAAAGAAAGAAAGGAAGGAAGAAAGGAAGGAAGGAAGGAAGGAAGGAAGGAAGGAAGAAAGAAAGAAAGAAAGAAAGAAAGAAAGAAAGAAAGAAAGAAAGAAAGAAAGAAAGAAAGAAAGAAAGAAAGAAAGAAAGAAAGAAAGAAAGAAAGAAAGAAAGAAAGAAAGAAAGAAAGAAAGAAAGGAAGGAAGGAAGGAAGGAAGGAAGGAAGGAAGGAAGGAAGGAAGGAAGGAAGGAAGGAAGGAAGGAAGGAAGGAAGGGATGAAGGAAGGAAGGAAGGAAGGAAGGAAGAAAGGAAAAAAGTAAAGAAAGAAAGAAAGAAAAAGAGAGGGAAGGAGGAAGGAAGGAAGGAAGAAATACATCTAATAACATCTTACTTTTCTACAGTACCTCTTTTCCCACCTCTAAAGTTCTTTCAAGAACTATTACAGGAAAACCTTGACTAATCTAAATGCTCAGGCAATAGTGTCCTAGTTAAATAAACGATGTAGCTAAATGAAACAAGTGGAAAAAAATAAAAAAGGTGAGAAACCAGTTTTGTTTTAACACATTGTTGAAAATCTGTATTCCTAAATATGAGCTACATATGAGCCACACCTCTATCTCCCTTCCTGCTTCTATAGGTAATAGTACATTTACAGTACTTCAGCAAAGCCATTTGCCAGGAGTTCCTCCAGGGCATTGAAGGGGCCCTGCATCCTGGGTACTGAAAAACAAACTCTGGAAGGTCCTACTGTAAACCTTAAAATTTCTTAGACTTATAAATGTTGGAAATTTCACCATTGGGAAATTTCATACTTGAAAAATTTCCTATTGATAGTGGGAACTCTATTGGAATGTGAACCCCATTGGCATGGGAGGTTCCTCCTCCTCCCTTCTTAAGATTACTTTAGGACAGAAACCTTTTGCTGAACAATGGAAAGGGCTTTGACATATGCTTAAGCATAGAACAGGAAGTTCTTTGAGTCATGATTGATTTTAGAATTGATACAATCTCCACCCTACTCAGTCCTAACAGGACTTGGGAAGGGCTGCAGCATAGATCAAAATTTAATTATTCCAATCTCCACCCTACTCAGGGTAACAGGATTTAGGAAGGGCTGTAGCAAAGGATCAAGATTTAATTATTTGAGAATATGACCTTCAACAGACATGTGCAAAGCCACAGAGCTCTGGGCGGTCCTGGGTTAAGCTAGAGCCACCATTGGCACAGGGAAGACATGGACAGTGATTGGTAGATGTGAGAACTGAGGGGAGGGAACTTGGATGGTTTCCTTAAAGATAGAGGCGTCTGAGGACTGGGGGGTGTTTGGTTGAAGAGGTTTTTGGTCTGAGAGGTGGTGCTTTGAGAGTTGGCTCTGAAGGAAGCTGGAGGTGGAGGCCCCTGAGACTGTTTCTCCATTTTGGTCACATGAGTAATAGGGACTGATCTCCTTTCTTTGCCTCAGCTATCTAAGGGCTAGGGCCTTTTGGCCCAGCCTAAACAGAGGGGTATTTAAGCCCTATTCCCTTCTCTCCCTTTCTCTCTCTCTCTCTCTCTCTCTCTCTCTCTCTCTCTCTCTCTCTCTCTCTAATACCTTTCTTCCTCCTGTTTGTAATTAAACTCCATAAAAGGTTGACTGCTGACTTGAGTTTTCATTAAGGAATTACATAGCTGAATTCCTTGGCGACCTTAAATTAATATATATTCAGTCTTTAAAGTGATTTCCTTCCCACACTACCAAACTGAAGAAGCTTCCAAGCTAGGCCTCATAACCATCTCTAATATGAGGACTCATCTAGCAAAGATTCCCGAGGCTTATTCCTAAACAGGCTACTGGCAAATAGATTTTTCAGTAACCACACAATAATCGCAAATAAATAATATGACCTTGTGGAGGTTGCACAGCACAAACCATAGTCTCTAATGTATTGACATATCCTGGGAGAGTATCTATGATTTAATTAAGTGCTTTCATATACTTCATATACTTATCATATACATTACCTCATTTTTAATTTATAATTTTTTAAAAAATCATAGCCCTCTGGAGCAAGGATTCTTAATCTGATGGGTCTATGAACTTTAAAAAAAATGGATAATTGTATTTTAATATGTTTGGGTTTCTTTGTAATCTTATATATTTTATTCATTCAAAAACATTATTCTGGGGTAGTTTGATGGCTCAGTGGATTGAGAGCCAGGCCTAGAGTCAAGAGGTTCTGGATTGAAATCTGGATTCATTATTATTAGGAGGAAGCAGGGCCCTAGCCTTTGTGTGTGTGACTCTGTGCAAGTCACTTAACCCTCATTGTTTACTCTTTACCACTCTTATGTCTTAGAACCAGTACACAGCATTGATTCTTGTGAAAGGTAAGGATTAAAAAAAAATAATGATTGCTCCACACTTGTTTGAGGGGTGATGTTGCAGCAAGTCTGGTTAAGAAGAATGTTTTTTTTTTTTGGCTTTTGGCTTTGAGAGAAAGGACATGTAGTTCCAGGCTCTCTTCAGGGAGAGGTACTTGCCATGGAGAGAGACTCCAGGAAGATGCCAACATGTAGAGGAATTGGCCCCTCAAGCAGATCTCTATTCCCAACTCTCCTGATTTCCTTCATGCTCCACCTGAACTTCCATCTTCTATGTGAAGTCTTTCCTCCTAGTGCTTTCTTTTATTGCTTATCTCCAATTTATCCAGTATATCACTTATTTGTACTAAGTTATTTTCATGTTGTCTCCCCCAAAGACAACGAACCCCTATCTTTTGTATTTTTTTTGCATCTTCAGTGCTTAGCATAGTGGCTGTCACATAGTAGGTATTTAATAAGTCCTTATCCACCAAATTCTACACTTCATATTTCAGGGACTTTCTACTTGGATGAGACTGGATACTCTCTTGATTAGGCTGAGTTATCTTAATCCCTTTCAGTTGTTTGGATTTGGTGGAATCTGGCTCTTTCATGATGCCATTTGGTGAAGATTCTATAGCGGTTTGCAATTTCCTTCTCTGGCACATTTTTCAGAAGAGGAAGGTGAGACAAACAAAGATAAGTGACATGCCCAGAGTCACACAGCTAAGAAGTGTCTGAGGTCAGATCTGAACCCAGCACTTCTTGTCTCCAGGCCTGGCTCTCCATCCCCTGAGCCACCTACCTGCCCCTGGCATTCTTTCCATGGTAGCCCTATTGGTGGAAGTGTAATTGATCTAACCATTCTGGCTATCAATCTGGAATTGTTCAAGGAAAGTGCATAAATGGTTCCCATATTGCAAAGATCCAATATACATCTCAAACCCCAATCCCAGGGCCCATGGGTATGGAGCTCTCTCTTTATGGCAGATCAATGTCCAGCACCTATGTGAAGGGCAAGGCAAGAATTAGAAGACAGACAGACAGACAGAGACAGACAGACAAAGAGAGACAAAGACAGAGACAGAGACAAGAGAGGAAGAGAGATTCTCTCCGTCCAGTCTTTCTTTAAGTTTTCTTCTGGTTGCTGCCTTTTTAGACTTCAGTCACTCCTGGTTTCCAGCTTTGAGAGGGAAAAGGCCAACCTCATTTCAAGCTGCTGAAGGAAAAGACTCTGGGGAGCAGCCATTGTGAGAGGAGCTGTCATTCTCCATCATGTCCCTTTTCTATCATGTTCATCATGTTCCAGCTTGCTATACTAGAAGCTTTGGGGAACCTCCTCTTCAGTGAGACCAAGGATTCTTTCTCTTGGTTGAGCTAAGTTACCGTACTCTCAAGGAGAGAGCTTCTTTACTCTAAAGTGTGTGTGTGTGTGTGTATATATATATATTCTTCTTTGTCTTTGATTTCTGTTTTGCTACCAATTTGGATGAATGTGTCTTTTTGGTGAAGTGCTATGGTAGAACTGGAATTTGGTGGGAAAGAAGTCAGGCCTTCAATATAGAGGTTAGGGTCCTGCTTCCTCCTAATAATAAATGACAAACAGAAGTTAGATTGAACCTAAAGTCCTTTTCCCTCAGACTGATTATATTTAAGGGAACAGATAAATGTAATTCTGGCCTGTATCCCATATTTCTGAGACTCGAGTGGAGGCCACTGGCCCTCCTTCCTACTTCCCTTCCTGGCAGGAAAATATTCATAGAATTATATTTTTGTCATAGCAAAGAACTGTAAACAGAGGGCATGCTCTATCAGCCACGGAATGGTTGAATTACCTATAGTATATTAGTGTAATGGAATATTACTGTGCCCTAAGAATTGACAAGTGTGAAGAATTCAAGATGCATGAAAAGAAGAATATAAACTGATTTTGTGTGAAATAAGCAGAACAAAATGAACATTATACATACTGTCCACAACAATATATATGAAAAGGTGACTAAAGGCATTCCATACTCTGTTTAATTGAAAAAACAAACAAACAAAGAGTGATGATATTGGAAAACAAGTGAAACATAGCCCACTCCTCTTGACGAAGAGGTGAGGAACTATTAGGACAGCATGTTTGTCAAATTGGGTCACTTGATCAATTTTTTTAAAACCCTTACCTTTCATCTTAGAATTAATACTGTACATTGTTTCCAAGACAGAAGGGCAGTAAGGGCTAGGCAATGGGGGTTAAGTGTCTTGCCAGGGTCACACAGCTGGGAAGTGTCTGAGGCCAGATATGAAACCAGGACCTCCCATCTCTGTGCCTGGCTCTTGATCCATTGAGTCATCCAACTGCCTTCCCCACCATATAAATTTTTAAAAGTCTATTATTATAAGAGGTCATTTAACTTAGAGGTAGGGGAGGGTTAAGGTAGAAAGAGATATTTCCAGAAATGACTGAAATTTGAAAATAAAAGGCATTAATTAAATTTATTTAAGAAAAAAGTGAAATTAGGCTAAATCTATATTGACTAAGAATATTCTTGGAATAATGTAATAAGACTTTATAATTTATATATTTTTAAAGGCCATTGAGATTTGTGGCACTTCTTTCTGTTACTGCCCTCATAACTATGGATGTATAGTCTTAAATTTGCATTATGACATTGACATTTAATTATTCTGAACTCATTCTTGGGCAGTTTTTCAAAAACAACAGAAATCACTGTCCTATTTCTGGCTCCAGGATATCATTACAATTCCATTCAGATCCTTAAATTTCAAATCAGTTATTTTAGGTCCATGGTTTTCAGCTTCTTTATACTCTTGACCAGGGACTGTGATACATCTGCAGGAAATAATCTATAATTGATCATTTCCTGGCAAAACTAGGTTATAATTGTTTATCAAAGGCTAGTAGGTCTATCCACTTATCTTTAGGAATTCCCTGATCTATCCTGCCCTCCTGACCTCTCAATTTTCCGAGATTAGGTACTACCCATTGGTACTAGTGTTTTTCCCTCCAGGGCAAGATAGAACCAGGTCAAACAAACATTCCATCCATCAATAATATTTGGTGAGTGTTTACTGGCACTATACTAAGTGCTGGAGATATATAGGGGCCAAAAATAAACCAAACCAAACCAAAAACAAACCAAAAAAAATTTCTGTCTTCAAGAAGCTCATATTCTAATGGAGAAGATGTTCATATCTACTACAAGATTGCTGTTTGTCTTTCCTTTGGAAGAGGACCAATGAAATTATGGTGGGATGTCTTGACTCATCCCTGAATTAGATTTAAGTGAGGCAGAGTTGAACAAAACCGTCATCCTCTCTTTCTCCTCCAGAGTCATTAAAGTCCAGTGGCAAGACAAAAGTCAAGACAACTGGGAGATGGCCTCAGGATGGCCTTGGGGATCTTCCATGTCTTACCAAGTTCTAAGAGCTCCATACAGCTTTAGCTGCCTTCATGGCCATTGGAAAAAATTGTTCTCATGTGTCCATTCTTCTGGGGGAAGTCTTCACATGCTTGGGGTAAACATCCTCTGTCAGTTACTCTCAACCCGGTGTAGCCTGTCTGCCAAGACAGTTTTACTGGAGCGTGGTATGAGATGCTTCAGCTTCTTAGAACCAGAGGCTAGAATTAGATCAACTGGACATCAAAGGTGGATGAGCAGCCCTGAGAAGGGCTCAGCAAGCTTACACCAAATGTGCTTGCTAGACCTTCCTGAACACCCCATACACCCCTATACAACTATAAGAATAGATAGAAGATATCTTTGGAGAGGAAGGTTCCAGATGCTAAGGGACTAGAGAAGGGAAAAACCTTTTTTAAAGCATTTATTAAGCACCTACTATATGCTGGTCTCACTGAAGGGACCAGGAAAGGACTCCTACCAAAGATGAGATTTGATCTGGGTGTTGATGAAAACTAGGAAAATTAAATTAAAATTAAAATATGGAGGTGAAGAGGACAAAGACTCAGAGAAGGGAGTATCTTGAGTGTCTTGGGTGAGAAACTACAAAAAAAGGTCAGCATGGCTGAGAGAGTGTGGAGGAGAGTAATGTATACCTTAGTACAGCAACTAGCCATGACCAGGTAGATTAAAGCTACAGGGACTGACTACCTTCACCAATCCTGGTACTTTACCTGCCTATCTTCATTGCTTTGTGGGTTACCTAACTCTTCAATGGACAAATGAAGTTTCTCTGTGTTCTGATTCTACCCAATCTGGGATTCCAAGGAGCAATTTATTTTTGGCTCTGTCTAAAGTATTCTACCTAGTTAGGAGGGGTATGTGGGAAGGTGGGGACACAATAATGACATAATTTGCTTTAAACACATTTAGAGGCAAGTCTGCTTCTTTATTATAGAATTATAATGTAATATTATATTAGAATTATATATTATAATAGAATCAAAGAATTTCAGTCACAAGTGAATGAAGTGGACGTCTAGTTCAATCTATAACTTGAAATTTTTAATAATAGCAATTTATATCTATATAAAGCTTTCACATTTTTTGTAAAAAATTATTTAATTATTCGATTTGGAACATTTTTCCTTGGTTACAAGAATCATATTCTTTCCCACCCCTCTCCCATCCCCCTCCCGTAGCCACGGAGCAATTTCATTGGGTTTTACATGGGTCCTTGATCAAAACCTATTTCCATGTTGTTGATGTTTGCACTAGGATGATCATTTCCAGTCTACATTCCCAACCATATCCCCCTCGACCCATGTAATCAAGCAGTTTTTCTTCTGAATGTGGATAGTGTTCATTCTCATAAATCCCTCCAAGTTGTTCTGGATCACTGCATTGCTACTAGTAGAGAAGTCCATTACATTCGATTTTACCACAGTGTATCAGTCTCTGTGTACAATGTTCTCCTGGTTCTGCTCCTCTCACTCTGCATCACTTCCTGGAGGTTGTTCCAGTCTCCATGGAATTCCTCCACTTTATTATTCCTTTGAGCACAATAGTATTCCATCACCAACATATACCACAATTTGTTCAGCAATTCCCCAATTGAAGGGCATCTCCTCATTTTCCAATTTTTGGCCACCACAAAGAGCACAGCTATGAATATTTTTGTACAAGTCTTTTTCCTTATTATCTCTTTGGGGTACAAACCCAGCAGTGCTATGGCTGGATCAAAGGACAGACGGTCTTTTACCACCCTTTGGACATAGTTCCAAATTGCCCTCCAGAATGGTTGGATCAATTCACAATCCATCAGCAATGAATTAATGTCCCAACTTTGCCATATCCCCTCCAGCATTCATTACTTTCCTTTGCTGTCATGTTAGCCAATCTGCTAGGTGTTATGTGGTACCTCAGAGTTGTTTTGATTTGCATCTCTCTGATTATAAGAGATTTAGAACACTTTTTCATGTGCTTATTAATAGTTTTGATTTCTTTATCTGAAAATTGCCTATTCATGTCCCTTGCCCATTTATCAGTTGGGGAATGGCTTGATGTTTTGTACAATTGATTTAACTCCTTATAAATTTGAGTAATTAGACCTTTGTCAGAGGTTTTTGTTATGAAGATTCCCCCCCCCCCCATTTGTTGCTTCCCTTCTAATTTTGGTTGCATTGGATTTGTTTGTACAAAACCTTTTTTAATTTAATGTAATCAAAATTATTCATTTTACATTTTGTAATTTTTTCTAACTCTGGCTTGGTCTTAAAATCTTTCCTTTCCCAAAGATCTGACAAATATACTATTCTTGCCAAAAAAACTCAAGAACCTTCAGGCAACATGACTTAGTAGAAAATATTGGCCTTGGACTTTGGAGATTGGGGTGGACTTTGGAGATTGGGGGATTAGTTTCCTACTTGTAAATTAGAGATAATGCTGCTTTCACTATCTTCTCACAAGAAGGTGAGGAAAGCATATGTGCATATTGGGGGAGAGACTTCCTCTACCCCCCATTATTGAGCAAGCTCAGTCACCCTTCCTGGTACCAGGTTACCATAAAAAGATGGGAGGAAAAGAGAGAAACTGCATTTGGCTAGGTATGACTCCAAGCAAAAGGGCTGGCCCTTTGAGATAATGAAGAATCCCTAAACAGCTAGCAAGCAGAAAGCCAGATAATAGAATAAAGCATGAAATAGTGAGTACATAGGGGATTTTCAGGAACCAGAACAGCTTAGTCACAGAGAGTTTCAGAGATGAAAGGGTTGAGTTAGATGATTAGTGCTTCTCTGGTATCTCTGATGATGTTAGGGAAAAGCAAAGAAGTTGGCTGGGATGTTTCTCGGATCCTCTGTGGGGAACTTATATGAGGAAATGGAAAAGGATTATATAGGAGAAATGGGCATGAGTGACTTTCAAGCTGCATCATTGGAGGGAATGACCAAAGAGCCATATGAGTACTGGAGGATCCCCTTTCCCACAGTTTTGCTCTCCAGAATTTCATTTATACCCAGTTAGTCATGAAGCACCCAAGGTTTGCCCTGTGCTGGGGTCTCTTCTGTTTCATGTTCACTTTTTTTTTTTAGGTCTGATTGGAGGAGGGTAGGGAATGGCGATGGGAGATCAGTCAAGAGGAGGAACAGAAGCAAGGAGAGAGAGGACAATTTTGTGAGATCTGCACATGTTCACTCATATCCAATTTCAGCTATCCATGGTAAGTCTTGGAATGCATCCCCCTGGATATAAGCCTTACTGTAATTGAATATATGGAAGGGCCCCTTTATCCACTGCTTCATTTTCCATGGCTTTGGTTATCCATGGTTAATCCAAAGTGCCAAAAGTCTATTTATGAAGTACTAGAAGACTGCCTGCAGTGGTAGTTAGGCCCTGGTGATGGTCTCTTCTGTTTCCACTTGCATTTTTTAAAAGTTTGTGTGTGTGTGTGTGTGTGTGTGTGCGTGTGTGTGTGTGTGGAGAGTAGGAAGCCATGCAGAGAGAGAAAGGACATATATGTGGGTGTCAGCAGGCATTTGTTTATATAGATGGTTTTAGTCATCCATGGCAGGTCATGGAACATAACCCTGAGGATATGGGGCCCTACTGTAAAAAAGCAACAAACAGTAAATCACTGTTCTAGGTACTAAGAAGGCAAAGACAGATAATAGCTTGAAACATGGTAGGAATGGAAAGGAATTTCAGACTTCAGAATTTGGGAGATGGAGTTATTTCAAGAGATGAGGAAATCTAGGGAATGTTCATTTGATGGATACATTCCCAAAAGTTCAAATGTTGATGAGATGGCGAGGGAAATTCATCGTGGTGTTATGAAGTAATCACCATGGATAAAGAAATCTTTGAGGATGAAAGAACAATGACAAAAGAAATGCATTAGAGATCCTAGAGCTGGGTTGGCAAACCTATGGTGTGTATGCCAAAGGGGGCTGTTCCCCTGCCCTTTTCTACCACACCTGAAGACATTTCTCCTATCATCCACTCCTCCGTCCAGTGGTAGTGCCTCCTCCTTCCCCCATTTGAGGTAAGGCAGAGGGTTCATATACCGTGTGAGGGTTGCATTTTGGGCACTCAGGCTCTAAAAGGTTTGCCATCACTGGCCTAGACCAAAACTTTGGAGAATTCAGTTAAATTCACTGGATACTTCTTAAGTATTTATTAAGTATGAGGCAATATGGAGAATGGTGGAGAGTGTCTCAGAGGTCAATAGTTGACACCAATACAGAGAGAATGCTCTAGTCAAATGAACTTCCAGGGGGAGAGATTGTTTAGTGATTCTGGCAGAGCAAAAGGATGGAGCAATAGTGCAGATCAAGGAGCAAACAAATGAGGCAGGACTAATTTGTTTCATTATGTCCTGCTTGGTCACACATTATACTCTGAGCATTACATCCCCAACTTTCTTAAGTTTTATACATAATTGGTAAAAGTTTACAATGCAAGATTTATATCCTAGTTTAATATCCCAGGTTTATCCCTATGCACAAGAATTTACACTGCTTACTTATGAATTAATTTTTATAGGGAATAAAATATTGTTCAGGGTCATAAACAGTGATAAAGAAAGTTTCCATATATACTATTAAAGAAAATTTCCTCTAGGCTGCTATCCAGTCCAATGTAATTTTCAGTGACTAAGATGGAGAAATAAGGGATAATAAAAGGCTGACAAACTCCCATAATTCCCACTGCTGAAGAATTGGCAAAAACGACTAGAATAATAATGAAAAAAAGTGAATTTGTTATATCTTCTCTAACCAAAGGCAGGAAGGACTTCCTGCCATTACATCTCTCTCATAATAAATTGTATAACAATTATTATGCATTATTGTTTTTCCAGATGTTACCTATTTTCTTAATATTAGGGTAAAATTTTTTTTTAGGTTTTTCACTAGGACATAATTTTTAAAAATTTAAGCTTGAAATCTATTTTTTTTACAATGCTAGGATTTTCTAATAACAATGACAATCAGTTGTGTCTGACTCTTCTTGAACCCATTTGGGACTTTCTTGGTAAAGATACAGGAACAGTTTGCCATTTCCTTCTCTAGTGCATTTTACAGATAAAGAACTGAGGCAAACAGGGCTAAGTTACTTGCCCCCTATCTGAGGTGAGATTTGAAATTGGGAAGATGTCTTCCTGACTCTAGGACTTGCACTCATTCTATCCACTGTGCCATAGAACTACCAACAATAACAAGAATAATAGCATTTATAGAGCACTTTAAGGTAATAGTAATTGTAAAGTGTTTAGTACGTGCCTAGAACATATTAAGTGCTCTATAAATATTATTATTGTTGTTGTTGTTTAATAAGCACTTTCTGGATATCATGTTACTTAATCCTCTCAACAACCCTGTAAAGTAGGAGCTATCATCATCTCCATTTTAGAGATGAAAAAACCGAGGCAGACAAGAATATGAATGATTTGCCCAGGGTGACATGTGAGTGTCTGAAGTAGGATTTGAACTCAGGTCTTCCTGATCAGTGCTCTATTAATTGCCCAACATACCTATCTCTAACCATCTCTCCTCTTCATCCCATCCTCACCTCTGAAATCTACCCTGATGACAAAAAAGCAAAATAAATTGAGATTTATATTGAGGTAAATGTGGTGAGTCCTTTGACTCATTCCACCTCTGTTGCCCTAACACTTCTCTACTAAGAGGAGAGAGGAATACATTACTATCATTCCTCTGGAATCCAGCTTGGTCATGGCACTGATCTGAGTCCCAATGAGTAGGATGCTTTGTTGTTTTTGTTTCTGTGTCACCCTCAAGCTATAGTCTTATGTTTGTGATCTCAGTAGATGATTATGACCCACACTAATATAGTGTTTTACAATTCCAAAGTATTTTTACTGACATTATTTCATTTAATTTTCTGTCTATTCTTTTTTCTTTTTTCTGTTCCTTCCCTTTCTTTCTTTCTTTCTTTCTTTCTTTCTTTCTTTCTTTCTTTCTTTCTTTCTTTCTTTCTTTCTTTCTTTCTTTCTTTCTTTCTTTCTTTCTTTCTTTCTTTCTTTCTTTCTTTCTTTTCTTTCCTTTCTTCCTCCTTCATTACTTCCTTCATTTGTTCCTTCCTTTATTCCTTTCTCTCTCTCTTTCTTTTTAAAAATCCTTACCTTCCATCTTAGAACCAATACTGTGTATTGGTTCCAAGAAATCAAGAAGACTCATCGTTCCAGAGAAGGAACTATTGAAGTCATCTTTCACATCAGTGTATTTTTGGTCTTATTATAGGGTTTTGGTTATGTATGAGTGTGCTTTTACAAAAATGACCAATAAGAAAGTGTGTTTTGTATGACAATAAAAAATAAAAAATTTTTTTCCTGAGTTCAAATCTGGCCTTAGACATTTATTAGATGTATGACCCCGGACAAATAACTTAACCCCATTTGCCTCAGTTTCCTCATCTGAAAAATGAGCTGGAGAAGAAAATGGCAAATTTTGCCAAGAAAATCCCAGGGTCAAGAAGAGTTGAACGCAACTAAAAATGACTGAAGAACGATATATAGAAAACACAATATAGTTTGGAGAGGGAATACATTAGCAGGTGGGGGAACCAGGAAAAGCTTCAGGTAGAAGGTGGTATTTGAGATGAGTTTTGAAGGAAACCAAGAATTAAAAAAGAGGGAGTTGAGAAAAGAAGAAGATACCAGGCATGGGAGAAAGTTAGTGTAAAGCCCCTTGTTTGGAGAATAACTGGGTTAGAAAGACTTGATTCAAGATTACAGTGAAGGGGAATAACATGCAAGAGATAAAGAAACTCTGAAGAGGTCAAATTATGGAGAGCTTTAAATGCCGGACAGAAGACTTTATATTTGATTCTACAGGAAAAAGACTGGATATGAATCCTAATTCTCATTCAGCTACTGTGAGATAGGTCACTGATATCTCTGGGCCTCAGTTATCTCATCTATAAAGTGTAAAGATTGAACTAGATAACCCTCAAAGGTTCCTTCTGGCTGTCCTATTTATTCTATGTCTATATTCATTAAGGACTTGGCTTATAAATCTATTGAAATTCCCTCCTCTAAATCTATGTTCCCATTCCTTTTTCTAACAGACTCTTCTCTGACTCTGACAAATGTCCTTTTTTTTGGGCCTGTGGTAAAAAACATTGAAAGGGACATTTGAAAAGATTTCCAATTCCCTTTTGTTCTCCCAATGGCTCCTATTTGCAGTGCTCCCGAAGCCCTGAAAAGGGATGGGTCTCTCTAGATACTTGGAAGAGACACAGTAGCAGGGAAGGATATGAGAATGGGGCCAGGTCTGGTCCAACACAATGGTACTGATAGGCATCACCCAAACCCTGCTTCTTTTCTTTTTTTAGCCTGAAGGACACTGCCGTAGATAAAGGATCCTTGACTGAGGTATTAACTTGCTCCTATTGCTTGTCCTATTATCTGAAGTCACTGTTTGCTTGAGATAGATCAGGGTGTATGTGTGTGGGGTTTTAAAGTGCTAACATCTCATTGTTGGTATATTTATGAAGAGCAGAATGGAAATAGCTTGGAAATCTTATTTCCTTTTAGCTATCATTCATTCGGATAAATAAAAATGGGGACAAAACTTATGATTTGTTGGCTATCAAAACAAAATATCATCCTGGTGCCAAGGGCTTAGCAATTACTTTGGAAAATACATTGTACAGGCTAAAATAGAATGTTTATCAACCTTCCCATGAGCCATCAATGGATAATCAAGGTAATTTATCTTTATGTATAACAGGAAACATCATTCTTATTCCTGGACACAAACCTTCCCCTTTGTTTATTTTCCGGATAAATTGTCCAGTGTCAGATACATATTCCTTTCTTTTGTTCCTCACATAATTTCTTTCAGAACTCAACTCATATATTTCCTCCTACATGAAGTCTTCTCTGATCTTTCAATGGCAAGTGCCTTCACCCAAAATTCTTTGTTTTGTATATATGTATGCATATATTTCCGTATGTATATGTTGTCTCTGTCTCTCCCCAGTCGCAAAGTTCCTTGGAGGCAGGACTTATTTCCTTTTTGTCTTTGTTTTTTCAATGCCTAATTTGTTTAATAAATGTTTGTTGATTATTTAGTTAGTTCCTTCTCTAAAGGTGGAGTAGAAATCATCCTACCCCACTTAGCCCTGCTAAATTTATTAAGGGAGAACACATCTCAGTTCACTAGGTAGGAACAAAAGTTGGACACCTTCCAAGGTGTCTGCTCTTATTGGGTCAGACACTTGATGCTACCCTGGGGGTCTTGTGTAAAAATAGGAACTACTTCAGAATCCAAGAAATTCAAGAGTCTGGGAGGGGGGACAGACAGACAGAGACAGAGAGATTCAGAGAGTTGGAGAGAGAGAGAGAGAGAGAGAGAGAGAGAGAGAGAGAGAGAGAGAGAGAGAGAGAGAGAGAGAGAGAGATGCTTTTGAGAAGGAAATAATTTGGTTGGGGGAAGAGAACACATAACTTCAGTGTAAGGTTCTTCCTTACACTGTGACAGTGAGAGCTTCAAAGGCTCTAAAGGATTTTTGGTTGTCCATATTCTCAAATGGCATCCTTCCCAAGTAAGCAGTGCTTGGTGGGAGTGTCTGCACCAGAATCTAAGAACAGACTAGATACAGTGAGAAAAGTCATATTCAAGGCTCTACAAGGAGCCCAGCAGAAAGGATGTAATATGCCTAAGCAGGTACTTTAGGAGTACCCCCATGAAGGGGAGAAAGGGACTTCTAACAACCTAGAACTTGGAGGTACCCCTTTCTATGTACACAATTTACTCTGGACTCTGAATGTACTTTTGGAAGAGTGCATCCCAGACTTTTGTGGAGAATGTTTTGTACCAATTGTTCTTACCTCCAAGTAAATAATTTTCTTTTCCTTTACTTATTTTAAAATCCTTATCTTCTGTCTTAGAATTGATACGAAATATTTGTTCCTAGGCAGAAGAGCAGTAAGGATGAAGCAATTGGGATTAAGACTTGACCAGGGTCACTTAGTTTCAGGTCAGACCTCTTGTCTCTGGGTCTAGCACTGTAGCCACTGAACCTCCTAGCTGCCTCTTTTTCTAAGAGCGAATTGATATCAACTGATAATCATCATAGGAAGTACACTGGTAGGGACTCAAACTATAGAATTAGGGACATACCTTCCAATTTCTCATGGCTACTTTCTACTGAAAAAAAGATATAGCAGCTAAACTCTAGGGACTGACTCATTAACATGAGTGGTAGTTAGATTAGGAGCTCCAGAGTGGGTATGACGCTTGTCAAATCTTTCTCTTTCATTTTTATGTTTGAAAAAACATATTTTGTTTTTTATGTTTGTTTTATTTATGTTTGGAAAAACATTTGATAATATGGATTTTCCAATAATTTTCTCAAGTGTACTTACTTTCATTAATTAACTACTTCTTGAAAATTAGCTAAGGAATTTTTAGTGCTATTTACTAAAGGGGCAAAACTATTGCCTTCGCCTCACATTTCCTTCTTTTTTTCAACCCTTACCTTCTACCTTGAAATCACTAATTCCAAAGCAGAAGAGCAGTATGGGCTAGGCAATGGGGGTTGAGTGACTTGCCCAGCATCACACAGCTAAAAAATGTTTGAGGAAAGACTTGAACCCAAGACCTCTTGTCTCTAGGCCTGACTCTCAATCCACTGAGTTACCTCACTGTTCCTTCTTACATTTACTTTTAGCCAACATTTACATCTCCCTTTAAGCTTCTTCTAGGCAAGACTAGTGGAAGCTATCACAGTAGCAGTGGCTATCAGGGGACATTTGGAGGAGCTGTACACACTTATAGTTTAGTGAAACAGCAGGTATTTCAATTATATTTACATGCCCTTCAGCACTAGTGCACTATTGTACTTAGAAGGTATGCCATAAACTATAAGGGAGAATGGGGGAGTGAGTTGCCAAATAAGATTCTGAGGAATTTAGGGCAGTTCAGATATGGTGATCTAGGTTGTCTCTGCTATCTTTGAGATTGTGACTGAGCTCCAAGCCCTGGCTCTGTGGAAGGAAGGAGCTATCAAATATCACATAATATAGGTTAAAAATAACTCCTAATTTTTACTCTTTAAATGATTTGGAGAAGTAACCTCATCCAGGTTCTTTGACCCTAATACATGAACTAAAACTAAAGCAGGCATATCAAAAATGGTTTAAGTGAATTATAAGCAAACATTTAAAAACACATTTCCAGTCATCTAGATGTGTGCTGCTTATTTAAACTTAAAGAACCACTCACTGACACATCCAGCTGATGTAACATGATTAACAGGTGAGAAATGTTTTCCTTGTTAGATAGGAAGAAGGTATAACTTTAGAAAGCAGATGAAATTAGATAACCAATGCAACAACAGACATGTTTTGAGAGGGCAAAATATTCACCACTTCAGCCTGAGGTGAACTTTTATAGTTCACATCTCAGCATCAAAGGACATATACACCAGGAGCAAAAATTAGAAATGTTGCCATGTATATTAGGTTCTAGTGTGTCTAAGGTCAGAGATTCTTTTTCTTCCTTCCTTCCTTCCTTCTTTCCTTCCTTCCTTCCTTCCTTCCTTCTTTCCTTCCTTCCTTCCTTCCTTCCTTCCTTCCTTCCTTCCTTCCTTCCTTCCTTCCTTCCTTCCTTCCTTCCTTCCTTCCTTCCTTCCTTCCTTCCTTCCTTCCTTCCTTCCTTCCTTCCTTCCTTCCTTCCTTCCTTCCTTCCTTCCTTTCTTTTTCCTCTTCCTTTTTTCTTTTCTTCCATTTCTTCCACCCTCCCTTGCTTTTTCCCTCCTTCCTTCTCTCATGCCCTTTGTGCTGGGCTTAGCAGTGCCAAATAAAGTCACCAGTTCTACTCTGCTCTCTGAGTAGAAGATCTAATGCTATCTACCTGCTTTACCTCTAAAACTCATGTAATTTCATTCATAGTTCTGTCCCCTGAACCTTTCTGAATCTCTATATTTAAAAGTCCAGCAGCTTGGTCACACAAAAGGAAGGTTAATGATTCTGTATCTATGGTTCAAGGTTTACTCAGGATTTAATCTGATAGCAGTCCACCCTAGACCATAGGATTCTTTGCTGCCTTCTGCAAAGAGAGAAGGAAGAAATTGTCTAGTCCTAGATATGTTTAGTATTCACCCAATGTGATCAAAATAGAAAATATGAAGAACTGGGTAAGTTGCTAAAGGGAATTAATGTTCTTTGACAGATTTTCATCATGTTGTTCTGAAAACAAGTTATTTCTAGCCTTGTTTACTTTTGACCTTGAATGTCATCTAATCCAACCTAATGTTAGGCATGAATTCCTTCTCTATCATATTCCCACAGAATGGTCAGTTAGCTTCCTTTCTCACATGTCTTTAGGAATAGCAAATCTATCTTTTCAGGAAGAATAGTTCCATTTTTCAATGTCTCTAATCATTAACAATCTCTTATCATTAGGACAGAGACAGCATGGTCTAATGGACATACATAAGATTGACTTTGGAGTCTAGAAGATCTGGGTTCATCTCTTGTCTCTGATCCAGATTGATTGTGAGGCCCTAGGCAAATTATTTAAACTCTCAGAATCCTGGACAAAACCCTTTAAGACTATAAGTTAAAGAGAAGTTTCTGACATGCATTAGACAAAGAGAGTTTCATTACCAGGAGGACCTAGCACTGAGGAAATCATAGATCTAGATCTTCTCCACTTTCAAATCAGAAAGGTCTTCCTTTTACTGAGTTGAGATCTATATCTCTTGTCCAAATCTATGCTGCTTATTCATTATTCCTATTTCTGGTCTCCAGTGCCAAGAAGAATATATTCTTTTGTTACCAGACAACACTTAAAATAATTAAAGACAATGATCATATTCCCTTCTTCCCATCTTTACCAATTCCATAGCACAAAATCTAGGGGCGTTTTTGTTATTGTTTCTGGAACACATAAAGTTTCTGGAACTCTCTCTCTCTTTCTCTCTCTCTTTCTCTCTCTCTCTCTCTCTCTCTCTCTCTCTCTCTCTCTCTCTCTCTCTCTCTCTCTCTCTCTCCCTCTCTCTCTCTCTCTTTCTCTCTCTAATGTAAGTAATGTGGACCAGAAGAGTGAAGAACAATGGCCTTATCTACTTAACTTTCATTTTTCAAGCTTATTTGAATGCCATCATAGGAATAAGGGTGGCTTAGCAACACTAGTCTCTATACATCAGATCCTGTGGGAATTTTTGGACAATATCCTTGAAGATATGGGATACTCATCAAAGATTAAATGGTAATCACAAGGAATTTCCTCCCCCCTAAGTTAGATAAATAAATATCTGGGACCATGAACATAAAATTAGTACCAGATATGGCTAGGCTAAAGAGACTTAATCTTATGCCAGAGGAATTTTAACTAGTTTCCCTTAGCCATATGTGGTGACTAGTAGACTTAGCTGGCAACTAAGTGGCACAGTGGATAGAGTACCAGGCCTAAAGTAAGGAAGATTCATCTTCCTGAGTTCAAATTTGGCCTCAGATATTTACTACATATGTCACCTTGGGTAAGTCACTTAACCCTGTTTACCTCAGTTCCTTCTCTGTAAAATGAGCTGGAAAAAGACATAGTAAACCATTCTAGTATCTTTACCAAGAATACCCCAAATAGGGTCACAAAGAGTTGGACACAAATGAAAAAAAGATTGAATAATAACATTACCAAGAGATCTATCAGCCTGCTCTGACATGAAGAGGCTTTCTAGTCATAGCCCCTTAGCAACTGGGAGCCTTGCAATTGACTCTGAAGAGCTGAAGCTTATAAGATAGTTAAGGAGCAGAGATAATTTCAGTGAATGAGACAAGTGGAGATGCTCAACAAACAAAAGAAAAAGGCAATGCAATATAATTCTTTGAGGACATTAGAGCTCTGCAGCATCAGAGGTATGAGGTGTAGCATCTATATGTAGGGTCTCCCTTTTGTAGTATACTAATTTTAGGAGAGAACTTCCTATATGTGCCTGGGTTTGGGGTACAGAGAAAGCGAAATCTTTTCTCGTTGCCTTATCAACTATACTATTTGATTAAATGTTTTTGTTTAAGTGGGTATGTCTTCTGGCTGATTAACAAAAGTAAACATCAGTGGGAGTTCATGAGTTATGATTTTTAATGAATATTATTATATACTATAAGTTGATTTTAAGGATAGTTTTTCTGGTATTCAATGTTTAAGAGGGATACTCAGTTGCTACATCTAAACTAAATATCCCGTCTTCAAATATTCTCAATATCTAGAGTGGGGACAAGAGATAGCAGGAAAAGTAGGCATCTACTTAGGGTAGAAAGTAAGGGAGAATACCAATACATACATTTTTCCACAATTGCAAAATAGAAATATTGTTAATACTAGAAAATCCATCTCTCTAAGGCACTGAAATATTTATTTTTTAATAACAGTAAGATAAGGGAGTTCAACTTTCAAACCTAGCTTAGAGCATTCAAAATACATATCTTATTCCTCTGCTCACATAACTTCATTTGAATAATAGAATCATAGACTCAAAGTTGGAAGGGACCTCAAATGTTATCAAATTCAAACTTTACCCAAATCATGAATCTAATCACCATTCTGGTCATCCTTTTCTGGATGTCTCCCAATTAATTAACTCCTAAAATATAACTTCTGGAAGTTAACACATAATTCTAGCTAGAGAAGAACTTGTCTACCTATTTTCAAATATATGCAATTAAAAAATTCCTAAAACATATGACAGAAGGATCAATTGGTGGATATAAGGAATGTTTTGATTTTATATATGTCTATAAATCATATGTGTATATATGTACATAAACCATGTATATAAACCATTTAATATATGTATATATAAACCAGAAATAGACTGACTATTTAAACTAAAATTAAGGGGCAGCTAGATGGCTCAGTGAATTGAGAGCCAAGACCAGAAACAGGAGATCCTGGGTTTAATTCTGGCCTCTTCCTAATTGTGTGACCCTGGGCAAGTCACTTAATTCCCATTGCCTACCACTTACCACTCTTTTGCTTTGGAGCCAAAACCAAAACACAGTATTGATTCTAAGATGGAAGGTAAGAATTTAAAAAAAAATTAAATAAACTAAAGTTAAGAGAATCCCTTCTTCTAGAAAACAATCTAGTAAAAGAAATTGGATTGCAGCTATGTTTAAACCCTGATAGTGATGCCAATTTGCATATATTAAAATGGAAATGGAATTCTGAATAAAAACAGTTTAAAATAGGAACCATCACATAATTGCCAGTAGCAAATAAGACCTACTACATTCAATAATCTAGGCCATTTATTTATGAGTCATTTCTATGTGCCCTGAATATTGAACTAATAATATATAAAACCAAAGAAGACAATAACATTCCTAATTTATTGCCCTAAAACATCTGTTTTCAGTTTAGCAATATAGTAAGAATACTTTGATTTATTCTTTTGATATATTGATATATATATACATATATATATATTTATTCTATTGATATATTGAAGAGAGTGCTAGCCTTATCATCAGGAAGATTGGAGTTCAAATCCTATTTCTAACAATTTCTAACAGTAACTGTGGGCAAATTACTTTAATCTCTCCCTAAGCCTCCATTTCATCATTAGTAAAAAGGGGATGATCACAGCACCTGATTGTGTTGTGAGGATCAAATGTTATAACACAAGAAAAGCTATTTTTATTTCAGTGCATCTGTGATTTTATTAATGTGGATACTCCTATCAATAGTGTAGATGACAACTGGTCCAAAACTTCTTTTTCTATACAATTTTGTCCATGGTCTCCCATAAATCCTCTATTCAAAGTCCATCCAATGTAGAACTCAACACAGGATATAGCATAGCTACTAATGAACTAGACCCAGTGTTGAAGAGGAGGAGATTGGACTACGTTTGGGAAATTTCATTGTTTTAAGGATCCCAGACTTCTTTCTGAAACATTCATTTGTTGAGAATGTTACCTTCTCGAGAGTAAGGCTTGTGCCACTCTTTCTATCACCAGAAGTTAGTGCAGTGTTACGCTACATAGTAGACATTTAATAAATGTGTTGATTAATTAATAATAGCATTCTTCTGTTGATGTCATGGAATATTATAGTCTATAGAGTATACCTATTGCCACTAATAGAAAATATAAACTTTATAAAAATTAATATAATAAATTTTATAAAATAAAATTTTATTTAAAAATTTATTTTAAAAATTAAAATGAAAAATAAAATTTATATAAAATATAAACTCCTTCACTTGGTATTAAAGTCCTATATAAAGACTATGAGTCTGGGTGTAGCCTACCTTCCCACTCTATATTACAACCAAATTGTCCACTGACTATCCCTATAACTAGGTAGTAAAATGAAAGTTTTGAGTTACCCAAAAAGACAATGAAAAAGCATGGGATAAGTAGGTATATATGAAGAGGGGCAAACAACTGAAAAGGATAGGTGTGTCTTGGGCAATTTTCTTATTCCAGTGGTATCAAAGCAGCATAAATGTGTTCTATAAAACATTTTTATAAGTTTTCCTATTGCAGCAGTCACTATGAAAGTAGCAATGTGCTGGAGCTTCCAGAGAATTTCATATGTGAATATTTCCCATAAGGCTGTAGACCACCATAGGAAGTAGAAGCACAGTAATGGAAGATTATAACCAACATTTTCTTGGGCCAGGAAATTCAGACCATTTAAAAACCAATCCATATAAGTAAATTTATGACCCATGTTAGCTGCCATTTTAAGTCTCTAGAGTCCAAGGAATAGATTTGTTTAGTGTTTGGGCAAAGGTTACTTTTAAAACTTATCTATTTGCAGTGAGTAAGTAGAGCTGTCAGACTGACAAATTTCTACAACAGACTACAAAGAACTTAGGGAATAAAGTGAAGCATTAGCAGTTGCCAGCAGAACAAGAGAGGTTTTTTAAAACAGAGTCAACACCGAGTAATATCATGTGTATGTCCAACATTCATTCTCCTTGTCTTCATTATAAAAGGACCTGGACATTCCTGTAGAAGGAGATTACTCAGGAGAGCAGGGATCAAGCGGAATTCATTACCTTACGTCCCAAACCCATCCTTCTCCCAAACTGTATTTCTATTGAGGGCACAACTATAATTTGTGTTATCTAGATTTGCAGCTGTAGAATCAGCCTGAACTCTTCCCTCCCTTTTCCCTTCACATTGTTAAGCTTACATCCCTCATTTTTTCCCTTTCCCCCTAAGATTGCCCCTACCTAAATTCAGACCTTTGTCATCTCTCCAACAGGGCACTGCAACAGCCTCTTAATTGAATTGGTCTTCCAGTTTTTTCCCCTTTCTAATCTGTCTTCCACACAACAGCCAGAATAATCCTCCTAAAAGAAACCCTTTCATACCCCTTTCAGAAATGCCAGTGGTTACCTCTTGCCACTACTACGAGGTATAAAGTCCTTAGCTTGGCATTAAAACCTTTCATGGACTGATTTTAGTCTACCTTCTCAGGATTATTTCCCATTCCTTCTTGTACTCTATACTACAGTCAAACTGTCCATTGACCATTGCTAGAGCTTGGTAGTTAGTTCATCCTCAGTCTCTGTGCCAGTTCGTTTGTTGTTTAGATGTTTCAGTCATGTGTGACTCTTCATGACCCCATTGAGGTTTACTTGGCAAAGACATTAGAGGTTTGCCATTTTCTTCTCCAGCTCATTTTACAAATGAGGAAACTGTCACACAGCTAGGAAATGTCTGAGGCCGGATCTGAACTCAGGAAGATGAGTCTTCCTGAGTCCAGGCCTGGTATTCCAACCACTGTGCCATCTAACTACCCCATACCATTTCATAGTCTGTCTCTGATGCGTGGCATGGCCTCCTATCTGACATTTGATTCTTAGACTATATGACTTCCTTCAAGGCTCTGTGAATGTTTCATCCCCCTTTGGAGTTCACATTTGATTCCATTAGTGTTTAAGGCTCATTCTCTATCCAAATGATCATATTCACTTATTTATTTGCATCTATCCTATGTAGTAATAATGATAGCAATGATCATTATTACAATTACAATAATTATTTTATGTAGTATTTAAATTGCACTTGAACGTTTTCAAAATGCTTTACATATGCTATCTCATTTGATAGAATGAAAGTCCTTGGAAAAAAGGACTTTTTTTTTTTACTTTTAATGTCTACCCCAATGTCTGACACAAAGTAGGGACTTAATAAAGGTTATATTGAATTGAATTCAATTGAATAGACTAGTACAGCATTAAAAAGGAAATGCTTGGTTGAGAGCATGTAGCATAGTTGAAGATTTTCTCTGCTCTTTATTTGTATAATTTGGGGGAAGTAGGTGAACCCACCCCAAAGGCTTCAGAGAGTTTTCAAAAACATAGCATAATGCTAAACATTGCCATTACTTCTCATTCCTAAAAGCTCTTTATGGTCTTTGTATAATGCTCATTTTTTCTGATCATAAATATTTAAGACAACCAATTTCTAGTCATAAATTTTAATGAAATAGTTTTTGGCGAATCCAGATTTAATTTATTACTAGCTTTGACCACTACCAGTCTCTATTTGCTTCTAGATCGCCAAGAAAGAAGAGAATTTTCATGATGATGCGAATGTTTGTTCTCTCACGTACTCAGGCTAGCTCCCCTCCTCAGCTCCCCAGTGTGGTACAAATGGCAAGAGCACTCACTTGCTCTGGAGTCAGAAGACCTAGGTTCAAACCCTGCCCTCAATTTATTCATCTGTAAAATTAGGGAATTGGACTAGATAGCCTTTGAGGTCCCTCTAGCTCTAGAGCTATGATTCTTTCTTATACCTCATCCAATCAGAAAATCCTGTGGCATTTTCCTTTATAATACACCTTACATCTAATTCCTTCCTCTTTAGGTTCACTGCCACAGATACTTACTGTCTTGCTCGTGTATTCTACAACAGTCTCCTAACTAGCCTCCCTGAATTTATTCTCTCAACCCCAGTCCACTTCCTGCCACTTTCTCAGGTTTTCCAATAGAATAAACTGGAAACTGATCTCAGAAAAAAAAAATACTTACTGTCTTGCTCTTGTATTCTACAACTGTTTCCTAACTAGCCTCCTTGAATTTATTCTCTAAAGCACCTTCAATGCCACTAATATTTCTAGAACAGCACTTGCCTCCTTTCTTTTTCTTGCTCAAAAACCTTCAGTTGTTCCCTAGTGATTAAAGAATAACATCCACATTCCTTGGCTTGGCATTGAATCCCCTTTAAAGGCTGCCTCCAATTAGCTTCACCAATTACGTATCCCATGGTTTCCCCATAGGAATCCTTCAGAGAAACTAGGTTTCTCCACCCACTGGCCATCGAATGGACTTTGCCTATGCTTTGGATCGCGTCACCTCCTCATGGCCACCCTCAGCCCTTTTCTGTCTGTAAACAACTCTCCTACAATACTTGGACCCTCTCATCTGTTCCACAAAGTCTTCCCCAACCACTTTGGCCCACAGAGATCTTCCTCACCACCGAACTGTTTGTTACATAGTCTATTTATTACCTGTAGCACCCAGTCAGCAATCACACACTGCCTTATATTATTTTCACGTAACTTTTCTTCCTTGGGTAAGAGCCGGAGGAGTTCATGGATTCAAACTATCAATCACCCTCACCCCACTTTAACTAACAAGAGACTAACCTCAAATCTTTATCGGCTGAAAACATTTCTACTGAATCAATCAATCGAAGGCGTTAAACTAATGTAACCCCGGGGAGAGCCTGTGGATCTCCTATAAATAGCAAGCCAGCTCAGATTCCAGCATTCCAATGGCTAGCCAGGAGAGAACAGTTAGAGCCCATTCTCAGGGGCTGAGGATGGCCAGTAGAAGCACCATTGGTTCTTCCCTTTCACCTTGACCGGGGAAGAATTTGTGACCCTCTATGGGATGGAGGATTTGAACTCGCAGGAATCCTAGTGCTTCCTCAGAACAGCAGCAATGGGCAGCCATGCCTGCCGTGGGAGCTAAACACAAACTAAAAGTAATGAAGAAAGGCGGACAAGGAAAGCTGCACTCTCCCTAAGGAGCCACATTTTCAGGATTCTAGCAGGAAGACTCCTAGCCCCTTTGACATATGTACTCTAAGCCCGAGTCCACTTTCTCTTGCACTCTATATGTACTTGTTAGAAAGTGGAGGCCAAACTTGGGGAAATGCAATGTTAGGGTATAACAGTTAAATTAGTTTCTCTACTAAAAGTATTATATTTTTGGAGGTTTATTAAAGATTATTAGAAATCAAGGATAAAGAAAGACAAAATAAGAAAGCATGTGCCTAGGGCACATAGCCCATTCAATTTCACTTACTACATCTTGAGAGACTCGTGTGCTTAGAAGCCGAAACAGAGACAGCCCGAAGTAGGCGGAGAGCCCCTTTAAATAATATTTTGTGATCTCCCACTCAGGTGAGATTATAGGGAATTCTGGGAACTACCAAGGATTTCTGGGGATTGAAGTCTGGGGTTCAAATCTCCATTTTTACAAGTGTCAACTGTTTTTACTTGATCACTTTAGGAAATACTGTTTTTCTAAAAGCTAATTTTTGCAAAAATGAATAATATGGAAATAGGTGTCGAATGATAACATTTATATAACCCAGTGCAATTTCTTGTCGGCTCTGGGAGGGGAGAGGGAAGAGAGAAGGGAAAGAAAATGAATAACATAAACATGGAAAAAATATTTAAAAAATTAAAAGTTATTATCTGATTAAATGATGTCAACTGATACTCTTGGAAGGGGGTCAGGAAGCAGACTGGTGAGGGTTTATGAGCTTTAGTACTACTAGAAACACCCTTTAAACCCTTCAAGGTTCCCTAGAAACCTGAAGGGAATAGTCAGTCTTGCTCTGGGTCCCCAGAATACCATTGCTAGTTGGGGTTGAGACAGTGAACTTCAGAGCAAATGCTACATGTGTACTATCTCAACTCCTTTGATTATAAGCTATAGTGGAATGAGCATTTGATTTGGAATCTGGGGTCATGGGTTCAAATTCTGACTCTGAAGTATATTATTTGACTTTGACAGTAAGGAGGCACAATGGATAGGTTCCTGGGCCTGGAGTATGGAAGACCTGAGTTCAAGTCCAGCCTCAGACATTGTGTGATCCTAGGCAAGTCATTTCACTTATATTTTCTTCAATTTCCTTTACTATAAAATAGGACTAATAATAGCATCTACCTTTTGTTATGATCAAATGATCTAATACTTGTAAAACATCTAGCACACAGTAAGTGGTATATAAATGTTTATAAGGTTCCTTCCTCTTTTGGAAAAGAAAGTTAAATGAAGGAATATTGATAACATAAATAAGTTCTTAACAGAGTCTACATATGGAAGGTACTTACTAAATGCTTGTTGATTGATAGATTGGTTCATTAACTTTGCTATATTTTTTTAAATTTTCTGACCAAAAAAATAGATGAGACCACATGGTAAATCACTAATGGTTTAGGATCACTGGTGACCATCTGGCATGTCTTTTGGTAGAACCTTTTATTTCCAAGTTGTTAAGTGGGCAGTTAGATTTTAAAGGGACTTTGTCAATCCCTAATGCCAGACAACTGATCAGGTAGAGATTTTCTAGTTTCATAATTTCATTTTTAATGGAGCAAATTCTAATCCTAGCCCTCCCTGTTTACTCTAACTAGAACACAGCCCAAAGAGAACACGTGGAGCTGAGCCGAACTCCCCTGGCTCCTTCTGGTATGCCATAGGTATTCTAGTTTGGAACTGAGAGACTTTGTGCATAGGGGCGATGTGATAGTACCTTTGACTCCATGGTAATAGCAGGAGAAGAGAACACATTACAGAGGATCAGCCATTGAGCCAAGAAAGGGAGAAACATCTGCTCTCACTCTCTGTGGGGGTGTGGTGTGCAGCCTTTTTTCCCTAAGTCTTTCCATGGGCAGGAGTGGGGGGGGGGGGGGAACCACAAAGATTCCTTTCTCCATTGTGTCAGTCACTTCCATATGGCAGTGCAATCACATACCGTCTAGACAAAACTGAATCTGGATCTTGGCTGCCTCTTAGTCTGGGCTTCTTATTCTGGGCATAGGTGACCAAAGAGCAATTCTGAGATGGACATTTCTAGCCTCGAAGGCCACCTCTTTCATGAGTTCAAGAGACCAGCACCTCCTGCATCTTTAAGTCGGAGCTAACTGGCAACAGAGAGGGCAGTTTTTGCAACTACACATTCTTCAAAGAAGATGACAATGAAGAAATAAGCAGACAAAGACCTTCAGACAACGCCTTTGGTGAAGGTAAAATGCTTATTCCAAAACCCCACTGAAGTATCAAGCTCACAAGAGACAATAACAAATTATGTGGGTTACTGTATCATGCCATAAGTCTTTGTCAAAGTATACTTACGAGTCTTTTGTGTTTTAAGAATTTCTTTTGTGAGGAAGAATTAAAAAGCTGCCCTCTGCCTATTCTACTTTGTACATGAGTACATTTCTTATACTTGAGTATATCTCTCTGGCAATAACATGAGCTAAATCTTAGTTTGAGATTTAGTTTCAAATGAGAAAATATTTGTAAAGCACAGTGCCTGGCACATAGTAGATGTTTAATACGTGCTTGTTCCCTTCCTTCCCATGTAAAAACCTGAATCCTGTCTACAAAGACAGGGTGCCTCAAGACCAAAGCCTGGTCTGATCTTCATGAGTGTAATGGGAAGAACCCTTTAGTGGGAAAGGACAAACACCCCAGCCTCCTTTGGGCTCTCACAAGACTCTTGTTATGCATTCATTTATTTAATACTTGATAACCTAGAACTGGTGGAATCACAGGCATGTGCTGGTAAATATTTAACAACAGGGAAAACAATTATGCATGACTCATTTTTAAGTTTAACCTGCGTTATTAACATTTTTTCCAGTTCTTTCTTAAATCTAGGCAATTGACCAAACAAAAAATCAAGCCCTGATTTGTAATATTACCAATTTCTGAAGTGTAAATGCTCACACTGAAAATTTAACAATTAGCTCTTAGGAGATAGTTCAACCTGATTCTAACATCCCTGCAGCAAGGAATAGTGGATAGGATTTATAGTTAGAGAACCTGAGTCTGAGTTTCATCTCTGCTACTTACTACTGGTGTCACCTTGGGCAAATTACTTATTCTTTCTAGACCTCAGCACACTCACCTTTAAAATAAGGGGGTTGGGGGGGGGGCAGCTGGGTAGCTCAGTGGATTGAGGGCCAGGCCTAGAGACGGGAGGTCCTAGGTTCAAATGTGGCTTCAGATACTTCCCAACTGTGTGACCCTGGGCAAGTCACTTAACCCCCATTGCCTAGCCCTTACCACTCTTCTGCCTTAGTATTGGTTCTAAGGCAGAAGGTAAGGGTTTAAAATAAATAAAACTTAAAAAAGGAGGTTGGGGCAGATGACCTCTGAGGTCTATCCCAACTCTAAGATTCTTCTTCTGTATAGTCCTCAAGTCATAGTACTATGTAAATGAAATTGTAGCATTACAAATTTATTTCTATCTAGCCCTACCTTCTCATTTTATAGATGAACAAACTCAGCCCAAGAAAGGATAAATAGTTAAAGGTACTATATAGTAAAAAGAGCTGTGATATGAAATCAAGTTCTCTGATTATAAATCGAATGTTCTTTTCATTCCATGAATATTATTATTAAATATGAAATGAATGAAACTACAAATTAAAATGTTTCTAAATAAGTGATGCTTTGAGAATTCTATAGAATCAGGAGTTTCCAACAATCTAGGGGAATAGTATCTGAATCCAATATAGGGTCCTACCCAAAGGGCAGCTAGATAGCACAGTGGATAGAGAGCCTGGCATAGAGTCAGGAAGACTTATCTTGCCGAGTTCAAATCTGGTCTTAGACACCTACTACCTATATGACTCCCAGGCATGTCATTTTACATTGTTTACCTCAGTTTTTTCTTCTGTAAAATGAACCAGAGAAAGAAATGGCAAACCACTCTGGTATCTTTTCCAAGAAAACCCCAAATGGAGTCATGAAGAGTTGGACACCACCGAAACAATCCAGACTTTTTGGTAATTCCAAATCATTTGGGGCAAGGGGCATTTGGTGCATGAATTCCTGGGATGGTCCTATTTATTTTATTACAAATTCTACCAAGAACTAGGGTGAGTTAATGAACCCAAACTATCCAGTCAATGAAGAATTTAAGTATCTACTATGCATGAAGCACTACATTACAAACTTAGTAACACTATTAATATTCTTTCATTTGACTAATTTTCTATTCTTTAAGTCTTATTTCTTTCTAGCTGGTGCTATCTAAGAATAAAAGAAATATAAATGTGTGTCACACACCTACACATATATTTTAAACCCTTATCTTCCATCTTAAAATCAATCCTGTGTATTGGTTCTAAGATAAAAGAGTGGTAAGGACTAGGCAATGGGGGTTAAAACCAGGGTCATATAGCTAGGAAGTATCTGAGACCAGATTTGAACCGAGGACCTCCTGTCTCTGGGCCTGGATCTCAATCCACTGAGCCACCCAACTGCCTCCTAAAAGAAATATTTCTGATAGATCTGATCTGATTTCTGAAATTCAGTCATCTGATTAATTGATCGATTCATCTTTTACTACATATAAGTATTTTTAATCATGTATAATCTCACTAAAACATTAGTCTTTTTTTTTCATTTATAGCCTAGAATTTAAAATGTTAAATTCAAAGCTTTTCCCCATCAAATAGCAAAACTAATTTTTGATTCTCAAGGAGGAAAAAAGTATTTTAATGCTCTATATGATTGGAGTTTTTGAAAGCTCCATCATACTCTTTATGATCAAACTCTGCAGTTCTCTGACAGCAGCAATAATAAATACACAGCTGCCTATAATTCTGCATTGCAGAATTCATTTTTGGCTGCAGACACAATGAGAAGAAATCAAATCCTTCCCATATACATGGAGGGTAAGTTGATAGTAGTGACTAATAAGCGTTGACATATACTTAATACCTCTTTGATTGCAAAGCTCCTTTCTTGTATCATTTCTTTTGTTCCTCCTAATGACCCTGTATAGTAGATAGTACAGGAAACAGTGGGGCTGGGAAGGGAAGGGAAAGTGGCAGATCAAACCTGCGTTTTGCTGGGAAATGGATTCCTGGTGAGGAAGCTCTCTTTATCAATCCAGGTCTGGACCTACTTGTTCTGCAACTTAGAGAGTTGAAAAGGACATTGAAAGGTTCAATGAATGACTCTTGTCACACAGCCAGTATGAGTCAGAAATAGTATTTGAACCCAAATGTATTACTATCTGCTTTGCTCTTCCACTCTAAGGACCTTTCAATCTGACTTGCACTGAAATCCTCCTATCTTTCATGCCAGAATATGATCTTAAGGATGGGTACTGTCTTTGCTTTTCTATTTCTATCACTAGTACTTAGCATGGGGTTTTCTCTAAGTAAGTGCTTAATGTATGCTCATTCATTCATTCATTCACCCAATCATGCATCTGTTATAGACTCCAAGGCTTGTTCTCTGTCTACTATGACATGCTGCCTCTGGCATATTATTATTCCCATTTTACATAAGAGAAAGTCAAAGCTTAGATAGTGAAGAGTTTGGCTCAAGCCTACACTGCTCATTGTGGCAGAAGCTAGCCTTAGAATGAGGTCTTCCAGATTAAGGGGTCTTTTTCACTATGTTGCCCTGGCTGCTCCTACTTTATGGTGATTAAAGAAAAGACATTTGTATCTTTTTAAAAAATCCCATTGTAAGCTTTAAAGTTCCTTTCAAACGGTAGCTTCTATATTATTGTTGTTGTTGTTACTCTTAGTACTTAAAACCGCCAATAAAATCTGACTTTGAAAAATCATCATGGGCTAAAGGTAAGCTTGGATTCTCAAAAGCTTTAGCCCAAGAACCCAAACTCTGGTTGCTTTTACCAATTCATAGAGACTTCTGGGTCAAATAGAACCAGTATTGGCACGTGTGTTCTGCCATCCAAAAGCAAACCGACCTAAATTTAGAAAGAATAGCTAGCATTTTATATAATGTATTAAACGGTTTGCAAAGAGCTCTGTATATGTTGTCTCATTTGATGAAAACAGCTTATTTATAGGACGCTGACCAACAAGTGATAACTCCTGGCCACAATAGCTTCTAGTGACCTCATATTGAAACATGGAGGAGTTTCAATCTGTATTGGTAGAGAGAGTGCCCAAACTGATGACACTGGGAATTTGTAAAAGTGTTCAAAGAAATATGTGCCAGTTGAGTGGCACAGTGTGATTTAGAGTGCCAGGCAGAGTCCTGAAGACCTGATGTCAAATTCTGCCTCATATACTTATAATCTCTTAGGCTCACTTCTTTCATTGATAAAGTAGAAATAATAATAGCACCCACACCACAGGGTTATTATGAGATATTAAGCACTTTGCAAAGTATGGTTAGTTGTGGTTATTACTTATTATAATTTCAAAGTGATATTTCTTTTTTAAATATTTATTTTTTAACATTCATATTTTTATTTTGAGTCCTATATTCTCTTTCTCCCTCCAGCCCCTCCCACTGAGAAGACAAACATGACAAATATGAGTCATGCAAAACACATTTCCACATTGATCTTGTTGCAAAAACAAAGAAAAATAAATGAATATATTTGTATATATATATATATATATATTCCAACCTGCACTCAGAGTTCATAATATGACACTTCTGATGGGTATCTCCCCCTTTAACATACCCAACAAATAGCTGATCACTGATCTTTCCCAAGGACCTCTAGGAAGAAGGAACTCACTACTTACTGAGAGATAATTTTATTTTGGGATATCTCTAATTATTAGGAAGCTTTTCCTTAACATCCAGCTTCTTTGTATCTTCTACCTGATATTTTTTTTATTTATTGATTTTTCATGCTAATACAATTTTTGTTTTGTTTCATTTTCTGACATTTTATCATCCATTCTCTCCTTCTTTTCCACTCCTTCATCCTTCCCGAGATGGCAGGTAATATGATATAGACTGTCTATGTGCTATCACATAATACATACTCAATGTTCATCATATCACTTAGACCAGAGAAAAATTCGTGGAGGAAATAAAGTGAAGAATGGTCTGCTTCAATCTGCATTCAGACTCTGTCAGTTGTTTCTATTAGAGTAAATATCTAATGCTCCTTATTCTGCCTCTAGGGCCATGCAGAATAAGCCCCCCCCCCCCCAAGTAACAGATCTCTAAATACTTGGACTTCTTTTCTCTAATTTTAAGATCCCTGGTTTCTTTAATCAAACCTCACATGGAATGAACTGCTGACTCCTCTAACATCCTGGCTCCCTTCCCCTGGACATTTTCCAAATAATTTTGGCAACCCTGTGCCAAGTTAATACCTGATGATTATATAGCATTTTAAGATTTTCACAGAACTTTGCATCTATTACTATGTGACAACCCTGTAAGGCCTTTTTTGAACATGAAGGTTTTTTGGGGACCAGATCTAAGAATTCATTGGTATAGGGAACTTCCAGTGAGGTAATGCCCTCTACCAAGGAAGGTTAGCATCTGCTCAGTAACTTAATCTAAGGGAGTCGCTTGGGGCACTGAGCATTTAGAGGATTTTCCCCAAACCACAAAGTCAGTATGTGTCAGAGGCAAGACTTGAATTTCTAAGCCAACTCTTTACCCACAATTCCAAGCTTCTCTGATCATAAGCTCACAGATTTAGAGCTAGAACAGTTGCTAAAGATCATCCAACATTTTTTACCTTATAATTTATTTTATAAATGAGGAAACTAAGCCATATGAAGGCAAAAGTCATATGGGTAGTAAGTAGCACAGCTGAAATCTGAACCCAGATCTTCTGACATCAATCGAGTAATTTTCTCACTAACTACACTATGTGCAGTGGACAGAAGGATTGGTTCCCACCTGCAGTTCTTCAGAGTACTTGAGCAATTAAAGCAATAGCAGGTGCTGACTTCCATATTCATTTGCATTTGTTAAATAAATGTGAAACTGTGGAGAAGTGCCTTCCCTGATAACTAGCTGCATTTTATCTTTCCAGTTTTATTTTCATTAGTGCCAATTCAGGGAAGCTTTTTCTCCCCAAACAAGCCATAACCAAATGTAATTTTATCAAACACTGCTACTTGTACATCAGATCAGAGAAGCTTGAAATAGTAGATAGAAAGTTGGCCTAGGAGTTCAAGTCTTGCCTCTGACATATACTGACATAGTTTTGGGGAAATCCTTTAAATTGTAAACCTTTTAAGACACGTGGGGTATTAGCTGTTGTCCATTGACTGTATCTGACCCATAGAACAATCTTTCTTTTTGTCCTTGTCTTTCTTGGTCATTTCACTGAACCATTTTTCTAAAGAAAGAAATTGTGGAATTGTAATCAGAACAAAAGGTACACAGTAGGTGTTCAATATTTGACAGGGGAGTCAGAGCTAAATCAAATGCTACTAGAATGACTGGCTTCCCTCTGCAGCACTGACATTTGTTGCCTCCAGCAAACTACTGGCATCTTGGTAGGGATACTAGGCTTGGCCAGAACTCATGAACCACAGTCACAAAGGTCATGTAATCTAACCCAGAGCTATAAAAGAATCCCCTTTATAACAAACCTGACAAGTGGTCATCCTGTCTTTCTTGAAAGCCTCCAGTAAGGGAGAGTCCACTTCCTTCCAAAGTAGCCCATTCCACTTTTGATGATACTAGATTATAAGAGGTTTCTTCACTGTATCAAATCTAAAATTTTGAAAATGTCTAAACATTGTTCTTGGTTCTGATCTCCAGAGCCAAGGAGGACAAGTCTGATTCTTCCAGTTAGCTGCCTTCAAATACTTGAAGAAAATTATTATATTGCCATTCTCTCCCTATGTCTTTCCTTGCCCCATCCCAAATTTTCTTTTCTCCAGGCTACACATCCCTAGTTTCCAGTACCTGGCACATAGTAGGTGCTTATTAAATGTTCATCAATTGATTTGTTGATTGATTAAAATGATGGCATGAACTCAAGGCTCTTTGCCATCCTGGTTGTCCTCTTCTGACTGCTCTCTAGCTTACCAATGTTCTCCCAAAATAGGAGGTTGACAACTGAAAACAGTAAGCCAGATGTAGTCTTCTAGGGTCAGAGTCCAGCATCATGTCCTAGTTTCTGGATGCTATCTTTTTTATTTTAAACTCTTACCTTCCATTTTAGAATCAACACTGAGAGTTGGTTCCAAGGTAGAAGAAGAGTAAGGACTGGGCAAAGGGGGTTAAGTGACTTGCCCAGGGTCACACAGCTAGCAAGTGTCTGTGGTCACATTTGAACCCAGGATCTCCCATCTCTAGACCTGGCTCTCAATCCACTGAGTCCTCTAGCTATCTGCCTGCTATCTATCTCTATGAACCTTAAGATAGCATCAACTCTCTTGGTGGCTATGTCATACCTGGGCATAGAAATAGTGGTTAGATACTTAACCAGAACTCCTGAAAAACTGCTGAACATTGTATGTCTCTATCTACAGAATGCTTTTAAGGATTCCCAGCCTCTCAGCAGGATATGCTCCGCTTAAGTAGGTTTCTTTCTATAGCAGTCATTTGGTAATGAAATGAAATTAACTGGGTGCTTATATTAGACTGAACACACAGCAAAAGGCTGAAGAGAACTGAGTTCTCATTGGTCAATCCCCACCCCGCCCCCAACTCCTTCTTTGCAAATGAAACAAAGAGCTGATTAAGGGAGCCTCTGAACAATTTAATGATGAATTATAGGGTAGAATAAAGCTAGACATGCACCCTAGCTCCCTGCTGAAAGAGTATAGGGAACTCTTTTGATTGGCCCCTAGTGTCTAGAGCTACCTCCGGAAACAAATGAATGGCGAGTGAGAGTCCAGGAGAAATAGACCCTACTCAGAAGAACCATCCTTACTTGTAATCCAGAAAAATGAACTATTATGTAGATTATCTTCAGATAGACAGAGAGCATCAGTCAACCGTGCTCGAACAATTTCAGTTCAGTAAACATTTATTAAGCACCTACTAGGTGCCAGACACTATGCTCAGTTCTAGGAATACAAATAAGAAAAATACAATCTCTTCCCTCAAGGAGCTTATAATGAGGAAAGACAACATATAAAAGGAACCTAAAAAGTTGTGGGGTGGAGTACCAGGGAGTATTTAGTTCAGGGGTGTGATGTTCCATGGAGGGAAAGCTGAGTAGAGTTGCTGATGGAGAATAGACATGGAAAATCCTGAGAATTTAGTCCTTTATGAAGGAAGGCTTTGGGAGTTTAGTCCTCCAGCTCTACTATCAGAGGGGAGAGGCAATTAAATGAGTTAAGGTGTTAAGTATCAAAAAAAAAAACAAAACCAACTGAGTTAGTTAGCATGGTGATGAGATTTCCAGTTCTAAGTTTATCTTGGAGGAAGATAATACATCCCATAAGTAGAAACTAAGCAGAACTCTGGATGGAATATGGAGAGTACTTTGGGTGTGTATTCCCCTAGTAGATTGGGAAACTATAATGGCCAACTCATCTATGAGTTTGTCCCTTTTCTTTTCTTTCCTTCCTTCCTTCCTTCCTTCCTTCCTTCCTTCCTTCCTTCCTTCCTTCCTTCCTTCCTTCCTTCCTTCCTTCCTTCCTTCCTTCCTTCCTTCCTTCCTTCCTTCCTTCCTTCCTTCCTTCCTTCCTTCCTTCCTTCTTTTCTTTCTTTCTGTCTCTGTGCTTTTTCTTCCTTGAACTTCCAGACTGCAGTGAAGCAAGTAGAATGCCAGACCTGGAGGGCCTGACAAGGAAGCTCTAGGCTTTCTGGGTCCTGGTTATTTTCTTCTGCCTGTTTCTTTTTCTGAGCACAAATATGCTAGTGATCCTGGGAATGGATGGTTCAAGTCTTGAGAGTTACCTTGGAAGTAAGCCTGAGTTGAAGAGTTCCCTCCCAGGTCTTGAAGTTCCAAAGAGACTGGGAGTTCCTATGTTCCAAAGATAGGTTGGGACCTTTCAGAAGAAGGTTACCTTACCAACTCATTTCTCAGAGGAGGAGAAAGGATCTACCATGGAGAAAAGTCCTACAACTGAAGGACTAAATCCAACCTTCAGGATCTTGCCAACATTCCATGATATTTCTGTGAGTGGTTCTCATAGTGTGGGTTGAAGGTGAATTTGTTGTTCAGTCATGACCACTTCTCTGATCCCATCTGGAATTTTCTTGGCAAAGATACTAGAGTGGTTTGCCATTTCCGTCTCCATCTCATTTTACAGATGAGGAAACTGAGCAAACAGGATTTAAGTGATTTGCCCAGGGGTCAGGAAGCTAGTGCTTGTGGCCAGATTTGAAATCAGGAAGATGAATCTTTCTAAATCCAGGACCAAAGCTCTGTCTACTTAGTTAACTAGTTAGAGATGAATGAGGATATTAATTCAGTAATCCCACTTGAAGGTTTACACCTTCAAGGATGAAGGTTATATCTGGCTTTTTTTCATATTCTAGGGTGGGAGCAAGGCACCGAAGAGGAATAACAACTCCTTTGGGCAGGGATATACTGGTATATATATATATATATAAAAAGTTTTCTGAAAAATTAAAAAAAAACTTATCTGCAACATATTTTTAAGTTTAATCTGCATTATTAACTTTTCCTTCATCATTTTCTCATCTAGAAAATCAACAAAATAATACATCAAGTCCTGATTTGTAACATTTGCCAATTTCTAAGATGCAAGTGCTTCCAAGGAAAATTCTGGCTCTAATATGACTGCTGTCTTTGCAACCCCCCCAGGATCTGACCAGATCCATGTGAGCCCAGAGTCCTTGGGGAGACACTGGCCACTGGGTATACCACTATTGCTTCAATAAACAGTCTTTGTATCTTGGTACTTGAAAAAGGCTTACTAGAACACACAATAGTTACAACAGTTCATTGTAAAAGTACTTTCTTTATATTGAATACTTCATTATGTCTGAAAATGTAAATATCTGATCAGATTCTCCCACAAACAAACACACAAACACACACGCACAATTAGGATATATATATATATATATATATATATATATATATATATATATATATATATATATATATAATTTCTTTTATTTTTGAACCCTTAGCTTCCATCTTAGAATCCATACTAAGGGCTAGGCAATGGGGATTAAGCAACTTGCCTAGGATCACATAGCTAGGAAATGTTTGAGGCCAGATTGGAACTCTAATATATCTTTAATATTGATTTAGTACCACTTGTCAACACCAGAAGTGTCCATAGGTGTCCCATATGTTCCATAAAAATGTAGGTAGGTTTATTGCTGAGGATTTTGTTGGCTTTGGCATTGTAGTCATGTTACAGAGTAATGTAGCTATGTGAAATTTCTTTAAGAAAGTCAAGTGAAAAATTTAGATTCCCCATGGATAGAAACAAACCCCAAATCAAAAGATAGTTGAGGTATTAGACAAGATAGCAGGTAGGGAAGGATCATTATATTTGGTTGCTGCCCCTTACTTTCAGTTTTCATTTCTGCCAGTCTCTAGCTCCACCCATGCATGGCCCAATCTCAAACTGGGATGGGCATTGCTACCACAATGCCTGGTTTCTTAGGTCATTCTTCTCTCCTTTAAACTCACTTCCTTAGTTAATCTGAGACAATGTTGGATTAGTTTGAAAGGAAATTTATGGCAAAGGAAAAATAAAAACAGTATGGGCAAGCATGAAAAAGTACAATGGTATATGCAAGAGGGCATTTACAGAAAATGAATTTATGGTAAATTAAAATTTAACCACTCATTTTTTTTTAAACCTCGGCTTCTGTCTTAGTATTGGTTCCAAGGATTGGTTCCAAGGCAGAAAAGTGGTAAGGGCCAGGCAGTGAGGGTCAAGTGATTTGCCCAGGGTCACACAGTTAGGAAGTGTCTGAGGCCAGATTCGAACTCAAGAAGATGAGTCTTCTTAACTCCAGGCCCAGCATTCTATACACTGTACCACCTAGCTGCCTGTTGGTACATAATTGCTTACAATTTGTCTCTCCCTTTAGACTATGAACTCCATGAGGGAAGAGGCTCTCTTGCTTTTCCTTGCACTTTCAGCATTCAGTGCAGTGTCTAGCACATAGTATTAAATAAATGTTTACTGGCTAATCTCATTTATCATCAAAATAATCCTAAGAAGGTAAGTGCAATAGCTATTATGCCATTTTAGAGAAGAAGAAATTGAGTTTGACAGGATAAATTTCTTGCCCATTGTCGCTCTAAAACTGTCAGTGTTAGAATCTTGATTGTGGGTCTTCTTGACTCCAAGTCTACTGCTCTATCCATTGCTCCAAAATGCCTGTATCACTGTCATACCATTTCTTTACAGCATAATAAACAGAGATTTACTTAAATGAATAAACAGGTGATAATTTAGAGGTAACCATTATCATTATCAACACAAAAGTTATTGTCTAAGTAACACGGAGGTCCAGAAAGAGGGATAAACAGAGGGTATACACAGAGGCAGCCCAGCATACTTCACCAAGAATATCATTTAGTTTCTGGGGCTCATTTTCCTCATCTGTAACAAGAAGAGGTTGCACTAGGTGACCTAAAGAGTTGCTTCTGGATCTAACAGTCTATGCTCCTATGGTTTATGATTCTGGACCTGGTCTCTGTTCTCTTGTCACCTTCTAATACAAATACAATGACAGAGACACACTGCTATGGGACAAGTAAAATTAAACTACTAAATGAAATAATTTCATGGGTAAGGAGATATGGACGAAGATACAAAGGTAAGTTTATAATTGGGCAGTGAAGTATAATAGCATTGGGAGTTCCATAGGTTTGATAGGGTATGGAGGAAGGGGAAAGAGTATGATGAGATCTTCTCTAAGTAATCTATGAAGGCTTTGTGGAAGAAGTCACTCAAAAGTGCACTGAGGTCTTCAATTCCATGTGTGATTCTTGAGAATTGAGTCAATTGTTCTTTGTTTATCATATCTCTATCATCCAATGGATGTGATAAAACTGGTGTTTTCACTGGTCTAGGGAACTCTCAAATGAGAAAACTCTTGCTACCAGGATATAGTTGACACTTTCCCTGAAATTTATACATAATCTCATCTAGCTGCCTAGAACATTGAGAAATTAAATGACTTGTCCAGTGTCACACAGTGTAAGTCTAAGATGGAGTTGAACCCTGGTTTTCCTGGCTTTAAAGACAGCTTTATATACTCTTTTATCTTTTTTCAAAATTTAGCTCCTTAGAAAATCTTTCTTGATCCCTCCTCCTCAAAGGTACTTATTTGTTTGCATGTTGTAGTTTCCCAGTAATAATAATGCAAACTCTTTGGAGGCAAGGACTATTTTTTCCCCTAGAATAAAGCACAGTACCTTGTTCATAGTGGCACTGAATAAGCTAGGTATTTGTACCAACTAGATAACATTAATCAATCAATGGGCATTTCTTAAGCATTTACTTTTTGCCACATGCTGTGGTAAGTGCTAGTTATACACTGAAAAAGTTTACATTCTAATGAGACAACATGTACATAATTAGGTACATACACTCTCTCTCTCTCTCTCTCTCTCTCTCTCTCTCTCTCTCTCTCTCTCTCTCTCTCTCTTCTAGAGTAGATGGGAGGAGTAATCTCAGAGAGTACTTGCAAGTGCTAGTAGCTAGAAGGTAGAGGAAAGGAGGATCAGGAAAGTTCTCCTACTGAAGGTAAGATTTGAGCTAAATTTTGGAAGCCAAAGGAACTAAGAGTCAGAGGTGATGCATAGAAGAATAGCCAAGCAAAGCTTGGGATTGGGAGATGGGGTGCCTTGTATGAAGAACAGTAGATAGTGTATGTAGGTGGGCCACAGAGTGTGTGGAGAGAAGTAAAGTGTGTAAGAACAGTGAATAGAAAAGGTCAAGGTTAGACTGGCTTTAAATGCTAAATAAGTTTATGTTTGATTTTGCAGGTAAAATCCCTGAGTGGGGGCATGACATGGTCCGCATTAGAAAATCACCTCAAAAGCTTGAGTTTGGAGAAATTTGAGGCCTGCAGGCCAATTAAAAGGCTACTGTAATAGTCCAAATAAGAAGTAATGAGGGCCTGAATTAGGGTTGTGGCTATATGGAGTAGAGGAAACATGGGAAGGTAGAAAGATTTGATAGCAGATTGGCTATATGGAATGAATGAGAATGAGGAATGGAGGATGATACTGAGGTTTGGGGCCTAGTATGGTACCCTGGCTGGTAATAAGTACATTTGAATTTGGGGTGGGTAGTGAATATCAAAGGCTCAGAGTATAAAGACAGGTTTCTGCTCTGGATATGCTGAGTTTGGGATGAATAAAAGATATCCAGATTAAGTTGTCCAAGAGGAAGTTAGTGATATGGGACTATACAGAGGCTAAGGATGGATATATAAATCTGGGAATCATATCTATATATTCATATATATATATATATATATATATATATATAATATGGTAATTTAATGAGTTAATGAAGTCACCCTGAGATGATATGGAATAAAGAAAATGAGGGCCTAGGATTGAGCCATAGGGAGCACCTACAATTGGTAGGCATTGTATGAACCACAAAGAGGAGGTCCTATAGAGAACCAGGAAAAATCAATCTCACAAAAACCTACAGAGAAGAGCATATTCAGAAGGAGTAGAATGCTTCAGAGGAGGCAAGCAGGGTGAGGATTGAGAAAAGGCCATTTGACAGTTGAGAGATCTTGATAATTTTGGAAATGAAAGTTCAGTTGCATGATGAGATTATTAGCCAAATTGTATAGTATTTAGGAGAGAAAAGTAGGGACAAAGTGTAGAAAGCTTTCTGAAAAGAATGCTATCCACATCCAGAGAAAGAACTGGGAGTAGAAACATAAAAGAAAAACATATGATCAATCACATGGTTTGATGGGTATATGACTGGAGTTTTGGACCTTAAATGATCATTCTATTGCAAATATTAATAATATGGAAATGGGTTTTGAACAATGATCCACGTATAACCTAGTAGAATTGCTCCTCAGCTCAGGGAGGCCAGAGGGAAGAGAGGAGGGAAAGAACATGAATCATGTCACCATGGAAAAATATTCTAAATAAATAAATTTTAAAAATAAAAAGAAAACTTTCTCAAGGAGTTTAGCTATAAAGGGGAGATGAACAGTAGGTTAATAACTAGAATGGATGACAGGATCAAGTGAGAGTTAGGTTTTATTTATGTTTGTTTTTAAGGATGGGGGAGGTATAGATATGTTTGTATGCAGCAGGGAAGGAACCAGAAGATTAGGGGAGAGTGGGGACAACCTAGTGGAGAAGACAAGTGGAAATGGAATCAATGGTGAATAGAGAGATTGGCCTTGGCAAAAATGATCACTTCTTCATCTGACATCTAAGTGAAGGAAGAGATAGTGGAAGCTGTCCAATTCATTCAAGGATAAGGGGGAAAAGGGGAGTTCTGAGCAAATAATCTCTCTCTCTCTCTCTCTCTCTCTCTCTCTCTCTCTCTCTGTATAAGGTCCTCAGTTGAGGGTAGGAGGAAGGGTGCCATAAAGGGAGATACATCTGAGTAGTCACAGTGTAGAGGGGAATAGCAAATTGATCAGGGAGTGGAGAGTATGTTCTTATTCTTGTGAGATGGGAGATATCCTTCTGACAGTCCCAATATTAAAATATTTATTTAAATGGGCCTATTTTTATTCAACAGTAAGATCAATAAATGCAGTTAAGTTTTATGCTATCTCTAAGTAATCAATGAATGAATGAAGCCTCTCTCAATGACTTCACAGTGTGATCATCCTTACAAATGAGATTTCCAATAAAATAAACTTTTCAAATCTTAATATAGACACTTAAAGAAATTACAACTTTTAGTAGCCAAGCGATGTCCTTGAGATCATCCAGTTCATATAACATCTCCTACAAACTATTTCTAGACAAATGAAACACTATCCTATTTTTAAAGACTTTCAGGAAAGACATGTTGCTTAAACAACCACTTCTTTTAAGAATTTCATTATACATAAAGCACTGAAGCTACTCTGCAGGGTCTTTCTCTTCTAATACGGCACTCAGTGAAGATGAAAAACTCGATAAAAAGAAAAACCTGAAAAATGAAAAAAAAATGCTTTGGCATCAACTATCAAGCTAAAGTCACTGGGACCCCATTTCCTCTTTGATGCAAATTAAGGACCAAGATAGATGACATTCAAGGTTGTTTTCCAGTTCTAAATCTTAAAATAAAAGGAGTCAATTGTTAGTCTCTGTGATCCTTATCTGTTCTTATATAGGCCTTCTCTGGATGGATAATAAATAGGCTCTTAACTCTAGTACTAGAAAGACCTGAGCCCACCTGTTTTTTGCCCTCTTTCCCATACTACTCTCTATTTACTTTGTGTATTTTATATGTTGCAGGGCTTCCCAAAAATCGTAATGCAAATGCAACCCAAGCTTAAAGTTGACCAAAGATTTTTTTAGATGCTCTTTGTGTGTGTATTTTAAAATTCATTTACACACATACATATATCGAGAAAAAGGGAAGAGGAGAGAGAGAATACGCTCAGAGGTTGTTCCAGTCCCTTTAATTTATGTATAACTCTATTTGTCTCCACAATTAGAACTTAAGGTCCTGGTTAAGTAGGAACCTGTCCTTGGCAAAGAGCAGAAGACCAATAAATTACTTGACTTGAGTCTAGCCGCCTATTTTACAGATGAGGAAACTGAGCCCCAGGAGGTGTTAAGTTCTCCCTCAAGGCCATGCCAGCATTCCGTGACCGAGACGGGTCGTACTCGGATTCCGAACCATGTTCTGGAACGTAGGGGTGTCCAAAGACGCGATGGGGCTGGCAAGGGGCTAGTGCCGCAGGCAAAACCAGCTCGGCGGGACTCAATGGTTCGCGGGGTACCGGGGTCCTCTCCCAGAGCAGAGGTGATACAGAGGTTCAGTTCTTCTACCCCCTCATACCCGCTAATCCTTCAGTCCTTCACAGCCAGAGCCAGAGCCCGAGCCCGAGCCCAAGCCCGAGCCCGCGGCGGTGCTCACAGGCAGCCCGAGACCATGACCGTGACCGCCCTAAAACGGGGTGGGGGAGGCTGGGCGGTCACGTGAAGCCGAAACTGTCGCACCAATGGGAGACGGGCGCGGAATGGAAGGGATTGTATGACCCCCGTGACGTCACAAAACCGGCGGGGAGAGAACGCGGCCCTTCCTCCTCCGCTCCCCTTAGGCCGGCCTCCCCACCTCCCTCCTCGCCTCTCCCCATCCGACCCCTCCCTCGCTGCTAGCTCCCGGCTCCACGCCCGCCTTCCTTGTTCCCACCCACCCGGCCGCCCCACAGCCAATAGGAAGGCGAGAAGGGGCTTAGGGGCCGCCCGGCAGGGTGCCAGAGCGGGGCCGGGGCCGGGGCGGGGGCTGGGGCCCGAGTACCCGGGACCTGCGCCTCGGGCTGCGGGGAGGAGAAGGTACCCCAGCCACAGCCGAAACCGGAGTCGCAGCCGCAGCCGCAGCCGCAGCCGGAGCCGGAGCCGGAGCTGCCTCTGCCGTCCTCCAGCTGCTGCTCCCCAGGGAAGACCAGCCTACTCCCCGGACGTGCCCGGTGCGTAGCCCGCGCCCTCGAGCTGTCCCCGCCGGACAGCCTTGCCTGGAGCTGGGGGAGGGGGTGTGCGTGGGAAGGGAGTGGCGGGGGTCACCAAGTGAGCGTGGGTCATGCCGATGGGGATGGGCTGGGGAGCCAGGTGTGCTCGAGGGGGAGACTCGTCCTGCCCTCCCTTCAGAATGCGTCTGAGGGGGTGGGACCCGAGTGTGCGTGTGCTCCCACGGGGGCGTGGGCGTGCGTGGGCAGGGTAGGAAGCGTATGTCAGAGCTGAGCGAGAGAGCGAGAGCGTGAGTGGTTCCAGCTCCGCAACCCGAGGAGACGAGGCAGAGACCCACGCATCCCACACAGATCCTCCCGCTCCACTTGAGTTATCGGATGCCGACGCGCTGAATGTGGTGCGGGATGTGGGAGGAATTTGGGGCCAGAGCCCCGGAATTCTTAGGCCCCACGGTCTCATGCCAGTCAATGGGAGATTGCGTGCCCTGTTCTCTGGATTTAGCTCGGTGTGTGGATTGACCCCCTTCCTCCCCGTACCTGTCCCTCCGTGGGCTTCCCAGTACTTGTCTCCCCTCCTTTCCCAAATCTCTATTTCCTCCTTTTGGGCTGCCGAAGATGGGGTCCAGGGCTGGCTCTGCATTTAAAGCCCAAACTCGTCGTGGACGTGGCTAGGTTTGGGACGCTCACGCCAGAAGTGGATGTGATGCTCATGGGGTGCTGCTTGGTGGATGCTCCTGCTGCTTCGTTTATTTCTCTGCTGTACCTGTACACCTATGAATGTGGGAAGGGGGCTCTCAAGGCTGCTGTGCCCACAGCCACTGGTTATTGCCCTCCCTCCCTCTCTCCTGGTGTGGGTTTGTTTGGTTTCCTCCTCTCCTTCTCCCTCCTTCCCAATTCACTAGCTGGAGAGACCTCCCTCCTCCATCTCCCTCTCTAATGTTAATCTCTGCCTTGCTTTCAATGGGCCGGTGCTGCTGCTGCTGCTGCTGCCCGCGCGGGGTGTGGATGTTGTCGGCTCCGTGTTGTGATGACAGGAGAATGTGTGTGTGTCCCGGGCCCAGGCGAATTGGTAGGTATTCTATTAACTACCAGCTTCGGGTACTGAAGGGAAGAATGTTTTTTTTCCTATTTAAATCCCTTCATTCTTTTTTTTTTCGGAAGGGGTGCAATTTGGAATGAAGGGGGTGGGTAGGAATAGAGGACAAAGACATCCTGGGTTGGGGAGATGGCAGTTGATATTTCTGATTTAGGCAAATTTCAGATTAGGGACAAAGGAAGCCATCAGAATAGTGTTGGGCAGCGCCTTTCTTCCTGTTTGGAAAATCTAATTAATTCATTGGAATATCACCATGGGATGAATGAAACTCCAAACAAGCAGCTCCCTCCCAACCCCCCCCCCCCCAAAAAAAAAAACCAAAATAGGCACTTTGAAGAGATGTAGGAAAACAGCAATGATCCCTTAGGTGGTTTCTTTAATAAATTTATATTATAGTAACTGTTTCTTTTTAAAGTAATCAATACTTGAATTTTTTTTTTTAACATGTACCTAAAAAAAAAACAACCTTTGAAAGATTAGAACTTGGAGTCAGTTGGTTTGATTCTGAGGTTTGTTTTTTAAATAGACATTTTTCATTTTTAGCATAGGTGCAGCAGTGTTCACACAGTCAGTAGATTCATTCTTTGCTCTGCTTTTGGTTTCAGGAGGTGTTTTTTTTTTCCTTCATAATTACTCTTTGGCAAAATCAGCCAATGTTGCTTGAGCTGTTCATGACTGTTAAGATTCTGTGGTCTAGTCTAGGTCATGAGGCTTGAACTTTTAAGTGAGACTATGGTAAGAAAAACAAGAATTTGGCTTTTGCTCAATTGATTAACATCCATAGGTGGTGTCTGTTGTTTTTTAAGCCACTCTTGATATCTGAGAATCAAGTGGCCCCAGTCTTCTCCTAATTCAGCAAGCTGGTCAGCAAAAGTTTTGATCTTAAAGGTCTTATGTTTTAGTGAGAGATGATTAAGAAAGAATTATAACTGAAGGTTTTGGAGATACCATTTAGTGCCTGTGACACCAATTCAAAACTTCTTGAAGAAATAACTTGAAATAGATCACATATGAAGATGATAACCTACCACTGTGGCTCATAGGAGTGGGTTTTCATTTCTCTTAGAGGGACATAACAGTTGTTAGAATATTGGAGTGAAACTGAGGCTAATTCCATAAAGCTGTTGCTTGAATAGAAGAATAAAAGAAATTTAAAGGCAAATCCCAAGAGGACTATGGTTTTCGTTAAAGATGAGATATTTGAGATATTTACTATTTGATTATTATATGAAGCCCACCTGCTGCTCCAATGCATAGATCAGACTACTCTTAAATTTTATGTTATGTGAGTTTTTAATCATTATGCAACAAACTGGATAAAATCTTTAAAAATTAAGCATTTTTAAAAATAGAAGAATGATAGTTCCTTGGAGACAAGACAACAAACTCAAACAAATCCTATTTAATTGATATGTCTTTTTTTTTTTTTTGTGGGAGGAGGCTTCCTGAAAAAAAAAATTAACCTGACAAATTTGGATAGGTATAAACTACTTCTCCACTTAGACCAGGAGTTCTTAACTTTTTTTATGTCATAAACTGGTGAAGGTTATGGACCTCTTTTCAGAATTAACATTTTTAAATGCATGAAATTATATATATATATATATATATATATATATATATATAATTACAAAGGAAATCAAACTTGAGTGAAACTAAAAATAAGATTTTCCCTTCAAATTCATAGTCCCCCCTCCCCAAATCTATCCACAGATCATTTTGGGGGAGGGGAGGTCAGTAGGCATTAAGAACCCCAGTAGATCATTAAAAATTTTTTTTGCTTTATTATTAAATTAAAATTTTGTTTTTAATGTAACAAAATATTTATATAGTAGAATGTACTCAGGATAAATTGACTTGATTTCTACACTGCAAATCTAAACTGAAAAAACATGCATAGTGGATGAAGGCCAATGTGTGCTAAATACATCTGGTCACATCTTTTGGCACAAGTTATATAGATTTAACCTTTGGTTGACTTTCAAGTCCATTTTGGAGGGCTGTTAGTTGTTAGGCCTAAAATGTGACGTTCTTTGATTGTTCCTCTGAAATTCCCTCTTTCAAGGCTGCAGTCAGGGTACTTATTGAATCACAGATTCTTGTTCCTGCAATTCTAACCATCCATTTCTGATTTCATTTTCATTTTTAGAAAAAGGTAGCTTTTCTTAAACATTGGTATCAACTCTAGAGTGATTTCAAACTTGTAAAAGGCTTTTTGATCAGTTTTATTGCTCACTCTGTTATAAACAAGGATTGATTGTTCAGGGTTTTATTTCCAGTTGTCACTTCTTGTTAAATCTACCCTTCAAAAAGGAAAAAAAGGACATGGAATTTAGTGCACCTCACTTTTTCTTTCTTATTGTGTTTAGTTTCTCTTAAGTATATTGGAGAAATGAATTAGACAGTATTTCATCCTCCTTCTCCTCCCCCCCTGTCATTTTCTAGTTTCATGTCTATACCAGTCAGGTGAGGCAGTTAGTTAAAACATTTTCTTAGATAATTGAGGCACTGTTGTTGAGGCATATTTGTTGAATGAGGCATAATTGTTGAAGAAAAGGAATGCTTTCCCTCCGTTGCATGACTTATCCTGGTTAGCACAATACATTTGTCATATTTTCTAGATAGATGCTTAACATTTCACTTGTATGGAGATACTGACTCACAGTAAATGCTCATTTTTTTATGTGATGATAATTCTAGACATTTCTTCCCCAAATGTTAAAACATTATATTAGTGTTAGAGTACCTACTATTACCCTAACATAGTAAAGTATGGTTTTCTAAAACTTGCAACTACCATGGAGAAAAGATAAAATATTAAAAGTAAAATCCTTTTACAAAAGAAGTAAAATCTAAAACAGAGTGTTCACATTGCTAAGAGACTTTTTAAGTGTTCTAGAACCCTTAATAATTAGAATGACAGCATACATAAATGAAGCCTGTGGATGACTATAGTCTCATTTAAACAAAGTTTTACCTTTTTATTTTTTTAACCCTTCCCTTCTGTCTTGGAATCAATACTGTGTATTGGTTCCAAGGCAGAAGAGTGGTAAGAGCTAGGCAATGGGGGTGAAGTATCTTGCCCAAGGTCACACAGCTGGGAGGTGTCTGAGGCTAGATTTGAACCCAGGACCTCCCATATCTAGGCCGGGCTCTCAATCCACTGAGCTGCCACCCCCCCTTTATTTTCTATCAGCTCACTAAACAGAGTTGCTAATGAATAGCCACATTGAGCTAAGCCCCTCTTCCTTTCCCTAGTCTGTCCTTCTTTTGTGCTTATTTCAGAAGCCATATTGCACTATCAAATGGCCACTAGGAGAGAGACTATCAGGTCTTGTGTAACACAGTATTTTTAAATATTGAAAGAATCTATTACACCCAGAGAGTTATAAAACTATATCCACCCTTAGACCCAACGTTGCTGGGTCTGTTTCCCAAGGAAATTAGGGAAGGAGGAAAAGAATCTATACATTCCAAAATATTTATAGCCACACTCTTTATGGCAACAAAGAATTGGAAACTGAGGGGGTGTCTGAATGAGGAATAGCTAAACCAACGATATACTACTGCACCATATGAAATGATGAAAAAACTGATTTTTTAAAAAATCTGGAAAGAACTATCTATATAAGACAATAAACAGTGAAATTAGTAGAACCAGGAGAACATTATGCACAGCCACAGAATGAATACTAGAAGAATAAACTGAGAATGCTATCCCCAGAAAGTGAACAGAAAAATAAAATATGAAAGATTTAATTTATATGAACATATTTGCCTCAATAGTGATATCCTTTGTGACTAGGGAAGGTGGGGAAGAGTTGGGATACCAGATAACTGGATCTATTATTATGTAGGTATGAAGAAAAATAAAACATAGGAAGTTTGTAATTTCATTTGTATAATGTCTATATATGGAAGTGCTTGTTTTTATTTAGATTTGAAAACATTTGGAATCATAAAAAAATCTGTGATTTGGTTTGCATACCCTTTGTACTAATATTGATTTACAGCTCATCTTCATATTAGCAAGTGAGTTTCTTGATTTTGCAAAAAATTCACCTGGCAAGCCAACCGTTTATTAATGAAGTCTAATTAAACTTAGACAAGTTCTTACTGTCTGCCCCCAGTTCTAGATCTGAAGCCTCTTGAGCTTGGTAAAATATACCTGAGACCCTATTGACACCTTTAAGAACACTTCTGTGCCAAAAAAAGAGACCCAGGTAGAATTTTTTTGATAATTGGCTTCTAATTTCAGTTCAAGAAATATTAAGTATTGCTGTCAGTCATTTATTCATTGCTTGCTTTATACTAGGTATTGTGCTAAGTGTTAGGGATCCAGAGACAAAGAAAGAAGGGGGGGGGTGGGGGGGAGGGAGGGAGGGAGAGAGAGAGAGAGAGAGAGAGAGTTATTTGCTGGCTTCAAAGAGCTTATATTCTTTCATAGGAGCTAGCATATATATGAGTATATTGGGTAAACTGCTACATGCAAGACTCAGATAGGTGCTGGAGACACTAAAACAAAAGTCCTTGCTCTCAGGAGCATGGGGGAATTCCACATGTAAACATAGGATAATTTAATGAGGGAGAGAGCCCTAGCTACTGGAGGCAATCAGGAGCACCAGAGTTGACACTCGAAGAAAACTTGGGATTTGGAAGGGCAGCCAGGGGACTGGATAGAGCACTGGATCTGGAGTTGGGAAGACTCAGCTTCCTGAGTTCAAACTGGCCTCAGGCACTTAATCACTGTATGACCCCAAGTCACTTAACCCTGTCTGCCTCAGTTTCCTCAACTGCAAAATGAGCTGGAGAAGGAAATGGCCAACCACTTCAAAATCTGCCCAAAATACCTCAAATGGGAGGGGAAGGGTTCTGGAAGAGTTGGACATGATTGAAAAATGACTGAACCAGCAAGTGGTTTAGAGAGGTGCCTTTAGCTCAGCTAGTAGAATCAGCCTTGAGGAAATCATTGCCACAGGTATGAACGTTCATTTCACTAATCCAATGTATCTTTTTTCCCTTTGCATTTGTCTTGTTTGTTTTCCAGGAATCCCTGTCAGAAGTTCCAGCCTGCCCCTGTACTCCGATGCCATGCCTGCACCGACTCAGCTGCTTTTCCCCCTGATCCGTAACTGTGAGTTCAGCCGTATCTGTGGCAGTGCGTGCTATTGCCATCACACGCACCTGTGCTGCTCCCCGCCTCCCTTCCCTCACAGCCGCCTGCGCTACCCTCCTCAGAAGGCATTCTCGACTTTTTGCCGGCCTAAGGATCCCTTCTGGCAGTATACCCATGCGAGGAGGTACACTGCCACGCCACAGAAATTTTACCTCACGCCTCCACAAGTCAACAGCATCCTGAAAGCCAATGAGTACAGCTTTAAGGTCCCCGAGTTCGATGGCAAGAACATCAGCTCCATCCTGGGATTTGACAGCAATCAGCTGCCCGCCAATGCCCCCATTGAGGACCGGAGGAGCGCGGCGACGTGCTTGCAGACGCGGGGGATGCTCTTGGGGGTGTTTGATGGCCACGCAGGGTGCGCCTGCTCACAGGCAGTCAGTGAGAGACTTTTCTACTACATAGCTGTCTCTCTGTTGCCCCACGAGACTTTGTTAGAGATAGAAAATGCTGTGGAGAACGGCCGAACCCTTCTGCCCATCCTGCAGTGGCACAAGCATCCCAATGACTACTTCAGCAAAGAGGCGTCCAAGCTTTATTTCAACAGCTTGAGGACTTACTGGCAGGAACTCATAGACCTAAACACTGGAGAAACCACTGACGTCAAGGAGGCTCTGATTAATGCCTTCAAGAGGCTTGACAATGACATCTCCCTGGAAGCCCAAGTTGGGGATCCCAACTCTTTCCTCAACTACCTGGTGCTGCGTGTGGCCTTCTCGGGGGCCACCGCCTGTGTCGCCCATGTGGATGGGGTTGACCTCCACGTGGCCAACACTGGGGACAGCCGGGCCATGCTGGGGGTACAGGAGGAGGACGGATCTTGGTCAGCAGTCACACTCTCCAATGACCACAACGCACAGAATGAAAGCGAAGTGGAAAGACTGAAACTAGAGCACCCCAAGGCCGAGGCCAAAAGTGTCGTGAAGCAGGACCGGTTACTGGGTCTGCTGATGCCCTTCCGGGCCTTTGGGGATGTCAAGTTCAAGTGGAGCATCGACCTCCAGAAGAGGGTGATAGAATCAGGCCCGGATCAGTTAAATAATAACGAGTACACCAAGTTTATCCCCCCCAATTATCACACCCCTCCATATCTCACTGCCGAGCCAGAAGTGACATACCACAGGCTAAGGCCGCAGGATAAGTTTTTGGTGCTGGCGACCGACGGCCTGTGGGAGACCATGCATAGGCAGGATGTGGTGAAACTAGTGGGCGAGTACCTCACTGGGGTTCATCATCAAAGCCCCATCTCCGTTGGGGGTTACAAGGTAACTTTGGGACAGATGCATGGTCTCTTAGCGGAAAGGAGAGCCAAGATCTCTTCTGCATTTGAAGATCAAAACGCAGCCACTCATCTCATCCGTCATGCTGTTGGCAATAATGAATTCGGGGCTGTTGATCACGAACGTCTCTCCAAAATGCTTAGTCTTCCTGAGGAGCTTGCTCGCATGTATAGGGATGACATCACAATTATCGTCGTCCATTTTAATTCTCATGTGGTAGGAGCATATCAAAACCAGGGACAGTGAATGACTGATAATTAAGGCAGTTAGAGAATGAAAATAGCAAGTTTAAAGGGCAAAGAGATTTTTAAAAAAAACTAACTTGAGAAATCCTTCTATTGGGTCAGCCCATCAAATCAAGCATTTACTCATTTGAAATCCTAACAAATACAAGTATATTTCTGGAACTTGGGAGAATGTCAGGAAAAGGACTAGTAAGCAGACATCTCTGAAAGTCTGAAAAGAATGCTGCCGTAGTTTTGATCAGACAAGATCTCTGATTGATAAGGAAAAGATGCTTGGAGACCTATCAGGTTGTCCTTATAATTTTCCTCTAGAGAAAGGCTTAATTTTACCAGTCTTTGCAGATAGCCTTGACTTCAGGGTAGGACCTTGACTAGATGGAGAGAGAGGAATTTGCAGGGTCTTTGCTTACTGTAGAAGTGGAGCAAAATAATGTTGTTTATTTGCAGAAAAATACCTGCTTCACCACTGAGTAAAACTTGCTCACTACCATTTTTAATTGCATACTTCCCCTGTGTGCATTTGTTTAAGCACATTGTTCAGAGTTAGCAAAACTCAAGCAATTCAAATTTATTCAACCATTGTGGCTTATGATGTTGAAATGAAATGCTACTTTGGGGGAAAATGTAACCAAATTTTATTCCCTTTCTGTCCCACCGCCTGATATTAGCTTCCTGATGGAACTTAAACATGTCTTCTGAAGAAAACAAAAGTTTTGTTTTTTCTTTATTTGTTACTGATAATAAACAAGGAGGAAAAAGCTTTGTTTCACTTGTATAATGTAAAAAGCTTCGCTGAGCTCCTTAACATGAGAGATGTAAAATTTTTTTTAGGACTGAGACAGTCATAACTTGACCCATCCTCGAGAGCTTTACTACTCCTCTATAGTTTATCTTACATCACTATTCCTTATGAAATGATCACCACAGAAGGCATGCTGTCAGAGAGAGGATTGGCTATTGTTACCATAAGATCAACTTTTTTTTATTTTGATGATTCTCCAAAAATTATTTACCAGCTTTATATTTTAAATATGCCATGCATATGGGAAGTTGTAAACGGTGGGGTGGGGATGGGGACATTTTAATATCACCAGATAGAAAGGAAAGGGAAGAAGGTGTCTTGCCTTCCTCCGCTTCCTTCTCCGTCCCCTGAAAACACAGGTCAAAAAATAAACTTCCTTGGTTTAAATGTTACTAAGTGCTTTAAATATACTGCGGCTTGTAAATAGGAATGCAAAGAAAGATTAAAATGAAACACCTTAGAAAGGTAATTAATTACTATGCATGCCTGATTTGTAACATTGATCATAGCATCATAACCTGCTGCCATTTTCTACAGTGATGTCCCCATGTGATTTAATTTCTGCTGACCATAGAAAGACATGAATATGATCACAAAAGAAGGAAATATGCTTGTGGTGACACTTTGGAGCTTATTTAGTATTGTGTCATTGGATATTTCACTACTAGATTTAATGGTGAGCTGTGGATTTATTTTCTCCACTCCATCTAATATCAGTGAAAAAACTAGCTATGACTACATTTGATTTGCAGGTAGATTTTGGATATAAATAGTTCCCAGTTATCTAACATGAAATTAGTTGGGGTATTTTTTGATAGAATAAAAACTGGGCTATAATGTGCAAAGATTCTTTCTGGACTTTGACCAGTAGGGCAACTTGGGGACTGCTAAATTAGGTTTTGTTAAAAACTCACCCAGAAGGCTAGTAGCCCAGAATAACTTGCTATTTAATTTCTGGTATGCCTCACATATTTATTACTCAGAGGAGTGGCATAAAAAGAGAACCACTTATGCATTACATACTGTAGTAATGGAGTCACATCAACTTCTCTGAATAAAACCACTGAACATATAGCAAGATCTCTGACATTTGTATATAGCTCAGTGCTATGTAAATTTGGCTTCCCATTGTCCTAATCAAGATGATGGCACTATCCATAATTTTATTAAAAGAGTCACACAATGGTCTTCAATTTGAAAGCTCAGTTCATTTTCCCACAGAAGATGAAAACCACAGTTTGGATTCTGACAACTTTAGGAATGTGATAATTTGGTTGTAATTGGAGTGTAACACCATCCAAAGCAACTGTGATCTTATTGTAATTTGTTCCCCTCTGTGTTATTCTTTATCCAGAACTAAAATTCTTGCATAGGTGAAAAGACTTGTGTCTTTCCTGTTGCCTTGTCTCATGTGTAAAGTACAGAATGTATGTAAGCTGTTAAAGTATTTAGGCTTTCTTAAATTTTTCTACTGTTTAAACTTTCTAGCAGCATATGCACTTAACTACTGTATTTATATTTAATCAGTGGTTCATTATAGTATTTATATTTAAAAAAAAAAAGAAGTCCTTAATGAGTTAAAAAGGGATCCTGGTACTAGAACAGTGCTCACTAGGAAAACAACTCTGTTTCATATAAAGTATATAACTGTACAGGGATATATTAAAGTGTTTATGATTTGGAGAAATATTGTTAGAAATGTCTGGAGTGAATTAAAAGTATCATAACTGCTTTCCAAATGCCTTGTTATGTGTTTTAAGAATAAGAATATCTTTTAAAACAATTTCAGTATCTTTCATTTCCAAATATCTCTTCATCATCTCCTACCTTGAAACAAATCATCCTTTGAAACAAAATTTTAAGCAAAAATAGTCATGCAAACTCATCAGTGTGTCATCTATCTGATACTATATCATTTCATGCTCATTGTCCCCCACCTCTGCAGAGAAGGGAGGGAAATACATTTTAAAACTTGTCTTAAGGGACAAACTTGATATCATCATCATATAGCACACAATTTTTATTTTTTGTTAACATTTAAAAATTTTACATATTTCCCCTCTTTGCTTGTTTCACTTCGTAGGAATTTTTTTCTGTGCTTTTCCCTATTCTCATATCCATCATTTCTTACTGAACAGTAAATTCTATGACTCTTATGAACCACAATTTTTCTATTTCCTCAGTTGATAGGTGTCTTATCCGTTAGTTGATACTTAAAAAATATAAATAATTTGATGTATATGAGACCTTCCTTTTACTCTTTGATTTATGCTTGCCAGTTAAAGGCTATGGTCGTTTCAATCTTTTTTTTAAGCTTAATTTAAAATTGCTTTCTATGTGGGGAAGGGATTAGATTTGCTCTATTTGGCTCCAAAAGGCAGCACCAGGAGGAATAGATAAAAATGGGGGGTGGGGAGGTGGATTATGATTGATGTCAGAAGAAATATCCAGCAGATAAGAGTGGACTGAGCTCCTTTGGGAAGTGGTAGATCCCTGGTCAGAGGTCTTTCAAGTTCATCCTGGATAACCACTTGTTAGAGCAAAGATTTCTTGGGTATATGGGTTGAACTAGGCCACTAGGGTCCATTCTGATTCCAATTCTCTGGTACAATGAATAGTACAAAGCAAAAATAATTTTAATTGTTAAGACGTGCTATAATTTGGGGATTATGGATTTTGGCAATCCTGCCCATCACTGCTTGTGCCGTCCCCTTCTAATGAGAGGGTATTGGAAGGAAACCAGTCTAAAGAATCTCTCTGGACTTTTAATTCAAGAATGGTGTCTTGAGTTTGGGGATCTATATGCTTTTCCTTGATAAGGAGCCACTCTTTTAAGTGAAAGGCACTTACAAACCAGAGACAGATGTCTCTCTGGCCGATGAATAAGAGATTGACATTGAGGAATGACCTTGAATGAAGATCTCTGCAACTCAGTCAACGAGCATTTATTATGCAGTTACTATGTGCCAGGCAATAGAACTAGAGACTTAAGTATAAAAGTCCGTGTCCAAAAAGGTGGTGTTTCTAAGCATACCTTTTATGTGCAAGACAATTCTAGATCTATAAACAACTAGCTGGGCATGAGTCTCAGATTTTTAAAGTTTATAATATTTGAGCCGTCTAGCTCAAGTCCAGTTCTGGTGCCTTATTGTGGCTTTGGTGGTCATCTTGAATTTTCATCAATTATGCCAATACAGTGCAGATTGGTAGTTACTTCCAAATTGGAAAGATTGAGTTTTTGGTATGGAAGATAGCTTCTCTCATCTGATTATTCTGATTGTTTAGAGAATTTGGTCTACAGCTGATTATTATTGTTTTTTTATTTATTTTTTTTTTTGGCTATAGCCACTCATAAAGGTGTATGAAAATATAGGAAGATTTTTGACTTTTGTGTGAATAAAACCCCAACAATAGTGACATTGTGGGGTTTTTGAGGTATTGAAGGATATCCTTGAAATTTGTTCCAGTATTTGCTGTGAATATTAGGAGGTACATGGTGGTTTTAGCTTTATAACACCTTTGGACCTATTTTTTCCCCCAGTTCTGCATCATTCTTAAGACTGATCATAGATCATGAGCTGGAAAGGACTTTAGAGGTCATCTAGTCCTACCCTTGTTTTATAGGTGAGAAAACCAAGATTACAGTGATTGACCTGTGATTAGAACTCAGATCCTATGTTTCAAATTTGACCTCATACTGTTTCCTAGCTGTGTGACCCTGGGCAAAATTCACTTAATCCCAATTGCCTCGCCCTTGCCTTTCTCTCTTAAAGTTGTTGTAACTGGAAAGTAAGGATTCAGTGGTTTTTCCCCCATATACCACATAAAGGCTGAATAGATAAATCTTTGGAAGGGAAAATGACTCCCTCTATTTGGATACTAAGTAGAAATTTAAAAATATTATTTGTGGCTTGTGGAAGTGGAAACTCGAGGTGATTGAGAAAGGCTTGGCAATGCTGTTTAGGAAAATTGGGAAACAGCATTGGTAAAAGAAGTGTGTTTTTGTTTTTGTTTTAAGCAGAAACATATACCCAGCAAGACATTGATTTCTGTATTGTCCCCAATGAAGATGTGAGTTCATGAACCTCAAGAAGGTTTGACTCTTCTGACCTTTAGTATCATCTTAGTACCTCTTACACATTCAAGCATGCCTCTTATTTTACTTCCTTATGAAAATATGAGCTTTTAGAGAAGAAAAGGAAGAGAGAAGGGTAAAGAGGAAAGGAAGAATATATTCACTCCAGTCTTTAGGGGTTATTGAGGTTTTCTGAATCCTTATGACTTTAATGTTCATCTTAGATTTAGGCAAAGAATTCTAGCACTTAAAGGGAGCTTAGTTTATTAAAGAGTGGGTACTGCCTAATACTAGTACAGAACTAGCCGTGGACTCTGACAGGTTCTGCCAGCTGAGCTCAAGCTCTGGCAGGTGCAACCTGGTTGTAGAAAGGGCTTTGGCCCAGTGACAGACTGTATGTCATCCAGGGATCAGCCCAACAAGAGTCAGAAGGTTTATCACCAGGCAGGTTGCTGAGTGATGAATTTTTCTACCACAGCAGCTTTGGAAGGAGGTCTATTAAACAGAGGAGGGGCTTTTGAAATATGGCTAGAGGACAAAATCACTCATCTGTGAAGTACTGAAGTAGGAACCTTAGTGATCTAGGCTAAGGGGTCTTAATCCTTTTTGCCTCCAGGACCCCTTTGGCAGTCTGGAGAAGCCCAAGGATCCCATAAAAGAGTTTTCTTGAAAATCATACTTAAAGGAAATATTAAATTTCTATTAGGAGTTAGTGAAAATAAATTTGTAATTGTTTCTTCATCCAAATTCATGGACCCCCTTAATTCTATACACAATGGTGAATAGATCCCAGATTAAGAACCCCTGCTTTAGGCCAGCCTAGGCTCACTTTCTCATTTTATAAATAAAGTAACTGAATTTTAGAAAGAATAACTTGTCCAAGGTCATACAGTTAGATAACATGATTAGAATCAATGGATTTCTCTGTTTTTTAATATTGTCTCCTAAAGGACTGGGAAGTAAGTTTATCCTTCATTCCCTTTGGGAAGCTCTTGGAGGCCTTATTTTTTTAAAGTGCTCTGACTTTTCTAAGTAATCAGATTATATATTGAATAAGCCAGTATTTGTGCTACAGACAAAAGAACATAATATGAATGAAAGTAGTCCATGCCCTGAGGGAAGAACATTGTATATAGAAAGATGGACAAGCACTGGAGAGAAGAGAAAGAAATCCTACATTGAAGTCCTGGAGTTCTAAATAATTAGTAAGCATTCAGTAACCATTTGTGGAATGACTGAATTAAGGGGTGGATTGCAGTCTATTTTTTAGTCTGTATTGATTGAGGAATATTTCCCAGTTTACACACTTAACTATTTTCGTGTTTGTGCTTTATCATTCTTTGCCACCTTCATTTTGGAAAGCATGATGTAAGTTGAGAGGTATTTAGAAAACAATGCTGTAGTTTGTCATAATAACTGGGCCAGGCCCTACAGTATTAATTAGATTGTCATATGAACCAGGAAAATAGGGCTTAATCGGATTAAGCTTTGTAAAGAGAACAAAGAAAATGGCCTTCTTGTGATATGTCAAATCCATATCTATTAGTGTCTTTATTTTTCCAGTTTATTCAAGGGCAGTTATGGTGCTACTTGGGGGCAGCAAGGTGGCACAGAGGAGAGAGCATTAGGCCTGGAGTCAAGAAGTCCCGAGTTTAAATCTGGCCTCAGATACTAGCTATATCACTTTACTTTGCCTCGGTTTCCTCATATGTAAAATGATTTGGAGAAGTAAATGGCAAACCAATATCATTAACAAGAAAACCCGAGTTGGACATGACTGCAAAACAATTGAACAACAACAAATGGTATTACTTTGCCGAATGAGAGAATACTTTGCAATTTTTTTTTTGTTTTCACGAAAAATATATTTGAGGCATTGCAAACAAGAATGATTTGGCCTGTAGGCTAAAAGTAGTATTGCCAAGACCCTTTGTACATCTCATTACCCCAAATAAATGTATCACGGGATCATAGAGTTACAACTGGACAGAGTCTCTGTGGCCATCTGGTCCCACCCCTTCATTTTACTGCAGAGGAAACTGAGGCCCCCTGAGTTTGGGTCTGAGAGTAGTGTTTTAATGAGAATTTTGAACCTTTGGACTTTATCCCCCAGAAGTCCTTCAGTATTTCCCAGCACCCCTTTTCCTGAACCTCCAGGTTTTGGTGGTCATGTTATTGTTTTATAAGTTCTATAGCTCCTCCCTCTAGCTCTCTTCTTTCACAAGTGGGCTGGGTGGTTTAGCTGGTTTTTTTTTTTACTTTAGTTATTATTAATAAAACTTTAAAAATATAAATACTTAGGCTATTGGATAGCAATTTTAATCTTTACATTAGGTAAGGGCTTTGTCTTTGGGTTCAAAAGTTGGGTCATGACAGCTTATTTTTTAGGTTCCCTTCTCTTGAATGAAACATAAACCAGACAGCAAGTGGGTCTGGTGAGTTACTGAAATGAAGAGTTAAATTCTAGGTCTCCAAGTCAAACTTTGTAGAGTTCTCTCCTGCCTTGGGCCTCCTGAGACACTTCTATTTATGAGATGCTTGAAGATCTATAAAGTACTTTCTGCAAAATGCCCCTGTATAAAAGTTCCAAGATCACCGGCCATTTGAGTCCATGTTCTATTGCTGAATACAATACCATTTCCATTTGATGGGTTCCCTTTAATAGTGCCATAATCACTCTAAAGACAGCTCTGTGCTTTGCTGCATCCTGGAATGGCTTCTCATTGTCATCACCCTAAAGTGGACAGATTTTTGCCCATCAAAGACTAAATTCCTGTCTCATAGTATTTTACCACTCTTTCTGGCTTATTTAATGGTGTATCTTCTCTGAAACTTAACCATTACAAGGCAGCATAGAGGGTTCAAAGATACAATTAAATGGGGTGTCTAGGTGGCTTAGAGGCTAGAGAGCCAGGCCTAGAATTGGGAGTTCCAGGTTCAAATCTGACTTCAGAGACTTCCAAGCTGTGTGACTTGGGGCAAGTCACTTAATTAGACCCCCACAGCCTAGCTCTTAAAACAACCAATACATACTATTTATTGATTCTAAGACAGAAGGTAAGGTGTTTGTTTTTTTAAAAGATATAATTAAACTCCATACATACAAATACACATATACTATAGACTTTTAGAGGAAAGCATAAGAGTAAGACCTTGGGATGTAAACAATTGGAAAAATATTAATTGCTCATGGGTAGACCAATCTAATAAAATAAAAATGACAATTCTCCCTAAACCCATTTACTTTATTCAGTGCCAATCAATCAATCAAACTACCAAAATATTTTATAGAACTAGAAAAAATAATAAAAACAAAATTCATCCAGAAGAACAAAAGGGCATGAATATCAAGAGGATTAATGAAGAAAAAATGTGATGGATGGTGGTGGAGCAGTACCAGATTTCAAACTGTACTATAAAGCAATAATCATCAAAACAATTTGCTACTAAGAAATAAAATTGTGGATCAATGGTCCATCTAATCTGTGAGTGGTATTTTCTGTTTGGTGCCTCTGGGCTTATTTCAATTTCATTGTAAGTATAAGGCAAAATGTACAGACTTGTCTGGTCTCCTTGTCTATTTTATGAACAAATTTGAGCCTGTGTAGTAATTTCTCTCTGGTCTTTGTATACTGCTTCCCCTGGGATTCCAACTGAACTACCTCTGTTACTGACTCTAACACCTACAATAGGTGCAATTCAGGGTTAAAATAAAACCCAGTTGCAAACAAACAAACAAAATAGGGATAAATGACCTTAAAATCTAGTGCTTGATAAACCCAAAGATCTTAGCTTTTCAGATAAGAGCTCACTACTGACAAAACTGTTGGGACAACTCAAAAACAGTATGGCAGAAACAAGGTATAAACCAATATCTCACACCCTATTCCAAGATAAGGTCAAACTGAATATATGATTTATACATAAAGGATGATATTATTAGTAAATTAGGGAAATATAGAGTATTTTACATGTCAGATCTATGGAGAAGGGAAGAATTTATGACCAAACAAGAGATAGAGAACACTGAAAGATGTAAAATGAATAATTTTGCCTATATTAACTTAAAACATTTTTGTACAAACAAAACCATATGTAACCAAGTTTAGAAGGGAAATAAGAAACTAACATTTTTAAAAATTTCTCTAATAAAGGTCTCATTTCTCAAGTATATAATGAAGTCAACTTTATGTATCATTACCAATTGATAAATGGTCAAAGAGCATGAATAAGCAGTTTTCAAATAAAGAAATCAAAGCTATCAATAATTATATTTTAAAATGTTCCAAATTCCTCTTGATTAGACATTCAAATTAAAACAACTCTGAGGTACCACCTCACATCTCCCATTGACCAATATGACTGTAAGGGAAAGTGATAAATGTTAGAGAGGCAAAATTGGGACAGTAATGCTTTGCTGGTGGAGTTGCGAATTGATTCAACCATTCTGGAGGGCAATTTGGAACTATGCCCAAAGGGCTATAAAATTGTGCATACACTTTGATGAAGAAATACCACTATTAGATCTGCATCCCAAAGAGATAAAGAAAAAAGAGAAAGGACCTACTTGTACAAAAATATAGCTATTCATTTTGTGGTGGCAAAGAATTGGAAATTGAAGGGATGCCATCAATTGGGGCATAGCTGAACAAACTGTGTTGTATGTTGGTGATGGAATACTATTGTGCTGTAAGAAATGTTGAACAGGATGATTTCAGAAATAACTGAAAAGACTCACATGAACTGATGCAGAGTGCAACAAGCAGAACCAGAAGAACATTGTACACAGTAACATTAATATTGTAGAATGATCAATTGTGATAAACTTAGCTACTATCCAGGACAATTCTGAGGGACTTATGACAAAGAATGCTATCCAGTTCCAGAGAAAGAACTGTTGGAGTTGGAATGCAGATCAAAGCATGATTTTTCACTTTAATTTACTTGAGTTTTTATTTTGGGGTTTTGGTTTTATATGGCTATTCTCTTACAAAAACGAATAATATGGAAATGTTTTGCATGGTAATACATGAATAACACAGATTGTATTACCTGCCAGTCCCGGGAAGGAGATGGGAAGGGAGGGAGACAATTTGGATCATATAATTTTGGAAAACTTATGTGGAAATTTGATATTACATGTAATTGGTAATGTCAACTAGAAAAAACACAGAACTATTAAATAGTCAAAATCACTCTTTAATTAAGGGAAAAGGGGTTAGCGCTACTACTACAACAGAGCTGATTTCCAAGACTGCAGACGCCCTGGTCACCAGCCCCTGGGAGTGCCACCGACTCAGGATGGACTCCGAGGAACAAAAGAACTTGGGGAACCTATATACCACTCTAGGTGACCTGGGGGCTTTAGGATTAGAGGGACAGTTGATTGACTTTACAATGGTAAGAAAGGAAAATGAAGAGTTCCAGACAGGAATAATAGTGAGGGGCTGATGCCCCACAATGGACACAAAAGGGAAAGACTCAGCCTAGGGCTGGGTCACCTTGGTCCTGGACCTTAGCCTAGGGGGAAGAAACCATTGGGACAAAAGGGATGTTCAATATTGGATGGGATTAGCTGTTCCCACCCAAACTACCAGGAAGTTCACTGTCTGGTGAAGAGGGACCTTCCCTCAGGGGGAAACCTCTCCTGAGACAAGGTCAAAACCTGGGGTTTCTATACTCAAATTAAATAAACTGGGGATCTCTAGATTTCCATGTTGACAGGAATAATAAGTATCTTTATAAAAACAAAATGTTGGAAACTTTTTACATGTAATTCAGGGAAATTTTTTTCATGTTTATATATATCATGTTTATTATATACAAATATTAGATGTTAGATGCTAAAAATGATAGATGGTAATAAATCCTACCCAAAAGGAATTCTGGTGGAAGAGATTAGACTGGATTGTCTCCTAAATTTTTGTCTATTTCTAAATCCACAGAATCTTCAGAGTTGGAGGGCATTTCAGAAACCAGCTGGTCCAAGGGCAAAGAAATCACCGGATTCCAAGCCTTGCTTGAGGCAATTGATAAATACCTATTTACTAAATGTCTTAAAAGCTTCCTGGGAGGGAATAAACAACCATCTTAGAAGGTGGCCCATTGGGCTTGGGGATAGCTCAGTTAAGAAAGGTTTCCCCTCCTCCCTTTTCAGTACAAAATTGCACATATTGCCTACCTAATATAAGTTATGTTTTACTTACTGGAACAAAAAAGCTAATGGAAGAATATTAAAATTTGTAAGGACTTCTTTGAAGACCTTCTGAAAAACTTATTTGAAGAGACTTATGGTGAAATTCAGGACTATTTAATGACTGTTTTGAGATTCTAAGTCAGAGATGTTAGTTTTTCCCCCCCTTTTTTTAGGGAAAATAAATAAAAAAAATAAAGGGACTCTGTACTTTAAAAAACTTTTGTACTTCCTAAAAAAGTGTTTTCTACAAATTAGGTTCTAATAAACGCTTGTTGAATGATTAAAAAAAAAAAGAGTAAGACCTTGGATTTCTAGACTGTAGCTTTCTGGAACAGTCTAGAACCTGGATATGTCAGTGAGAGGGAGGAGGGCAGGAGTAGAAGGTGGGGAACCCCTTTGAAAAAAAGTACCTCTGGGAGGGAGAGAGTTTTGAGACTCATTTTTTTTAAATGTTAAAACTTATTTTTACATTTAATTGGGGAAAATAATAAAATACAAAGAAGAAAAGAAAAGAGGGTTTCCACCAGAATCCCACCTCCTTATCCCTCTTACTTCAAGCTGACCTCAAGAGCAATCTCTGTACGGGCAGACAAGAAGCAATCATAGAGATCCAACAGAAAACATATTTGTTTTGGCATAGGCATATATTAGAATCTGTTGATTAAGAAAAAATTAAGAAACTAAAAGAAAAGAAAAAGGCACCTTGGCACACCTAGCATCTAAGGAACTCAGCTGAGGATTGAATACTTGGAGATTACATCCAATGTGTGATGAGGGAAACAGTTTACTTAGCCAGATGAAGGAAAACTATAATTTGCTGGGAATATTTAAAAAAAGGTTTGTCCTTCCTTAGAAAAGTGATCAGCTAAAGCAAAGAGAAGAGAGAGGAGAAAATAGGAAGAAAATAGTCATTGCTGACTAGCAGGGGGGAAGAAAAGCCATCAGGCTCCCTTAAAAGGCAAATTAGGTATTGATTAGCCACAGTAATAGAGGCAGGCAGAGGGCTAAATGTGTAAGTACTCTTCGCAGCAGACTATTAGAAATAGGAATGAAAAGATAGAAGAGAGCAGAGAAGAGCTCCATATTCTGAAGGGGGCCAACTGCCATCTTGGATAATTTTTGAAGAAAAGATATAGTAGGGCATCTCTACTCTGGGAGGGAGTGGGTCAAAGAGGGCAAGTAGCCCCTCAGATTGCACCCTAATATGCTGCCTTAGAAAACTTAGTTACACAGAAGAACTCATTGCCTGCAAGTTCTGGATAATAATGTTTCTTTTTTGGTATGTATTTGTATTCCCAACATTTAGTACAGTTCTTGTTATACCTTAAATGATAAATGCTTGTTGATGACTTCCTGTATATCGTTCTATTTAAATACTTCAGGTGGTCAAGGATCTCATCCTTGCCTTGATAAAGACTCTCATCCAAGAGTCTCATCTCATTGGTGCAAGCTCCGACCTATCCACAGCCTATTTAATCCCGGCTTCAGTTTCCTCAACTATAAACTGGGGATCATAATAACTCCAACTTCCCAAACCAAGGTTGTTTGTGAGGATTAAATGAGATGATATCTGTAAAATATTTTGCAAACAAAGTGCTATCATCACCATTATCTTATGCTTACCACATGCCTAGCCCATCTCTTTTTCTGATTATATATTTCTTACATTATTTTTTATGTACAAGTCAACATGGGGCATCTACGTGGCAAAATGGATAGAGTTCTGGGCTTGGAGTCAGAAAGACTCACCTTCTTGAGTTCAAATTTGGCCTCAAACCCTAGATGTGTGACCCTGAGCAGGTCCTGTTTACTTTGGTTTTTGGAATGACAAACTCACTCCAGTGTCTTTGCCAGGAAAACCTCAATGAAATCACAAAGTCAGATAGGAACTGAAACAACTGAACAACAACAACAGTACAAATCATCAAAGAATCAAAACTGGACACAGCCCAAAATGTGACAAAAAGACTCCAAAGAGGTATAGCCTAATACTATTTACCAAGGGTATCTTTGTTACTCTTTGGGTTATGCCCAGTTTTTATTCTTTAGAGAATTTGATGCTCCATGACTTGTGTACATATAATATCACCGGGGGAACACTGGCTTTAACAAGATTTTTGTGCTTGTCCATTAAGCAATTTGAGATTATTGAAAGTGCTTCATGATTTCCTACAGGCACAGGGAAGGTAAACCAATCGGTCAACAAACATTTATTAAAAAGCCTATGATTGCCAGCACTGTACTAAGGGTGTAAATCACAGAGTCTTAGGCTAGTCAGCCTGGCAGAGATCGAAAATATGAAACAATTTCTCCTAGATGCTCCCTATAATTATTCTATATCAGAGGCAGCATAGCATAATAGAAAGAGTGCTGGTAGACCCCGTTTCAAATTTTGGCTCCTGATACTGCTGTGTTAGTGTGGGCAAGTCTTCTTCAATTAACTTTCCTGAGGTTCAGTTTCTTCTTCTGTAAAATGGATAATACATGCACTACACATCTCCCAGTATTGTTGTGAGGCATGTATATAAAACTATGCAAATATCAGTTATCATTTTAATCTGATTTTTTTGTAGGCAATAACTTTTCAGGTTATATGTCTTCTGATTAGTTTACTTCATTTTCAGACAAAGAACAAGCAATTTCCTTTGTCTTTCTTTTGCATTCTGGAGAGGAAGTTTTTTGGTTTTTTTCCCCCAAAAAAAGATCTTTTGGGTTTGGAGTCAAAAAGTACTGCTGAGGCAGCCATCGCCCTTCTCAGCTCTGCTGGTGTCCCCCTAGCCTCTGTCCAGTTTTCCTCTGGCTCTTCTCAGGCTTACTGCTTTGTGTGCTGAAAGTTAACTAGAGGAAATAGACCATCAGAATAATGAAGATAATGGGAAATGAATATGAGTATATATATTCCTACATTTCTAAGTCTTTTCTTCTTTTTATCTTGAATGATTTAGAACCACTACACAGAATTGATTCTAAGACATCCTATGTCTACGATTTCTGGCCATTCTTTCCATGTGGAACGGGTGGTCACTAAGACCCTACATCCCTTCAGTGGCTGCTGCTGAGGGATGATGAGGGTAGAGCAAAAGACAGCTGGAACAGATCCTAGAAAGTGCATTGCCAAGTTGGAGACCTGGAACAATGTGGGGCCAGTAGAATGAGACTAGACCCTGTGGTGCTAATATATGCCGACATTGCCATTTGAGATCATTGTGATGGAGGGCCAAAGTGAGCCTGAAAAGATCCCTTATGAAAATATCAGCAGAGGGTGAGATGGAAAGTAAGAGGACTCGACTCTTTCTTTTACAAGTTTTCCTTTGGGGTGAGTCTGTCCTTTCTAATTGGTCTGGAAATGCAACCTCTCTTTTTAATCTTCACGTGACTTTTAGGTTCTAGGGGAATTTTAGACGTTCTCTCCACGTCCCTTAGAAATAGCATGTTTAGGAGAATTGGCAAAAGGCTATTGGCTAAGTGCTCTGTGGAATATCGCTTAATAAGCATCTTAGCTATTTCCTTTATATAGGAAAATGTACATGTTGACTGCTTGTGTAATGTAAAGAGGGAGAGTCAATCAGAAGGAAATTGGTCAGACACAGGTTGGGTGGCAGTAATGCCATAGATATTTCTATAATTTTTATGTAATAATCATTACTCTGGCTCCCACTGCCTGAAAGGCAAGCCATTTCACCCCTCTTCTCCTAGGGCTCTCTAATAACCTTAAAGGGGTTTGGGGATATCTAATTTTTGCCATTATCTCGAGTCCCCAGTATTTGTGTTCCTCCATTTTGGAGGTAAATCCAAATACTCAATTTCCATTTGACTACTTAACAGTGTGCAGGTGGAAAATTTGTCACCTAAGGTACATTCCCTGCATCCTTTTAAGTTACGTCCTCATTTTATGTAAGGAGGCTTAGGAAATAAATCTGACTGAGACCCATGCTTTGGGGCTCTTTTTCTGGAGCTTGTGCTTTTGGTAAAGTGCTGCAGGTGTAAGTCTCTGGCTCTCTTTGCTCTGCTCACTTGACTGAAAGAACTTTTTTCCCCCTCTCTTTTGATTTATTATTAAAAATCCTCTATATTTTTAAATACTAGGAGTATTTATTCATTTTTACTCCTACAACAGTCAGGTTGGCTTTTGCAAAGGAATATTTACTTCTAAATTATAGCATGAACAACCCCCCCCCCCCACACACACACACACCTCCAACCAAAAAAGACCAGGGTATATTTCCATATGCTTTCACATATATACATGTACACATACACATAATCTTGGTCTCTTGAGAATAGAAGGGGATTAGGTTCACAATTTAACTTAGTTTCTATGAAAGATAGTCCCATCATGTTCCAAGGCCAAAGTCCCTGCCCTGGGGTCATATCCAGCACCCTAGAGTCTCAGTAATGTTCTAGGCTGGCAATAATATTCAACTTGGGATCCTTGGTTCCAAAGTCGCCATGTATTGAGCTCTCACATCTTGAAGACCATCATCTGTATGAAGAACTAAAAAGGATCATGGAAACAAAACTACAACTTCAGAGCCTAAGGGGGAGAGAGGGAAAGTAGCCCTTCCATCTACCTAGTTTAGTTCATGGTGCTCATGCTGTGGGTCAATAAGACCTTCATCTCTGGGCACTATCAGAAAAAGGTAGCAAGACAGTCAGTCCTAGTCTGGTGGTCTAAAAGATACAGTTTTGTGATGATTGACTTTGAATGCCTTAGTTATTCGCAGCAATTCTATGATCCAAGACAACTCCATAGGACTCATGATGAAAAATACTATATACCTCTAGAGAAAGAACTGATGGACTCTGAATGCAAATTGAAGCAGACTATTTTTCACTTTATTTTCTTCATTTTTTATGTGTCTTCTACAGCATGACTAATATGGAACTATATTTTGTATGATCACACATGTATAACCTATATCAATTTCTCACCATCTCAGGGTGGGGAGGAGGGGGGAGGGAGGGAGAGCGAGATTTTGGTACTCAAAATTTTAGAAAATGAATGTTAGAAATTGTTTTTACATTTAATTGGGAAAAAATAAAAAAATATTATTATTAAAAAAGGTACACCCTGTTCCTGCAGCATAGTCAATGGAATGAGACTGTCCCCACCCATGTGGTCTTCTTCTAGAAGCAGGTCCCTATTGCTATGTGCTTCCATTTTAGGTGATTTGGGCATGTGCCAAAATCAAGTTATACTCATATTTCAGAGAAATATTCCATATCTCCAGGGACCATGAACTTATTTTCCTAAAAATATTTTTCCTTTGCAGTATTAAGCATTTTATTTTATGTATATATGTATATTTATGTATATGTGTGTGTGTGTGTGTACATACACACATATGAAACATTATTCTGAGAAGGAGGTACATTGGAGACTTCACCAGAATGACAAAAGGGGGAAATGACATTAAAAAAGTTAAGAACCACTGAACTAGTACAATTCTCTTTAGCAACTTGTGCCCTAGCATGATGAGCAGAGGTAGAAAAGATGATAAGTAGTTAAAAATTTGTAGAGGAGTAGTGTTGAGGTTACTTTGGCATTAAGGAAAGCCAGCTCATGTGCACCAACTGCCCTCTGATAGAGCCAATGGGTTCAACAACCCAGTGCCTTGAGGGGAATGTGGCCAAAATATTATCTATTGCCAGTTCATTCATTCATTTTTTTTTTTTGCTTAGTGTCATAAAGTGGGGCAATGATCCTGGTATGGGCAGGTATCACCAAGTATACACTTAAATCATATCATCTCTCATGGGAAAATGTAAATTGATGAATTTCAATCTTGCCCATGTTGAGTTTGAGATATCTATATGACCTTTATGTAGAGATATTATGGGTATTTGGGAATGTATCCAGATATCAAGGAAGGATTCAATAATTAGAAAGGGAGAGACACAGAAAGATAGACAGAGAGGAACAGAGAGAGTCAGAGAAGAGACAGAGAGACAAAGACAAGGGGACACAGGGGGAAGCTCCCAGAGAAGATGGGAGGGAAGGAGATAAGAACACAAAATAAAACTATTGACTTTAGCAAGAATAAAGGTCATTAGGTGATTTTGTCTTTAGAGACAAAGGGGGAATGACTGGTGGGTGATGAAATGTAGGAGTAGAATAGGGGAGAAGATAGAAATCATAATAAATGGCCTTTATTTTTTGTTCCCAGATGTACTCCTAACTTTCTGGACTTTTCTACCTTTTTACCCTCAGTCTTTTCACCCTGAAGATTCCCTTGGGGCTATTTCTTCTGATTGATAGGTCCCTGGATCAGACCACCATTTCATGAAGTTCTCAGGCTATCCATTCTCACTTCACTCCTGGCTTCATTTCTGACTTCATTCCTGATTTTCTAGATTTTTCTACCTCTTCCCAAAAGGTGACTTGCCCTTGACTTTTTAAACTCATTATATTATCTTCCTTCATTAGAATGGAAGTTCCTTAGATTGGGGTTTTCAGCATTTATCATGATGCTTGCTACATAGTACATATTAATAAAAGTTCTTTATCTCTTGCTGTCTTTCACAGAAGTCAGTGTTGTCTGCTGAGAATAAGGGGGAAGGGACATCTTGTGAAGAAAATGATGAAGAAAAGGTGTGGGGAGGGCAGTAGAGAGTCAATAATGGTTAAGAAGTGACATGCAGCCAGGAGGATGCAGATGATACTGATCAACATAAATTTTTTTCAATCAATATGGCTCTCTGTCTTCTTTCAATGGCATCCAGTGAGGCAGGAGTAGGAGTTAAGAAGATGGATTGTGGTGCTTTTGGTAGAGAAGCCCAGAGCTGGAGTTTGTCAATGTCTCAACATTGATAGGACAAGGGGACATAGAGATCAAGGATATGAGAGTGCAGAGTTGAACTGCTTAACTATAGAGTCAAATTTGAAGGGAGAATAGTGGTGGACTGGGACAAGAGGAAGAAGTGTTAAGGCTGGAGGTTGTCATGAAGAATAGGTTTAGGTTGAGGGAGGGAGAAGGAAAAATTTAAGAAGAGGAAGTTATGACCAGAGAGAAAAATTTTAAATCTTAAATATGGAAGCAGACTAATTATGAATGATGATGTGATCAAGGTTATGACCATCCCCATGGGTGGCTAAGGTACAAGGCATGGAAGCTGAGGTTTGATGACCTGGCAGGATCCTAGTATAAGGGGAAGGGATAGGGGGTGAAGAGGAAGGAAGACTTTAAGGTATTGAACTCATGAAAGGAGAATGACATAGGGACCAGATGCTACATCAAGGATATGGGCAAAGTGATATAGACAGGAAGGGAGGATGCTTCATGATGATGATGGAGAGGAGTTCTGAAACTATCAGTGAGAAGCAAGGAGTGTGTCTACTCCTCTTGGCTTACTGTCTGAATATGAGCAAAGTTGTAATATATACTAATATATATTCTGAAGAGAATAGCAAGAGAGTCAAGCTTTTTGAGGTGGGAAAAGTAAAATAGGAAGAAGTCAAAATGCAGAGAAATTTGTTTTGCTAGAACAAGGATTCCAGAGGGCACAGAAGGGAAAGGGAAAACAGAAGTAATGTGGTTCGATGGAAAGACCACTGAATTTGGAGTCATAGGAACTGAGTTCAAATACTGGTTCTGCTGTTGACTAACAGTAAGTTGATTAAACTTAATTTTCTTATCTCTAAAATGAGGGTCTAGGTACCCTTAGAGGTCTAGATCTATGATCCTGTGACTCAGTAGAAATGAAGGGAAAGTGAAGGAAGATATATGAGGAGGTAGGGATAGCAAAGGAATGGAGTTCTCATTTAGCCAATTCATGACTCATAGGGATCAAGAGAGAGAAAAGTGAAAGTTTGCCAGACATAGGAAGGGGCAATACCATTTGACAGGGTCCCCACCCCCAAGGATCATAGGATGACAAATGACCAATGATAGCATCTATCTCTGTTATTTCTCATACATACTGGGGGAAAAGAAGATTGGGTTGAGTCAGTGGATACTTGATGACTTGGTCTTTAGATACCTGACTGAGCTTACATTTTGTGTCTGTTCCTTTGTCTCATTTCCAGATGGTAGTGAGGGTGAACAGTTAGAAGATACTGTATGGGAAAGTAAAGCTTTGATTCCATCCCCTTCATCTTATCACCTTTCTAGGTGATGCATCTAGGGATGCATAGCTTACAATAACTAGGTAATGCTAATCACCTTATAGTACTGGAAGTAATCAATCAATCAGTATTTCCCCTAAAACCCTTACCTTCTGTTTTAGTATCAATCCTAAAATAGAAGGATAAGTGTTGTCTATAGGGATTAAGTGACTTGACTAGGGTCTCATAGCTAGGAACTGCCTGAAGCCAGATTTGAATTCAGGCCCACCTAACTCAAGGCCTGGTGCTCTATCCACTGTGCTGCTTAGCTACCCATCTATCAATCAGTATTTATTAAGCATCTCCTCTTCCTTTTGGCCCCATCCCCTGCCCCTTTCTACTGCTTCCCCCCCACCAAAAATCACTAAATAATATTACTGTTTAGGACTGTGAAAATAAACTCCTGACCTGAAAAAATAAAAACAAACAAACAAACAAAAAACTAGTGCTAGACATTTGGAATAAAAATACAAAGAAAGAAACAATTCCTAATCATACAGAACATATTTTAATGGGGAGAAAATAAATAATCTATCAATATAAAATAGATAAATATAATATATATGCAAAGTAGTTAAATACCAGAGAGCTTGAGAGAGATGGCACTAGTAATTGGGGGAATCAGGAAATATTTCAGGAAGAATGACATCTTAAGGAAAAGAGGAACTCTCTGAGACAGAAGCAATGAGGGAGCATACTCCAGGCATGGTTGAGTACAAAGGTAGAGACACCAGAGTGTTGTTCATGAGGAACAGAGAGAGCCAGATTGGATCCCAGATTGTGGGAAGCTAAAAAAAAGATGGTGACTGGTTGTGCAGGGCATTAACAATTAAACAAGAGTTTATATGTTGTCCTTTAGGCAATAGGAAGTCAGAGGAATCACATGTTCAGAGTCAAGCTTGAGGAAAATTGATTTGGCAGCTGTAGTGTGTAGGTTGGACTGGAATTGTGAGAGACTTGAGGTGAGGAGGCCAACTAGGATGATGTTGCAATTATTTATTCAAGATGTGAGGAAGTGAGGGCCTGGACTAAGGTGGTAGCTATGGATAAGAGAGATATTATAAAGGTAGAAATAATAGCTGGCACCTAATTGGATATATAAAGGAGAATGAAGCCAGCGCAATGACAAGGCTATAAGCCCAGAGGACTAGAAGGATGGTGATGCCTTTAACAAAAATAGAGAAGTCTAGATGAGGAAGGGTTTTGAGGAAAAGATAATGAATTTACTTTGGGGCATATTGAGTTTGAGAGAACTTTGGAGGTTAATTCACATCTAGTTTGATTAGACAATGGGTAGTGAGTGAATGAACCTCCAAAGAGATTCTAGGGTTAGAGATTTTATTTATCTTCCTTTTTGTCTATCTCATCTATTTATCTATCACCTATCTATCATCTATTTATCTATGTCATCTATTTATTACTTATTTATCCATCTCTCTTCTCCCCAAAAATCTTCTCATTAGTTATTTGCCAGAGCCAGGTTACGAACAGAAAAGCAAAGTTGAGGTCTGATGAGCCAGGCCATAGTTTTCCACAGGTATAAGTAACCATGACCAACAGAGTCTTTCTGAATTCTGAGATGTGGTTGATTTACTGAGTCTTCTTCTCTTACTTCAACAATAAGCCATTTTCCAAGGTGCTAAAATAACTCAGATCATTATAGAATTTGAAATACCCCTATGATGACACAGTTGATAGATGCTATTATATATCATTCAAATTCCTTGATGGGGATCCTATTTACACCTATGTTGATTTCAACCCCTTTGTAATGTCATGGAAGATCTCCTGAAATTATTGTGATAGAAAAATTCATCACCTACAGTCAACCTGGGAATGAATCTCTTTAAACTTGTCTAGTTGGTCCTCAAATTATAAACATACTATCTATCAACAGGCATCCGAAGCTTTTCTGGCTTGGTAAATTCTACAAGAGGCTTTCTCTCTGTTGGCATAGTCTTTAAGAAACCAGTGTCACCTGCATTCTATGATAAGGCATCAGTCAGTCAAAGCATAGAGCCTATTATGTGCTGGGCACTATGTTAATGTTGGGGATACAAAGAAAGACAAAAACTAAACCAAAACAATAGTCCTTGCTTTCAAGGAATTCATGATTGATCTAAGGAGGAGACAGAATGTAGAATGTAGATGTCTACATTCTGTCTCCCCTCCTTAGATGAGAAAGAGAGAGAGAAAGAGAGAGAGATGAGATGAGAGAAAGAAGAGAGTGAAGAGAGAGAGATGAGAGAGAAGAGAGAGAAGAGAGAGAGAGATGAGAGAAAGAAGAGAGTGAAGAGAGAGAGATGAGAGAGAAGAGAGAGAAGAGAGAGAGAGAGAGAAAGAGAGGGGGGGGTTGAATCAAGTGGTAATTACAGAGGGAAGGGATTAAGATTAAGGAAGACTGGGAAATTCTTCTTGAAGACAGGGGGACTTGAGCAGAGACTTGAAGGAAGTCAGGAAAGCTAAGAAGCAGAAACAAGGAGGGAGAGTGTTCCAGGCCCAGGAGACAGCCAGCAAATATGCTGTGAGTTAGGAGATGGATGCTTAGGTTGAGAAACAGTAAGAAGGCCTTTGTCATTGAATCACATTGTTGGTGAGGGAGAGAGAAGTGGTATAAGAAGGATAAAGAAAGAAAGGGACCAAGTCATGGGACTTTAAAAGTCAAATTCAAGATTTATATTTTATCCAAAAGGTGATAAGGAGCCTCTGTAGTTCAGTGAATGGTGGGAAGGGAGAAAGGGGGTTGACATAGTCCTTTGCTTTAGGAAGATCACTTTGGAAGCCAAGTGGGGATGGAGGGGGAAGACTTATGGCTGGAAGACCAACCAGTAGGCTATTACAATAGCCCAAGAGAGAGGTGATAAAAGTCTATACTAGGATGACTTAAATGTCAGAGTAGTGAAGGGGCCATTTAGAAGAGAGGTTAATGAAGATAGAAAAGTCAGTACTTATTGGATATAGATAATGTGAACAGGAGTTGATGATGACCCTTAGGATTCAAGCCTGGGTGACTGGGAGGGTGGTGTAGGTTGAATTTTAGTGAATTATACTAATAGCTAATATTATTCAATACTTTGCAGTTACAAAGACGGCACTTTATATATGTTATCTCATTTGATCCTTTAAAAGAGACTTGTAATGCATGTAGTGCAAGTATTCTCCTCACCTTATAAATGAGGCTCACCGTGATTAACGATCACCCAGTTAGCTTGTCCTTTGTTTCAAAGAGGACCAATGATATCATGGAGGTAATGTCTTGATTTGTACCTGAACTAGATTTAAATGAGTCAGAGTTGCACAAAGTCATCAACCTCATTCTCTTTTCAAGAGTCACCAAACTCCAGTGGCAAGGCAAAAATCAGGGCTGGCAATGGTGTGGGCAGCAGTGGATGACTTTGGCATCTTCACTGTCTGACCATGCTTAGAAAGTACTCCACAGCTCCTGCTTCAGCTGCCTTCATAGCCATTGGAACAAATTGTTCTCATCCACCCAGTCTGCTAGGGGAAGTCTTCACATGCTTGGGGTAGAAATCCCTCTACCTGGCTTAGTCTTTGTACTACCCAGCTGATTTTGCTGGGGTGTGGCCACTGTGCATGATGCAGCTTCTCAGAGTCACAAGAGTTGGATAGAAAGTGGATTCCAAAGGTAGACAAGCCAGAGGTGCTAGTCTTTCTGGCACACCATTTATGCCCGGATAGTAAATGAATGATAAAGATAAGACTGAAATGGAGTTCTTCTGGGTTCAAATCCATTGCTCTTTTCACCATTAGATTCTTATTAGGCTATCGCTTCTTGATAGCAGGGACTTGCCTTTGGCCTTTCTTTGTATCTCTAGGGCTTAGTACAGTGTCTGGCACAGAGTAAACAATAAATGCTATTGAACTGACTGACTAATACTTCACTTTGCTGATGGAAATCTGACTCACGTAGCCTCTTGTCTCAAGTCCCTCCAGGCTTTGCTCCCACTCTGCTCCCACTCAACTAGTGAAGATAGTGACAGGCCAAGTAGAAAACATTTTGAGTATCGTATCTTATTTACCTTTTAAATATTAGATTTTGAGTGTTTTCCCAAGTTGTATATCCAATAGAATATATTACTTTTTCTACCCTGTCATTGATGTGATAAGAACAGCTTATCTATTAAGACTTTTCTGCGACCCTTTAGAAATACTCTCGAAAATCCATGCATTCTATGAAATACTCTTATGAGGATGGCCATTGATTACCATCTGTTAGCTCTGTGTTCCACTATGCTGGTTTCCTGCTGCCAGGTTACAAATTCCACATAGGCTGTATCATTTGACACATTCTGCGTAGTGAACTGAAGGATGTTTATGAGGCAACATCAATAAGTCATTTTAAAGGGTGGTATAAATCAACAAATCTCTTTAATTTATGGCATGGAATTTATATTTCTTTAATGGCCACTTTTAGCTCTTTCCGACTATGTAAATAGAGTAGAATCTTATAATTTTGTTCTTAGAAAATTACTTTACATAATAAATATGCTTATTATGAGCCAACAAATGGAAAATCAGACAATAAATGGAAAACACAATTGCATCTCTAGATTCATCGAAGTTATAAATGATTATGGAACTTTTGTGTATAGGCACAATGGGGAATTGGAGTAGCTAATTATGTGGTAATAACTAATACTTATATAGCACCTACTATGTGCCAGGTTCTATACTAAATGCTTTATAAATATTATCTCATTTGATTCTCATAACAACCCTGTGAAGTAGGTACTCTTTTATAGTCATTTTTATAGATAAAGAAATTGAGGCAAATAGAGGCTAAGTGACTTGCTCTGGGTCACACAATTAGTAAGGATCTGGGGCCATATTTGAACTTCCAGACTTTCCAGGTCTACCACTCTAACCTACACCCCCTCCCAGCCAAGAGATAACACTTGCCAGATTGATTCTGCATACAACAGTCATGCCTTGAATTTTTTCCATTCAAATTTGCAGTTTCAGTAGTATTAGGAACTTCCTGTGAGCTAATTTACTGGCTCTGTCAATTTGGATAGGTAACTATTCTGTGGCTTATGATTTTTTGAAATTAGCTAATTTGTTTGTTATGTCAAAATTCCCTGCTATCTTCTTCCCTTTTTCTCTCCCACCCCCAGAATTAGAGAAGGCAGCATTTAACCACAACAAAAAAAGATGTATGTATATATAAAACTAAATCTTGCTTGTTTCTATTTATCAGTTCTTTCTCTGCAAGTGGATATATACAAGTCAATATTCAAATATTTCTTTTTTCTATGTTACTTATAAGGTGGTTTTTTTTTTTTTAATAGGCAATGGAGGTTAAATGACTTGCCCAGGAACACACAGCTAGTAAGTGTCTGAGGCCAGACTTAAACCTAGGACCTCCCATCTCTAGGCCTGGATCTCAATCCATTGAGTCACCCAGCTGACCCCTGCTTATAATTTTAAAGAGTTGCCTGGGGCATTGATAAAAAAAATAAACCCAAGTTTTCCTGTTTTTGAGACTGACCCTCTCTCTACCACCCTATTTCTCCACTCTATTTCTCATTCATACCTTAATACCTAGATTATTTATTGGATTCCTTTATATTTAGGTCTTCCCTCATGATAGAAATCATTTCTATGTCTTAATTTAGAGAAGCCCATTAGCACAAAGGGACAGAGTTGCTTATAAGAATGTTTCCCTTCTGCAATCCTCACACAGAGACGCCAAAACATTTCTTCACTGAGTATATAGTGCGAGGTTGGCATCAATTCCCCATCAGCGGAACTGTTGACCGCAATACAGGGAGATGAAGACATGCCACATCTCAACCTCCATGACTGGGCTATTACCCTTCTTTCCAAAACAAAACAATCCCTCCCACCCCAAACCAAACAAAATGAAAACCAAGTTCCTTTTCTTTCCTTTTGACCAAAACACAACAAAATGAAAAAACCCACACAAAGATTGTGATAGCATAGAAAGGGTACTGGCTCTCAAGCCAAAGGACTTGTGGGTTCAAACCTCACCTCTGATGCTCATTCTATGTGTCAACTTTGATAAATCACGATCTTCTCTGGGTTATAGTTACTTCCATTGTAAAATGAGAGGACTGAATGAAATGATCTCTGGGATCCTTTCTAGCTCTAGTCCTTAGGTGCAGGATCCTATAATTATTCTTTAACTTTAGTTACTTCTATTTATGAAATTTCCTTCCTCTTCCCATTCCCGCCCAACAATCCTGGTCATTTACACTATCTTCCCGTCTGGAGAAAAGGCCCACCTAGTGCTACCCTGTCTCCTGCCCTCTTTCCACCTGTCAACTCTGCATCTTCTGTAGGCTAGTGGAGGAGATAGACACATGAGCTGGTTCATCAGACATGGCAGCCTTACTATGGCTACCTCTCTTTTGAGTCACTACCAGATAACTTGGGTTTCTTAATTTGTTTTTTTTTTCAAACTATGGTTCTGATTTTAGAAACTTCTATTCCCCCCCCCCCTTTTACTTCCTGTATCCTTCCTTAGATCTGAATGAATTCCTCTTCCTAAAATATTCTGTCTTCATGATCTTGGATAATCCCCTTCACCTTTTAGTGAATTAGGTAACTTTTTAAAACAAAAGTTACAGAGAAATTATTAATTTTCATTCATTCATAGCAAAACAAGGTCATAAAGTAGAACTGTATGGAATCTTAGGAGTCATTTAGTCCAATGCCCTCATTTTACTTATGAGGAAACTGAGGCCCAAAGTTGAATAATTTGCCCAAGACAATAATTTGCTGACCTGGGATTCAAATCCTGGTCCTCTCACTTTAAGTACTTCAAATCCAGATATTCTCCATGCTGATGAAATCACAGGCCTCCTTTCCCTTCCCCTCAAAAGCCCTTTCTTATATTAAATTGTCAGGAAACAAAATAATTCCTCACAAATTTTTTTTTTTTTAAAGAACATTGGATCAGGAGTCAGGATATCTCTGTCTGAATCCTACCTCTTTCACTTACCAACTGTATGACCTTGGGCCAACCACTTCTCACTCCTTTCTGGCCCTCTGCTTCTTCATTTATAAAGGCAGGAGTTGGCTTAGGTGACTCCAAGGTTCCCTCCAGCTTGGACATTCTGGGTGTACTCTAGAAACCTCTTTATAGCAGGGAATGAAGCCAATCTGGCACAAATTATTTCAAGATATAGTACAGCCTACAAGTAACCTAGTTTAGATACAAATTTTGGCTATCAAGAAAATTCTTGTCTAGTTTGCTCAGTTTGTTTACACCTGTCCATCCCCCAAATAAAGTCTGTCTGCAGTACATAGTCTTTCTTGCCTAAGTCATAAGAAGTTTATAAAACCCTTCATTTGGTCCACTCAAATGGCTGGTTTCTCAAGAGGCCATACTATTTGTTTTCAGTCCAGATCGAGCTTACCCAATGTTCCTGGCTGTCTATGAAGGATTCACTTCCTTCTTCCAGGTACCTATTTGTCCTTTTTTTCTCCTCAAAATGAAAAGTCCACCAGTCTCTCTTTGAAGAGATGGCCAGACATTACCACTGACTTATAGCCATCTATTCATGTATTCTGCATCCCATCAACCAATATAAAAACCCAGGTCTAAACAGAATCTCTCTCTCTCTCTCTCTCTCTCTCTCTCTCTCTCTCTCTCTCTCTCTCTCTCTCTCTCTCTCTCACTCATACACACACACAAACACACACATATCATGCCTTTTGGTACTTTTCTCTGGCAAAAGCAATAGAAATCCATTTTACCACATTAAAAATACCCTGTGAATTACAGGAAGTTTCAACACAAAAGGGAAATGATGTTTTGGCTGTATAAAGCTGTGGGCTCTGACAATGTGGTATCTAATATTTTTATTTACACAGGTGGGTCTCTTATAGAAGCTTGGCCCCAAGTTCCATGAGAATGAGAAGGAACGTCCTTGTAGAGGAGAGCAAGGAGGGAAAATGTTCAGGAAAAGAAAAGCCAGAGCAAGAATAAGGAGTTAGCTTCAGACTGAGCTGTAACTGGCATAAGGCATGCAGGGCTTTGCCTCAGTACTCTGTTGTTGGACCGTGGACATGCCCCCTAGCTGGAAGGGCATCCTTCCTCCCTTGATGACGGTCAGTCATTCCTCCTGCATGCCTGGCCACCAGTCACCATTATCCTTGAGTTCCCCCTCACTGGGCTGGTGTGGTCCCTCTCTCATAGAACCCACCTTTCTCCTAAAGTTCAATATGGTCCAATCAGATTGCCTCCTCTCTGGAGATGACTAAACCCCAGGTCAGCCTGTCCTCAGGACTATTTCTCCACTCCCAAACTCTGTGTAAGTCAGGCAAAAATATTCTTTTTTTTTTTTTTAATTTTAATATTATTTTATTTGGTCGTTTTCATACATTATTCACTGGAAACAGAGATCGTTTTCTTTTCCTCCCCCCCCCCCCCCCCCCCCGCCTTTCCCTCTCCCATAGCCGACACATGATTCCACTGGTTATCACATGTGTTCATGACTCGAACCCATTTCCCTGTTGTTGGAGTTTGCATTATAGTGTTCATTTAGAGTCTCTCCTCAGTCTTATCTCCTCCAACCCTGTAGTCAAGCAGTTGCTTTTCAGCGGTGTTTTTACTCCCACAGTTTATCCTCTGCTTGTGGGTAGTATTTTTTTTTTAGATCCCTGCAGATTGTTCAGGGAAATTGCATTGATACTAATGGAGAAGTCCATCACCTTCGATTGTACCACAATGTATCAGTCTCTGTGTACAATGTTCTCCTGGTTCTGCTCCTCTCGCTCTGCATCACTTCCTGGAGGTCTTTCCAGTCTCCATGGAATTCCTCCACTTTATTATTCCTTTGAGCACAATAGTATTCCATCACCAACATATACCACAATTTGTTCAGCCATTCCCCAATTGATGGGCATCCCCTCGTTTTCCAATTTTTGGCCACCACAAAGAGCACAGCTATGAATATTTTTGTACAAGTCTTTTTGTCCATTATCTCTTTGGGGTACAAGCCCAGCAGTGCTATGGCTGGATCAAAGGGCAGACAGTCTTTTATCGCCCTTTGGGCATAGTTCCAAATTGCCCTCCAGAATGGTTGGATCAATTCACAACTCCACCAGCAATGAATTAATGTCCCCACTTTGCCACATCCCCTCCAGCATTCATTACTTTGCATAGCTGTCATGTTAGCCAATCTGCTAGGTGTGAGATGATACCTCAGAGTTGTTTTGATTTGCATCTCTCTGATTATAAGAGATGTAGAGCACTTTTTCATGTGCTTATTAATAGTTTTGATTTCTTTGGCTGAGAATTGCCTGTTCATGTCCCTTGCCCATTTGTCAATTGGAGAATGGCTTGATTTTTTGTACAATTGATTTAGTTCTTTATAAATTTTAGTAATTAAACCTTTGTCAGAGGTTTTTATGAAGATTGTTTCCCAATTTGTTGCTACCCTTCTGATTTTGGTTACATTGGTTTTGTTTGTACAAAAACTTTTTAATTTGATGTAATCCAGATTATTTATTTTGCATTTTGTAATTCTTTCTAATTCTTGCTTGGTTTTGAAGTATTTCCCTTCCCAAAGGTCTGACATGTATACTATTCTGTGTTCGCCTAATTTTCTTATAGTTTCCTTCTTTATGTTCAAGTCATTCATCCATTTTGAATTTATCTTGGTGTAGGGTGTGAGGTGTTGATCTAAGCCTAATCTTTCCCATACTGTCCTCCAATTTTCCCAACAGTTTTTATGAAATAGTGGATTTTTGTCTCAAAAGCTGGGATCTTTGGGTTTGTCATATACTGTCTTGCTGAGGTTGCTTGCCCCCAGTCTATTCCACTGATCCTCCTTTCTGTCTCTTAGCCAGTACCAAATTGTTTTGATGACCGCTGCTTTATAATATAGTCTGAGATCTGGGACTGCGAGACCCCCTTCCTTTGTATTTTTTTTCATTAATTCCCTGGATATCCTTGATCTTTTGTTCTTCCAAATGAACTTTGTTATGTTTTTTTCTAAATCAGTAAAAAAAATTTTTGGAAGTTCCATGGGTATGGCACTAAATAGATAGATGAGTTTGGGTAGGATGGTCATTTTTATTATATTGGCTCGTCCTACCCATGAGCAGTTAATGTTCTTCCAATTGTTCAAGTCTAGTTTTAGTTGTGTGGAAAGTGTTTTGTAGTTGTGTTCATATAGATCCTGTGTTTGTCTCGGGAGATAGATTCCTAAGTATTTTATTTTGTCTTGGGTAATTTTGAATGGGATTTCTCTTTCTAGTTCTTGCTGCTGAGCTGTGTTGGAATTATATAGAAATGCTGATGACTTATGTGGGTTTATTTTGTATCCTGCAACTTTGCTAAAGTTGTTGATTATTTCAATTAGTTTTTTGGTTGAGTCTCTAGGATTCTTTAAGTAGACCATCATGTCATCTGCAAAGAGTGATAATTTGGTCTCCTCCTCAGGCAAAAATATTCTTTAGGGATCTGTCCAACATCAGCAACTAATTGGCAAATCGTTCATTACTGCTTTAAAAAAGGACTTTTTTCTGACAAATTGCTCCAGAATAATGGTTTGTGTTGAAATCAAACAAAATGTTCACAAAGACTTGTACTTAGTTCTACAATCAATTTTAAAACAAACAATCCTGAAAGTTCATCTCTTGGACAAATGTGACCGAGTTGCCTAACTATTTGACTAAACTATATTTACAGGTCAAGATTTATTTGACCAGAGTAGATAGGGATGAAGTGGTCACTGATTGATGTTATTTTTGCCTATCTGAGTCCTAGGTCATGTGGAGGAGACTGGGAGCAGCTAGAAGGTAAGAAGAATGGGTTTAAAGCAGACAGATTAAGAGTTATAAGACAGTAAATCATGAGTGGCAGAGGAAGTGTGTGGAAGGAACGAGAGGAAGTAAAGGAAGAGAAATGAGGTTGTAAGAGAATGGACAAGAAAGCTGATTTGTGGGCAGCTCTTGGATGTTGAGGATCAATGCCAAGGAGCTAGCTGGTGCTGATTAATGTAGACTGTCAAGAATTAGACAGTCTACATTACAAATTAATCCGAGACCCATGGAGGTGAACCCAAATTCATGTTAAGTCAACTTTGATTTCTCACCGGAATGAATACGAAATTTTATTTAGTCTTTATAATCATTTGTTGAGCTGTATTTTACCTTTTTGCTATGGGGGTTTCTTAAGAGGTTTCTTTTTGTTTCCTTAGCAATTAGCTTACAGCTTTCTATATGGTAAGTGCTTAATAAATATTTTTTCATTTATTTATTCATTCACTTGTTCGCTCATTCATTGGAATGGTGCCACTTGGCCCACACTTTTTCTAACCTATTATCTAGCTCTGGGTGGGAAATGAAATGAGAGTGGGGAGGTATACTGGAGAAACAGTTGTTTCTCCTAATAGTTGGGGGGGAAATTCCCTGCATTTAGAGCAAGTGCAAATTGCTTTGGAACAAACTTTTTTATTTCATATCATTCTGACTTCTTTTTGCTAGGTTCCTCTTCAATTCCTCAAATATCTACAATATTAAGTACCTATTCTGTTCAAAACTCAGTACTAAACCTTTGGAGAAATACAATAGAATCATGGGATCACCTTTTTTAGAGCCAAAAAGAACCTTACAAGATCTTGGGGTTTAATTCCTTCAGTTTATAGCAAATGAGAAAATTGAGATCCAGAAACTAAATCACCTGCCCATAATAACACAGATAGTAAATGACAGTGCTAGAATTTGAATCCAAGTCCTTTTGATTTAATTATGAAGATTGTGGTCTGGGTATGGACATATGATACAAAGATAAATCACATAACAAAAGTAATTTGTGATAAGTCTATTAAAGAGTCTCAAAACAAGGAATAGGTCATTAATGATGGGGTTGGGGAGGGGATGGGATGGAAGGATCAAGGCAAGTTTCCTGGAGCAGGTGGCATTTGAATTGGACTTTAAAGGACAGGCAAAAATTAATCATAAAGGGAGAAGGTATATATTCAAGGTGCAGGGAACAGAATGAGCAAAAACACAAAGCTGGAAATTTAGGGAGTATATGTAATTGTTTGATTGAAACATAGAGGAAGTAATAGTAGAAAATAAGGCCATTGAGGCAGATTAGTATCAAATTGTGGATAGCCTTGAATCCTGGGCAAAACAGTTTGAAACTGGCTCAGCAGGTAATTGGGAATCACTTCCTTTTCTTCTAAAGTGACAGGTGGGGAAGGCATGGGAAATCCAGGAGCAAGCACCAATAGTTAAAAGGTTGGTAATTTGAAGAAACCCAAGTATGTAGCTTTGTTAGTTTGTTTGTTTTTAGGGTAGGGAAACTGGTATGGTAGAGTGGAAATATTCCTGCAGTTGGAGTCAGAAGACCTAAGTTTATTCCCAGTTCTATTGTTGTTCATTATGTGACCGTAAGCAATTCATTTCACATGGTAAAGGAGGAATTTTTATTAGATGATCTTCTTCTATGCCTTTTTAATTTTAGAATATTTAGGGTGAAATAAAAAGATGGGAAGAATAATTCACACATTAGACAGTAGAGTCACAATCCATAGAGATGTTATCAAGATAGGTTGAAATAAAGTCAATGTGATGAAATTTAATAGGGACAAATGTAAAGTCTTATACCTGGGTTCAAAAAATCAATTTCTTATATTAAAGATGGCAGAGATGCCTAAACACTAATTCATCTGAAAAGGATCTCAGGGTTTTAGTGGACTTAATATGTCCACTAAATATGTAATAAGTAAGTTTAATATGATAGCGCAATACTAGTGTATTACCCTATTCAGAAACACTAATACAATTTTAGGAAGTATTAAGCATATCCAAAATTAAGGAAGTGATAATGTTAATGGCATGCTACCTTACTCAGAACACATCTGGAATATTTTGTTCAATTTTGGCTACATATTAGGATGGATATTATTAAACTGTACATAGAAAGGCAGTTTGATTGATGAGTGATTATCAATGATATTTAAATGATTTTGGAGAACTGGAAAGGCATCTTGCCACAGGATTGGAGAAGAATAAGTGTGTCAACTTTCAAAAAAGTGAAGAAAATGGAATCCACAAACTGTAGACTAATCAGCTTGACTTTGATTCCTGGCAAAGTCCTGGAATGTATTATTAAAAGGATGGTCAATAAATATCTAGAAAAGAAAACAGTGATCACAAAAAGCCAACAGGGCTTCTTCAAGAACATGCTAGATTAACTCTACTTCCTTTTTTGATAGGGTTATTAAACCAGCAGTTAGGAAGAATAATATAAAACTAGTTTACTTAGCAAAGCACTTGACAAAGAGTCTCAGGCTATTAAAAAAAATCCTTACCTTCCATTTTAGAATCAGTACTGTGTATTGGTTCCAAGGCAGAAGAGTGGTGTGGGATAGGAAATTGGGGTTATGTGACTTGTTGAGGGTCACCCTGCTAGAAAGTATCCAAGGCCAAATTTGAACCCAGGACCTCCTGTCTTTAGGCCTGGTTGAGTCACCTAGCTGTTCTCCCTAGGCTATTGTTGTAGAAAAGAAAGAGAGATTTTAGCTAGATCTCAGCCCATTTATATGAATTTGGAAAAGGTTAAATGGCTGGATTCATGAATAGTCATTAATTATTTAAAACTGACTTGGAAGGATATCTCTAGTGAAGTGCTTCAGGGATCTGTTCTTGGTTGGCCCTGTGCTATTTAATATTTTTTTTTTCTTAGTGGCTTGAATAAGGCATAGATAATATAATTGTCAAATCTGCATATTATCATCTGGGTTGAACTGTCTCACTGGATGACAGTCTATCTAAAAAGATCTTGATGGGCTAGAACATTAGATTCAATCTAATAAGGTGAAATTTAATAGGAATAAATGAAAGTCTTATACTTGAGTTCAAGAAATAGGTTTTACAAATAAGATGGAGAATGTATAGTGAGACCAGACCACAATATTAATGGAAAAAAGAAAAGCAGGGTTTTAACGAGACTGGACGTGCTACAATAATGTACAATATGAAATGGTTACCAAGGAAGCAAAAGTGATTTGGTGTTTCATTAAAAGAACTATTAACTTCCAAAAATAAAGAAGTAATAGTTCCTTGGCATTCTGCTTTGGTCAGGCCATGTTTGGTTCTAATGTAGAGCGAAGGTTCTTACCACTCACTATGCCACACAACTCCATAAACCAAAATTTCAAAATGGAAATTGGATATTATTAAGAACCATTGCCATCCATGACTCCTGTCCTTGGAAGTTCTTGATCTTCTTTGGGGGGGGTTATTAAAAAATTCCCCTATATAATATTTCCTCCTCATCTTACTAGAATATACTTTCTTCTCTCACCAATATTTATAAAAAAATAACAAATATTTTTATTAACCTTTTTTTCTTTTATTTTTTACCAATGGCAGATTTTATGGGAGAACACATATGTTAGTTACACAGAATGGACTGGGCCAGGGTTGTGATCAGCATTGTTTCATGACATAAGATCAACTGGAATGCAGAGATGTTTGTTTTATTTAGTTACCAGCATCATAATGGTATTGTTTTCTACTATTTTTCATTGCTGAGAGCTTTATTTATTTGTTTGTTTATTTATTTGTTTGTTTGTTTATTATTTCATTTTAACCTTTTCTTTATGTCTTAGAATCAATACTGTGTATCAGTTCCAAACCAGAACAGTAAGGGTTTAGGCAATGGGGATGAAGTGATTACTTGCCCAGGGTCACAGAGTTAGGCAGTGTCTGAAGCCAGATTTGAACCCAGGATAGCCCATCTCTGGGCTTGGCTCTAAATTGACTGAGCTACCCAGCTGCCCCCTGGACCACAAACTTTTAATCATTCTATTTGACTACTTGCCCCCAAAAGCTGTATTTATAGCTAAATAAATTGTGGGGCTAACCTGGAAGGGATAAGGACTAGACCTGCCATTTCATTTATATAGGGGAACTCTGCAGTGATAAAATACCTTTTATCATTCAGGTTGACATCTTTCTTGTGTCATATAGTCTTTGACAGTTGCTTAGGTTACTAAGAGGCTAAGTAATTTGCTTTACCCATGTGTGCAATTGTGGACTTAAATCAGCTGTCCCACCCACTCTACTGCCCCTCTTCTTAGTCTGGAAATCAGTAAATATCAAAATTATTTCTGAGAGAAAATGCATTTGGGGCAATTAGATGGGATTTTGTTGCCAGCAAAAGTTGGCTTCAGCTTCATCTCCAACATAATAGTAGGCAATTAGGTTACCTGATTACATGAAAAACTTAGCAAGGAAACTTGCTTGTTCTAGGAATTAGGTTGGTGATAAGACAGGTTTATTCATTTTTTCTCCCTGTATCTTCTAAATACTGATTTCTTCTTTCTCCTTTCACTGTCTTAGCTGGGTCATAAAGCAGAGATTCTGCTTTCCCAGATTCTGTACTTCCTCTCAGTAATCTCTTTCTTTTTTTCTTATCTTAGTTATTATTTAGGGTTCCCCTACTGGGATTCACAGTTGGAGCTGTCCATGTAAGGCAGCTTGGAATTGAGGAGAAAACATTGCTATACTGCCCCGGTGTGGCCAACCATATTCCATCTCAATTTCTTTCTCTGTCTCTGTCTCTCGGTCTCTGTTTTTCTCTGCCCCTCTCTGTCTTCCTCTCTCTGTCTTCCTCTCTCTCTCTCTCTCTCTCTGTTTTTTACTGTCTCTGCCGCTTTGTCTCTCTGCCTCTGTCTCTGTCTTTCTCTCTCTCTCTTTCTTTTTGTCTCTCTCTGTCTGTGTCTGTGTCTCTGTCTGTCTGCCTGTCTCTTCATTACTTCCTCTCCTCCTCTCTCCCTTCCTTCTTCTCTCCCTTCCCTTCCCCCTTTCTCTTCCTCTCCTCTCTCTCCTTTTGCCCTCTCCCCCCTCTCCCTTTCTCCCTTCCCCTCTTCCTTTTCTATTTTATATACAGTGTTAGGGGGCAGATTGACAGATTAGCTAAAAAGCAATCTCTCTCCATAGTTTATAATGTAGTAGCTGATATCTAAATAATTATAATGCAAACAAAATGATAATACCACCAAGTTCTCTGTGAAATTTGGTATGTTTGGAGGGAGAGAATCATTGGCAAAGGTGGGTGAGGCAGAATCTTTTCCTTTCTTCTCTCTGTTTGGGTAATTAATCCCTGAGCCCTGACAGGAAAGTCAGAGGGCTTGGGGAGCCAGTGTTCTCAACTTTGTTCCTTAATGGGAGTGGGAACATTTTCCTGGGATTTGCCTCCTTTCCTCCTCCTGTCTCTCTGAGTCACTACCCAGGTAAGAAGTGAGAGAGACATGGGGAAGCAGGGATAAAGCTGTGGCCCAGTTTTGGGGGGAAGGGACTAGCCACTTTTTATCTCCAGAGACTCTGCTTTTTGCCAAGTTACTAGTAGTAGAGAACTGATGACAAAAGATTGATGTTGACTGGGAGACGAGCGGAAACAATGCTTCTGAAAGAAGCGGCACAGGGCAAAGTGTAACGTGGATTTCTCAGTTATAAGCTAGGGCTAATGTCTGTAACACTCACCCCGCCAGACTGCGTTGTGGTGAAAAGGAAGATGGCCTTGGGATCTGGCTCTCTGACACACTGGCTGTACGGCTCTGGACAAGGCTCTCATCTCTCGGTGTCCTGGGGCAGGCTTGGGCTTGGCTTTGTTTGTGATCTGCTTTTTGTGAGTCTGTGCCATTCTGTCTCACCCAGGTGGGAACCCCACTGTGGACCAGCAGGAGAGTTTCTGTATCTGACCTGGACCAGCTTACCCTTTCTAGAGCAGGGAAAAGGGTTTTGGTCTGGGGCTGGGATGCTTAGCCTGGGGTCTGTAGACTCAAAGGAGTCTGTAGGTCAAGTTCAGAGGAATTCACTCGGGGAGCGTCTTTATTTCAATATGATTAGCTTTCTTTGTAATCTTATGGATTTTATTTTAGGAAATTAAAAGCATGATTTTGAGAAATGGATTCCTAGGCTTCAGCAGGATGCCGAAGCAGTCCATAACACAAAAAAGATTAAGCATTGCTAGCTGGGAAGTCACAGGGATAAGCACAAAGCAATTTGAAATGGGGCTAGAGCAACTAGGAGACCAGGAATGCGATCCAACTTCTAAAGAGGACATTTAATCTCTCTTGACCCTGGGAGGAAGGTAAGGATAATAGTAGGCAAAGGGAAGAAAGGAGTACGTACTGCTTGATGTAAGGAATGGCTTGTTTGAGATGAAAAGTTAAATTCCAAGAAGATACAGCAGCAGAACTATTTTTCTCAATTGTGGGAAGTCTAAAGGGGAGTCTGTGAAATAAGGCCAAAAAGCTAGATTGGGGAGGGCCTTGAATGCCAGGTGCAACAATTTATATTTTATCCTAGAATCTTTCGAGCAGAAGAATGTGATATAGTCAGCCCTATGCCTTAGGGAGCCTCTACTGATGACTGTTCATTGAGGCATGGAAGGGTGGCAAGGCTCACACGGAATAAACTAGAGATCCTGAAAATATTGAATGATAAGTACAGACTTGACCCTGGAACCTTTGGAATAGAGAATGTAATTTTGAGTAGAATTAGAAGCAAATCCAGCTTTTGATCAGAATTCTGACCTAAAAAAAAGACTGCAGTCTCAGCCAGCAAACTGAACGCTGCAATCTCCTTGGGAGCCGAGAATGTGATCCTTTTTGTATTCCTTGCAGTGACTAGCACGGTGCTGGGCATATAATACATTCTCATGTTATGTTTGGTGAATTTGAATGAACTACATTTCACCGAACCGGCTATTGGTAGCCCAACAGGGATCCCCAGGAGCCAGGGCTGTTGGGTACAAACGCTAGGTCATTGTTGCTTGACATTTATACCAAGCTTAGCAGAATCTCACGTACTCTCAGTCAATAAACAGAATGGATGAACGCTATTATTCACAAAGGACTAGAGATACAGTCATGCTGAAAAGGATAAAAAAAAGCCGTTTGCCTTTCTCCTCCTTCTGCAGCGTCCATTCTTTCCAGCTGTCTAAAGTAATGGGCCCTGGCCTCAGACACTTCTTAGCTGCATGACCCTGGGCAAGTCACGTAACCCCCATTGCCTAGCCCTTACTGCTTTTCTGTCTTAGAACCAATATACAATATTGGTTCTAAGATGGAAAATAAGGGTTTAAAACATAAAGTAGTGGGCACTCCATTTTTTTTTTGCTAAGTATCATTTTGTTAGATCCCTGAGCTCTCAAACTGTATACTTTTCATATTATATCCCAAGTCAAGTCAACAAGGCTTAAATGCTTACTATATATGACTCTGGAGCAAGTCATTTAACCACTGTTTGCCTTAGTTTCCTTACCTGTAAGATGTGGATAATAATAGAACCTACTTCACAGAGTCGTGAGGATCAAATGAGATATTTGTAAATATATATATATATTTACTCAGTATAGTGCCTAGCACATAGTTGGTGCTATATAAATGTGTTTTTTCCCTTCTTATTCCTAGGTGCTACACACTATACCATCTGACTCTACGGATGCTATTGTCCATAGGGCTTTCTTGGGAAGGATACTGGAGTGGTTTGCTATTTCCTTCTCCAGTGGATTAAATCAAACAAGAGTTAATTAAATTGCCCAAGGTCCCACAGCTAGTAAGTATTTGAACTCAGGTCTTCCTGACTCCAGGTCTAGTGTTCTTTCCACTGCGCCATCTTGTTGCCCATAAACATCTTCTGTAGCAAAGGCTTCTTCAGTTGCCCCAGCAGGGTAGTGATCTATTCCCCAGTCTGGCTGTCCACCAGGAAGACTGGAGTTATTCTTCCACCACAGCTAGAAGATCCTCAAGGCCTGTTGTTTGATGGATGGGCTCAAGATGACTCAAAATTACACCTGTCTCCTCCTTCTCTCAGGTCCAAAGTGTCAGTTGGGGAACTGATTCTTCAACAGTTTAGAATCCTGACAGCCCTGGGAGAATTCCGAGTCTCACACCCTGTCAATCATTTCTTGCATAACTTTTATCCTCCTTTGCTACACTTCACAATGTCCTTAAGCTCCAATTTGTCCTTTCTCTAGTATGATGCACTTTCTCTAGGGTGGTACAGTGTATTTGGTTTCAAATCCTCCTCTGGCACTCACAACCTGTCTGATTTTGGGCAAGATCTTAGTTTTCTGATTTGTCAGATGATGGGATTGGACCCAGTGCCCTTCCAGTTCTAGCACCATGATCATCTATTTTCTCTGTGACCTCCAATTCTTGTTCATCTTTTCTACCTACTCTCCTATTCCTGGATATCTTCTTGCCTGAGTTCTGAAACACCTTTAAGAAGGGGAGTTAGAGGAGACATAGAGAAACCTAGAGTTAAGAAATACAGATGATGAGGTCATAGATTTAGAAAGGAGATCCCAAAGGTGATATAGTCCAATCCCAGTTTTTATAGATAAGGTAAATTGAGGCCTCAAAAAGTTAAATGAATTATTCAAGGTCATATAGGCTGTACCAGAGGTAGAATTTGAAACCAAGTCTTCTGGACTGAGGAGGCAGCACTCTTTCCACTATACATTGAAGAGAGATATTCCACAGAGATTCCAGCTTGCTTCTGAGGAGGACAAACCTCTGATTCCTTCAGGGATCTGGACCCTCTGGCTTCAAGAGAGAAGGGAACCAACCCAGGAACTATATGATCACAATAAAATACTTTTCACATTTAAACAACTGGAAAAACATTAATTGCTCATGGGTAGGCCAAACCAATATAATAAAAATGGCAATTCTATCTAAATTAATTTGCCTATTCAGTGTAATATCAACCAAACTATTCAAATAACAATATATTTCATCTGGAAGAACAAATGGCCTAGTATGTCAAGGGAAATAGTGAAAAAAATGAAGGAAGGTGGCTTAACTATACTGGATCTCAAACTGAATGACAAAGTGGTAAATCATCAAAACAATCTGTTATTGGCTAAGAAAATGAATAGTGAATCATTAGAATAGATAAGACACTCAACACAGGTAAATGACCCTAGTAAGCTACTGTTTAACAAACCCAAAGATCCAAGCTTTGGGGAGAATAAATTGCTATTTGACAAACACTACTGAGAAAACTGGAAAACAGAATGGTAGAAACTAGGTATAGACAAACAAGTCATACCATATACTAAGATAAAGTCAAAATGGAGACACGATTTAGAATTGTAAGGTAGGGGACAGCTAGTAAGCTCAGTGATTTGAGAGTCAAGCCTAGAGATGGGAGGTCCAGTGTTCAAATTGGACTTCAGACACTTCCTAGTTGTGTGACCCTAAACAAATCACTTACTCCCGTTGACCAGCCTTATCATTCTTCTATCTTGCAACCAATACACAGTATTGATTCTAAGATGGAAGGTAAGGGGTTAAGAGAGAGAGAGAGAGAGAGAGAGAGAGAGAGAGAGAGAGAGAGAGAAAGAGAGAAAGAAAGAAAGAAAGAAAGAAAGAAAGAAAGAAAGAAAGAAAGAAAGAAAGAAAGAAAGAAAGAAAGAAAGAAAGAAAGAAAGAAAGAAAGAAAGAAAGAAAGAAAGAAAGAAAGAAAGAAAGAAAGAAAGAAAGAAAGAAAGAAAGAAAGAAAGAAAGAAGGAAAGAAAGAAAGAAAGAAAGAAAGAAAGAAAGAAAGAAAGAAAGAAAGAAAGAAAGAAAGAAAGAAAGAAAGAAAGAAAGAAAGAAAGAAAGAAAGAAAGAAAGAAAGAAAGAAAGAAAGAAAGAAAGAAAGAAAGAAAGAAAGAAAGAAAGAAAGAAAGAAAGAAAGAAAGAAAGAAAGAAAGAAAGAAAGAAAGAAAGAAAGAAAGAAAGAAGGAAGGAAGGAAGGAAGGAAGGAAGGAAGGAAGGAAGGAAGGAAGAAGAAAGAAAGAAAGAAAGAAAGAAAGGAAGGAAGGAAGGAAGGAAGGAAGAAGAAAGAGGGTGATATCATAAACAAATTAGGGAAACATGGAATAGTTTCTCTGTTTGGTTTATGGATAAGGGAAAATTTATTTCCAATAAGACATAGAAAACATAACAAGATATAAAAGATATATCTTTGACTATATTCAATTAAAAAGGGTTTGCACAAACAAACCCAAAGCAACCAAGATTAAAAGGAAAACCACAAACTGGGAAAAAATTTTATAGCAAGTATCTTTGTCAAAGGCATCATATCCTAAATATATAGAGAACTGAGTCAAATTTATAAGAATACAAAGCATTCCCCAAATTTACAAATTGTCAAAGGATGTGAACAGGCATTTCTCAGAAAAAGAAATTAAAACTATCTTTAAGCATGTGAAAAAAAATGCTCCAAACCACTATTAATTAGAGCAATACAAATTAAAAAAAACTCTGAGTACTACCTCATACCTATCAGATTAGCTAATATAGTAAAAAAGGAAAGTGATAAATGTTGTAGGGGAAGTGGAAAAATAGGGACATTAATTCACTGTAGGTAGATCTGGAAACTCATGTGACCATTTTGAGGAATGATTTGGAACGATGCCCAAAGGGTCATAAAATGGCACATACCCTACTGTGTCTATATCCCAAAAAAGCTTAAAAATAGAGGAAAAGGACAAACTTGTACAAAATATTTATAACACTTCTTTTTGTTATGGAAAGGAACTGGAAACTGAAGAGATGCCTATGAATTGGGGAATGGCTGAACAAGTTGTGGTATATGATTGTAAAGAAATACTATTGTTCTATAAGAAATAACAAAGACAAAGATCACAAAAAAGATTTACATGAAGTAATATAAAGTGAAGTGAGCAAAACCAGGAGAATGTTATACATAGCAACAGCAATAATGTATCATGACCAACTGTGAGTAACAAACTATTATCAACAATATAAGGATCCAGGAAAACTCCAAGGGACTCATGATGAAAAAGACTCTCCCCTGGCATAGAAGGAACTGATGGAGTCTAACTGCAGATGAAAGCATACCATTGTTCACATTTTTCTCTAGTATAAGTGATATGTGTCTTCTTTCACAACATGATAAACACTGAACTATGTATTGTATATTCACATGGACCAGTCATGGGAGGGAGGGAGAAAACATAGATTATAAAACATCAGAAAACAATTGTTAAAAATTGTATTGAAATGTAACCTGGAATGTTTTTAAAGGAGAGGAAGAAACCACATAAGAAGGGGTTCCTGTGCCAGGCTAGGAATTTCAGGGACACAAGCCAGCAGAAATAGAGTGGCAATGATGGAGCCTCTCTACCAAGAGACTTGGTCCAGACCTCAGCATTATTTATGAACTTCTCTTTGTCCAGGAAATCTTCTACTTGAACTGGAACGCTTTCTCTCACTGTTTTACCTCTGCTGCTCTCTTGCTCCCATTCTGTGTTTCTGCAGCTCCTGTGTTGGCCCAGAAACTCCTTCTTGCTTTGCCTCCAGCTGATGCTTTCTCTAAGGACAAATGATTCCTCCCTGATGCAAGCATCTCTGTATGGCTAGTAGTCTCTCAGCTCTGAATCTTTCCAAGTCACTCTCCTTTGTAAGGACAGATAGACATGGAGTCAGGTAGACTCATCTTCCTGAGTTCAAATCTGGTCTCAGACACTTACTAGCTGGGTGACCCTAGATAATTCACTTCACCCTGTTGGCCTCAGTTTCCTCATCTATCCAACCAGCTGGAGAAGGACATGGCAAACCCCTCCACTATCTCTGCCAAGAAAACCTCAAATGGGGTCATGAAGAATCAGTCGCAACTGAATAACTCCTTTTGAAAGGTCTTCACCACAGGTATAGTCCAGGTAGGTTTGTGCTGGAATCAGCTCTTGTTGGATCATGAATGCTGATCGTTAAATTTTCAGGGTGAGCATTTTTATCACAGAAGTCAGTAAACTACAAATCAAGGCTTAATTTATTGTTTTATTTATTGTCTTGTGTCTAGATCAGTGGTGTCAAACTCAAATAGAAACCTTACATAAAGATCCTTATTTTGACTTAGAAAATCAAATATTATCTTAGTTCCATTATATTTTTACTCATTTAAAAAATCTATTTCCTAATTACATTAAAACAAAACCATTGCCTTTCATCTTGGAATCAATACTGGTAATGGTTCTAAGGCAGAAGAGTAGTAAAGGCTAGGCAATGAGGGTTAAGTGATTTGGCCAGGGTCACACAGGTAGGCATATATCTGAGGTCAAATAGGAACTGAGGACCTCCTGTTTCTAAGCCTGAATCTCAATCCACTGAGTCACCTAGTTGCCCATCCACCACTCCCCAATTACATTTTAATCTGGCTCCCAACTCACTGAAGTATTTAACACACTATTCTAAATTTAAGAAAGTAATGGAGAAAATGTTAATAAGGCAGATTAAACTTAAAAGTATGAACTGTGGGTTTTGTTTTTTTCTGCAAAGCCAACTGTTAAACATTTATCAGCATACTCAGAGTCCAGGCTGCTCTGAAAGGTTGTGAATCAATCAATCATCTTTAATGTGGTGTCAGTCAGTGGAACAATGAGTGCCCAGGGAAAGGAGACAGAACCAGCTCATATATGACTTCGATGAAGGATGTTTATTTACCCCTCATAAAGGGAGGCTTCCTCAGTGCCAGAGCAAAGACTTCTTTCCTTTAACCTTGCTAACAAGCGATTAACCTTCACCAGACTTCTCCTGGGCATACGCTCTACAATTATTATGGTTTCCCTTAATAACACAAAGTTGTTGGATGAATAAATGGCCCTGAAGGTGAGCAGGTTGCAGAAAGGAGGGAATCCTTTTCACTTATCTTGTTAAAGCCATAGTTCCTGCTTCCTCTTTCTCCCTTGCCAACTTTTTTTTGGAGGGGTAGGGGGAGTTGGAGGATTCATCTTGGGTAAAAATCTTCCCAGGACTGACTCTGGCTTCTGATCTGTCTGCTTTACAGATTATATTCTACTTCCTCAGTTGTCTGAGATGCTGAAAGAGGAAGCCATTTTCAGCCAGAAAAGCTATGTTTCCATAAGGATGATGTGTCTCTGACAGTTTTATAATGTCTAAGTGGCAAACCAAGTTTACAGTAGCCTGAATACAGAATTTCACAGGACATCATTTTCCTAATATCAGGTTGCCCCATTTGGGGAAAAAATAAGGGGAGAGAAAAGAGAATTCCTAGGCACAAACAAGTGAAGTTAAACATGAAGGTAGTACCTATGCCTGCCAACTATTTGCTAAAGAACTCACAAGCACGTTTCATAGACTTTATAGGATTTAATGGTTATGGGACATTTGAAATCATTTAGTCTGAGGGTTTCATTTTGTAAATGAATAACCTTGAGACCCAAAGAACTCAAGTAACTTGTTCAAATTCATATAGATAGTAAAAAAGCAAAAGCAAGATTCCAATCTAAAAAAAGGAGAAAGACTATACCAATGGATTCAAAATAACTGGATCAAAAGATACAGAGTTTTTATCTATAACCCTATCTATTCTATTCTATTCTATAATCTATGATTTATAACTGGGGCTGCCTGTAATAATGTAACGTTGGTTATAAAAGGAGATAATGCTGAATCTTGGCCATTGTCCCATAGTGCCCATGGGATGGCCACTGTTACAATAATGATAATGATAATGAAGATGATAAAGATGATCCCCTCAAATCACAACTTATTGTTCATAGGAAGACTGAAATGACTGAGCAAGGGAAAGCCAACTAAGGTGACATAGTGATGACTTTATGCCCCCAGAGATCACTCATATTCTGGGATTGTCCCTATCTAAACATCACTTCAAAAGATAAAAAGAGTGAGAATAATAATAATTACAATTTAACACTGCTATAATAAAAAGCTCATTTTAAACATAGAGGAAAATTTAATGGCCTTTAAAGTCCACTTGGTTTCCTCTTCTTGGACTTTGGGAAATTTATTTTGTTTGAGAACTTGGTCCCAATCTCTCTGAGCCTCCAGTTAAGAAAATTCCTAACATTTAAGCATTTGGGCAGAAGCCCAACTTTACATTTATATTTATCTTTATTTAATCCCTTTCCTCTTTGTGATTAAGGCAAAATTTCCAGTTTATTGGAAGTATTTGGGTAATAAAACAACAGATTCTATTATAGTATTGGTGGATAACGAGGCACTAAAAGGAGATTTTGGGAAAATAACCAACCATTTCTTGAGACTCCCTTAATCTGAATCTTCTGCTCCAAAATTCTAGTAGAGCTGATGATTCTCTTCAGTATCTATTTTCCCTGTCACAATTCATTCCCTCCTTTACTTAAGAGTCAAGCTGAATCTAATTTAAATCTAAACCTGAGAATCTTTCCATCTGTGGTTCTGAGATAGCTTCCTTCTTTTATACATATTTTATATAATTATATAAATTAAGGTAGAATGACCTCATATTTCACACAGTGACTAATTTTTTAAACCCTTATCTTCCGTCTTAGAATCAATACTGTATATTGGTTCCAAGGCAGAAGAGTGGTAAGGACTAGGCAATGGGGGTCAAATGACTTGCCCAGGGTCACACAGCTAGGAAGTGTCTGAGGTCAGAATTGAACCTGGGACCTCCCATCTCTAGATCTGGCTCTCAATCCACTAAGCCACCCAACTGCTCCCCCCAACCCCCACCAATTTTTTTTAAGGAGGTGGATAAGCCAAGTTCATACTCACTTCCAATTTTTGATCAAAAAGTATTTTTATCTAACAAAGGTAAGTAAATTTTAAGTAAATGGGATAATCCATGGACCCCCATCCTTGCAACAACAATAATGGCCATTAGTATTCCTATGATACTAACATAAAAGATTTTTCCTTATGAGAACTCATGTGATTCTTTTTGGTTTAAAGTTCTTCCCAGAAACCTGGAAAATCTTTCTACTGGATAACCCAGGATATTGGCACTAATTCCAGACTTGTACTTGAGCCATATTTTATCTTAGAAAGGTTTGAGTGAAAGCAAACTAAGCCAGTCAAGTAAAGTAAAAATAAGGAAAAGAAAACAAAGAAAAATCCCCATTACGAAGATTTCACACTGAAAAAATGACTCCCAGTCAAGTCCCCAATGAAGACTCTTCTTTTTTTTTTTTTTTGAATTTTGTATTACTGAATTGTTTCAGTTATGCCTGACTCTTTATGACCTCATTTGGAGTTTCCTTCAGAGAAGCACTGGAGTGGTTTGCCATTTCCTTCTCCAGCTCATTTTTACAGGTGAGAAAACTGAGACAAACAGGGTTAAATGACTTGCTTCAGGATCACAGAACCAGTAAGTGTCTGAGGCAGGATTTGAACTTGGGTCTTCCTGACTCCAGACTCAGTGCTCTATCTACTACTCCATCTAGAGCCCAGGATAATGACCCCCAAAGATGGCACTGATTGGTGCAAGGTCTGCTTCTTCACCTTGTGAGGCTGCGATTGCACATCTGTTGTCCTTCAAAAACAACAATTTGTGGCTGCAGCCCAGATCCTTGGAACTCAAGATCCCTAGTCAGAGAAGTCAGAGAAGCATTTACTTTCATAATCTGGCTGGGGATTATGGTTTTATCAAATAAGATATTTGTACAGCACCTTGCAAACCCTAAAACACTCTAAAATACTGTTATTATAATGATTGTCATCATCTATGATCCTTGTGACTTCAGCAATGCAGTGACAGGCCAGGGATTTCTCTTTACTGAAGCTTATTCTCCTTTTTCTTTGGGTGACCCTTTTTATAGCCATCTGAAGGGGTTTATTCTGATCAGGAGATTAAATGAGTTAAAATAGGTAAAGTGCTTTTCAAACCTTTAAGTGCTATATACATGTTAGTGACTGGTGATGATGACAGGGATGGAGTCTTTGTGTTATTCCCCTAAAGAGAAACATGCTCTGATCTGTAGAGCTGAATTTTTACTACTGCATGAAAGTCAAGAATTCTGATGTGATTTGCAGACTGAACTAAAACCTTGGGGCAGCGAAGTGGTACAGTGGTCTGAGTGCTCAGGCCTGGAGTTCTGAATTCAAATCTGACCATAGACATCTCCTAGCTGTGTGACCCTGGGCAAGTCGTTTAACCCTGTTTGCCTCAGTTTCCTTATCTGCAAAATGAACTGGAGAAAAAAAAGGCAAACCACTCCAGTGTCCTTGCCAAGAAAATCTCCCAAAATGGGACCACAAAGAGTTTTTTAAAGCATTTACAATGAAGTAAATAGTAATAAAAATAATAATGATTATTCCCAGGAAGCCCAGAACCAAAATAATGCCTATGAAGACCCAAGATTCCTATAATGCTTAGGAGAAGCAAAGAAGGATGATGCCCAGTGGGATGAAGGTAAATTTTACTCTTTTTAATGACTGAAAAATGACTGAACAGCAAAAACTGAAACCTTACGCCAGTCTTCATGTCCTTTATCCTCTTTTACAATGGATCAGGGTGTAGACTTAAGAGTTAGAAAAATCTGAGTTCAGATCCTGCCTCAGATGCTTAGCTGTATGACCCTTCACAGTGGAAGTGAGAAAAGGGAATAAGCATCTTTTATTTATTTATTGAGTGCCTACTATTTTCTAGGCATTGTGCTAGGAACTTTACAAATATTACAAATAAATATTAAGATGGGGATAAAGATAGCACTTACTTCCCAGGATCATTATGAAGATAAAATGAGATAACATATATAAGACAAGCATCTCAGAAATTCTAAAGTGCTATATAAATGTCCTCTGTTATTATTTATTATTATTATTAAATTTGGTTCAACTATGATTGAAGATCAGAAACATAGGAGGCAGTTATGTGGTATGGTGGGTAGAACATCAGACCTGGAATCAGACAGATATAGCAAACATAGCTAGATAGACAGATGAGGAAACTGAGGCTTGTCTAGGAACTGACAAATATAGCAAAAATAGCTCTTACATCCCAGGGTTGTTGTCCATTAAACAAGATAATAATTATAAAGCACTTAACACAGTGCCTGGTACATAGTAAAAGAGCTCTATAAATGTTGGCTATTATTCTTTATTATTAAATCTTACCAGCATAGTTATTGTGGATGCAAAGACAAAAATGAAAGAGTCTTTGTCTTGTGCCCTTACACTCACTTACGGAGATGTGGGTACAACTCACACAAAGATAAGTAAATACAAGAGAATTTGAGAGATGAAAGGGTATTAACAGCTGGACATCAGGGAAGGCTTCATAGAAGAGACAGTACCTAAGATGTGCCTTGAAGAAAGATAAGGATTCAGCATTTATTATTTAATTTAATCCTCAGAAATTATTGTTCCCATTTTACAAATGAGGAAACCAAGGCAGAGAAAAGTTAAGTAACTTACATAGGGTCACTCAGCAAAGTTATAATAATTATAGATGAGGTTCTCTTTGTACCTCTCTTTTTCTGTCTCCTTTCCCTCCTCTCACTGCCCTAAAAGAGTTTAGCCACAGAGTTTAAACAAGGATTTAGCCTGGATAATAATAATAATAATAACAATATATTATTTAATATAAATGACATCAATATTATATTGATTAATACTACTAATAAAAATAATAAAAACATATTTGATTATGCCTGTTCTGTGTAGGAAGTCTCATATTCATTCTGTCAGTTTGGTTGTAGTGGAGTTGAGATGGTATGAGGAAGGGGGAATAATTGCCACCTTGACTCAGTTCCATTCATTTTAATTTAACAAGTGTTTATCCTATCTTGTGAAATTAGAATCTGTACTTTCAAACTATGATCCCCAGCAAAAACTACAATTCCCAGAACCCCATTCACTTCCTGTCATTATGTGCTGAGGATATAAATTGGGTGGAGTTCCATGTCTAGCTCCTCTTTCCTTCCTGTTGGTGGCTTTGGTGGAATAGGCCCTTTTGAGTAGGTAGATTAATTTAGTCACATGGTTCTATTTTGTCAGATAATAAACTTTATAAAAATAATACTTGAAGCATTGGACATTAATTTACCTATTAAAATCTCTACTCTGTGTAAAGATAAGCTTACAAACTTTGATAGGCTGTATTTCCTCAACTGTAGAGTTTGATGAGATGATGAACCAATTAATCAATAAACATTTATTAAACACCTACTATGTTCCAGGAACTGCACTAAGCACCAGGGGTACAAAAGCAGACAAAAAGCAGTTCAAGGAGCTCGCAATCTCATGAGGAAGATGGCATGCAAATGATGACCTTTGATGACTTCTAATATCTTTTTAAGCCCCAAATCCCATGGATCTATGAACTTTGTCACTAGCTGCAATTTAGTCCCTGAAAGCTGTAGGATTTGGGGATTTTATTCAGTTATTTTCAGGCATGTCTGACTCTTTGTGACTCTGCATCAGGTTTCCTTGGCAGAGACACTGGAGTGGTTTGCCATTTCCTTCTCCAGTTCATTTGACAGATTAGGAAGGCCAACAGGGTGAAGTGTCTTGTCTAGGGCCACCCAGCTAGTAAGTGTCTGAGGCCAGATTTGGACTCAGGAAGAGGAGTCCCCCTGACTCCAGGCCTGGCACTCGACTCACTGCACCACCTAGCTGCCCATCTGCTGATCATAGACTTCTTTGTATGACCATATTGGATGAGCAACATGAAAACTCCAAATGAGCTAAAAGAATGAATGATTCTCTTTTGCCGATTCACACAGGTTGTCAGTGAAAATGTCTGTGCTGGGTGGGCAGGGATGTCATCCATCCTGCCTTCACACAGAGCTAGGATTTACCAGAAAGGTATCTTTGCTTTTCTCAATCCCCAGGAATGGAGATTCAGGAGTTCTCATCAATCAGCTTCTCTCTAAGGGAAAGGCATTTACGAAGACTCCTTTGAAAATTGCTTTAACCTAAATACATAAATACAAGAGCACAGGCAAGCATTGGCCTGCAGTCCCCAGGCTGAGCACTGGCAAGGGTAAGGGCTGGGTGGTGGGCATGGGTGAGGGTGAGGCTGTTGCATGGGCACACACTTAGGCTTGCACAAAGGTTTGTGCACAGGGGCAGGCATAATGACAGACTTGTGGGAGCATAGCCATGGGCAGAGCAGGCTGGGTGGACAAAACTCAACTGGGGGGTCCTCTGTGCCAGAGCTGGCCTTCCAAAGTACTGTACTTTGGACCTCAGAAGCCAGAACCCCTCTGACTTCTTCAGGAGAGCCCCAAAACCCTGTTCTTGCAATGTCTTGCAGATTTACAGATTTGGAGGTGCAGATAATCCTGCCTTAGAAGCCAGAATCCCTCTGACATCTTCAGGAGAGCCCCCAAACCCTATTCTTGCACTATCTTAGAGCCTTAGAGCCAGAAATAAAATGAGAGGATCTTGAGTCCAGCTCCCCAATTTACAGATTTGGGGCTAGCTGTATCCCCAAAGGAGTAGAGGCATTAGGCAGAGAGGTATAGAGACTTTTTAAGCATGTAAATCTTCCTGATTCCAGGCCATTGAGCTGGCTAGTTGCCCCTAAACATATATTAATTTATAGCAATATAGAATTAATATATAATTTTGGAGTTTCTAACTAAGTTAATAAGAGATATTTATGTGTATCTTCCAGACCCCAGGCCCAAGGCTCTCTACTGTACTTTTCTACCATTTTGTGGTCGTGCTTTGGAGTGGAAAGCCTGGAGGGACAGCTTCTTTTCTGGACTTTGACATGTGAAAAGAAAATAAGGGACCTTGTAGCTAGGCACTTGCTGGGATACAAGATGACCTGAGGACAGTCTCTGTTTGGGGAATGGGGCCATTCCATGTCCAAGGTGCCTTTGCCTGTCGTGGCTTTGCAGGACTTCAGCAGGGAGTAATAGAGTTTTGTAAGCATTTATGGGAAATGTGTGTGTGTGCATGTGTGCATGTGTGCGTGTGTGTGTGTGTGTGTGTGTGTGTGTGTGTGTGTGTGTGTGTGTGTGTGTAGTGTGGCATGGGGATTTGATTAAGGTGAGAATCGGTCACCCACTCTGCAACAGTCATTTAGGTTGATTTGCTTCCAGCTCAGGAATATCCCTAGGCAGATCCCTCTCCCAAGAGAGAGTCACTTTTCAACTGTCATCTCTCATCTCTCCATCCATTTTTCTTATCATAGCCTGAATCACAGTGATTCTGACACAGACTGAGAACTGTAATAGAGTGAAGAGATGCCTGGGGGAAAGGGGGGGGGTGTTTAATGATCAGGACTCTGAACATCCTTCGTCTCCAAGGACATCGTCACTCACAGTCACGGTGGACTGCTCTAAGATGTTGTGATCTTCAAGAGGTTAACTCGACTCATTATCTAGTTTAATTAACTAGACTAATGATCTAATTAACTAGACTAATAAAATCATGGATTGTGAGCAGTTAGTGGTTCTGTGGATAAATCACAGGAGAACTTTCTTTCTTTTAACCCTTACTTTCTGTCTTAGAATAGAAACTGAGTATCAGTTCCAAGGCAGAAGAATGGTAAGGGCTAAGGCAATTGGAGTAAAGTGACTTGGTCAGGGTCACACTGCTAGGAAAGTATCTGAGGTCATATTTGAACCCAAGTCCTTTGGACCCTAGTCCTGGTGCTCTATTCACTGGGCTCCCCAATCACCATAAAATTCAGTGAGGAAGACCTGAGTTTAAATCTTATCTTGGTCATCTTTGGCAACCTATTTAACTCTGCCTCAGTTTCCTCAACTGTAAAAGGAAGATAACAATACACCTACAGTAGAGAGTTGTATGGGGACCAAATGAACTCACAGGTAAAAGGCTTTATAAGACTTAAGGTGCTATGTAAATAATAGTTACTATTACATATAATAATATAATAAAAATAATATATACTTTTGTAATATGATTGTTGTTGATGCTATTATTTGGACTCAGAAGCTCTAGGTTCAATTCCTAGCCCTGTGGGACTTTGAGCTAATGATTTCAATCACTCTGTTTCTCCTTCTATATAAGCTGGATTAGGTCACCTCCAAGTTCCCTTCCACCTCTGAACCTATGAGCTCATGATTCTCACTCAATAAAATGGGCTAGAAACTAAAAAAATACTTTTTCAGTTCAGCCCTTGGAAATGTTTACAATTGCACATGGAACAAATTAATTGAATTTTAAAAAATGGACTGCAGAGACTCAATAACCACAGAGATTAGATTCCATAATTTGAGGCTTTCTTTTAGTGGAGAGTTCTTTCTCATAGACAATTTGTCTTTGATGTTCTTTCTCTATTTTGGGTTTATTTCTGCTCATGAAGCATCTGTTTCATATCATCTCAGGCAGCCAGGATAATAGAATTAGCCCAATGCACTGTAAATGGAAGGCGCATGGCAGAAAGGCAGCTCCAGAACATGTTAGTTCTTAAAACGAGATATATTTGTGGATCCATGTGGGACAGTCTGGTCAGCTGTCTTCCTTCAAATGTTTGCACCTCCTAATGGCTGATTGAGTTTGTAGGAAATGGTGGAGAGGAAGAGGAGGGCAACTAGGTGGCACAGTGGGTAGAGTGCCAGGAATCAGGAAGACTCATCTTTTGGAGTTCAAATCTGGTCTTGGATAATAGAGTGAAGGGAGACAGAGGGTTGATGATTGTTCCGATTATGTTCAGATTCTGAATCTGAACAACCTTCCTTCTCAAAGAAAGTTGTAACTTGCAGCCATAATGGACCTCTCTAAGATGCTGTGACCTTCAAGAGGGTAACTAGACTAATAAAATCATGGATTGTGACCAGTGGCATAGCAGATAAATCACAGTAGAACTCTTTTTTTTAAACCCTTGCTTTCTGTCTCAGAATAGATATTGAGTTCCAAAGCAAAAGAGTACTTCCTAGCTCTATGACCCTAGAGAAGTCACTTAACCCTTTTTGCCTCAGTTTCCCCATCTGAAAAATGAATTGGAGATAGAAATGGCCAACCACTCAAGTATCTTTGCCTAGAAAACCCCAAATGGGTTCACGAAAAGTTGGACGTGATTGAAACAAGTGAACAACAAATGAAGACTCAGTAAGAGCAGTGGAGAAGAAAAAAATGAAAACAAAAAAAGAGAGAGGAAGATAAAGGTGAAGAAGGAAAAGAAAGGCAAGAAGGAAGAAAGGATGAGGGAAGGAGAGAAGGAAGGAAAAAGGAGAGAGATGAAGAAATGGGGGAAAAGGGAAGGGAGGAATGAAGTTTCTATAGTAAAGTTACAGCTGGCTGCAGAGTTCTTTCCTGGAAAGGACTAAGAAGTGTTTGAACAAGTATGGCTTCCACTTAACAGGGCATAGAAAATTAAAAGAAAATTGCAGATGGCTTCACTGCAGGATCCCAGTCTACACCTGCAGATGCCAGCAGGCTCCAGTCATCAACCGAAATGCCTATGAACCCCTGGCTCTGGTGCTATGATCACAGGGACAGTTGGGGGTCTGCTCTCTGCATCTTTCAGGAATCAGACTTTCCTGCAGGGTTGGGGCACTGATGTTCTTTGGGGCACGATTTCTCTTATCACTTGCATGTGATTTCCAGAAAGTCTTTGACACAGGGTGTCCAGACCAGATCTGATATTGCATAGATTGCTAGCTCTCTGAGCCTAGGTGAGGGGAGAGGGATTTGTTGTTGACTTGTTGCAAGAAACTGTAGGTAGAGAGAAGGCCAAAACAGTCCTTTTAGATTCCTGGGTGGGCTCCTGTCTCCTTTACCTTCCTTCAGCTGCTCTCTGAAGCCTGAAATCCTTTTAACTAGAGACAGACCTTAGCAAGGTAAGTAGATTGGGGCAACAAGAGATTTGCCCTAGGGTGTCTGAAATTTAGAGGATGCTGATAGCACTTCCATCTGGTAGAAACCACTGAGTTTAGCACCTACTTGGTATCAACAGCAAATTATTAGGTGCATCCTCTCTACCCCGCCCTCAGGAGCACCCCAGATGGGCTCCTGATTTCTGCTCTTTTTCAGGAGGGGATACTCTAATGACCCCAGGTATTCTAGGGTCTGTCTCCCAAGAGACTTTGTGTTCAGAGTTTTGAAGTTTTTCCCTGAGGTTTTCTACAACTGAAATTATCTTTTTAAAGTTAATTGAATAGCTATATGACCCTGGGCAAGTCACTTAACCCCAACTGCCTATTTCTTATCACTCTTTTGCCTTGGAAACTTAGTATGGATTCAAAAGCAGAAGGTAAGAGGTTTTTTTTTTTTTGTTTGTTTGTTTTTTAAGAAGTTAATAAAAGACATTTTTTTTTCATGTTTCTTGTCCCTGATCCATTTTGGAGTATTTGCCCTAAACATCAGAATTTCGAATTAGGGCTATACTGTAGTGGACAGAGTATTGTAGAGTATTGTAATCAGGAAGGACTAAATCTTCATCACTAGAAATGATCACTAGAATGTGATCCCAGGCAAATAACTTAACTTCTCAGCCTCAGTTTCCTCATTTATAAAATAGAGATATAGTAGCTGTATTAGAGGGTTGGTTTGGGTGTTATGGAGAAGTTGATGATCTATGCCAGAAGGTAGAAGGAGGGTGAGTTGGATTATTCCCCCCTTCAGTCTTCTTCAAATAGGTCCTCTCACTAACTCTGCCTTTACTGCCCTCTAATAACTGGTCTTATAGATGAACCTCTTCCCTTGGCGAAAGAGAGAGAAATCAGCTCTCTCCCTCTTCCTCTGTAACTATTTCCTTCACTCACAAGGAAAATCAATTTAGGGTAAATGACAAATCTTTATTCTAACAATAATGGTCAGGGGTAAACAGGAAAATGTCTGAAGGGTTGGGGTCTAGAGGAAAGAGGGGAAAGGAAGTCCCTGTCTGTCTAAAATATCTTTTTCCCTCCCTCCAAAGTTGAGAAACTGAGGCTTGGCAGCCTGGCCTCTGAGAGGTTCAGGTTTGTGACCCCTGGTCTTTGTCACAGCAAAGCAAAGGTCCAGACCCAGGGTGTCACAGGAGCTGTGTGAGATCTTGTGAGGCTGCCTTTTATTCTTCTCAGGTTTCTGCCATACTTCTTGGTATGCTTGGGGGAAATGGTTATTAAGTTCAATGACGGATTTTGTATAGCTCAGGATACAGTCTCTGATCAGACTGTCTCACCTTTGCTGTCTTAAGGCAGAGAGAGAGATCAGCTCCTTTCCCCTGGAATCTCCTCTTCCCTCAAGATTCTAAGCCTTCTCAACTTTCCCTCACTGTGGATGGAAACCTTTGCATTTCTTCCAGTCTGTCATTCAAAGTCCCTGGATTATTCCTCTATCACATAGCTCCAGCAATACCTCACAGAATTGTTGTCAGTATCGAATAAGAAAATACATGTAATATATGATATAAACCTGGAAGTGCTTTGTAGATGTTATTTATTATTACTATTTCTAAAATGAAGATATTTAACATACAGTTTCTCCTCCTCTTTCCCAGAGCATCGTACAGACATAAATTTATAATAAAGTGTAAAGGGTTGCATTTCTTTGCCATCTTCAAACTCTCTCAATATACTGACTCCATCTCCAAACAAATTAAATTCTTCCAAATCTTTGAAAAAAGCACCTCTTTTTTGACCCATCATCATCATCTAGCTAATAATAATGGTTCACATTTAGACAGTACTGTGTGACACCAGTCCATCACTTTCTTCCCCTTCACTCCCAAGCTTTTAGAAACAGAAGTCTATGAATTATGCCCCACTTCCTTGCCATTTATTCCATCTTCAAAGCCTTCATATCTGATTTCTATCCTCACAACACCACTGAAATGGCTCTGTTAAAGCTCACCAAATGATCCCCTATGTGCCAAATCCAGCATTCTCTGCTGGGTCTTCACAGGGGCTGAGTCTTAGAGAATGAATTTAAGAGATGTTGTAGAAATAGAATCAGCAAGGCTTGGCAAATAACGAGCTATGTGGGGTGATGAGATAGAGTGAATGACTTTAAGGCTGCTATGTGGGAGTTCTCCACACTTGCTTCCACACTTGATCTCATTTGTTCCCATGACTTTAAATATCATCCCTTCACTAAAGAAGTCTTTCTCTCCATCCTCATCTATTCTTCTGAGTCCTAGATCTACATTTCAGAATTTCTATAGATAGAATATCTCCCTCCACCTGCATCTTCCTCAAACTCAACTTGTCCCAAATCAAATTATTATATCTTTGTCCTAAATCTTCCCCAGTATTTCTGCCATCCCATCTCCCAGGTTCTAAATCTGGGAGTTAACTTTGACTTTTCCCTTTTTCTCAGTTCCCATATTTAATAGGCTATCAAGTCCTGCCAATTCTAGGGAGGAGAGGAGAAAGTAACAAGCAAATAAGCACTTACTATGTGCTAGGAACTGCACTAAATACTTTACAAATACTATTTTTTTCATCATTTGATTCTACCTCCAAAATACTGCTTGTTTCCATTTCCTCTTCTCCATTTCCCCCTGCCATTACTCTGATACCTCTGCCGGATTACTCTTTCTTTTGATCTCATTATATGTTAGGACCTCACAGGTATTCTGAATGAAGATTCCATGGCCCAGCTCAAATTCTCTGAGCCACCATATCAAAATAAGGCTGACAGCTTATTGTATTTCCTCTAGAAAATACTGACTTGCTTTATTTTTTCTCTTCTGTTCTGTTGGGCTCTGTGCTTCTTATTATTCCTTTGGACCCCAAACGTCATTCAAACTGCACCAAGACATTGTATTATTTCTTGGCAAACAAAACAAAACAACAACTCCATTGATTCCTTTTTAGCTTTCTAAGTTTCAAAATGTGCTGCCTGTCATTTAAGGTTCTCTATTGTCTAGTCTTGGTCGACAAACTACTCTTAGGTCAATGAACCAGGATGAGAAAAATGATTCTGGGATTACAGGAGAGTCAAACTGACAGATTGACAGATGGACATGCAGAAATCCTCTTGCTGACCAGTGACAAAGTTTAATGAGTTGGGGTACATACTTTATAGGGAAAATGATGTAGGCTAAGCAATTAGGTAAGCCTTTGGAGGGACAATGGTTAGTAATGATTTATAAGATAGAGACAATGGATTTAGGTTACCTCAGTGGTTCTAAACAGAGTTTTCTATAGGTGATAATTCAATATGTCAATGTTTCTTATAAAATACTTGCACCAGTGATTTCTTGGAAGGACATACAGTGATTTCTTGGAAGGACATTAGTATTTGGGAAGGAATTGGATTAAGTTCTCATGCTATGGGTGAAGCTATGTATTTGGTAATTCCTATACCATGGCTGTGATTTTACTGGGCCCTACTCTCACTACTGGGGGCTACACCTGCTCCTTTTTTATATAAATTTAAAAAATGAAGGCAAGGTAAGTGAGTGTGTGGTTTGTATGGATTACACAAGGCTAGAAAGCTAAATTCCAATTCTATTTTCTTGGAAATGGAACTTTTGAAATTTTACTTTTTACTAGGGGCTTTTTTCAGAGTCAATTTTCCTTTTGGTCTCTCTTATCTCATCTGTAAAATAATGGGTTGGTTAAACTAGGAGCCTTCTAAAGTCCTTTCTAGCTCTGTGGTATAGTGACAGGAGCTCTGGGTTTTGAATTTAGAAGACCTGAGTTCAAATTTTGTCTCAAATCCTAAGAATGTGACATTGGGCAAGTCTCTTAACCCCTGTCTACCTCTCTTCTCCCATCTGTAAAATGAGAATAATGATACCAATTACCTCCTGAGGGCATTGTTGGTATCAGACGAAATATTTGTCAAGCTCTTTACAAACTTACATAACTTTATAATTGTTATTGTTATCCTGGAAAATCAACTTCAAATGCCATTTTCTCCAGGAGATATTCTTTGGTTACTACAGCTGATAATGTTCTATTCACCATCCACTCCCTACCCCAGAATTCACAAAGTTACATTGTTCTTCAACTCTAAATCATTCCTAGAATTTTGAATTGTTATTTGTGACTATGTCATGTCCTCTCCCTTCTCTCCTGCTGTCTCTGTTTTATGGAGACAGAGATCCTGTCTTATCTAAGGTTTCTATTTTCTTCAGACTACTAGCATAATGCTTAATAAATATTAAGTAAATTCAATTTCTGAGTGACTCATGCTCTGTTCTATTTTTTCCTGGGTGAAAGGATGGAAGACCACTGGACATAACAGAGCTTGAGAACAGTTAGGGGAAAAAAGTAAGGTTGTGAAGCACTAAAGAACAATGAGAAATTTAAAATGTTTTTTTACCATGAGAGCTAACTCTGCCTGGAGACCAATTTAGTAGTACTAGAAGAGGATCATAATGTCTTGTGGACATTCGATGGGTATTTATGACTGTGATAATATATGCTTTTTAGGGATCATAGAATCATAGATATTAGAATTGGGACATCAGAGACCAATAGGCCAATATGTTATCATGAAGCTTTTTTGAAACACTTTACAATATTTGTTGTCATTGCTGAATCACTCAGTCATATCCAACTCTTCATAACCCCATGAACCAGAGCACACCAGGTTCTGCTATTCTCAATTATCTCTCTAAGTCTGTTCAAGGTCATGTTCATTATTTCCATAACATTATTATCCAGCTCAACCTCTGTTGTCTTCTCCTTTTACTTTCAATCTTTCCCAACAGCAAGGGCTTTTCCAATGAGTTGTGTCTTCTTATTATGTAGTCAAGGTATTTAAACTTCAGTATTTGGTGTTCTGGTGAATAATCTGAATTAAATTCGCTCTTTAAGGGTCTCTCAAAAGTTTTCTCCTTCAAACATTGCACACACTAACAGCAATATTGTGGAATAATCAACTGTGAAAGACTTTGATACTCTCAGCAATACAGCGATCTAGGATACTTCTGAAGGATTTATGACAAAGAATGCTATCTACCTCCAGAGAAGAACTGTTGGAGAGTCAGAATGTAGATTTTTCACTTTAGTTTATTTGGGGTTTTGATTTTATGTGATTATTCTCTTCCAAAAATGAACATTATGGAAATATGTTTTGCATGATAATACACATGTAACCCAGATCAAATTGTTTACTATCTCTGGGACTGGGGAGGGAGACAATTTGGAAAACTTAGGTGGATAATTGTTATTCTGTATAATGGGTAAAATAAAATATCTTTATCAAAAAGAACCAAAAAACCAAACCTCCATTGACACAATTCAAAAGCATCAATTCTGTGGCACTCAGCTTTCCTTATAGTACAACTCCCAAAACATCCATTGCTACTGAAAAAAAACATAGACTTTAGAGACCTTTGTCAGCAACGTGATATCTCTGCATTTTAGGATGTTGTCTATTTGCCACAGCTTTCCTACCAAGGAGCAAATGCTTTTTCATTTCATGGCTGCAATTGCTATCTAAAGTGATCTTTGAGCCCAAGTATGTAAAATCTGACATTGCTTCCACTTCTTCTGTTTATCAGCAAATGATGGAATCAGTTGCCAAGATCTTAATTTTCTTGATTTTAGGCTTCAAGCCATCTTTTACACTCTCCTCCTCACTCTTATCGAGGTTCTTAATTCTTTACTTTCTCTATCATCCACATATCTGAAATTATTGGTATTTCTCCTGATAACCTTAATTTTTATCCATTATCCATTATGACTTGATAAATTAGCTTTATTGTAGGAAGAGAGGTGGTAATGATGGTGGTGGTTATATGCTAGAAGAAATTATGGTGCTTAGAAGTTATTGTTTAGAGATTTGGAGTTTTGGGTAGAAAACATTGAAATTCAAAGGCTTTTTTGGTGTAATATATGAATTATAGAAAATAAATTCAACTTTTGAAAGGAGAGGGGCAGAGAAGAAACTATTTTTCTGACTTCTAAAGTTCCCTTGAGTTGTGGTATTCTGTGATTTTGTGATACAGTAACAATGTCAATAGGCTACAGAATCTTGAGCAGCCCTTTTTTATGATATAATAGAGTGTTCATTAAGCAAAGCCATTCTATCTATAGACAAGAGGCTTGACTAGAGGGAAGCAAATAATTCCCCCTTGTTTTGTTTATTTTATTTTATTTAATTGGTCAATTTAGAATATTTTTCTTTGGTTATAAGAATCATGTTCTTTCACTCCCCTTCCCCCAACCCACTGGTTTTTACATGTGTTCTTGATCAAAACCTATTTCCATATTGTTGATGTTTGCATTAGGGTGATCATTGAGAGTCTCTATCCCCAATCATATCCCCATCAACACATGTGATCAAGCAGCTGTTTTTCTTCTGTTTTTCTGCTCCCAAAGTTCTTCCTTTGGATGTGGATAGCATTCTTTCTCATAAATCCCTCCAAATTGTTCAGGATCATTGCATTGCTACTACTAGAGAAGTCCATTATATTCGATTGTACCACAGTGTATCAGTCTCTGTGTACAATGTTCTCCTGGTTCTGCTCCTTTCACTTTGCATGAATTCCTGGAGGTCATTCCAGTTCATATGGAATTCCTCCAGTTCATTATTCCTTTGAGCACAATAGTATTTCATCATCAACATATACCACAATTTCTCAGCCATTCCCCAAATGGAGGGCATTCCCTCATTTTCCATTTTTTTTTTGCCATTACAAAGAGCGCAGCTATGAATATTCTTTTTCTATGAATATTCTTTTTCTTTATTATCTCTTTGGGGTATAAACCCAGCAGTGCTATGGCTGGATCAAAGGACAGACAGGCTTTTAGCACCCTTTGGGCATAGTTCCAAATTGCCCTCCAGAATGGTTGGATCAATTCACAACTCCACCAGTAATGCATTAATGTCCCTACTTTGCCACATCCCCTCCAGAATTCATTACTTTCCTTTGCTGTCATGTTAGCCAATCCGCTGGGTGTGAGTGGTTCCTCAGAATTGTTTTGATTTGCATTTCTCTGATTGTAAGAGATTTAGAACACTTTTTCATGTGCTTATTAATAGTTTTGTTTTCTTTATCTGAAAATGCCTATTCATGTCCCTTGCCCATTTATCAATTGGAGAATGGCTTGATTTTTCGTGTAATTGATTTAGCTCTTTGTAAATTTGAATAATTAGACCTTTGTCAGAGGTTTTTGTTATGAAGATTTTCCCCCCAATTTGTTGCTTCCCTTCTAATTTTGGGTGCATTGGTTTTGTTTGTACAAAACCTTTTTAATTTAATGTAATCAAAATTATTTACTTTACATTTTGTAATTTTTTCTAACTCTTGCTTGGCCTTAAAAGCTTTCCTTTCCCAAAGATCTGATGAATATACTATTCTGTGTTCACCTAATTTACTTATGGTTTCCTTTTTTATATTCAAGTCATTTGCCCATTCTGAATTTATCTTGGTGTAGGGTGTGAGATGTTGATCCAAACCCAATTTCTCCCATATTGTCTTCCAATTTTCCCAGCAGTTTTTGTCAAATAGTGAATTTTTGTACCAAAAGCTGGGATCTTTGGGTTTATCATAGACAGTCTTGCTGAGGTCACTTACCCCAAGTCTATTCCACTGATCCTCCTTTCTGTCTTTTAGTCAGGCCAGTACCATATTGTTTTGATGACCACTGCTTTATAGTATGGTTTGAGATCTGCAAGGCCATCTTCCTTCACATTTTTTTTTCATTATTTTCCTGGCTTTCCTTGATCTTTTGTTCTTCCAAATGAACTTTGTTATGTGTATTTTTCTAATTCAGCAAAAAAAAAGTTTCTTGGTAGTTTGATAAGTATGGCACTAAATAAGTAAATTAGTTTGGGCAGGATTGTCATTTTTATTATGTTAGCTCATCCTACCCATGAGCAATTAATGTTTTTCCAATTATTTAGATCTAGTTTTAATTGTGTAGAAAGTATTTTGTAGTTGTGTTCATATAGTTCCTGTGTTTATTGTGGCAGATAGATTCCTAAGTATTTTATATTGTCTAGGGTGATTTTAAATGGAATTTCTCCCAATTCTTTCTGCTGAGATATGTTGGAGATATATAGAAATGCTGATGACTTATGTGGGTTTATTTTGTATCCTGCAACTTTGCTAAAGTTGTTGATTATTTCAACTAGCTTTTTAGTTAATTCTCTAAGATTCTTTAAGTAGACCATCATATCATCTACAGAGAGTGATAGCTTGGTCTCCTCATTGCCTATTTTAATACCTTCAATTTATTTTTCTTCTCTAATTGTTACTGCTAGTGTTTCTAGTACAATGTTAATTAACAAAAGTGATAATGGGCATCCTTGTTTCACTCCTGATCTTATTGGGAATGCATCTAGTATATCTCCATTGCAGATGATGTTGGCTGATGGTTTTAGATAGATACTGTTTATTATTTTTAGGAAAGACCCTTCTATTCCTGTACTGTTCCCCCTTCCCTTTTTCTTTTTTTTTTTGCATATCATCTCAGACCACTTATTACTATAATATCTACCTGTGAATGTTTCTTCTAATTACTATAATAATGAATATAATTTTTGAAAGTTACAAATAAAAATTTTCATATATTAATATAAACAACTTGATCTTATTGAAGCCCTTAAAGAAGAAAATTTAAATAAAAACATTTTTCCCTTTCCCCTCTCTTTCTTATTTACCTTTTCATGCTTCTCTTGATTTACTTTCCACTTAGTTCTGGTCTTTTCTTTACAAATATTTGGAAATCTTCTATTTTGTTGAATGCCCATACTTTCCCCTAGAAGTATATAGTCAGTTTTTATGGGTAGGCGATCCTTGGTTGAAGACCCAATTCTCTTGCCTTTCTGAATATCATATTTCAAGCCTTGAGGTCCTTTAGTGTGAAATCTGCCAGATCTTGTGTGATCCGAATTGGTTCTCCTCGATATCAGAATTGTCTCTTTTTGGCTTCTTATAAATCTTTTTCCTTAGCTTGGAAGCTCTTGAATTTGGCAATTACAAAAGGTGAACTTAACAAAGAAGTGTTAAGTAACTCAAAAGATATATAATCTAATCAAAGAAGATGAGAACTAAAGAATGGGCATTTAGAGGAAGGGACACATGGGTAAAAAATCTATATATTTGGCTCACTTCCATTCTCTGGGACCTTTTGGTGGTGGAAATTTGGCTGGTGGCAGTGTGCTGGGCCTTTTGGCATCTTGATGCAGCTACAAGCTGTTGTCTGGTCTGGTGATAGTTTCTGGCTGAGTTTTTTCTCCTTTACTTTCCAAACTTATCTTTTTAGAAGCCTCTAAACTCCTTCAGAGACCTAGCGGAGGAAATCTTGAATTCCCCCTGGCACAGGCCAGGCGGGAGAAATCCTATACCCTCTTCCCTCTTTCTCCTTAATTAAAATTTCTATAAATTTCCAGACTGACTTGGGTATTTTATTTGGGTTTTTTTCCTTGGCGTCCAATTAATTTAGACTTAAGTCACAACCCTAAAATTATCTTTACAGTCCAATTTCCATTTCTTGGAAGGTTTGGATGCATTTATTTGTATGTCCTCTTCTGCTATTTCCTTTGTAGTCTGGATTTTTCCTGCATAAATATTATCCAGGATCAGTGCCTTCTTCTTGTTTTTCTTGGTGTTGGGAAGTTGTTTTTCCTGGGTGTTGTTTGCCATTACTTTGGTGGTTTTTCCTTGCCTTTCCAGTCAGAAATCTGAGTGAGGAGGGCAGGCTTTCTGTGTATGGAGCTAAGGAGCATGATTTTTGCCTGAGGCCACCTCTTGATTCTCTGCAGCTTCTACTGTTTACTGCCCTTCTCTGTGCTATCTCCATGTGGGTGCTCAAGGTCTGCACTCTTCAGCCTGTTGGAGTCTCAGGTCTAGCTGCTCTCAGGGGTAGGTCTTTTGTGGTCTTAGCAGCTGCCAAGGACATAGAGGTGCCCCTCACTCACTCACTGATTCTAGCACACTGGCTCTGACTCTGGCTCTGTAGATGGGGTGGGGGAAGGTTGATCAGCTCGCATTTTTGTGGAAGCTATTTCATCCCCTTATAACGTGGAAATGCCCAAATCCCTTGTACCTTCAATGCTGCACCCTACAGTAGAGTCCCTTCATTCATATGAATTTGGATTTTTTGGCCTTTTGAGGTAGTCTATATCGGTAGGTGGTGAGGAGAGGAAGAGTCCTGGGTCTGCACTCCCACCATGTTTACCAGGAAGTCCTCCCCCTTGTTTTAAAAGAGCCCAGACTGGGCTACTGGGCCTCTCTGGTTGATCAGAGAGCCAGAGAATCCACTCGTCTCTCTTCCACTAGATATGGTTTATTGATCTTCACAATTACCACCATGGGACTTCCTAGAGCTATGCTACCTGTGTGACATTATGTGTCATTCAGTCTTTCTGGGCCTCAGTTTTGTCACGTGTAAACTCAGGGAACTGAACCACTAAGGTCTCTTTTGGCTATAATCCTATTTTCCTATTATTGGTAACATAGACATTGATCTTTAGTGTCCTACAGCTACTTGAATTCTTTTCTTTCTGTATGTTTTCTTGAAGATTTAGTGACTTATACTATTAGTTTGTAAAATTTTTGCAACTCATATCATTAGCTATTGATAGTGAAGCCCTCTTGTACTTTCTTTTCTTCTTAATTAACACATAGATTTACCTTCTTAATGTTAGATAATCTCCCGTATAACATAGATGTTTGGATCCCACTGGAATATTCCTCACACTCGTAAAGTGACTTGTGAACTTTCTTCCCAACCTTATAAAATAAAGGCCTTGGTATCAATTACTTTCGCTAGTAATGATGCCTCTATTGCTATACTGGTTTTCCCCTCGAGGCTGGCACACATGGGCAAACTCACAACTCAAGACTCACAACTCATCTATTAATGGCAGAGCAATTTTTGATACAACATTTATATTTTGCTTGGATATATATATATATGTATATATATATATGGTAATTGATGGGGCTGGTGCCTATGAAGTCCCATTTATTATCCCCCTTTATTGACTCCAAATACCATAGGAAATCCACAATCAAACAGAAAATGCTAAAGGGGGACCTTGAACCTTGCATAGGTCTCTCACAACATCAGTCACAGACACTTTCCAGTTTTACATGTGGTCTACTTGCTGGTTATTGCTATTCTAAGACAGTTACGCTTCCCATTACAAAGGGGAGTGAAAGTGAAAAAAATAGAAAGAGTATCTAAAAGTGAGCAGAAAGAAAGCAAACAGTTAGCCATTAAGGTTGCAGTGTGTCAGTGGTGAAGAATTTTTATTTCCTTTCATTTGCTATTTATAATATATTAAAGAGAGGCAGAATGGTAAGTTGGAGTCGGGCAGATCTGGGTTCAAATTCTACCTGAGGCACTTACTTGGTTGTGGGGCCCTGGGTAGACCTCTCTTTATCTCAGTCTTCTCATATGTAAAGTGGGAGTAATACTACTCATAGTACTTACCTCATAAAGATATCATGAGGACCAAATGAGAACATCTACATAGAAATGCAAACCTTCAAGCTTTTATAAACATGTTATTATTATTAATCTCATTATTATTACTATTAATTTTATTTTTAAAACAGTCTAATTGCCTGCCTCCCTCAATCAATCATGGATACTCTGCTGGGAATTATTTTTAGTAGATGGCTTATTCCAGCTCCCTCATACTCTTTTCATCCCGGTGATTCTGAACCTCCCATTCCCCCTCACAGCTGCTAGCTCCCTTATTCCCATCTTCTTCTTCCCTAATCCTGTCCATGTCCCACTCTAGATTTACCCACCCCTTTCATTGTGTTTTCTGAAATGCCTATTCCACAATTAATAAACTTTCTCCCATCTTGCTTCCAGATCTTGCCTTTTCTTCTTTGACTCCTTTCATCTTCTAGCATTCACGGAGACCTGGCTCCCTCCTGATAAACTACATCCTTGGCTACTCTTTCCAGCACTGGTTGCACTTTTGTTAGTAAACTCTCTCTGTCCCCCAGACCCCCAATTCATTGATCATTGTGGTAGAGTTGGAATACTCTTTGCTCCTTGTGGTCCCTTTAAATCTCTCCCTTTATCATCATCACTCAGGAGCCTCTCTTCCTTTGAGTTCTAAGCTATTCAAATTTATTCCTCAATCCAGATCCTGGTTGCCATTATTTAATGATTCCAAAACACTTTCCTTCTTTCCTCAACAAATTCAGTGATTTGAAGAAACTGATTTGTTTTGGGGATTCAGAGTAACTTGAAGGAATTGATTGTCTGAAAATTACAGCCTAGTTGGACAGCTACTGGCTCATCCCACCAGCCAGTTCTCATGGTCTGTCTCTGAGAACTAAATTCATTATGCTTTGCCTAGTGCCATACTTGGTATCTCTTGAGAAATCTCTGATTTCTGGTCTCAGACTCTCTATCTGTGATCAAGTTATATCACTTGGCCTCAACTGTGGGACATCTAGCCCTAAGACTGAGTCATTGTATTGCTGAAACCTTGAGACTTCATACTTGTATCTTGCTGTCATAAGCTAAAAAATATGTGCCAGAGATGACTCCTTTTCCCTTTGCATCTGGGAATCTGTCATCCAGTTCTTGTGAATTCTCCCTCCATACCACCCCAGGTCCCTCCCTGGTCAGTCCCTCCCTTCACTAATAAATTATAAAAGTAGTTATTGGTCCACTATATTTTGATTGCTTTTAGGTACTAGACCAATTTGCCTCCATGTATATGTATATCTTTGCTTAATAAAGATTATCTTGATTTTAAGGCATTATATCTCTTGGTTCTGGAATAAAGGGATAATGGGATAAAGGGATCTAGCAATTTCAGCATCCTATGGTGTTTGCCCCCACCATGGGGTAAAGAGAGACCTACGTTTTTTAGAATTTGTGCCTCAATTTACATTCCCAATTTATATTGAATATAGTTTATTTCTACATAGTTGATTTCATTTGTCTTCTCCATTAGATGTGAGCTTCATGAAGGCTGGAACTATCTTTTGCTTTTCTATGTATCTCTGATTCTTAGCACAGTGCCTGACACAAATAGGCATTTAATAAATGTTTACTGACTAACTATACTGGCTATATTGTTCTTCCTTCCCCATATTATCCTCTTGGAGAATCATTTTAACTCTACACTGTCTTCTACATGCAAATCCCTTTCTCTCATACACTATTGCCAGTCATGCTTTGTTGAACTCTAGAGTTGACTTACTCCCACTGATCTCTGCCTCTTTTGCTCTTATTTCTGGGTTGCTAAACAGAGCTAGAGAAAATCATGAAATTGATGACTGGGCCCACTACATATTTATGCTATACAATCTCAACTGGCCACTCAGTGCAGCCAGGAAATCTGTTTCTACCTCCCTCATTGGTTCGCTTTCCCACTCATCACAGTGGCTATGCCAAACATTCTCATCTCTCCTCAAGCTTCCCATAACATCCCCTTCTGCCAACTCTCAGCTGATTTGCCTCATACTTACTTGAAAAAAAAAAAAGTCCATTTAGTGAGAAATCCCTTTTCCCTTCTTTCTCATCTAATGTCACGCAAATCTCTGCCTTCATTATCTTTTTCACCCCATCTCACATTTCAACTTGCCCTCAACAGGAACATCTTATCAAGCAGATTTTCTTCTTTATCATCCTCACTCTCTAATCATTAGTGTCTCCCTATCTACTGGCTCATTCTTTGCTGTCTACAAACATGCCCCTATCTCCTCATGCTTAAAAAAAGCCCTACTTTATCTGATCATCTCCAATTAACTCCTGATCTATACCCTTCTAAGCTAACCTGCTTGAGAAAGTAATCTACATTCAGGGTCTCTCCATTTCTCCTCCTGTCAAATGATTCCAAATCCCCAGGAATCTATCTGACTTCTGATCTCATTATTCAAATGAAACTGCTCTCCCCAAAGTTACCAGCGATTTCTTAATTGACAAATATATGGTGGCCTTTTCTTTCTTCTTTGTTACCATTTCTTATATAGAACATAAAATAATATGTAACATAACAATAATACATATGATTTGTTATAAACATGTAGTCAATTATAATAAATACACTTATCCAAAAGAAACAAATTCTCACATTAGCTATGTCTAAAAATCTGTCTTATTCTTTTCTCCCCTTCTCCCCTTTTGCTTTTCCCAATGAATCAGGTAATGTGATACAAGTTGTACATATATTATCATATAATGAATTATTTTGTTAAGCTGTTAAACGAGACACAAGAGAAAAATTCATGGAGGAAATAAAATGAAGAATGGTATCTTTCAATCTGCATTTGAACTCTGTCCATTCCTTCTATGGCACTGAACAGCCCTTTTTGTCATGAGTCTTTGGATTCTTGCCTTGTTGATAAGAGTTGTCATTCACAGTTGATCATACCTTATTGCTGTTTCTATATACAACACTCTCCTGGCTCTGTTCACATTCCTTTGCATCCTTTCATATAAGTCTTTCCAGTTTTTTTTTTTTCTGATCATCTTGTTTGTCATTTCTTATGGCATTCTATTACAAGCATATACCACAACTTGTCTAGCTGTTCCTTAATTGATGGACACCCTTGCATATCAATACAATAAAATATATAAGTATAATGGCCTTTTCTTGATCTTCCTTCTTCTCTATAGCAGTTGACACTATTGATCATCTCTTGGATATTCTCTCCTCTCAGAGGTTTCCTGACTCGGTTCCCCCTTCTTTCCTCCTAAATGATCATTTCTTCTTCGTCTCTTGTTGGATCTTCATTGATGTCGTGCCCACTAATTTTAGGGGTCCCCAAAAGGCTTTTATCCTGAGCTTTCTTCTCTTTTCTTTTTAAATTCTCTTACTTGGTGGTCTCATTAACTCCTCTGGGTTCAATGATCATCTGTATTCAGATGGTTCCCAGTTCTATTTTTAGCCCTAGTTTCTCTCCTGAGTTTTAGTCTTCCATCACTAGCTGCCTTTTATACAAATTGAACTGGATGTTCCATAGTCATGCAAACTCACTAATCCAAAAGAGAGCTCATCTTTTCCCACAAGCCCTATCCTGTTCCCAATTTTCCTATTATGTTTGAAAATAGCACCATTTTACTAGTCCCCCAGGCTCTAAACCTATAGGCCATCCTCAGTTCCTCACTAGCACTCACCCCACATATCCAACCTGTTACCAGATTTCTCACAGGGCCACCACACTGATGTAGACCCTCATTACCACATGCCTGGGCTATTGAGTGGCCCCTGCCTCAAGTCTCATTCCATTCCAGTCTATTCTCCATTCAGATACCAAAGTAATTTTCCTAAAGTGTAGGTCTCGCCATGTCACCCCCACTTCCTCTCCTCCCCAAAACACATGCTCAATAAATAGCAGTCCCTCCCCAACACCTTTAAGATCAAGTGGAAAATGCCCTATTTGGCATTTAAATCCTTTTTACATCCGAATCCTCCCTACATCCCGGCCTTTTTATACTTGCTCCCCCACATGTATTCTCTGACTTAGATGCACTGTCCTACAAACAAGGTAGTTGATCCCTTGCCTCTGGCTTTTATATTGGTTGCCCCGTGCTCCCCACTTGTGCCTGGGATACTCTCCCTCCTTATCGCCATTTCCTGGCTTCTCTGGTTTCCTTCAAGATTCAACCCAAATCTTACCTTCTGCAAGAGATTTTTCTTGCCTTTCCCTGATCTCCCTCACAACTCCTTCCTTCTGAGATCACCTCTGCTGGAAATATCTTGCATGTACATAGTTGTTTGCTTGTTCTTCCCTTCTTCTGCCCCTCATCAGTGGAATGTATCCTCTTTAAAGGCAGGGAATATATTTTTGCCTTTCTTTGTATGCCTGGTACTTAATTCAGAGCATGGCACATAGTAGGTGCTCTATAAATGCTGACTGACTGACTGACAGACATAATGACTGACTATTTTGATGGAGTTCATACAGAGATGGTAAGGAAGGGGGAAGCTCTGTGGTGCAGTCAGAAAGACTCCTTGAATTCAAGTCTGGTCTCAGACACTTACTAGACCCTGAGCTAGTTGCTTAACCCTGTTTACCTCTGTTTCCTCATCTGTAAAAGTGAACTGGAGAGTCAGGTGGCAAATCATTCCAGTATCTCTGCCAAGAAGATCCCAAACCGGTTAATGAAGAGTTAGGCATGATTGAAGTTGAAGAACAACATTTAGAAATGGTTCTGAATTATATAATTAATAAAATAATAAATCACAATAGTTCAGTGCTTCCAATTTAGAAAATTCTCACCTTTAATATGGTTTAACATTCTATCCTGTTTATATTTTGTTTAAATTCAGCTTAGTCATCGCTTCCTCCATTCTCTGTTGCTTGACATGAACTGTTTATAAGACTTCATGTCAATGTATTTTAAAAATAATAATAAAATCATCAGAAAGAAAACAACTTAGTTAAAAAAAAGAAATTATTAAGGAAAAGTTAATGTGGAACATCTAGATGGCTCAGTGGATAGAGAACTCAGGGAAATCCTGAGTTCAAATCTGGCCCAAGACACTTCCTAGCTGTGTGTCCCTAGGCATGTCACTTAACCCCAAATGCCTAGCCCTGAGTGCTCTTTTATCTTAGAACCAATATTTAGTTCAATTCTAAGACAGAAGGTAAGTTTGTTTTTTTAAAACTGAAAGTACACAACCCTCCTCCTGCTTCCTCCTCTAGGTAGATTGGATGTCTAGCTCTCTTGCATACATATAGGTGGAAGATTCTTTGCATGATCTTATCAAGAATTTAAATTTCATATTGTTTTATATACATACTCAAGCTTTCTACCTTACATCAAACTTGTCAAAATATCCACAGTTTTTCTATACATCTTTGCTTTCACCTTATTTGCTAAGATGATCCAAGCTCCCCACCTGTCACTTCATCTTCCAATAATTGTAATTGTTATGAAACGATAAAATGTTGTCTCATGCAAAGTATAAAATGACTTCTTATTGCTCTCTATTCAAAGGAATAAAAAAGGGAAATGATCCTCTGATGAGTGGAATTCTTACTATTTTTTATTCTGAGGGCCATTGAGAAGGTAGGTAAAATAACTACTTTATGTAATTTAATAAAAAGTATTAGGCTATAATTGCGTCTTCTAGAATCATTGTAAGCATGTTTAGGATGACTCCAGGAGTAGACAGATCCCAGGAGGGGATCATAAGTACCTCATCCTATTCTCACATCATTTGACTTCTTTCCACAAAGTATTCTGAGAGCTTTTCCATTCCATATAGCTTGGAATTATGAGCATTTAGTGTGGTGAGAGCTATTGAAAATGTTGCTCTTGAGTTTTTATAGTTCAACATTATGTTGGCAGTGATTGTGAACAACAATTTTAATTGTTTTTAGATTATCCTTATCATTAGTATGTGAAGGAAGCAGGCTGGGAGATGGCTGAAAGGGAGATGGGTTGTACTGACTCATAGTTTTGAATTTATCCTCTTGGCTGGAATGTCGATCATAGATCTTCTTCCTTTTTTCCCCCCTTAACCATGATGCTTTCCTCTTCCTTCAAATTATTGCCACTAAAATTTTTAAAGCTTTGTCATTTAAAAAAACCTATATATAAGCTTCTAAGCTTTTGTATATGAATAATCTCTCATTTATATATTGATTTAAGGTTTGTAAAATACTTTACATACCTTATTTCATCTGATGCTGATTTTATAGACAAGGAGACTGAAGCTCAGAGAGACCAAGTAACTTGCCCAGAGTGACACAGCTCAAAAGAATCAGAAGCAGGATTGAATCTGACTCTAAGTCTAGCTAAGGAAACAGAACCTGAGAGTAAGTTTGCCAAGAGCATCATGAGGTTATGGGAAAGAAAAAAAATGGTGAGACTGAATGCCTAATGATTTATTAACCGAACCATCTCCATTAGATGTAAGCCACCTATCACAGTGCAGGACTTTACTGAAAAGCTAATGAAAGTGTGATGATTAAACATTCTGAGAGACTAGACTCCAGGAAAGAAAATCAATTTATTGATCAGACTAGCAATATTGAATAAATGAAGTGGTTAGTGATTTTTCCAAGGGATCAAAGACAAATTCAGCCTGGTAAATCATTAAATACAATTTTGGAAGCTCATTATTCAGCCTTCCTTTAGACATATCAAGACATGCCGACTTGGTGAATAGCTAATAATTCAACATTCTCAGTCCCTCCTCAATTTTTTGATCAATGAGGGAAAATCATATGCTTGGTCCTAGGATCAGGCCCAATTATTTTTTCAAAACTTTATAATCATTATTATTTTTTAAAATTAATTTATTTAATCAATTTAGAACATTATTCTTTGGTTACAAGAATCATATTATTTCCCTCCCTCTCCTCCCCCCACCCTTCCCGTAACCGACATGCAATTTCATTGGGTATTACTTGTGTTCTTGATCAGAATCTATTTCCATGTTGTTGATGTTTGCACTAGGAAGTTCACCCAGAGTCTACATCATATCCCCTAGATCCATGTAATCAAGCAGTTGTTTTTCTTCAGTGTTTTTACTCCCACAGTTTTTCCTCTGAATGAAATAGTTTATTATTTTTTTTAATTATTTTTTTATCTAAATGCCATGAGATAAGTCCAGTTTTTGCATCTTCCTACAGTAATATCTCATTTATATAGCGATTTAAGGTTTGTCAAATCCTTTACAAGGCTTATTTCACCTGCTGCTGATTCTAGAGACAAGGAGACTAAGGCTTAGAGAAAATGAGTAACTTGCCCAAATGGACCCAGCTATTAAGAATTCTGGTATTGTTCATTCACTCCAATGGAGACTTGAAGACTCTGTCCTCAAAGACACACCTGGTTTTGATTTACTGGGCAAGACAGAACCTGCAATGTTACTTTTCAGTTGCCCTACCATGGTACATTTTCTAGAGTGGGAGAGGCATTCCTTGGGTAAGAAGCATTCTATGAATTTACTAGAAACAAAGGAATGAGAAAAGAGGTTTGAAGAACAAACCTGAGTCTCGTTTAAAAACCCAGACATAGAATAATTCAATATATGAAAAAGAAGTCCTCTAAAAGCATCCCACTTTACTGAGCTTTTCTTTGAATATGTGGTTCCACCATCTTGGCACCTTTATCTTCAACACTGATAGAAAATGATAAGGGTGCCTGGTTGCTAAGACCTCAGAAATTGGGGTTGGATTATTTTTTTCTTGAATTTAATGCTGGAAAAAAATTCTCTGTGTGTATGTGGGGGAAGAGAGGGGTGGAGTGGTCTGACCAAGAGTGCATTATTAAAGAGAATAGAGAATAGAGACTAGACTTGCAAGTTCATGGGTGGCAGGAACTCTTAGGTGAAGAAATTTTCTCTGCCAGTGCAGGTTGCTATCTCCTTGGCAATTTATATACTTGCCTAAAACCTGAAGAACCATCCCAGGATCACAGAACCAGAATATGTCAGAGATGAAACTTGAACTTGGGTCTTTCTGTTTCTGAGACCATGTCTCTATTCACTATGTAACACTGCCGCTCTATTTTAAAAAAGAATAACAGAATGAAAAAATTATTTTGGTTTTGAGAACAGGTTATAGTTATTGAATTCTGGTTGCCTAGCAACCTCGTGAAAAACCATTTTTAAAAAGGAAATAAATACTGCACTCAGGTCTAGAAATCCAAATGAGAACTGCATAGAACCTCAGCTCAGAAACTCTAGCTAAGTTCAGGCCAAGCTTTGGTTCCTAAGCACATTTACTGGGAATGAATTGCTCTATTGGTGTTTATTTTTTAAAAAATACAATTCTTTGAAATGCACAGAATTCTCTCTTCTTTCTCTCTTTTAACAAATTCATCTTCAACAAACATTTGTTGCTAAGAAGGGACCCACTCCTTTGTTGACTTGGAAGGCTTGGAAATGCATTTGGCTCCAAAAATGCAGTTAATTTAAGAAGGAGAGCCACCCAGCAGCAGGACTGGCTATTTGTACTTGTCTGTAGAGTTGGCCTGGCTCAGCTGTATCAAATCAATGGGCGCTGAGGCAATCTGGGAAAATGAACAGAGTCTCCAAGTTCCAGGCCACAGTGTGATCTGGTTGGCAGCTGCACATCTGATGACTCATAGGTCAAAACCAGATTTTTCAAGCCTCACTTGAGTTTTTCAGGAGCCGTGGTTCCTTGGCTCCTGATAGCCCATTTCTTCTTTCAGGGAAAAGACCTCAAAAGAAGTGCTCATCAGGTCCGCTTTCTCGGATATAAACCTTCCCCTCCTCCCTACAAGATGCTCTAAGATTTTTCCATCCTTAAAATTTTCAGATTTGAAATTAGTTCAGCGTTTAAAAGTCTAGTCTAAAGTTGGCTGACACAAATGTTCCATAGACATATTTGGTTTTGCTGTCTCTAACTCTTGGTTGTTTGCATGTTTTTGTAAAAAGACAGATGTTCCCCAAAAGAGGGAGGGGAAGGAGGGAGTTTCCATTGTGTTTCCAAAGCAGGTTTTCAAAAACAAGCAACAGAAGACAAGTGCTTGACATATTGTGCTAATGCTTTTTAGATACATAAAAAGAACATATTGTAAGAGACCTCTAAAGTCACTAAAATATGAATACAACTCCTTTGCCCAAGGGGCAGCTAGGTGGCCAGCTAGTGGATAGGGTGCTGGCCCTGGAGTCAGCCTCCACACACTCCTCACACTCCACACAAAGCCTGGCACACTAGCTTTGTGACCTTGAGCAAGTCACTTAACCCTGGTTGCCTCAGTTTTCTCATCTGTAAAATGAGCTAGAGAAGAAAATGGCAAACCACTCCAATGGGATCATCAAGAGTCAGCCATGACGGAACAAAGCATTTGGCTCAAGTCAATTGTGGACAATGCTTGGATTGCTTATTTGGTTAGAGCTTAAGGCAATGCATCTCTTCTGAACTTCAGTTCTGAATCTCCAACTACTGAATAAGTTATCTTTATCCAGAGATCACATAAGCATCTCAGACTCAACATACATAAAGCATAACCAATTTTCTTCTTTTTAAACTCACCCTTCCTCCTAACTTTCCTGGTTCTATTGAGGATACTGCTCTTCTTCCAGTTACTCAGGCTCACATCTAGGAGGCATTTTTAACTCTGTCCTTTTCATTTCACATAATTCAATTGTTGGCCAAATCTTGTTAATTCTTTTATTCAGGGTCCTAATGATCTCTTACCTGGACTATTTCAACAGTCATTTAATCATTCTCCCTGCATCTAGCCTATTTTTTTTTGTTGTTGTCGTTGTTGCCGAGTCATTTTTAGTTATATCTGACTCTTTAAGACTCCATTTGGCATTTTTCTTGGAAGATATGCTGACATGGTTTGCCAATTCCCTCTCCAACTCATTTTACAGATGAAGCAACTGAGGTAAACAGGGTTTGCCCAGGTTCACACAGCTAATAAGTATCTGGGGTCACTTTTGAACTCAGAAAGATAACTGTCCCTGACTCTAGTCCACTGTGCCACCTAACTCCAGTATCTAGCCTCTATCTACTTCAAACCATCCTTCACAACTACCAAATGATTTTCTTTAAGCATTTGCTTGCTCAAGAAGTCTCAGTGACTCCCTATTGCCTCTAGGACAAACTATATAGTACTATGTACAGCTCTGTTACTCACATGTCATTAGTACTCTCTGGTTGGAGAGTGGAGCCATTAACTCTTTCATGAGGGAAACAAGACACACGTCTTATTTTCCATCTGGCTACTCTGACTAGGCTTCTTTCTTTGGCTTTTCCATCACTCTCCATGCTGGGTACTTTCTTTTAACTTCACTGCTTTTCAGCTTTTTTTGTGTATTTTTGCTCCCCACCCCCAATAAGATTGTAAGCTCCTTGAGGGCAGGGACATATTTGTATCCCCAGCACTTAGTACTCTGCCTGGCACATGGTAGGCATTGACTAAATATTTATTTACCATTGACTATTCAGTCTGACTTTCCAGGATTATTGTTACATATTTGGCTCCCTCAAGTACTCTACATCCCAGTAAACTGGCTTGCTTGCTTTCCCTCATTTTATATCTATATCTATAAATTTATTTCTTTATGAATGGAAATTTTTATTTAATTAATTAACTTAGAATATTTTTCCATGGTTACATGATTCATGTTCTTTCCCTCCCCTCGTCCCCAGTCAACGTTGCTTTCCCTCATGCATGCCATTCCATTTTCTCCATTGGTTTGGGGAAGTTCATCTCCCAGGCTCCAGAGCTCTTCCTACCAAGGCTCAGCTCAAATGCCGTCCCCTACAGCAGGCATTTCCTGACCCTTCTCTGGTTAACTGTGCCCCACCTGACTTCAAATGACTTCGCATTCATTCTGTATTTGTGTTCTATTGACTCCTCAGTGTAGGTTCCTGGAGGAAGGGGACGGTTTCATTCTGTCCTTGGATTCAGTGCAGTGGATGTCCCTGACCTTTAAAGAGGGCTTGGCCAATGCCGTCAAGGTCAGGCAGTCAATCAGGCACCCTGCATTTATGAAGCATTTACGATGTGCCAAATATTGTGCCAATTGCTGAGAATACAAAGAAAAGCAATGGCACAGTACGGCTCTTAACGAGCTCATGTTTCAATGGGTCAAAGTAATAGTCAGAATGTCCATTCTCCAAAAAAGGCAATTTTGCATAAACCTCAGTCCTGGGACCAAAGACTCGACTCTGACTCTGGCCAATCATTCTTAAAGTGAGTATTACTGGTTACAGCAGGAACTAGGTGAGATCATCTTTGAAGGAAGCCAGCCTAGCCAGCAACTGGGGATTTATAGAAGGGATGCTTGTTCTGACACAGGTCATACCAGAGGCCTTCTAAGTTTAAACCTGAGTTTCTGTGATTTTCTGTAGGTTAATGGATCATCAATTATTTACTATCTAATATAATTTATATTTACACATACACAACTCTGTTCTTAGCACACAAAAATCATTATTAGGTGTGTATATAATATATATTTATACACATATACATATTTATATACCTTTCTATTTATGCACAGATCTATACATATAATCTATACATGATTTATCACATTAATCACAAAATCACAGAGAACTGGGGAGATGGTGGGATCATCTGAAAGCCAGAGAATGCTAGAACTATGAAATATTAGAGACCATCTAGTCAGTGCTATTATTTTATAGCTATGAAAACTGATAGAGAGGAATAGAGGCGTCTACTGATCCTTTAACTTCACTCTGAATGTTTAAAAAGTAAGATTGAAGCCTATAGTTACTTCTTGGAAGAAAAGGGAAAAGAGGAGGGGAGAGAGTAATTTTTGTTTTTACAAACTGCTAGGAAGAGTAGTTTTTTAGTTGTTCTATAACTAGCAATATCTCTTTAGCTCTTCAAAGGAGCTGCTCCTAAATCCTTCTCTCAAATTTGGTGAAAATTGTTCATATTCACTGTATACTTTCACATGTACTCTTTGTGAATTTAGCAGTTTAATCACATGCCAATGTTCCAGATTTAAAATTATTCATTTCTTTAGGTTGTACTCATTCTGTAGCCTCTACAACTCATTAATCATTCTATCTTCTCTTCTCTGAACTTTATTTTAGTTCATTCTATTAACATAAAATATTCCAAGTCATCTTAGTTGCAATAGTATATTCGATTTAATACCCACATAGTAGATATTATGCACCTACTCTGTGCAAGATGTGAGAGCCAGTGTTCAGAGAGTTGATCTTGTAGTAGGAAGACCTGGTTCAGAATTCAGTTCATTGTTGGGCATTTTTAGCAGTCTTAATGTTCTGCTGACAAAATCCTTGACCTCATTTACTATTACTATTATTACATTTTACTATTTACATTTACTATTTTGTTGTTGTGTCAATTTCCAGTTGTATCAGACTCTTCATGACCCCATTTTCGGTCTTTTTGGCAAAGATACTTGAGTGGTTTGCCACTTCCTTCTCCAGCTCATTTAACAGAAAAGGAACTGAGGCCAACATATTTTAAATGACTTGCCTAGCATTATATAGCTAGTAAGTGTCTGAGGCCAGATTTGAATTTGGGAAGATGTATTCCGAGATTCCAAGCCCAATACTCTTATCGTTGTGCCACCTGTCCTGTGATTATGATTATATTTTACTATTTACATTTACTATTACAAAATTATTGACTAGCTTGGCAGCTAGATGGCACAGTGGATACAGTGTGGGTCCTGAAATCAGGATGACTCATCTTCCTGAGTTCAAATCTGATCTCAAACACTTATTAGCTGTGTGACCCTAGGCAAGTTCCTTAACCCTGTTTGCTTCAGTTTCCTCATCTGCAATATAAGCTGGAGAAGAAAATGGCAAACCAGTCCAGTATCTCTGTCAAGAAAACCCTAAATGAGGTCATGAAGTGTTTAAACATGACTGAAAAGCAATTAAACAACAACAAAATGGTGGAATTTGTTATTCTTCACTCTGTATAATTTTTATTAAACTTTTTGGGGGTCTTTTTGCTTTCCATTACTAGAGGGCCTGAGAGGGAGAGAAAATAATTTTTCAAATTGAAAACAAATTAAATTAAAAAAACAAACAACCAGTGAGGAAGCCGTCTTTGAATATGAACACGTATCTCCGAAGCCTGCTAAAGGCAGACTTTAGTCGTCTGTCACCGCATCATAAAATGAGTTCAAAGACTGAAAAGCACTAGGATTGAATGAAAGGAACTGGGGACTGGCACAGGGAACTATAAAAATAAAAAAGAACAAGGGAAGTTCGCTACAGTTTCCACAAGTAGCCAACAGGTGGAGCTGGGTCGCCGCTGACCCAGATTATACTTGAAGGAGAAATAAAAAATATTCTGCTGCAAAATTTACTTCCCCCACTGCAGGGCTCCAATTCTCTGAGCTCGGGGGCAGAGCAGATGCTCGTCTGAGATGCCCATCCACCCGCCGGCCCGCCCGCCTGCCACCCACTCATGCCCACACGCACATACTCACGCAACTAGCCCATTAACTTACATAGAAGAGGTATGACTTCAGCAGGAGCTGCAGAGGGCACGGATGAGCTGTTCTCTGTGAGTACAGAGACTGTGACGCAGGCTGGTGTAAGCACAGGAAAGAGACACCTCCTCCTCTCCTTTGTTGCTCCTGAACATTCAGTTATTTCCCAGAAAAGAGGGGGTCGTGTCTTAGAGCAGCCCCAGGCTCCCCTCCCTGAAAGGCAAGCAGGTCTCTCATTCTCCAGTTCTGGTATTGGGTCAGTTTTTTTCCAGCGTCACCAGAGCCTGAGTTTGCTCTGGATCTATATAAATAAATTAATTAAATCTATATGAATTAATTCTAGGAATAGAAGACAGGTAGAATGTGCCCCTTACCATCTATCCGGAAGGCACCTAAAGGCAGCTAGGTAGGTGGTACAGAGGACAGTGTGCTGGACCTGGAGCCAGCAAGACCAGATTTCAAATCTTGCCTCTTGATTCTTCTTATTAGTATGATGCTGAGCATATTATATGACCTCTCTAAAACCCAGTTTCCTCTTCTGTAAAATGGAGATGCTAATCTGTATCACAGGATTGTTGTGAGGCTCAAGTAATACATGTAAGATGCTTTGTAACTTTTAAAGTGCTATATAAACCCTAGCAATTATTTTTTTAATTGACTCTGTGATGCACAACAAAAGAATCCCAACAGAGGCCAGCCTTGCATCAGCAGGAGCCCATCCTGTCTGCATTTGAGAAGCATCTTTTAAGGAATCAGAAAGTGAACCCTTAAGTAAGGCACATGCACCCCCTGATTGGTGGCTCTCCTAGGAATGGCTATCACTGGGGGCAGCAGCACCCTCAGGGTATTTATTATCTCTCCCTTTAGGGGAACTCTTGGCAGATTCCTAAATGGAGAACCCTGCCTGGAAGAAGCCCTGATTGGATGGAGCCTTACACCTCAGAGATGTGATGGGTTGCCTACTAGGTCTTTCAGAAGCTCCAGGCTCCCCTCCTTAGCCCTTACTGCTCTTCTGCCTTGGAACAGATACCTAGCATCAATTCTAAGAGAGAAGGAAGGGGTTAAAAAGAGAGACAGAGAGAGGCAGGGACAGAGACAGAGACACAGAAACACACAGAGACAGAGAGACAGAGATAATGAGAGAGACAGAGACAGAGAGAGACACACAGAGATAGAGACAGAGAGAGACAGAGAGACTGGCAGATAGGCAGAGCGACAATGAGAGAAAGAGATAGAGACACACAGAGACAGAGACAGAGACAGGGACAGGGACAGAGATAGAAAGACACGAGCCAGAGATAGAGATAGAGACACAGAGAGAGACACACACCAAGACAGAGTCAGACAGAAAAACAAAGAGACAGTGAGAGAAAGAGACAGAGACACATCGAGACAGATAGACAGAGACAGAGACAGAGAAAGATAGACAGACAGACAGACAAACACACACACACACACACACACACACACACACACACAGACAATGAGGGTGAGACACAGAGAGAAAGGCAGAGAGAGAAACAGAGAGAATGTGATCCTTTAGCCCTGGTCTGGAGGCAATTTGAAATACTCTGCAAAAGTTGCAGCAGTTGGTTAAGGGGCCAACTGCCCCTTTCATAATTTCTTAGGACATCATAGTATTCCGTTATATAATATGCCATAATTTGCTCAACTATTCCTCAATTGATGGGTGGTCCCTTAAATTTTTTTAAACCCTTTCTGTCTTAGAATCACATCTCTTCCAAGGGGTAAAGGCTTGGCAACTGGGGTTATATATGATTTGCCCAGGATCAAGCAGTTAGGATGTGTCTGAGGCCAAATTTGAGTCCAGGTCCTCTCACTTCTAGGCTTGGCTCTGTCTCCACTGAGCCACCTAACTGCCCCTTGTCCCCTTAGTTTTCAGTTCCCCTCACCTGAAAAAGAGCTGTTAAAATTATCTTTATACCTTAGTGTCCTTTCTGACTCCCTCTTTTAAAGATGAAGATTTTGAAGCTTAGAGAGATTAAATAGTTTACCCTGGGTTCCATTGATGTAGGATTCAAGCTCAGGTCCTTCACACTCTAAATCCAGTCTTTTAACAAGATACTTCATGCTGTCCTTTTAAACTCCCTGGTACAGCTACTTAGGACAAATGAGTTAGAATCTGTTTTGTTTTGTTTTTTGAACCAGAGAGAGTTTTATTTCTTGAGTAGTCAAAAGGCAACCTCTTGTGGAAGACTCCCCCTTGAGGTTTTATACAGAACTATGATTTTGTGAGTTTACGATTCTAAGACATAGAATCATAAACACAGCAAATCACAATTAGAAATATGTTGTTGACCCAAAAGAGTCATTTCTTGGTATAACAGGTATGCATTTAAAAATCCTTTTTCATCTTATTTTTCAAAACTTCTTAACAAGCCCCAAATAAGATGAATGTTTCTGTATGTACTATAGAATTGGACAGGATTGAACATTAAATTTGTGCATCATTTGTTCCAAGGATGGCTCCCTGAATAGGGAAAGAGGAAGAGAATATATTCAGAAATGAAGATGATATAAAATAAAATATACCAATAAAAATAAGATTAAAGAAAAATAGATATGTATTGAATTAGGAAAGGAGTGATGCTTGGCATTGGTAGAGTGATTGTAAATTTTATTAAAAAGGCAATTTCAAACGTTTAGTCAATTGAATTCATGAGAAACTATTAATATTCTAGTAATTGGACAAGAAACATTCAGTATAATAGATAATGTATGATAAGTTTATTCAGGAGGTGAAGAAAGAATGTTATATGAATTCAAATAGGGAAAGATCATTACTGATGGAAGAACAAGAGAAGCTTCCTGGAAGAGGTGGCATTTAGGTAGGAATTTAACAGGCAAGGAAAAGGCAGGGAAGATATTCTAAACATAAAGAACAGCACTGGCAAAAGCACAAATGTGGATGCTTTCAGAGGAGAGTTTTGTCCTGTCTGGTTTGATCATAGACCATGTTGAGACAAGCAATGTGATATAAAACTGGCAAGATTGGGTGGTACCAGATTGTGGAAAGATTTAAATGTCAGACAAAGGTATTTAAATTGACTTGATAGGCAATGGGGAATTGCTAAGAACAGTTGAGTAGAGAAATGACATGATTGGATCTATGTCTAGTAGTAAAATGAAGGATAAATTGATGGGAACTTAAGAGATCCTCTTGTTAGGAGCTATTATAATAAATTAATGTGGGTAAAATTATGAAACCTTGTACTATAATAAAGACACCCTAGAGAGGAAAAGTCAGAGTCATGGTGCCCCTGACAAAAATAGGGAAGTGAAAAGTTAGAAAAGATTTTGAGGAAATATGGCTACCGGTGAGGCAAAGGAGAGAGATGCCCCCTGCAGAGAGGCTGTTTTTGACCAAAATGGGGTGTCCGAGAAATAAGCTACTTATGATAGCCTTTGGGGATGTCTTCTCACTGGATTGCTGCCAAAGTTTCCCCAGAGCAGGCTAAACACGGACCCTCCTGAGGGACAAGGCTTTCCCCCATTTTGGTCGCCCAGCAGGGGTCCGATAAGGACAATTTGTAATTTGATGACTGAAGTGAGGTTCAGCTCCCTCTATGCCCCAGAAAAGATAGTCCATTTATCTGACTGCGATATTCAAATAAGATCAATTTTAATAACCAGTTTGGATTGGAGAGGTATCAGGGAAAAGGGAAGAGGGAGATCCCTAAATAAGGTTGGAGTTTTTCTCAGTTTTGGAGCTGAGGCCAGGCCTCACAGGCTGATGGAGGGTTTCTCCTGTTCCTGTCTACACTATATCTGTGCTAGTTTTCTTAATTTCAGAATCTTATCAGTAGACAGCAAGCAACAAGAACAGTTCTGACTTTCAGAGCTGATTGGGCCATCTCTTCAGCTGAAGCAAGTAGAGGCACCTCAATCCAGAGACTGGGAACCAAAAGTCAAGCTCCCTCCACTTTCCATGCCCGGAAGGAAGTGTTAGACACATGAACCCTGCCACTCCCAGTTGCCCTTTCCCGCACCAACTGTCAGTCTTGACAATTTCTTTTCTATAGATATTCCCACTGTTGCTTGTTCTAACACAGTGTCAAAAAGTCCAGAATTTATTCTTTTTTCCTTTCCACAGAACATACTCATCCGTATACATCTATACACATATGTATACATGGCTGTATACATATGTGTATTCACATGTACACATCTATCTCCATATACATGCATAAACATTCATTAATTTAGTTATGAATGATTTATTATTATATATTTGTTTTATGATAATATATTAATTCTATGATTATATTAACCATATTATATGTATTACAGTAGTATATTAACATGTGTATATGTGTATAAATAATAAACATGCCTATGTATATGTATTTACATACCTAATTTACTCATTAATGAACATGATGTATTATTCTCTTAGTAGAATGTAAGATCTTTATAAATTTGAGTAATTAGACCTTTGTCAGATAGTTTTGTAATGAAGATTGTTTCCCAATTTGTTGCTTCCCTTCTAATTTTGGATGCATTAGTTTTGTTTGGACAAAAACTTTTTAATTTGATGTAATCAAAATTATTGATTTTACATTTTGTGATTTTTTTTCTAGCTCTTGCTTGGTTTTAAAGTCTTTCCTTTCCCAAAGATCTGAGAAGTATACTATTCTATATTTACCTAATTTGCTTACAGTTTCCTTCTTTATATTCAGGTCATTCACACATTCTGAGTTTATCTTGGTGTAGGGTATGAGCTTTGATCTAAACCTAATCTCGCCCATACTGCCTTCCAATTTTCCAAGCAGTTTTTTATCAAATAGTGGGTTTTGGTCCTCAAAACTGAGATCTTTGTGCTTATCATAGACTGTCTTGCTGAGGTCATTTACCCCAAGTCTATTCCACTGATCCTCCTTTTGGTCTCTTAGCCAGTACAAAATTGTTTTGATAACCACTGCTTTATAGTATAGTTTGATATCTGGGACTGCAAGTCCTCCTTCCTTTGCATTTTTTTTTCATGATTTCCCTGGATATCCTTGATCTTTTGTTCTTCCAAATGAACTTTGTTATGGTTTTTTCTAATTCAGTAAAAAAGTTTTTTGGTAGTTTAATGGGTATGGCACTAAATAAGTAAATTAATTTGGGTAGGGTTGTCATTTTTATCATGTTAGATTATCCCACCCATGAGCAATCAATGTTTTTCCAATTGTTTAGATCTAGTTTTAATTGTGTGGAGAGTGTTTTGTAGTTGTGTTCATATAGTTCCTGTGTTTGTCTCGGCAGATAGATTCCTAAGTATTTTATATTGTCTGGGATGGTTTTAAATGGAGTTTCTTTTTCTAATTCTTGCTGCTGAAATGGGTTGGAGATATATAGAAATGCTGATGACTTTTGTGGGTTTATTTTGTAATGCTACTTTGCTAAAATTGTTGATTGTTTCAACTAGTTTTTTGGTTGATTCTCTAGGATTCTTTAAGTAAACCATCATATCATCTGCAAAGAGTGATAGCTTAGTCTCCTCATTGCCAATTTTAATACCTTCAATTTCTTTTTCTTCTCTAATTGCTACTGCTAGTGTTTCTTGTACAATGTTAAATAATAGAGGTGATAATGGGCATCCTTGTTTCACTCCTGATCTTATTGGGAAGGCTTCTAGTTTATCCTCATTGCAGATGATGTTTGCTGATGGTTTTAGATATATACTGTTTATTATTTTTAGGAAAGGCCCTTCTATTCCTATACTTTCTAGTGTTTTCAATAGGAATGGGTGTTGTGTTTTATCAAAGGCCTTTTCTGCATCTATTGAGATAATCATGTGATTTTTGTCAGTTTGCTTATTAATATGGTCAATTATGCGGATGGTTTTCCTAATATTGAACCATCCTTGCATTGCTGGTATGAATCCTACCTGGTCATAGTGAATAACCCTTGTGATGACTTGCTGGAGTCTTTTTGCTAGTATCCTATTTAATATTTTTGCATCTATATTTATTAAGGAGATTGGTCTACAGTTTTCTTTGTCTGTTTTTGATCTGCCTGGCTTTGGGATCAGTACCATGTTTGTATAATATTGGGATTAGTTATTCTTTGAATGTTTGATAGAATTCATTTGTGAATCCATCTGGAACTGGGTTTTTTTTTCCTTAGGGAGTTCTTTGATGGCTTGTTCAATTTCTTTTTCTGATATGGGTTTTTTTAGGTAATTTATTTATTCCTCTGTTAGTCTAGTCAGTTTATATTTTTGTAAGTATTTATCCATATTACCAATATTGCTATATTTGTTGCCATATAATTGGACATAATAATTTTTAATGATTGCCTTAATTTCCTCTTCATTAGAGGTGAGGTCCCCCTTTTCATCTTGGATGCTGTCAATTTGATTTTCTTCTTTCTTTTTTTAAATTAGACTGACCAGTAATTTGTCTATTTTATTTGTCTTTTCAAAGTACCAGCTTCTAGTCTTATTTATTAAATCAATAGTTCTTTGACTTTCAATTTTATTAACTTCTCCTTTGATTTTTAGGATCTCTAATTTAGTCTTCATCTGAGGATTTTTAATTTGTTCACTTTCTAGTTTTTTTAATTTGCATGCCCAATTAATTGACCTCTACTTAATTTGACCTTCTTCTTAATTTGTTAATATATGAACTCAAGGATATAAATTTCCCCCTGAGTACTGCTTTGGCTGCAACCCATAGGTTTTGAAAGGATGTCTCATCATTGTCATTTTCTTCAATGAAGTTATTAATTGTTTCTACAATTTGTTCTTTAACCGGTTTTGGAGAATTGTATTGTTTAGTTTCCAATTAATTTTTTATTTACCTCTCCTTGTACCCTTACTAATTATTACTTTCATTGCATTGTGATCTGAGTAGGTTGCATTTATTATTTCTGCTCTTTTGAACTTGTTCGCAATGTTTTGTCAGTTTTTGTGAATGCACCATGTGCTGCTGAAAAGAAGGTATATTCCTTTTTGTCCCTATTTATTTTTCTCCACATGTCTACTAACTCTAATTTTTCTAAGATTTCATTTGGTTCTCTCACTTCTTTCTTATTTATGTTTTGGTTTGATTTATCTAGTTTGGATAAAGGAAGGTTCAGGTCTCCTACTAGTATAGTTTTTCTATCTATTTCATCCTTGAGCTCCAGTAGTTTCTCCTTTAGAAACTTAGATGCTATGCCATTTGGTGCATACATGTTGAGTACGGATATTTCCTCATTGTCTATACTGCCTTTTATCAGGATGTAATTACCTTCCCCTATCTCTTTTAACTAGATTTATTTTTACTTTGGCTTTGTCAGATATCATGATTGCGACTCCTGCCTTCTTTTTATCAGTTGATGCCCAATAGATTTGGTTCCATCCTCTTACTTTCACCCTATGCATATCTACCTTCCTCATGTGTGTTTCTTGCAGACAGCATATGGTAGGGTTTTGGATTCTAATCCACTCTGCTATTCATTTGTGTTTTATGGGTGAGTTCATTCCATTCACATTCAGAGTTATGATTACTAGCTGTGTATTTCCCAGCATTTTGATTTCTACTCCTGGACCTGCCTTTTCTTCTTTCACTATTTCCTTCTACACCAATATTTTTTTTTAATCAGTCCCCCTAGTTCCCATCCTTATTTTACTTCCCTTTCTAACTCCCTCCCTTCTTATTTCCCCCCTTATTTTCCCTGTAGTCTTTCTAAAACTACCCCCACCCTCTCCCTCCCTTATACTGCTTCCCTCCCCACCAGTCCATTTGTTACCCTTCTATTCCCCTATAAGGCGCAAAACTATTCTCTGCCCCAATGGATTGGATTTTTTTCCCCTCTTTGGGTCAATTTCAATGCACGTAAGAGTTGAGTATTTCCTATCTCCAACCTCTTTACCCTTCCAGTGTGTTGATGTTCTTCCCCCTCCCGCCATGAGCTTCTTTGTGACATATAAATTTACCCTCATTTCTTTCTTTTCCCATTTCTTTTAGTATTATCCTCTTTTTAAGCTCTAGTTGTATATATATATGTATATATAGATATATGTATGTATACATATGTATATGTATTTATGCATGCATATATCTATAAACCTATTTATGTCTTATTCTTTCATCCTATACAGTTTGTCACTGTTCCCTCTAAGTGTAATTCTTCAAGCTGCCCAGGTGATAACAACAGTTGTTAAGAGTTACCAATGACCTCCTTTCTTAAAGGATATATAACATTTTAACTTATTGAGTCTCTTTAAAAAAATGGGGGGGTTGTTTGTTTTGTTTTTCTTTTCCCCCTCTTTTTTTAATTACCTTTTGATGATTTTGTTGAGTTCTGTGCTTGGGCATTGAATTATCTGTTCAGGTCTGGTCTTTTTCTTTACAAATTCTTGGAATTCTTCTATTTTTTTGAATGACCATACTTTCCCCCGTAAAAATATAGTCAGTTTTGCTGGGTAGTTGATTCTTGGTTGTAGACCTAGTTCCCTTGCTTTCCAGAATATCATATTCCATGCCTTTTGGTCCTTCAGTGTGGATGCAGCCAGATCCTGTGTTATCCTCACTATGATTCCATGGTATCTGAATGACTTCTTCTTGGCAGCTTGTAATATGTTTTCTTTGGTCTGATAGTTCTTGAGTTTGGCTATAACATATCTGGGTGTTGTCAGTTGGGGATTAAGAATAGGAGGTGATCTGTGGATTCTTTCAATCTCCACTTTTCCCTCCTTTTCCAGAATATCGGGCAGTTTTCTTGAATGACTTCCTGTAGTATTATGTCCAGGATTTTTCTTTTGTCACAGTCTTCTGGTAGACCAATGATTCTTAAATTGTCTTTCCTCAAAATATTTTAGAAATCCTCTGTTTTGTGAATGAGATGCTTCATGTTTTCCTCAATTTTTTCATTCTTTTGGTTTTGTTTTATAGTGTCCTGTTGCCTTGTGAGGTCACTTGATTCTAGTTGTTGTATTCTGGTTCTTAAAGACTAGATTTCATCCCTGGCTTTTTGGTCATCCTTCTCCTTCTGGTCTGATTTTCTTTGGAGGTCATCTTTCATTCTCTTTACCTCATCTCTCATCTCCTTTGCCTCATCTTTCATCTCCTCATTTCCAAGCTGTTTGATTTTGGCTTTTAAGATACTATTTTCTGTTTCCAGATGTCTTATCTTAGTTTTTAAATTCTTGTCCCAATTGTCTTCAGCCTCTCTTAATTGTGTTTTGAATTGCATTTTGAGTTCTTCCAAAGCCTGTGTCCAATTCTCTGGAATTTCTGTTTTATTACTTGCCTCCTCCTGTGTATTGTTTGTTCTTGGTTCATTGCCTGTGCAGAAGCTGTCAATTGCAATTTCTTTCTTCTTTTTCTGTTGTTTGCTCATATTTACCCCTTCTTTGCTCCCCGTATTTGTCTGTGCTCTTGCTCCTCTCATTTTTTTGGCTTTCTGTCAGTCTCCCCTCTTGGAGCTTTGTCAGATCTCTCAGTGAAGTCTCTGGGGGAGGAGTGTTGGAGTTTGCCCTTCCCTGTCCTCTGGATGCTTTTGATTGGATTAAAGTCCAGCAGTCAGTGAGGGAGGGGTGTTGCAGCTTAGACTTCCCTGAGTTCTGAAGACTTTTGATGGGATTAAGTTCAGCTGGGTTGGGCTAGGTGTGCTCTGAGGCCAAAAACCTCCTGGAAGGCTGGAGCAGTATGGAAGATCTCCATGGCTCTGACCAGGCCGCCAGCTCCCTCTCCAGCTCCTTCCCAGCCATCTGTGCTCAATTCTCTGAGCTTGGCACTGCTCTGCCCACAAGGTACACCCTCCAGACCAATGCCTTTGCCCACCCAGAGGTTCCTGCTGCCACTGGAGACCCAACGCTCAAGGTGTGTGTGGGCGATGGGTCCTGGGACCTTCCTTCTGCCTTCCCCTTAAGCCCAAGTGTTCTTGGATTCTGGCTATTGGGGGGCATACCTTTTGAATTATGCCCAGCAGGAGAGTTCCTTGGCTCTGTCTTGTTGTTAAGTTTGATTTTCAGTCCCCTAGGAGCATTCAGTTTTTGATTGGTAAGGAAGGGTATTCAGAAGTCTCTGAAATCTTACATATGGAGAACTGACCATAGACCAATTTGGCTGAAGGACAGAGTCCATTGGGGCCAGGGAGGTGGGGAAGTATAGGAAGGCTGGAAAGATAGGAAGGAGCCTATGGTAAAAGGATTGAAATATAAGCCACTGAACTTCCAGAGGCAATGCTGGTATCCCTGAAGCTGTCTAAGCAGGAGAGTGGCACTGACAGAACTGCAACTGGACCCCCAGGTTCCTTATGTTCAATGTAGTGCTCTTTTTACCAGATCCTGCTCATTTCTAACTCATTGGCAAGTTCCTTAGCATCTGAGGATATCTGCAATTGGAAGGAACCTCAGGGATGCTGTAGACTAGCCCAGAAGCCCAAGGAATTCCCAGTGTGACGTGACCAGAGATCATCTTGGATCTGCTTGAAAACCACTAATGAGGGAATCCATCCCCAACCCCCTCTCCAGGCACCTCACTCCTCCTTTGGCCATTCCTAATTATTAGGAAGTTTTACCTAATGTAGAAGGCTAAATATTCTTCTTTTTAATTTCTCAGCCAATACTTGAAAGGAATTCTCATTGTAACAAACCCTAAAGACTTCTGATAAGAGGGAATCTGTTACCTCCAGAAGCTGGTGTGCCACATTTGAGCCGCTTGGCATTTTAAGAAGTATTTCTTGATGAGGAACCTAAGTTTGCCTCTTTGCAATTTAAATCTATCATTTTCAACTCTAGAGCTTGGGTTCAAAATAGAACAAGCTTTACTCTCTGTGTGACTCTGGGAAAGTCACTTAAACCTGTTTGCCTCAGTTTTCTCCTCTGTAAAATGGGCTGGAGAAAGAAATGACAAACCATTAGAGCATTTTTGCCAAGAAAACCCCACATAGCATCTCAAAGAATTAGACTAGACTGAAAACCTCCAAATACCTATCATGTCTGTCTCTAAGCTTTTTCTCTTCTCCACACTAAACAACCTTATTTCCTTCAACCCTATCTTCATACAACATAAGCACAAGGTCAAATTATAATCTCTGAGACTACTTCTTAATAGTTTTTACACACCCAAATATTGTTTAGCACAGTGTCTTGCTCATGATGGATATTAAATACATGTTAATTGGATTAATTTTCTCATTAATTTTTTTTATTTTAAACCCTTACCTTCCATCTTAGAATCAATATTGTGTATTGGTTCCACAGCAGAAGAGCAGTAAGGGCTAGGCAATGGGGGTTAAGAAACTTGCCCAAGGTCACATAACTAGAAAGAGTCTCTGAGGTCAGATTTGAACCCAGGACCTCTCATCTCTAATCCTGACTCTCAATCCACTGAGCCACCTAGCTTTCCTTTTCCCCCCTCTTTTAAAAAAATGCCTTTTTTTTTGTATGGAATGGCTCTTGGGAGGAGGATATGGGATACCATAGTAATGTAAGAAATAAAAGATTAAAATTTAAAAATTTAAAAAAGATTAATGTGATGCCAGCCTTAACTGTGAGTAATCAACCTTGTGAAAAGACCTTGCCAGCAGATGTCAATAGGTAAGCAAAGGACTGGGATTGAAGGAAAATTAAATTTGAGTCTTATTCTTACCCAGTCCCAGTAACTAACTCAGAATACATCATACTTACTTCTCATGAATGCTTCTTTTACAATATATTTAAAGGAATGACATTTTAGGAAAGGAATCAATTTTAAAATAGTTGATAATGATCTATAATTTCAAATAATTTGGCTTATGATTGACTAGGGGTAGGGAATATTTTCTTTTCCTTTCTAAAATACATTTTTAACTTCATACATATTTAATTGTTAGGAGTTGAGTATACATATGCTATGAAGAGTGAATTTTCCTTACAGATGAATTTAACATTGATTGACTTGGGTTTTTTGATTGATTTAGAATCAGTTGGGTAATTAAAGAAAATGAAGGGATAATCACTTATTCTTCTTGCAAAAATAAAAGTTCCTAAAAAAGTACTATGTTGTTGCACTTGTTTTTGCAGAAATTCCCCCTGATAATGGTTTAATAATAATTAGCATTTATTTAGCACCTTGAAGTTTATAAGTATTATCTTATTTGTCTTATGACAACTTCATGCAGTATATAGGTATTATTATGCCTTTTTTATAGATGAAGTAACTAAGGCTCAGAGAGGTAATTTATCCATGGCCACAGAGTTAAAAAAACATTAATGTGAAGCCAATCTTAACTGGGGAGTAAATAATCATCCAGAGCAGGATTCAAATGGAGGTCTTCCTCACTCAAGTCTAACATGCTATCTACCCCATCATCCTGCCTCTTTCAAGTTTAGACTGTGTTCCTACAATTTTTAGATGGAAATTAATTTTGTCAGCTCAAGTTGTAGAGGTCTTGACATCACTCTGTTCTCAATACCCTATGATCCAGCTTCTGATTCTTCCATTTATTGAAATAGTTCTTATTCAATAGAATGGTTTTTCTCAATCACTTTTGTCTGACCTTTCTGCAGCATTTACTATAGTTGACTAACCCTTTTTTCTTGAAGTTCTTTCTTCCCTTGACTTCTTTGACAATATAGAATCCTGTTTTTTCTCTTACCTCTCTGAAGGGTCCCTCTCTGACTTTCTCAGTGGTTTCTCTTTTTTACCTTCCACTCTCTCTTTATGAATAATCCCCAAGGTCCTGTCCATGACTCACTTCTTTCTCACCAGTGAGTGAGCTCTTTCACTTCCATGGATTCAACACTCATCACTAGGCAGATGACTTCCAAATATTTATCTAAAGCCCTAATCTATTCCCTGACCTAGTCCCTCATGCCCATTTTTAATGATTGCTTGATCCCTTGCCTTTCTATTAATACTACAACATTAAAACTATAATCTACCCATTTACAACCATATCCATTTTCTGTCTTCAAATCCATCCTTTGATTCTCTGCTAAATTAATCTTTCTCTTTTTTAGTTTATTAATTAATTAATTTAGAATATTTTTCCATGGTTACACGGATCATGTTTTTTTCTCTTCCCTCCTCCCACTCCCTCCTGTAAAACCACTGGGTTTTACATGTGTCACTGATCAAGACCTATTTCCATATTATTGATATTTGCACTAGGGTGATCATTTAGAGTCTACATCCCTAGTCATAGCCCCATCGACCCATGTGATCAAGCAGTTGTTTTTCTTCTGTGTTTCTGCTTCCACAGTTCTTTCTCTGGATGTGGATAGTGTTGTTTCTCATCAGTTCCTCTGGATTGTCCTGGGTCATTGCATTGCTGCTAGTAGATAAGTCCATTACATTCGATTGTACCACAGTGTATCAGTCTCTGTGTACAATGTTCTCTGGGCTCTGCTCTTTTCACTCTGCATCACTTCCTGGAGGTCATTCCACTTCACATGGAGTTCCTCCAGTTCATTATTCCTTTCAGCACAATAGGATTCCATCACCATCATATACACAATTTTGTTCAGCCATTCCCCAATTGAAGGGCATCCCCTCATTTAAATTAATCTTTCTAAAGCATCACATTAAGCTGGGACCTCAGTGGATTACTGTTACATACCAAACTCCTTGGCCTGACCTCTAACCCTTTACAATCTCCTCTATGTGAAAACCATACTCCATTTGAAATTGCTTTTCCTAAAAAAACGCTCTGTTGTGTTCTCCTGCCTCACTAACACTAATGGAGCCATTCTCTGCAATAGTACAGATTACTCTCCATTGGTACCTATAAAAAACCCCACTCATCTTCCAAAGCTCAGTATAGAGATACCTCAACCAAGAAGTCTTCCATAATGACCCCAAACAGTAAGAATATCTCCCTCTTCTAAGCTTCTATATCACTTTCTTTGAACTCTTATATGGGATTTACCATCTACTGTCTTGATATTTTCCACACATTATCTCCTATATTATATCATAGCTGCTTGAGAGCAAGGGAATTTGTCTTAGTCATTTTTTAGACCCCCACAGCAATTCACCCTTATGGCTCATAGTACTTAATATATCATTGGCCAGCAGTTTCATTGATGTGGGTACTCCTGCTATCCAAGCAGATTGTGAGTCCCCTGTGATTCAATAGAATATCTTAGAGAATTATGACTGGTAGTTTCATCACCCTGGAGTCACATATTATGATAAGCCTCTCTAAACTTAGTTATATTGGTCTTCAGATGACAGTGCATTATTATCCCCATTTGCTCTTTCTCAGGCACGTCTGGCATTTCATGACTCTAGTTGGGGTTTTCTTGGCAAAGATACTGGAGTGGTTTGCCATTTCCTTCGTCAGCTCATTTTACAGATGAAGAAACTGAGCCAAAGAGGGTTAATTGACTTGCCCAGGGTCACACAGCTAGTCTTGCAGCCAAATTTGAACTCAAGTCTTCCTAACTCCAGGCCCAGTACTCTATCCACTGATCTACTTAGCTGTCCTCTTAGATCCCCACTTGAAAGCTTTATAGGTTGGTGGGTCATTCAGAATTTGTGATACTGTCATGGACATTTTTACTATTATTACATGATAATAATTACCAATTCCTAAGCCTACTTTTGCACCTCAACAAAATATTAGAATATTCTCTGCACGTATCAAGGGCACCCTTGATGAAGTTATGAGTGATAGTCTATGGCAAACAACATCTTTATAGCCGCCGGATTGATGAAAAGAGTCAGAGAAATAAAATAACCCACTGTGCTTATTGTTTATTGACTAGGAAAGAAGTCTTTGGCTCAGCAATAATAATAGTTGACATTTATATGGTGCTTTTAAGCCATGTATAACGCTTTGCATATATTATCTCATTTGATATTCACAATACTCTTGTGAGAGAGAGTAAAATGCTGCCTTTCCTCCAAGGTATCTTTTATCCATGTTAAAATTGTGTTAGATTCTTTGGAAGATGTCACTATAGAGAGAACCTTGTTTGACAACCTTCTGATTACAAATATTATGTGAGAAAAAATCCAAGAGACATATGTTTCCCAAAGGTGTTTGCCAGTGTCATGGAAGATATCCAGCATAGAATCCAAATGAAAAATGTCTTCTCTACAAATGGTAAGGCCTGAAGATGTTTTGTGGTGATGACAATGCGCTGCCTGCATCAAACCCTGGACCTTTGATTGTAGAAACTCCTAAATGACATAGATGATTACTCAAGAGCTCAGTTTGACTACTCACATGGGAAAAAATAAATAGATGGCAAATACAAATTATCCAGGTTATAACACGCAGTTTGATTGATAGTCCATAGAACTGGTCCATTATTGCATATATCTTGGACAAGCATTGCAAAAGGTCATTGTGCTGTGCCCAGAAGTGCAGAAGCAGGGAGAAGAGAGCAGGTTGGACTATAGTTGGCAAATTGTCCAGTACTTTTAAGGACCCTCTCTCATAAAATCCTCTCTGAAACAAAAGTCTGTCTTTTTAGCTCCAAAAATTTCCCAACTATTTTGGATGGCTATGAGTCATTGGATACCACATATCTAGGAATTAAAGCTACAAATCACTGAGATGACAATGGAGAAGATTCGTGGTAGCTCTAATTTAATTACAGAATATTATCAATGAAAAATTATGCAGAAATATAAGAAATAGTATAGGAGGTGATATTAAAGATAGCTATGACTAGAAAAGGAGATAGCCTGATTTTTAAGTTTCAAAACCCAGCATATTAGGCAGATTCCCCTATGGAAGATTTATTGGGAGGAAAGGACAACCTGTATGAGATAAGATGAGAGGGAATGTGTATAATATTTTGTTTGTCCTTTATTTTTGAAGAGGATCAATGACATCATGGGGTGATATCTTAACTTGTACATGAATTGGATTTAAGTGAGACAGAGTTGCACAAAGTCCTTAGCTTCACTCTCTCTTCCAGAGTCATCAGAGTTCAGTGGCCAGACAAAAGTCAGGATGACAGGTGATGATCTAGGATGCAGTGGATGACCTTGGCATCTTTGATGTCTGACCAAGCTTTAAGTACTCCACAGCATGGGCATCATTCACCCATTCTACTGGGAGGGGGATGTCTTCACATGGTTGGGGTAGACATCCCCTTAACTCACCAACCAGTCTGGAGCCTATCAGCTCCCGTCAACCTAGTTTTAGCCCATCTGCCAAGATGGTTTTACCAAAGAGTGGCCAATGTGCATGCTACATCATCTTGGAGCCACAGATGAGAGTTGAGAGCCAGCTGAATACAAAAGGTGGATGAACAGCAATGAAATGAGCTCATCAAGCCCTTCTACCAGAGGTGTTAGTACTCCTCGAACATCTATATTGATAAAGTCATTGTATTGTGACCCAAAATTATTACATTATTATTAAGAAGCATCAAAATGTAGAGCAAATATATTATCTTTTAAACATGCTATATTGATAAATGATATACTGCTTGTAATGGTTTTTCCAATGCTTTATTGGGGCATCTAGAAATAGAACCAAAAATGAACTGCTTCTATTATTCTATATCATGTTTTAAGAGATAGTCCCTAAAGTCCAAAGGCCTGAAGAACAAGCTGACTCATGATGGCATGAATAATTTCTGTTTTTAAAAGTAAAGCATTTCAATGCTTAGGTATTTAGCTTGGGAAATATGTCATTGTTTTAGATACTTAACTCTATACTGCCTTTCTTTGTTATTTAACCATTTATATACATATTTATCTATATATATATAAAGTCTTCTCCATTAGGCTGTATGGACCTTGAGAGCAGGGATTTCTGTGATGCCAAAAGGAATTTCTTGCTGGTATTAAGCCCCTGGAATCCGAATTGGCTCCTTGTACTCCATTTTTTTTGGTCCATACGAAACCAAGGGTATTCATGGCTTATTCTCAATATTTACCACCACAATCTTCTCAAATCTTCTGCCATCTTCTCCCCTAGTTCCTTTGGCTGAGATGTCCCATGTAGAGTACACAGGCAGTGTGGTATGGTGAGAAAATATTGGACTTGGAGTCAAGAGAAGTGGGTTTAAATGTAGGCTTGCTTCTTATTAACGCTGTGAGAGTATGGGCACGTTATTTTATAATCTGTGGTTCAGTGTCCTCATTGGTAAAATCGGAATAATTCTATTTATTTTAGGGAGTTGATAAGAGGAAAGCTCTTGTCAGCATCCTGATATCTCTGGTAATTGCAAGACAACATTAAAAACAAATGCAATTTGTTACAATTCATCCAATATCTTTCACAAACATTTTTTTTTAAATGATAAACGTGTAACCCTTCCCAAGATTTTCTAAGGGTTTTTATTGCTAGTACCTGTCAGAAAACACATAGGGACTTTAAAATAACACGAGGGAAAGGCATAAAGTTACAATGTCCTTTTGAATTCCTCTCTTCTCAATGGAGAAGGCTTCAGCCTGCCCCATGGAGCTCTCTCTGGCATAGTCTGCAGTAAAGTAGAGAGCTTTCAGTTGGGAATTCAGAGACCTAGATTCTGAAATGAGATGAAGTTCATGTAGTGCCTAGAGGACCCATGAGGGCCTGAGAGGATTAAGGGATTATCTAATGAATTCTTCCCTGGGGAAATGAGATGTTCATAGGTGTGCTGGAAAGGAACTTATATTTCATTTAGTTCAGCCCCTTCATTTTATCTTAAGTTTAATTGATGTCTTCTGTTTTCATATCACAGTTTCCTCTGGATATACCCTTTTATCCCCTTGTACTTCTCCAGTAGTTGTACCACCCTTCCTTTATAACAAAACAAAGAAAAAAAGTTAATGAAAACAACCTAAAGGGGGCAGCTGGGTGGCTCAATGGTTTGAGAGCCAGGCCTAGAGATTGGAGGTCTTGGTTTCAATTCTGACCTCAGATACTTCCTAGCTGTGTGACTCTGTGCAAGTCATTTAACCCCCATTGCCTAGCCCTTACCATTCTTCTGCCTTGGAACCAATAAACAGTATTGATTTAAGATGTAATGTAAGGTTTTAAAAAACCCACCCTCCACTTGGACTTTGCCTGACTATATAATATATACTTATATGTATATATATACATAAAAAATATATATATACAACATTACACACCCCAAAGTCCCCAACTCATCCAAGGGAAGGAGGAAAGTGCATTATCTTGGTTTTTCTCTGAGCTATCATAATAACACAAACTACAGTTTCACTATTGTTTTTGCTTATTTCTGTATCGTGGATTTTATTTTCTTGATTTTGCTTACTCTTCTCAATCAGTTCACATGAGTTTCCCCGTGTCTCTCTGAATTTCTCTTATTTGAATTACTTATAGAAAAATAATATGCTATTATATTCACGTCCTACAATTGGTTTTGCCATTCCTTATAAGCAGTAGACATTGGTTTTTTTCTTTCCTAACACAAAATTGCTGTTTGCATATTTTGACACATTTGATCCATTTTGGATTTGGATCTTTCTTTCTGTCTTTGACTTCCTTGTAGAAGATACAGAGGATTTGGAACTCTGACTCAAGGATGAACCATTTCTTTAATTCTGCCATATTATTCTCAATTGTTTTCCAGAAAGGACTTCCCTATTATACATATGAGTACACTTAAACAGAGGGTGGAGGTGAGTTGACCAAAGTCAGTAGGTAAAAGAGTAAGGATTTGAACATTTATGTTTTGAATCTGAATTCAGGGCTTTTTCCACTTCTCCATCTTTGACGATAATGCTAAACCAGGAACGTCTCTCACTCAGAGACTTCAGAGAAGCCAGAAATCCCAGAAGGATCATAGGATCATAGATTTAGAGCTGCAAAGATCCTCAGAAGCCTTATAGTCCTTCCTCTTCATTTTACAGTTGAAGAAATTAAGCCCCAGAAAAGTTAATTGACTTATTCCAGATAGCACAGGTAGTAGGTAAGATATTTTGACTCAAAATCCTTTGTTCATTCCATTTCACTATACTGATTCAAAGTGTTAGTTAGCATAAACCCTAAATCTAAGGTTTATCTCTCTCCTGAGCTGGGAGCAGAAACTTAGGAAATGGAAAAAATCATGAAACTCCACTTCGTACCCATATTTACTGAGTTAGTCTATTCATTGGTTTCTAATTCTTCACCCTCAGAAGAGACTAAGGCAATGTGTTCAACAAGGCAGAAAATTACCAGGTAAGAACTTTGCTATAATGGTTATCGGTTATATACCCAAGTCCTGCTGTTCTAGCTGGCTTAGTTTCTTGAGTGGTGTGTTGGATTTCAAAAATACTTCATAAGTGTGCCTTAAAAAGGGACCCAGAGGAACAGAAAAAATCATCTAAACTAAGCCCTTGCTACATTAGCCCCAGTAGGGAAGATAGGTGGTCCATTTGGATCAGAGCGTGTTCAAATCCAGTCTCAGATTCTTGTGTGACCCTGAACAAGTCACTTAATCTCTGTCTGCCTCAATTTTCTCTGCTATTAAAATGAAGATAGTAACAGCACCCACTTCCAAGGGTTGTTGTGAGGATATTAATTAAAATTAAAAATTAAAAAGGATAAAAAAAATAATTATTGTCAGTTCCTTGGCAAACCTTAAAGTCCTATATAAATAGTATCTTTGCTCTTAGTATTACTAGACACCTAGAGTAAATTCTAGTAGAATGTGATGTTCCTCTAGTAGAATGAAAGCAGGGGATGTTTTTTCTTTCTTGTATCTATACATAGAATAGGTTCTTTTTAAAAAAATAACCCTTACTTTCTGATCTAGTAAAAACATTAATGTAGAAGGCCTAGGACTAGGCAAACAGGGTTAAGTGACTTGCTCAAGGTAACACAACTTGGAAGTATCTGAGGCCAGATTTGAACCAAAGTTTTCCTGACTCCAGGCCTGGTGCATTTTCCACTGTGCCATGTAGCTGCCTCCATATTAGATTCTTAACAGAGATTTCTTCAATACAATTCAACTAATATTTGTGTGCACCAAGATCCTTGATAGGTATGGGACATAGAAAAACAAAAATGTAATAATCTTGACTTGAATGATGCTGGGATACTTTGAAAGTAAATGCATCTGAGCTGTAACAGAATTGCCTCTTTTAGGAGAGGGAACATGGGAGTTTTTCCTGAGTTCTTTACATTTTCTGTTGGTATCTACAGCCACAGAGAGAATCCATAATGAAGTAAATAATAATAATAATAATAATAATAATAATAATAACTGGTATTTAAATATCATATTAAGGTTTGCAAAATGCTTTATAAATATTATCTAGATAGAAGTTGGCCCCAGAACAGGAACCTGGTTCAGGTCTTGCCTCTAACACATACTGGCCAAGTCATAGAACTTCTCAGTGCCCCAGACATCTCTCTAAAACTATAAATTGCAAAAGTAGTGCCAACCTGCATTGGGAGGTGTTTCTTCCTACAGTGAAAATGAAGTCAGATGTCCAGTCCCTGCCCCTCTTTTTATTCTTGTCTATTATTATGGTTTCAATACTTTAATTTTTTAAAATTCAATTTAAAATTTTAATTTAATTTAAAAAATGGACAAACATCTATTTTCTCTCCCTTTTACTTCCCTCCCTACAGCAGGAAGGGAAAAAGGAAAACAAAACCTTTGTAACAAATACACAGAATCAAGTAAAACAAATTTCCACATTCAGCCATAAACTCCAGATAAACAAAGAGGATTCTCAAATCCCACTTGTATAAATGAATTACTCAAAATCTTTGGAATACCTCTAAAGTCCACTTATATGCCACACAGGAAGCCCAGTGTCATGACTTAAGTGTCCCTGGTACATATGTTCTTATTTCATGCGTTTATTCCTTTGTCTGCCCTTCAAGTGTGTTTGCGTCATAGTTTTCCAGCCTAGACTCCTGGGGGACAGAGACCAGATCTGTTTTGTAAACAGCCCAGCACAACTCTGAAGAACACTTTGATCAGGAGGATGATGGTAAGAGAACAGAGAAACAAAGTGAAAGTGTATATTTTTAGGGCTTCTCTTTCGACTCAGTCTTGTCGCCTGAACCACTGGATGAATATGGGAAGGCAAATGAACCCAAGGCTTGCCCAGATTGAGATTTTTTTTTTTCATTCTTGGTCACCATCTTGAAAAATAGCAAACTTTAAGCTGATTATTTCCCTCAGGCACAGAAAGTGATGCTCCCGTTGCTTGGTAACTGTAAATTCCAAAGACTCCATAAAATTGGAGTGTAGATCAGTCAGTCAATCAATAAACTTTTATGAAGTGCTTAGTATTTATCAGGCACTGAGTGTAGACCAGTCAGTCAATCAATAAACTTTTATTAAGTATCTATTATGTGTCAGGCATTGTGCTAAGCACTGGGGATACAAATATGAAAAAAGGAAGGTTAGATTTTAAGAAACTTAGGATCTAATAAGGGCAGACAACACACACACAAAAGCTAAAATGGTAGGAGGAAGGAAGGGGATTCAGTGCAAGAAGGCACTCAGACTAAAAAGTAGAGATTTTGTATTTCAGTGCTCTACCCTCCAATCAAAGGGGCAGAGAATAGTGATGATTTTTTAAAATATATAAAATAATGATTTTTTAAAATCCTACTTCACAAAATGGGAAATGTATTCATTAAATAAAAGAGTTTTGTAAACCTCAAAGTATTATTATTAGAGCTAACATGAGGAAGGAAGGGAGGGTTTATGTTAAGTTCAAAATATTATGTTTTAGAAAAGAATATAGATGATTATCCAAGGAAAGGTGGTCAAAATTGGATATAAAGAAATGTAGTTGATTATCCAAAGAATGAAGCCCAGTATGGCTCTGGAAACTGAAGCATAAGGCCAGGTAAGGATGAGTTGAAAGAAAAGTCAACATGAAAACTATAAAAAAAATACAGAGAACTTTGTCAAATTTTTAAGGATATGAGCCATTTTCCAACTGATAAATGGTCAAAAGATATAAACAGTTTTTAGATGAAGAAATCAACGTTATATGTAATGGGAAAATGAATCCTGAGGTAGCTTGTAACATAATGAGGCTTTCCAAGGATGAGGTACCTAGGGCCCAAAGTAAAGCAGCCAGGTAGGAAAGGAGGAAGCCAGTGCTGAATCTATGCCTTTTCTTTATCCAGTTCCTTAAAATCACCAGGAATTGCAAATTCTTACTGTTAGAAGAGCCAGATCTTGGTGTCAACTTTACCTCTGTGGAATTAGCCCTACGGAATACATGGTGCTTTTTCATAGCTCCAAGCTTCTTTTGGAAAGTGGCCTACATTTTTAATAATGATGTTTTCTGATGATGTTATATGAGTATGAGTCATGAAATCGTACAGTCTCCCAAGAATTAGAATTGAGGGTAATTCAAAGGATAATGGAAAGATAGATGCATGGTGAGGGTCAATAGAGTGGAACATTTTGTCAACAAAGACCTGTGCAAGAGAATCAATGAAAAATTATGCATTAGAAAGATGGATTGTGAGAAAGTGAGAGAGACTGGTAATGTAGGAAAAGAAAGGAGTAACTGGTGGATAGTGCTCATACTCCAGTGCTATCCATACAATATCTAGGAAACTAGAAAAAAAGTTGCCAGAATGTTGGATGGACCTCTTGGGTAGGATTTACTATAGAACCTGGACAAAAGTCTTACAGGATGATAGGATGTGGATGGTTAAAATATGCATCTTTGGAGAGAGCACCCCTTCTCTCCAGAGAGTGCGCTACATAGATTTAGTTGGTCAGTTCGTCATTCAACTAGCATTTATTAAATGTCTAATATTTGCCAGGAAGTCTGCTAAGAACTGGTGATACAAAGAAAGAAAAAAATTTCTGTTTTTAAGGAGCTCACAGATTCATTGAAGGATCAAAATATTGTGTGCCTTTTTTTTCCATTTGATACCAAAGAGATTTTTATAGTAGCCTCAATGGCACTCACTTAAAACGTTTTAAAATTCAGCTTCACTTCAATATGTGAATAATTTGGGCTTTTAGCAGTATGGGCACTCCATCTCTGTGAATGACCAAGTAGCCTCTGAGGGCTATTGTGATGAAAAACACACATCACTGGAGGCCCATCTCTCTGAACTCAAATAGGCTGATCCTCAGATGGCAGACCTATATTTTGTTGCTTTTGTTGTTGTGGTTTAGTCATTTTTTTCAGTTGTTTCTGATTCTTCCTGACCCCATTTCCTTGGCAAAGAAACTGGAGTAGTTTGCCATTTCCTTCTCTAGCTCATCTTACAGATGAAAAAACTGCTTGGGGTCACATAGTTATAACATTTTTGAGGCCAGTTTTGAAATCAGAAAGGTGAGTCTTCCTGACCCCAGGACCAGTACTCTATCCACCATGGCACTTAGCTGCCCAGTTTGTCCCTGCCTATATTTAAAACAACTTGGACGAACCTACGGAAGCTTGGGTTCCAATAGCAACCAATTTAATGGAATTTAACTGCCTTAGAATTTAAGTTATTTTGATGTTAAGAAATTTCAGGGCTAAAAAAATTCCTATACCTTGCATCCAATTAAAAATGTTTCCTTCTGTAGTTTAGTGCCTCATCAATAGCTTACTAACTGTATATGGCATTTATCACCCATATCCTGCTTTAATTGTCTATACGTGTCACTTTAGATAGGGTTAAAAGAGGATATTTCTCAACTCTTTGTTTTTCTATACTTCTAAATATTCCTCCACCTTGTTAGTGGAACCAAGTAGAAAAGATTTTGATAAATACCTTTGAAAAGATAAGAATTTCCCTTTATTTTTATTGCTTTTCAGAATAAAATAGGCCCTATAGGAAAGTCTGGTTGAGCTTGTATTCAGAAAAATCGCTCTTTGCATCTCACTGAACTGCAAGTAAAGCATCTATTGACTAGTAACTAAATTGCTTGTCTAGTTTCAACTTCCTCCTCCAGGTATAATAGTTCCTGAGAAACCAGGATCACTTCCATACCAAAGGCAGGTGGAGAATGTGGTTCCTAGGTACCAATATCTAGAGCTACTATTAATTATCATTAGTCAGGGCTAATATGCAGCTAAGTGAAACAGTGGATAGTCAATAAGACTCATCTTCCTGAATTCAAATATGGCCTCAGACACTTACTAGTTGTGTGACCCTGGGCAAGCCAATTAACCCTATTAGCCTCAGTTTCCTTATCTATAAAATGAGTTGGAGAAGGGAGTGACAAACCACTCCAATACTTTGCCAAGAAAACCCGCAATAGGGTCATGAAGAGTCAGACATAACTTAAACAACTTAACAAGAAGAAAAAGAAATATTCATGATACACTCTTAAGTTTAAGCTGCATTGTTAATATTTTTCTGAATCTCTTTCTTAAACTGAGACATAATAAATCAACCACTGTCTTTTGCCATTTGGGATTTCCAAGGAGTAAATGTGCATACTGAAAATTTGATAATCTACTCTTTCGTCCTTATTATCAGCCCTTCCCTTGAGAGAGGAATCCCTTCTTGAGGAGCACAAGTATGATGCTAATGCTCACTCCCAGGTACACCAGCACACCTCAGGCCAGTCTCTATGTACAATTAGACTCCCTCTATACTATGAGCAGGCATCCAAGTAAGAACCCCTGGAGAACATTTTTAATGATTCATTTAATTCTTACAAGTTAATATGTTAGAAAGAACAAACTGCAATTGTAGTCCCCAGAGCCTCCTTCCATTCTCATATTAGTAGAATGGGTTTGTTGTATTAGCTTAATAGCCATCTTGGGAGAGAGGAAACACCTGACCCCAAAGACAGCAAGGAGAAGAAATGATGCAAGAAATCCTGAAAGGAGGGAGGTTTCCAAATGGGAACAATCGCTAAGGAGAGGAAGCCCAACTACTGAGGATTCTGTGCATGGGGAAGGAGAGGAACATGAGGTATCAGGGTTGAGCTCTGCTGCCTCTAAGACTAGGTGCTAGGCAATGTAATGATCAGTGCAAGAGAGGAAGTTGGAATCTTTGCATGAGGGGCTTGAGTGGCAGAGGAAGTCAGTTGGAGAGGAGAGAGAGCTGGGCTCCATCTTCAGAGAGTCCATGCTCCCCCCCCCCTCTTGGGTTTGGGGGATCTGTTCCTCAGTAAAGATGTTGTTAGAGATGTCAGGTAGAAGATAACTCTATAGAAGAAACTTGGATGTAGAAACAGAATAATCTCCTTCTGGCTCTTGGTGAGACACTCAGCTAGGAAAGCACGTCCTGCTTGGTCAAGGTCTCAGCTTCAAAAGCCAAGAATTCCATATGGATCTTTCCCAGGTCTGTTCTCCTATCCCACAATGCTTTGCTCTCCAACCAACGACCTCTGCCACTCAAGCCCTTCATGCAAAGATTCCAACTTCCTTTCTTGCACTGATCATTAAAGCAATTAGTGAGATGTATTACAACCCAAGGCTACACTAATTCCTTTCTCCATATTTGAAAAGAGCCTATTCTCCTTACTTGGAGACCTCTCTCTTCTCAGGGTTCCGGCATCTCTTCTTCTTCCCATCTTTAGGGAAAGGTGCTCCCTCTTTCTCAAAGTGGTTATTAAGTTAACATAAATCCATTTTTAACAATATGAAGAAGGAAGAGCCAAGCTGTTTGCTAACCCCTATCCTAAAGGCTCCACCAAGCTTCAGTTTCCTATACAACATTGCTGCCTGAATAGGTTACCTCACACACCATTTTGGAAACCCAAGTCAGTGTCAATAGCTTTTGCAGATGCTCTTTGTAAAGGCAAGTTTCCCCCTGCTTTACCAATCACTCTGGTGGTTGTGAGGAATTGATTACTACAACAGGAAAACTTGCAAGCAGATTCAAGGAATAGAAGCTTGAAGGACTGTCAGTCAAGGAGAGAAGGGAAGATTCCAGAGAAGAATTTGGTCAGAGAGACAGTTAAGAAAGTCAACATATGAAACTTCACTTCACTTCTGCTCTCTTGAACTGGGAGAGAGGAGCCAGGAGATAACTGCTCTCAATTCCTACCAATAATTTAACCTTGGAAAAGTTTGGGGCATAGCTCTGAAGATCCTTTTCAAGTTATTAACAATTTCCCCTTAAGGACAAATCAACCATACTTCCTTATATCGAACTTTATAATAGATTAGGGAAACCTTAAATTCCCTCTGCCCTATCCCATCTTCCTAACTTTCTTCCTTTAAAATAAATCCCCTTTTGACAGTATTATATTGTGAAACTCATCTATTGAAAGGTTGCTGTTAATTTACCTTTTCAGAATAACTGTTAAAATCATCAGAAAGACACAGGAAGTGGGGGAGAGGGAAGGAGTGAAAATCCCAGTTCTCCTTCTAACCTTATTTCCTAGTGTAACTTTTCCTGCACTTTCTCTTATCATAAATACCCTAGTGAAGGAGCCTCTATTACAACTTGGCACCCCGGAAAAGGTCTTACCCTTCCCAAAACAGTGAAAGAAAATAATAGAAAAAGAAACAGAAGATGCTGCTGCAGATAATCTGTGGACTGGCTGTGGTTTCAGCCATTGCATGTTACTGGATATATACTATAATGTATAGTGCAGTGACTACTGTTCTTATGGATACTACAGGCCTTATATTGAATTCAACGGCTTTTATAACAGCTAAACCTTTTACAACAGATACTGTGCTATGGCAAGTCCTTACCCAATTATATGTGTTTACAATGGCTGTAATATAGACTTTATAGACACTTTTGTAGACAATATAGACCTTAAGAACATTATCAAATTTATGACACCAAGAAAGGCAGCTCAAATCCTGGTAGTAGACACAAATTTGGAACAGTTAGTTAAGAGAATGTGTGAGGAGTTTCTACAAAAACAAGGACTAGATAGAAGTGGGCAAAAGGATACAGGGCTTATGGACAAAGATACTAAAGAGAAAGATAAAAAAGCCAAAGGGAAGAACAAGAAAGGGGCTCAGGAAATTAGCAAGGAAGTCAACAATGATGCTGAGAAAATACTACCACTCAGAGAGATTGCAAAAATTTCTGACTCAGCTGGGGTGGTTCATTCAAAGATCCACAGTTTTCCACCCAGGAACTTTATTCTATCAAATGCAGGTTCCCAAAATTTCTCTGTGAGCCCTACTGAGCACTTAAGGAATAGAAAAGGGAGTTAAAAAATTTTCGAACCTGATTTTCAGGATTCGTAGTTCCTCCTTTCTGAATTATTTAGCTCCCATGAACATAGGCAATTTGTGCAGAAGACCAGGACAGACAGTATCCTGACAAGCTGGCCCACTACTCATCTCTTTCCCACACTTCTATGTTTCCTAGAATCACCATCATAATAACTCACTTTCATATGGCATTGGCCAGCATTTACAAAATATTTTCACAACACGACAAACCAAAGAGTACAAATATTATTATTATTTTTAATTATTATTTTTATTATCATGCAAAACACTTCCACATTGGTCATTATTGTAAGAGCACACACATACAAAAACAAAAATCCCCAAATAAAACCGTAAAGCATAGTATGTTTTCTGCATCCATCTGACTCAACAGCTCTTTCTCTGGAGGTAGATGACATTCTCTGTCATAAGCCCTTCAGAATTGTCCCAGATTATTGCATTGCTGAGAGTAGCCAAGTTTTCCAGTTGATCATTGTACTTTCTTGCTGTTACTGCATAGAATGTTCTTCAAGTTCTGCTTATTTTGCTGTGCATCATCTTATGCAAAGCTTTCTAGCTTTTTCTGTAATCATCTTGCTTATCATTTCTTATAGCACAGTATAACATAGTAGTATTCCATTGCCAACATGTACCACAATTCATTCAATCATTCCTCAACTCATGAACATCCCCTCAATTGCCATTTCTTTACCACCACAAAAAAATTGCTCTAAATATAATTAGCCCCATTTTCCTCATGAAAAAAATGAGGCTCAGAAAAAGTAAATTGATTTGTTCAAGTTTACCTGGGTAAAAGGCATTTGGGCTAGATTTGAACTGAGGTCTCCAGAGTGCCCTCTACCACACCATAATTCCTCTCAAAGAATTTAGAACTGGAGAAGACATTAGGGATTGTCTGGATCACTCTCCTCATACTAGAGAGAAAGACACAATCAAGGAGGGCCATTGACTTTTCCAGAGTAATACAGGTAGCAAATCCCAAAGTCAGAATTAGGGCCTAGGTAATCCAGGGAATGCATAAAATCATAGAATGATAGATTTGGAACAAAAGTTCTTAATTTGTCATGAATCCCCTTGGCAGTCTGGTGAGGCCCATGAACACCTCAGGATACATAATATTTTTAAATACATAAGATGATATCATATTACAAAGGAAACCAAATATATTAAAATAAAATTATTTAAACAATTTCTCTTTTCAAGTCCATGAACCTCAGGATTCTATAATAGGCCTTCAAAGTCATCTAGTCTGGCTTCTTCCCTCCATTTTACATATGAGGAGCTAAAGGTCTGAAGAGAACTTCTGACTCTAAATCTAGTGCTTTGTATTCTAGACCATTCCTCCCTTTCTTCTTTCCTGACTACACAGCGATAAGTTACTGCCTAAAGGATAGCAAGCGCTCTTCCTGTCATCCCTCTAATGGCCAGTCAGTCATACTTGTCAGCTGTCACTTTGTTCCTGTTTGGTCAACAATCTTTCTTGTCTATCAAAGTCACTATTATCATAAAGCAATTGAGAACAATAGATTGAAAACCTTATGCCATTTCCCCGTGGTTGTTATTGAAGACCATCTTTGGAATTGTTTGAAAGATCTTCTCATAACAATATGATTGCAGAGAAGATAAATAGCAGGGGTCATTAGTCAAGTGCTGGGAAAATTCCATGCATTCATTTAGGCTATCATCATAACCTCAAGCTGCAACACAAAATAGCTTCAGGCACTTTCTTTTCTGCCTTGACAAAAGGCACTGATTTTGACATTCATAGAGTACTTTTCAAGGAAGCTAACACCAGGGGAGATCATCAATTTACCACCCAAAGGATTGTATTTCAAGCATCCTTTTGTGGGACAGTTGTTTGGCTCCAGACCCATCTCCTCAAGCTTACTGTAACTAATGTGATCTTGGGAAACATGTAAGGTTCCCAGGCTGGTCTTGAAAAGTCCTTTTGGCCCTTAACAGAGGTGAAATCATAAACAATAATTGAGGCCCAGAACACCATTTATAAGATTGTTTCTATGAGGAAATATTTTGGAGGTCCCAAATGTTGGAAAATCAGGAATAAGGGTTTGTGGAACCACAAGCATTCTCTCCCCATCCTTTGCAATGAGGACCAATTCCTTCAATCTCCTCCCTTCCCGTACATAGTCCTTAAAGGGGAGAAATGTCCAGGGGGGGAAGAGGGAATTCCTATGGTAGGGGTTTGGAAGGTTTGGTAATGGGAGAGAAGGGGAGGCTTTGTCAGTTGGTAGGGACTGGGGGAAAGGAATTCCAGAGATTCCAGATGATAATGCAGCAAAGGAGATTGGGAAAAAGTTATTGACTAGGTGAAAGGAGAACCAGGAGAGAGTATTCTCATAGAAATTAATGTAGTATGCCCTTCGATTAGGGAATGGTTGAACAAATTGTGGTATTTGTTGGTGATGGAATACTATTGTGTGAAAAGGAATAATGAATTGGAGGAATTCCAAGTGAACTGGAATGACCTCCGGGAATTGATGCAGAGTGAGAGGAGCAGAACCAGGAGAATATTATGTACATGTGGCTTAATCGACTGTAATGGACTTCTCTACTAGGAGCAATGCAATGATCCAGGAAAATTCTGAGGGACTTATGAGAAAGAACACTATCCATATCCAGAGAAAGACCTGGGAGTAGAAACGCAGAAGAAAAACAACTGCTTGATTACATGGGTTGATGGGGATATGATTGGGGATGTAGACTCTAAGCAATCACTCTAATGCAAATAGTAATAATATGGAAATAGTTCTTGATCAATGACACATTTAAAACTCAGTGGAATTGCTCATTGGCTATGGAAGGATGGGAGGAGGGGAGGGAAAGAATATGAATTGTAATCATGGAAAAAATATTCTAAATTAATTAAATAAAATTTTTCAAATCACTAAAAAAGCTTAAAAAATGAATGGAGGAGAGACTGTTTCTTAGAAGTGATGTGGTCAGCAGTAGGAAGAGTTGCAAACACATTAAGGGATTAAAGGGACAGCTTTCTTTAGAAAGGGTGCAGGAGTAAATTTTGGGAGGTGGGGGGGCTGGCTTTGCAATAATTATTCTCATTGGATTTGATGTGGGGGAGTCAATGACTCAGGACAAAATATCTGGACCCATTCTCTGGGTTGTTTCCAGGGATGTATTGGAACTATTTATTAATAGCTCAGGAGAGCCGATTGTTAAATTTTCATTGTTTGTCTCAGAAACTAGAAAACGATACAAGTTATGGCTTTATTTGTTCTTTTGCTAGTTGCTTTAAGAACAAGATGGAGAAAATGTTACCTTAGACTAAATTTAAAGAGAATCTATCTCCAGATATGCTTTTTAGAAACTTAGTTGTTAAAAATTTACCAGTACATGCCTGCTTTGTTTCCAAGGGGTTAAGAAAAAAACTTGGGATTATAGGATTTTTTAACTGAAAGAGATATGAGAGGCCATCTCAATTCTTCCAATTTACACATGAAGAAACAAGTCCAAAAAAGGGAAGTAGCTTGATCACTTTAGCACTGGTAGCAATGAAAAACTCAGGAGTCAAAAACAAGATTTCTTCTGCCACATTTAATCTTCTTTTGATTATATCACCCGAGGCAGCAATGTCCTGAGTTTTTCTGTAAAGGGGGGAGAGATATTGTAGGGAGTAGTGTGGTTGGGATCAGAGAATCTCAAAATTGGAGATCTTTAAAAATTATCTAGTTCAACTCATTCAAACAGAAATCCTCTCCTTAATGTCCTTGACAAGATTCATCTCCAAACACAGTATTCTAAGTGTGATCTGACTGAAGAAGAGGACAGTGAAATTATCATTCTCCTTTTGTTGTTATTCAGCCATGTCCAACTCTTTGTGACCCCATAGACCCTAGCACACCAATGCTGTCCATGAGGTTTTCTCAATTATCTCTTCTATAAGACATTGCAACTCACCAAATACAGCTGAAAATCCTGTTAGTTTTTGTGATGGTTATCATACTGTTGATTTTTATTGAACTTGTCGTCCACTAGGACTACCAGATCGTTTTTACAGTTACAGAGGCTAACCAGACCTCCTTCATCTGTTACTTATGTAGTTGACTTTGTGAACCAAGTATAGGACTTTGCTCTTAAAATGTTAGCTAATTACATCCTGCCCATCATTTTAGTCCATAGTCATTTTTTAAATATTTGGATTCCAACCAATGTATTACTACTATCCTTCCCAAATTTATGACATTTACAGTAATAGATAAGCATGCCATCTAGGTTGAGTCAGAAAGACTGGGGCCTCTGAAAAAGCTAGATGTTAGTCCTCTGGGAGCCTCAGACATCAGACAGGATGTCATGAAGAAGAGCTCCGTGGACACTAGGTCAAACATAGAGCCAAGTATATGCCCCACATGTGTAATATGTTCTGTGTATACCTCAGAGACCTCCATCTGGGATATAGCAATTGAACTGGTACTACATATAATTTCAGTCCAGTCCCTGGTAACTTAGAAATTAGGTATAAACTCTGCTATTCTCCCCTGATCCCAGGGATTTTTAAGGAGCATCAAACTAATGCTGCCTTCCATCATCACAGGGTCTTGGAAGGAGGAGGTCTCAACTAACTGGTACCCATAACTAGGTTACATAGCTAGTAAGTATCTGAGGTCAGATGTGAACTCTATCATCTAGTTGCCCCTTTGTCTTATATACCTAAAAATGAAATCTAAGTTATTTAATGATCTCCCTTTGGAGTGACGAGTCTGGTTAGATAGTCTCCCCTACCCCCCTTTTACTTCCTCATCTTATTTGTTTGTCTTTATATCTTCAAAAGTTTCTGCTTATGGGCTTTCTCAAAGCTCTTGGGCCAATTTCCGTAGAAATTTAGGATTCAAAATATCCTTTCTTGGCACTCGTTTCCCTTGGACTCATTAAAAGTGCTTCATCCATGGTCAAGAGCCCATAAATACTGTTGGGTAGGTGGCATGAGTCAACTATACACTGAAAGGCATTCCAGAGGTGATGACCATACACACGGCTCTTTCCTCTGCTCTTGGGTACCCTACAGAAAAGAAACTTATCACTTAATCCATGAATTAAGCAGCTATTCAATAGAGTAGAAATATCAAATGCAAGGCTTGGCCACATTGTTACCTACAACAGTCCTGAATATGGCTTGCACTAGATTAAAATGTAAATGAGGAATATTTAGCAAATTAAATAAAAAGACAACAGAACATATAGCATGTTAATATTGTTTTTGTTGTTTTTTGGACCATTGGGGTCCATCTGCATGGTTTATTGGTCCCCATTTTTATTAGAGTTTGCCATCACTATTATTGGGATATCTCTTCTGGCCGCTAGGTGGTGCTACCTTCAGGCCATTAGTTCAGGACTATTTCAGAAAATATTCAATGCACATCAGACATCAATTTTTCTAACATATTCTTTTAGTTCACCATAGGGCACTAGGAAAGTAGTAAGAAGGAGAGACAGGAGGGAACACGTGCCAGCCAAGGCACATCATCACCACTGGCTTCATCACCATCTCCCCATAGACCCCGAGGAGGATAGCCCAGAACCCTGAAATCAAGAGCCTTGAATTAGCAACATTTCCAACCCGGGACCCCCAGCTGTCAGCCTGGGAAGCATTTCCTATGGAGATAAATCCTGGTAATTGCTCCTGTAGGTGTTACAACCATAGCTACTAAATATCTAGTAAACAAAGTTCTTGTCCATAAAATCCTTGACATAAACAAATGGGTCAATATCAGAAATGGAGATGATTTTCTCAGTGGAAACGACATTTCAAAAGAGGCATTAACATTAGCTTTGCTGCTATACCTGAAGGACCACAGGACCTGTCCATTTGACCATCCATAGATGTTTTCCTCATTAGAACAAGAGCTCCTTCTGAGAAGAGACTGTCTTCCTTTCCTATTTCTTTCCCTTAATGCTTAGCATAATTCTTTATGCATAGTAACAAGCACTTAAGAAATTCCTCATTTATTCCTTTAGTCTATCAATAGCAGCTACTTCCTTTGCCCTGAGCGATTTGGGGCTTATCTGTAGACTCTGGGTTCAATTTAGATCTAAGGGCATGAACTAATATATGCTCCCAGAGTCTGAAAATAGAAATACTAGTTAATCTCTTATCTCTCTACTCAAACCCAGATCATGCAGCTTGAAATCTCTTGCCTTTGTCAGTCAATCTCATTCATTAGACATAGATGCTGGACATTTTAGTTGCCATTTGATTTATTGAAATACAGTGAGGAATATAACTGTAAATGCAAAACAGTTTTACCTAATTTTCTTTCCCTCTGGTTCTCTTGCCCATATCTTCACATGGAAAAACCTCCTCCTGATATGCCTTCTGCTTTTCCTGAGTAATGAAAAGATTAGAGGCAAGGGATAGGTTTCTGGGAATTCTTTTCAGAGATTAGGAACCTCAGTCAATTGGAACAAGAAAGCATTATGGGAAAGAGGTTTGTCTCCCATCTTCCTCCCTAGCTGATACAGCTTTCTTTCTTTTTTGTTTTTACAGGAGTATCCAGTATTTTATTTTATTTTATTTTTAATTTTATTTAATTGATTAATTTAGAGTATTTTTTCCAGGATTACAAAAATCATGTTCTTTCCCCCTCCTCCCTCCAACCCCCTCCCATATCTGACGCACAATTCCACTGGGTTTTACATGTGTCTTTGGTCAAGACCTATTTCCAAAAATCTCTGACAAAGGTCTAATTATTCAAATTTACAAAGAGCTAAATCAATTGTATAAAAAAGCAAGCCATCCTCCAATTGATAAATGGGCATGGGAATGAATGAATAGGCAATTTTTGGATAAAGAAATCAAAACTATCAAAAGCACATGAAAAAGTATTCTAAATCTCTTGTAATCAGAGAAATGCAAATCAAAACCGCTGTAAGGTACCACCTCACACCTAGCTGATACAGCTTTCTAAAGCTGTCAAGGCTAGAATCTGTCCCTGCTGCAGATCTAACATCCTAGCAGCACTGAGGTCCTTCGTGCCTTCTGACTCTGCTCATAGCTCTAGCTGAGGAGAACTGGCTACTTTGGCTATGGCAGCTGTCATCAAGCGAACATTCTTAGTGCTGTAACTTCCCACATTTCAGGGAGTTACAAGGAGTTAGAGCTTCCGCTTCTGGTGCCCAGTGTGGCTCCACAGTTCTCCTCTCAGCTTTCAACTGCATAGAGGTAAAATGGAATGGTGGAGACTCTGTGACCACGCTAAGGTCCAGAGAAACAGTCCAGGGGGCAAGGCTGACCTTTGTTATCCACAGGCAAAATCTTGCTCTGTCTAAAGACATCTGTGGCTTCAAACTTAGGCTCAAACTAATGCCAAGGGAGTCATTTATTTTATTTTTACTTTTTGTTTTGTTTTCCAAGGTAGTCATTTAAAAGTCTATTCACCTATATTTTAAATTGTTGTTCAGTCATTTTTCAGTCATGTTAGACTCTTCATGATTCCATTTGGAGCTTTTTTGGCAAAGAAACTGGAGTGGTTTGCCATTTTCTTCTCCAGCTCATTTTACAGATGAGGAAACTGAGGCAAACAGGGTTAAGTGACTTGTTCAGGCTCACACAGTGGTTAAGTATCTGAGGCTGGATTTGAATTCAGGAAGATGAATCTTCCTGATCTGAGGCCCAGCACTCTATCCACTATGCCCCCTATCCATCTTGCATATTTTGAATAGTGATCCGGAAATAATAAGCAATATTTTAATGTATCTCTAAAGTTTGAAATGTAGATTACACCGAATATCTTCTCTAGATTCAGTTAGTAAGCATTTATTTAGTGTCTCCTATATTCCTTCTCTCAAAGGAGCAAAGGGAATATGTAAGAGAGATGCTATGAATACAAAGTCAATGGGACTTGGCAACAGATTGGATATGTAGGAATAAGAGAAAAGGTCTGGAGTCCAGGATGACTTCTAGGTGGGTGCCTAGAAGAATGGTAGTACCTCCACAGTACCTAGGGAAAGAGAGAGGACTGGGGGGAAATAATGAGTTCAGTTTTGGACATGTTGAGTTTAAGATGTCTTTGGGACATCCAGTTGAGGTTTCTAATAGGCAGTTGGAGAGAAAGTCTGGAGGTTTGGAGAAAGACTAAGGCTGGATAATCATTACTGTAGAGATGATGGAATCACCAAGTGAAATAGCAAAGGGGGGGGGGGGGAAGAAGAGAGTCTAGGATAGAATTTCCAAACTCCCACTTTGGATTCCTGAGGAACAATTTTATTTTTAGCTCTAGACTTATGGGCCCTTCCCAGCAAGCAGAGAGGAAGTTAAAAGGTACCCAGAATATAAATAAGAAAAAAAGTGTGGAACAAGTGGTTTTATTCTCCCACAAAAAAGGAATTCTAAGCAATAAAGAATCATAGAATGATTATAGTCATTATAGGCTGGCTATTCAGGACTTCTTGGGATATTTGCAGTGTCTTAGCCAGATAGCTTGTCAGCTAGTCTACATTTCATCTTCACTGGGTACATCTGATCACAACTGCTAAGTGGGCTCTGTCTTTCTGGGGGGCTTTCTATGTATGAATGACTCTTTCCTATGGGGTCAGTTTGCCTTTGCTGCTGATGCTGCTGCATCTACTCTGGCAACCACTGAGAAAAAGACACCAACTACCTATCAAGTTCTCAGAAGGCCTTACGCCAAAGAAGAGAAGACAAACAAAAGATGGCCCCATCCCAAATGCAAGTTAGCTAGGAGGTGATGAATTCAAAGCTTGTGACCAGGAGGAGGGAAGAGAATCCCTCCACCTTCACATTTACCTTCTACTTTGTTTGAGGGTGGGGATAGGGAAAAAGACAATGTATACAGAGACAAGAAAATACAGAATATATTTATTGTTGTTGTTTAGTCATTTTTGATGCTTTGTGACTTTATCTGGGGTTTTCCTGGTGAAGATGTTGGAGTTATTTGCCATTTCCTTGTCTAGTTCATTTTATAAACAAAGAAACTGGGGCAAACGGGGTGAAACAATGAGGTTAAATAGCTAGTAAGTATCTGAGGCCAGACTTGAACTCAGGAAGATGAACCTTCCTGACTCTAGGCCCAGCACTCTATCCATTGTGCCACCTCACTGCTCATAAGATATATGCTAAGTAATCTAGATAGGAGGAAAAGGAGTCCATTCCTTTATGAATGATATACAATTGAATTTTTCCATCTAAGTCCACTTCCTTTTTCAGATCTTTTCTGTTTGCCAGATGTTCACTTCCCAACTCCATAGTTCTTCTCTGAAGCCTCTGCCACCTCAGTTCCCAAGTATATTTGTTGTTTCTATAGTTGCTAAGTGAGGTGGGGGCGGCCTGAATATTTACTTTAGTCCCAATTTTAAGACTCTCTCTTAGAAATTATTTAAAGTCTTCAAAGATAAAGTTCAATGCAAGATTACATTTGTTTTCTCACATAAACTTTAGTTTGTCCATGCAAATGTTAATTAACATCATTCAAATTTTTTTCCTCAGGAATAAAAGCCATCCCTGAAATTTTAGCAAAAGAATAAAATCCCAGAGCAATCATATTTTGAAAGTTAAATGTGGAAGCTCTATGGTTGTCTCTTAACAAGCTAGAGATTTCTGGATAGACAGTAATTGTGTAGTCACCCCCACCCAACTCCAAACCCCAAATAACAGCTGCAAAAAGTAAGGGAAACATATGGGAACCTAGAGAATTATATAAATTAAGGCTTATGATCTAGTGGATTGAACTTGATAGGATCATTTATTACCTAGCAAATTTACTGAAATATCAACAGACAAAATAGCAACAATATAAAAAATTAAAGGAAGCAAAATGTTTATATTTTATAGTGGAACTAATTTATGTATCCGGTATATTATTGTAATGTTTATATGTCAGCATTAGGTGCAACATCAACCAGCTGCTTTGGGTAGGGATGGCAAAATCCTTATTCCTTGACTTGATTTTGCAATTGCTATTTTTCCTTACCTTCAGTTTTCATGATAATATTTTAAAAACCAGTTCAACAGAAGATAGATTCAAAGTCTTGGCTCTGGTCCTTCATTAGTTGTCTGATTAGAGCAAATCACTTAACTGCTATATATCAGTGTCCCTTTCAATAAACTGGTATAATAATACACCATTCATCTCACAGGGTTGTCATAAACATGTACCATGTAAAATCAATGTGGTATTTACATTTTGCCATTTCTATTATTATTACAGTCATTAGGACCAAGGCAAAGAGTGAGGAAGTATTGATGGAAGGAAGGAAGGAAGGAAAGAAGGGAAGGAGGGAGGGAGGGAGGAGAGAGAGAGAGAGAGAGAGAGAGAGAGAGAGAGAGAGAGAGAGAGAGAGAGAGAGAGAGAGAGAGAGAGAAAGAAAGAAAGAAAGAAAGAAAGAAAGAAAGAAAGAAAGAAAGAAAGAAAGAAAGAAAGAAAGAAAAGAGAGGAAAAAAGGAAGGAAGGAGAAAAAGAAAGGCAGAGAAAAAGAAAGACAGAGAAAAAGAAAGAGAAAGGAAGAAAAAAGGAAGAAAAGAAAGAAGAGAAAGAGGAAGGGAGGAAAGGGAGGGAAGGAGGGAAAAAGGGAGGGAGTAAGGGAAAGAAAAAGGAAGGGAGGAAAGAGGAAAGCACATTTGTTTAGTAGGAAATTGTAGGGAAAGAGAATGGGAATAAACTTATATTTTAATCTGAGTATCTGAAAGGATTTGATTAAAAATAACTAATCTTTACATAATATTTTAAAGTTTCCAAAGTGCCTTACAGACAATATCTCATTTACCTCCCTATAGAACCTCTTCATTACATGCCAAATCGATTTTTGGACCCATATAGAGGGGGAAAGAATGAAGCAATGTTTTAGGTAAGTGATGGGGTATTATATTTGAGGGAAGTGTGAGATTCTGTTACTATACTAGTATCAAGATGGTGAAAATCAAGGCACAAAGGAAATTAAGTAATTCACTAACTTGTGTAAGAACTTAAAGTCAAGATCAGAAATCACATGACAGACTTTACCTGTTGTATCATATAAGGCCTCCAGGTAGCATATAACAGAGCTCTGGTCATGGAGTCAGGGAGATCTGATTTTTATAGACTTTTACTAACTCTGGGAAAATAACTCTCCCTTTCAACCTTCCTTTTTTCATCTGCAAAATGGGCGTCATAGCACCTGCTTCACATAGTTGTTGTGTAAAAAGAGGTAATACAGTGTCTCAAAAGTCTCAGTACAGCTTACAGCTTAGAACTGAGACTTTCAGAACACCCTGCATATGTAAAGTGTTTTGCAAACCTTAAAATATCATATATATGTTAGCTCGTATCATCACTGTAATGATCAGAAATTCAGCTTTCCCTCTCAGCACATTATGCTTTGGATTGTCCTTGAAAGTCACCTCAGACAGACATTTTTCACTGATTTTCCCCCTTATTTTCCCTGAGTACCTCTTGCTCATCTGGGTTTGGAGAGAATAGATTCTATGCCCTTTTACAGAAGGAAGAGTTCTCCTTGTTGTGGAAAGGGTCTAAATAGCCTCATTTCCTAATGGGAAAAATTGGCCCATGTGGAAGACCTACTTTGCTTTTTTTTTAAGTTCAGTTTTTTAAGATCAAAGCCCAATGACTTGAGATCAAGATGAAAGACCTATGTAGAAATCAACATCCACTGTCAAAATAGTCCAAATCATTAGCTGAGAGGGTGTTTGAACTAAGCGATCACAGCATGGAACACAACCCATCCCCTGGGCCATTGATGTATTTGGTGTTTACAGCAAAGAGAGTAAGCAGAAGAGAGCTTGAGACAAAGGAGGTGCCTGTCACTGGGGAACAGCTTGCTAAAGTGTGGTACATATGTGTAATGGACACTTATTGTGCTATAAGAAATGATGAATATGAAAGATTCAGGGAAATTTAGAAAGACTTGGATGAATTGAGGCAAGGTAAAATGAGCCCAACCAGGAAAACAATTTACCTGATGACCACCGTAATGTAAAGGAAAATAACGCTGAAAGGTTTCAGGACTCTGATCTCAGGGACCAATCATTACTTTAGAAAACCAACAATGAAGTAAGCCTCTTTCCTATTGACTGAGAGGCAATGGCCTAGAATTGGAGAATGAGACACATATTTTCAGCCAACCAATATATTGACTTGTTTTGCTTGACTATTTTTTTTGTTACAAGGAAAGTCTTGTATTGGGGGAGAGAGCAAGAAGGAGGAAATTCATGGGTAGTGATATAGATATACAAGAAAGAAAAAGAGAAGGAAGTGAGCACCAATAAAACACTAAAATATACAAAAGAAAAACAAAATAAGTTCACAAGGGGACATGAAACAGGACATATCTGTTCCTCTATTCTTAAATTTAGTGTACACAAACAAAATATATTTCATATAATTGCACATAAGTTCATGGGTTCATAGACAAACTTCTTTTTTTATTTTTCTAAAAGTAAAAATTAACAGACAGTTAAAAAACACTTAATTTGCAAACAGAAGACCTTGAATTAAAACTTGCCTTTGATCCTTAAAACCAGTGCATTTTTAGGCAAGTCATGTAATCTCCCTGAGCCTCAGTTTTCACATATGTAAAATGTGAGGTTATGCCCATTAGTCCCCTTAAGTTCCTTTCTTGCTCTAGCTCTAAGATTCTAGGACTCAATGATCTTATCTGTGTTGATGTAAGGTGTTTCTATACCTGCAAAAATTTCTCACCTTGATGAAATAATAAGTTCAGACCAATTTTTAATAATTTTTTTTAAATTTTACCCTATTTTCAAGGTTTAAAAAGTTTTTTCTGAATCTTTCTCAATTCCCCAATTTGTGTCATTTGTAAATTTAATAAAAATTCTTTCCATTTCTTCACTGAAGTCACCAACAAATAAAGAACTGGACAGGGTGAGTACAGGTTCCTTCCTGTTGCAATTGATCCATTAATTAACACTCTTCAGGTGTAATTATACAACCAGTTACCAATTCACTTATCTGTACTGTTCACTACCCTCTGCATTGATTAGGATATCATGAGAAACTTTATCAAATGCCTTCCTGAAATCAGTCTACCATGCTTGTGACTTTCCTTTGATACAGGAGACTAGTAACCCTGTCACAAGATAAAATGGCATTAGTTTGACAGCTGTTTCCCTTCCTTCTTCGCCTTTTCCAAGTATTTACTTTGATACATCCTTTTTGGCAATAGAATCCATAAACTGGAAATTCTGACGTGGAATAGAACTGATGTATGAATTTCTCACATACACATAGGAATCCTTAGATGTTCCTTGGATACTAGAGTTTGAAGGGATTGCAGAGGTTATCTAGTTCAATGTACAAATTCTCTCTCTAATATCCCTCCCCTCCCCTAAAAAAGATATCTAGACTCCATTGGATTAAAGACATAGAAGGTAATTAGTACATCTTTCATAGTCCATAACATTCCAGAGCACCATCTGTATTTTTGTTGTTGGCTCATTTCAATCGTCTCCAATTCTTTGGGACCCTGTTGGGGGTTTTCTTGGCAAAGAAGCTGGAGTGATCTATCATTTACTTCTTCAGCTCATTTTTCAAATGAGGAAACTGAGGCCAACAAGGTTAAATGACTTGTCTAGAGTCATATAGTTAATAAGTATCTGAAGGAAGATTTGAACTCGGGAAGATGAGTCTTGGCATTTCCAACCCCAGTGTGCCACCTAGCTGCTCATGGACAATCACAGTTTCTCTGAGCCTCAGAATCTTCATCTGTAAACAACATAACTTCAGGAATAAGGGAGGTTGTTTGTTCTCTGCCCTGGTCAGATATCTGGATTATCATGTTCAATTCTTGGAAGTCCATTTTAGAAAAAAATTATTGACAAACTGGAGCAGGAAGAGGAGAATAACCAAGATGACCAAGTGACCTAGAAAACATCAATCAAAGATTGATCAAAGGAACTCTTGGTGTTTAGCTTAGAGAAGAGAAGACCTGGGGAGGTTGAATAGAGATGATAGCCATCTTCAAGTATTTGAAGCCAAAGATAGCAGATCTAGGATTGAGAGACAGAAGCCTCAAAGAGACAAATTTAGACTTGATATCAGAAAAAAAGAAAGAAGCAAAGCTATCCAAAAGTGTAATGGGCTGCCCCAGAAGGTGGTGGTTTACTGTTATAATTAATGATAATAATAATATAAATACCTAGTTTTTAAATAACATTTTCTGTATACACTTCTGCAAAGTACTTTTCATATATTATTCCATTTGATTTTTAACAGGGTGAACCCTGCTAGAATTGTTTCACTGCATTTTATGATATTTGCCTTGTAATTCTTTTGCCTTCCTAAAATCTCTTATTACATAACAGCCACATAAGATAGGGACTATTATTATTTGTCATTTTAGAGATGAAAAACTGAGGCCCAGAGGAGTTAGATGACTTGCCCAGAGTCACCCAGCTAGTAAGGGCAGAGATTCCTCAAAAGGCAGGATCTGAACCTGATATCAAGGCCAGGACCATAGCCACCGTGCCACCCAACTTTCTTAAGCAAAGACTAGAGGATTGTTGATCAGATACTTTGACTTATGAATTCTCTTCCAACACTGAGATATGAACATTTGAGAAAAATGGAGATAATATTCTTTATTACTTTATTCAGGACAGTGAGGAAACATTTTTTAAAAAAATTAAAATTATGACATAAATATGGATGAATCTTATTAATAAATGAATTGGAAACTAAACAGTAAGTACACATAATATTAATTTGTTTAATAAGAATTATTGAGTACCTAACACTGAGTTCGGTAACAGAGGTACAAAAAATAAAATAGTCAGCTTTCCTGCTTTCAAGGAACTCTGTTAGGAGAGATCAGATAGAAGTTAATAGATTTATAGATGGAAAGGAGGAACTTACACATGCTCTATCCCTATCTTCTCATTTTATAGTTTTAATTTTTTAATAAATGTTATTTTAATACCTGCCTACAAATAAAAGCAATCAAACATATTAATAAGATAAAAGTGGTTTTAAATGATTACCCATGGCGGCCACTAGAGATAGAGAGCCAAGCCTGAAGACAGGAGGTCCTGGGTTCAAATTTGGCCTCAGATGCTTCCTAGCTGTGTAATCTTGGGCAAATCACTTCATCCTACTTGCCTGGCCCTTTCCTTTCTTCTGCCTTGGAAATGATACTTAGTACCTAAAACAAAAGGGAAAGGTTTAAAAAATATTTTACATGAAACTAAAAACCTTTGTTACTTACGGTTTGGAGGGGGAAATAGGGTGGAGAGAGAGACACACAGACAAACAGAAAGAAACAGAGAGACACAAAGACACAGAGAGACAGAGACAGAGAGATGGAGGCAGAGGAAGACAGAGAGAGAGGGGTGGAGGAAAGGAGGAGTCAATCTGTTTGTCTACATATCCCCCTCTAGGTATCTTTCTTGTGAATCTATCAGGATTTTCATACTTAGTACTTCTTTTTCTAATATATCTATGAATTATGTATGTGTAACCCATAGATCAGGTCTCCCCAAACTTCTGCCTTCCCATGAATTTCAGTCTTGTGCCTACCCAAAAGGGTAATTTTCCCTTTGACTCATTGCTGGAATTTTTCCATGAAAACATCTAAATATAGTTTATGTTTTGGCTCATGTCTGGGTTTCCCTAAATGTGGCCAACAAGATCCTATCTCCTATATGAACTTTCAAGGCAAGGTAAAATAGCTTTTATTTCACCTAACAAAAAAATGCAGAAGATAAAAAGAACTCAGAGAAGATCCTGAACACAAAGAAACACATAAAACATTCAAATGGTACACCAGCTCCCCTAGGATGGAAACTCAATTCTGTGTTATTATTGGGATAATCCTTTGACATTCTGATGAATTCCTAGATCTTCCACAGATTCCTAGTGGGACTCTTGTCATTTAGATTCCTTCTGGAAGGTGAGCACACTTTGAGATTGCTGAACAAGCAATCTCCTGCAAAGAAGACCTTAATTGTCCAAATAACTCACTAGCTTTGCTCTTAGAATAGTACAGCATTCAGGAGGTTATGTGAGTTATCCTTCCATTTCTCTAAGGAGCACAATGCATCAAGATATGTCCTTTTTCTAGAAGATATAATCTCTCTGGAATTTAGAAACTCTCAAATTGAGGGTTATCCAAGAAGTAAATCCCAAGCTTGATAGTGCTTAGGGTTTCTCACACTAGAAGTCTAGATTCTAGGATTCACTTTACCCAGGGAATTATAAATTTCCCTTCCTACACACAGGAATATGGGTTCCATGAACATTTTCATGAGCTGCTCAGATGCACATATCTACCATCTGCTTCTTCAAGAAATAATTCTACTCCTTGGTTGCTGCCATCTCATGGACTTCGATGGTTAGCTCTTAGGAGCTCTTCTTTCAGGTGACCTATATGCATGTGTAAATGCCTATTGTCTCTGTTCCAAGGTAATGATTTCCAGTTCCTCAGAGAAAAGACCATGCCTGGACACAGACTTCCTTTGCCTCAGAACCAGGCTTACTTTGTTTTGGTTTGTCTTCTGAAAAAGGAAAGGTAAAATCCAAAAGAGGAAACTGTTTTGTTAGCTCGTTTTTATAGATTATGGAGAGGGGATGATCCTTTGATAAAGATAGAGATCCCCCGAGTCCCAGTCTACCAATTATCTCAGAGGTCACCCTAGTCATTAGAAATTAATCAGGAGTTTTGTATGTTCTCTCAGAAAGTTTCCTTTGGGGAGCTGCCCCTCAGATGCCTCTAAACAAGGGTCACACCTTGTAGTCTTAACAAGTCAATTGGGAAATGCTTCAAATTGCTAAGGAACTACCTTATTTTTAAATATATATATACATATATTTCTCTCTATATAAAGTTATACATGTTACTTAGGCCACACATTTTTAGTCCATCGAAATCATTTGTCTCACTCAATTGTTTATAAGTCTAATAAACTTATCAATTATGACATTAATTATCACATGAATGAGTATTGCCCTAAATAACAAACTAAATAGCTGCATTTTCAAGAAGTAATATCATCTGTGAAAAAAAAGATCCCAAAACAAACTCAGGGTAACTGGATTCTTTCCATTCATTTCCCAATGTGTTGGGCCATTAAGGGAATTATCTGACAAGTAGATGTATGTTTGATAGTTTTTATACTTATTTGAATCACAAATTAGATTCAATGAGGAAATATTTTATATTCCTTCCTTTTTCATTCTAGAAATATATCTATGGATCATCTACTATATGCGAATTAGCATGCTATGATTTAAAAATTGAATGCTAAAAGGAAGAATGTGTCAAGGGAATTAGTTTGTAATGAGACTAGAAAGATAGATTTGGAACCAGATTGTGGCTGTGAGGGGCTTTCAATGCCAACAGAAGAGTGCGTATTTGATCCTAGAAGGAATAGGGCAGAGACTGTCTTTTACCCTCTTTTTCATCCCCAGAGCTTAGCATAGTGCCTGGCATATAAGAGGCATTTAATAAATATTGATTGATTAATAAACAGTTATGGGAGTTTACTTGGAATGGTAGCAACTGGAGTGGAAAGGAGAGGGTAGTAGATTCAAGATCCATTGTGGATGTAGAAATGATAGAACTTGGTGATTTAATGGACATGGAAGTAAGTGAGAAGGAGGCATCAAAGATGATTAAGATTTTGACATTGAGTGGGAAGAGAGGCAAATGTAGTGAGGGGAAAGATGTGTTTGTTTTAGGATAAGTGACTTGAGGTTAATGAGACTTCTGGATTTAGCTGCCCAGCAGGCAGTAAAAAAGTCAGTATTAGAGCTGAGGAGAGAAATTAGGGCTGGGCATTTGTATTTGGTTGTCATCTGTATAGAAGCAAAACTTGAAGCAATAAAAATTGATGAGATCATCAGAGGAGAGAAGAAGGCTGGCCATGTTTTGCAGGGATGGTCGGAAGAAAAAGAAGATGCAAGGAAGACCAAAAAGAGAGTGATTAGATGCCTAGGAGAAAAATCTAGAGAGAGCAATCTCATGGATGTTGAAGGTGAAAGACACTAACAAGAAAGAAGTGATGACCAGTGGGGTCAAGACAGTTAAAAGGATTAGGATAAGGATTGAGGGGGAAAAAAAGGTCAGTGCATTTCAGTATTAAAATTTAAGTCATTATCTATATCTCAAGGTCAATTCAGTTTTTTAAGTGCAAAGTATTACCCTTTTATATATGAACTGTGTGGTTGGGAAAAGGACCCAAAAAGGTAAATAAGAAAAAAAGATAAAATCCACTTGTGAAGATATTATTTCTCAGATACAATGTTAAGGATCAGATTGTTCTGTGAACCAGATAAAGAACTTCCCCACTGATACTTGTACCTAGAGGACCTATTTAAAGACAGAGCAATGATGAGGCTGTAGGGTATCATTGTGGTCCATCTGCTTATTTATTTACAAATGTTTTTAGAGTTTGAAGCTTATAACTGACCAAATTATAATTCAAGTAACTGAGAACTATGGGAAGAGTCCTGTTTGGTTCATACATGGCAAAAAGGTACATTTCTTGAATTTTACCTCAAAGGAAAAAATGAGTCACTGGCTTCCAGAAGGCTCAGATTTTAAGCATTTGAAACTGTGAGGAAGTCAGCAGGAGAAGATATAAGAAGAGACAGCCAGAAAGAAGCAGGAGAGTGCAAGAAGAATGACAAGAACCCAGGGACAGAAAATATGTCTTCTAGCTGAGATAGTTAACTCTTCAGCTGCCTTCCTGGGAACTTGCTCAGAGAAAAGATGCTTTATTGATCAGCTAGAGGAAAGCTAGAGCAGCTGCTGGAAGTTCATTAGAAGAGAATTCTATCCAATATAACTCAATAAACATTTATTAAGTGACTACTGTGTGCTAAATTCTGTCCTAAGTGCTGCTGCTGTTCAGTCATTCAATAGTGTCTGATTCTATGTGACCCATTTGGGGTTTTCTTAGCAGAAATACTGAAATGGTTTGCCATTTGTTTCTCCAGCTCATTTTACAGATTAGGAAACTGAGGCTAAGTGACTTGCCCAGGGTCACACAGCTAGTAAGTGTCTGAGGCAGGATTTGAACTTAGGTCTTCCTAAGTCCAGTCCAGACACTCCTGTCTGGCACCTAATAGTCACTTAATAAATATGCATTGATTGATTTATTGCAGGGAATAGGACATCAATGGCTATGATGTAAAAGTGTTCTAGGCACATGGGTTTCCTCATTCATATGCCTGTTTATTAGATTTCTATTCATGTGTGCCCACTTTCTCCCACAGACACTGGACATATTGATGAGAGAGCATAACCCAGTCATAGTATAATTGGTGACATTTTAATTATTCCTGCTTGACATGGAGTGAATAAACATTATAATTAACTTTGCTTTTGACTTCTATTGAGAAAAATGGGAGGATTATTCTTGCGTTTGCTTTCTGATGAGTAAATGTTATGATGATTCCTGCCCTTACCTTGTTGTTAAGTAAATGTTTTATGTGTTGTGGTGACCAGTTCCAGTAAATGGGAAGCATGCTAGGAAGGACTCAGGAGCCATAGTGGTGAGTAATAGGAATGTATTCCCCTCACACTAAAGTTATGCTGAGGACCCTGAGAACCTCAGACACTTTCTGAGGGCCTTGGGCAAGTCATTTCACTTGTTTGCCTCAGTTTCCTCAACTATAAAATAGGGATAATAAGAGCCCCTACCTGCCAGGGCTGTTGTGAGGATTAAATGAAGTAATATTTATCAGGCAATGTGCCTGGCACATAGTAACTATTATATATCATTATACAGCCATTTCAGTCATGTCAGACTCTTCATGACCCCATTTGGGGTTTTCTTGGCAAAGATACTGGAGTGGATTGCCATTTTCTTCTCCAGCTCATTTTGAGGAAACTGAGGCAAATAGGGTTAAGTAATTTGTCGGCAGTTTATAAATGTCTGAAGTCACATTTGAACTCCAAACCTGGCACTGTCTTACTGTACCACCTAGCTGCCCCTTGGGGCTATATAAATGCTATTGATGTTGCTATTATCATTTTGAATTATAGAAACCTGAAATATACCTCACTGGGAACCTCAGACTTGAAAGTGTGAGTGTAACTGGATGACTGAGCCAATTTAGAGAAGATGGGGAGAAAACACCACGAATGGGCTGCATTTGGATAGAACTTGATCTCTATTCCTCACTAATCACTTTTTAGTGGTGTTCCTTTTACAGTGTTTACCATTTAAATCTAAGAATTCTTATTTATTCAAACAATTTATTGACTGGACCAAACCGATAGCAGCTTCAGTATTAGATCTCAAGATATAAATAGGCAAGGTTTGGTTCAAGAAAATGAATGAGATGGTGGTGTCAAGCTCAAATAAAAACCGAACCCATTAATCCGTGTGTGAGAATCCCTTCAACTGCATATTGGCTTAGTTTTAAAGTGTGATGTCATTATCTGTGTTTTATTATATTTTTATTTATTTTGTTAGATATTTCCCAATTACATTTTCACTAGGTTTAGGCTAGATGAGTGTAACTGGCTGCCTGCTGCTCATGGGATGCTTGGCCGATATCTTTGAACAGATCATGTATCCAACATGGCAAGGAATCTAGTCATCTTGCTCATCTTTTTTATTTCCTTGAAATTGTTTTAGACCAATTGTCCTTATATAAATTAATAAGTGAATAAAAATGTATTACAAGCCTGCTAGGTTCTAGGTGCTGTGTTTAGCCCTGGGACCCAAAGACAAAAATGAAACATGCACTGCCCTTACTCTGTTGGAGGTGATAATATGGGCATGTAGATGTATAGGAAAAAACAAATACAAAAATACAAGGTGATTCGAGGGAAGGCATTAGCAGCGGGGTGGGGTCAAGAAAGACTTTTTGTAGAAGTTGATGCTTAAGCTGATCCAAATGTACCTGTGTGCCTACGTTTTGTTCTGTAGTGTGGAGAGCTTTGAGTATGAAATTTCTTTTTCTTAATGTAAACTAGCAGCTCTAGATAACTTATACCGAAGGAGCCCTTTTTACACAAACTCAACACACATGAATTCAAGTATACACCTATTGGAAAAAAATTAAGACAGAAAAATATTAAATAAACATTTTAAATTACACACTAAATCCTCATCCTTTTCCCATCGGTTAAAAGTCTCATAAAGTAGCTTGCCCAAACCTGCTCACTCTCCCTCTGAGAAGTGTTGCTTTAAATCTTTACAATGTTTCATGTTAGGTCTGCATTGGTCTTTGGAATTCTCTTTTTGTGTCTCTGTCAGAGCAGTGCTTCTCTTTGTTTCATTAAGGCTATTTATTATATTATATTATGTTAATTTATACATTTTATTTTATATCTTTTATTTTTAATTTATTACATAAATTTGTTTTTATGTATTTTTATAAATTATATGTGACATAATTTATATTTATTATGATTTATGTTTATTATATTAAATTAGTTATTATAATTTAGTTATTAATAATGACCCCAAAACATAAAAGTAGTAACTCTAGATAGTAGTTTTGATAAACCTAAGAAAAGTCATCACAGTGCCTAGGTATGTTCATATAAAACTTACTAATTAAATATTGGGGTTCCCTGTTACATGGGATTTTTGGCTTACTGGACGGAGAGGTAATTGAATGAGTAAAATGAGGTCCTACTGTATTTTTAGAGAGTTGCCTTAGGTCCATGTACTTGTTTACCTCGTCAGTGTGTGTCAGGGATAAGACTTGAAAATAGACCCTCTTGTCTTCAAGACAATTCACAATACACCTGTATCTTGTTCTTAAAAATTTGACTTGCAAATTCTCTCCCTCTCCCCAGATCCTCCCCCACTGATTGAGACATCAATAACGGGATACCCATTCTATGTGTGAAGTCATGCAAAATTAATTTCTATATTCCTGCTACCTATTGTTGCCATTTAATGTGAGGTAATTTAATTCAATAACTGCTTATTAAGCACCTACTATGGGCCAGGGATTGCACCAGGTGGTGGGAATATGAAGATGAAACAAAGCAGGCCCTGCCGTCAAGGATGTTATGTTCTTTGGGGGAAAACAAGCCTTATCCTGCTATATCTTTTAAAAACCTAAGAGAGATGAGGAGACTGAAGTCAAGTGTGAAGGCCAAGGTCCCATAGCTGACGTTTCCCAAGTGGGAGCATGACAAGGAAGATCAATTTCACTGGGGTCTTACTTCTTGGGGAAAAAGTCTTACCTCATGGGGAAAATTCTCTCTGCATCTTACATTGTTGGCTCAGAAGCAATTTCTCTAAAGCTCGCTCTTTTAATATAGAATATAGCATCTAGCCTCCCAGTCTGGCCCCAAGCTCCTCCCAGCACGGATAGCAGAAAACTTAATGAGCTCCAGGCCTTCATCAGCTCTGCCAACAGAACCCAGGCCTCCCTTCTGCACATGGGCCAGACTGGTCCGAGAGGATGGGTGGTAAAATCCCACCTGCTCTACATAAAGCTAAATCAGAAGAAAGAATTAAGGAAAATGAGAAACCCCAATGCCAGAAGAACCAGAAAGCAAAGAAAGGGATGAAGAAATTGATCATGAAAAAGTCCTTGAATGGGTTTTCCCTCAAGAAATGGGGGATTGAACTATAGAGAGAATAGTTAAGATGATGGCTCAGGGAAAAGAAGGTGGTGGCCATTAATGCCCTAAATAGTGGGGAACTCCAGAAAGCCATTGAATGACTCCCAGAAGCCATCAGACTTAATTCTCATTAGGCCAATTTAAATATGGCTAAGAGAGTCAGTATGTTTGTGAAACTGCAAAAGTTTGATTCTGCTTGCAGGGATTGTGATAGAGCAATTGGAATAAACCCTCAACTCTGCTCTGCCTTAATAAGTGTCCAGGAAAAGACTCCTTGGTCCCTGGGAGAAGCTGACTCATGATCTTGCTATAGCTTGGACATTGGACTATGATGAACATGTCAGTGCTCTGTTGAGGGAAATATAACCAAAGGCCCAGAAGAATGAGGACCAACAGTAAAAATATGAAAGAAAATATGAGGAGGGAGAGATCAAAGAACAGACTGAAAGAGTGAAGAAGGCTCAGAAGAAACATGAGCTAACCCAAAAGGAGAAATAAGCCCAAAGAACTGGGAAAACTCAGTTTTGCTCTTTTCCCATTTTTTTTTCTGGAGACAAGATTGGGAACTTTAGAGGCTTGCTTAGAATGAGAGGGTCCATGCCTGAGTTGGCTGTAATATCTGAACTCAATTAAATTCTTAGTGACCCAGAAGTGCTTGCAAACATTTAGGATCCAGAAAGTCCCAGGTAGTGTTCTAGGATGTGGTGAAGAATCTGTACCCCCCTCCCCCAATATGTCCAAATATCAGAGCAACCTAAAGGTTATGATATCATTGACAAATTGTCTGTCAAATTTGGAGGTCAACCACAAATGTCATTTTAACAAAAAAAAAAGCCCTTACTGAAGAAGGAAGACAGAAAGAGAGACAGTCAGAGACAAAGAAAGAAAGAAAGAAAGAAAGAAAGAAAGAAAGAAAGAAAGAAAGAAAGAAAGAAAGAAAGAAAGAAAGAAAGAAAGAAAGAAAGAAAGAAAGAAAGAAAGAAAGAAAGAAAGAAAGAAAGAAAGAAAGAAAGAAAGAAAGAAAGAAAGAAGGAAGAAAAAGGAAGGAAGGAAGGAAGGGAGGAAGGAAGGGAGGAAGGGAGGAAGGAAGGAAAGAAAGAAGGAAGGAAGAAACAGAAAAGAAAAGAAACAAAACCAGACTTAAAAAGCAAGTCAGCTGAGTTTATTTTGTACCCTTATTTTGTACTCCATTATGGAGACTAATCTCACAGTTGTGTCATGTGATATTTAAACTGGTATCAGCTAAGTAATACCTAGAATAATTTTTTATCTAGAATAATTTTTTAAAAATAGAAATGCAGATGGAAAAATAGTGAGGATTTGTTCCTATCCAAGTTCAGGGTCAGCTCCCTTATTTCACTTACATAGCCAGTCCTGGACATCCCTTCCTCTGTTTTCTATGGGGTCTGCACTCTCTGGGTTGAGCTTGGTAATGTTTCACTTTGCTATTTTGAGACATGAAGTCACAGTTGGCTTCAACTGCTACAAATTCTAAGAAATTCTTGCAGTTTTAAACAACCCAATGTCCCACAGCTCTCTTCTAGCAAAATGTTCTTTTTAAGAGGTTGGGCATGTGTGTTTGGCTATGTTGGTAGGGGACAATTTGTGGATTAGATGACAAAAAACCAATGGCTAATTCTAGCTGTCTGAGTACATGTGACACTCATAGGAAGATACTTAAATACGGGAAAATGCTTATTGGCAATAAATTTCACTCCCCTTTCCCCCAGCCCCCATCACTCTACCCACTACATTTTCATAGAAAACTATAGATCAAACAGTGAGTTGTTAAATTGGCTTCTATGGAAGTCTGCTTTTCTTCCTCTTCCCCCCTCATTCTTCTCAACCCTCCTCTCCATTTTCCCCAGTCTCCTTTCTTTCTCTTCCTCCTCCCCTTCCTCTCCCTCTCAGTCCTCCTTCTCACAACTGCTGTGCAAGCTGGAAACAGTCAAAGTCATGTTTTAGCCATGACCGTCATCTAGTCAGATTTTCCATTGTGGAAGTCGGTGATAGTACAGCAATTAAGCAAAGTGTCAGAGAAGTTGAATTATTTGAGTCTTCCATCCATAAATCTTTATGGGAAAAGAGAAACTTTTAAACTTGCACCAGGCCTTGCTTTAATTATTTTCTTTCAGGATATGAAAGGCCAATGGGAGAAATCCTTGGGGACATAGTTTGCTATTTTGGTTTTAACCTTCCATTTCATCAGCTCTCACCACCCTTACCCTCACCCCACCCCCCAGCTCAATGATTTTAGCCAGTGGTCCTTTTTGCCTGAAAAATGAATGGGCATCTTTGTACTCTATTTTGACTTCAGGAATGTATGTCAAAGGAAAGCTATAACTGGGAACTCCCAGCATCTTAGCATGAAAAGAGAAAGAGTGATATCTGGTAAGAGCTCTAGTCATTGGTATAAATTTAAGTTTATAAATCTTAAGCAAAGGACTCATCCACATCCAGAAATATTAGATATGTAATTAGAGCTACAAGGAGACAGTGTTCAATTCAATATATATTAGAACTTCCTAATAACTAAAGCTGTTTCACAATGGAATAAAGGAAGCTTTGGAATAATGGTTAGAGAGTTTGTCAAATCCCACTTCTGACATATACAGTCAGCATGACTTTGAGTAAGTCAGTCTCTCAATATAGTAACAATTCTCTGAAATTATAAATTACAGAAAAGTTGCTGTCATGCATTGGCAGAAGGAGTTCCCTCACCAGGGAGGTTCCTAAATCACAAGTTCAGGCCCCATCTTACACAAAAACTGAATGCATTGTGAAGGGGGTGTTTTTGTAGTTCGGTGCATAGACTTGGATTATGCCCTCTTCCTATGTTGCTACTGTTGAATCGTTTCAGTTGTGTCCATCTTTTCATGACCCCATTTAAGGTTTCCTTGGCAAAAATGCTAGAATAGTTTGCCATTTCCCTCTCCACCTCATTTTATAGATGAGGAAACTGAGATAAACAGGGTGGAGTGACTTGCCTAGGATCATTTAGCTAGTAAGTATATGAGGCTGTATTTGAATTAATGAAGATGGAGTCTTCCTGATTCCAAGCCCAGTATTCTATCCATTCTGCCACCTAACTGTCCTTTCTGCCAATGTGAAAGGGACCAGTGCAAGTGAGGTCCTAAAAGGTGGTACTGTATCTAGAATGTCCTTCTTCCCCATCTTTGACTTTTGGATATTTATTCATTCATTAAAGCCAAATGCCTTTTCCTCCATGAAGTCTTCCTATCTCTATCCTTTCCACAACAACAATCACTCTCTTGCACCATTCTAATATATTTATAAGGCAATATTTTATGTTAGTTATCTTTTTTTTTTTGTCTTATCCCCCTCTTAGACTACAAGATCCACATGGGCAGGGATGATATCATACCAAAACAATGTATCTCCACTAGCACAGTGCTCTGTACACAATAAATATTTAAGAAATGTTCATTAAATTGAGTTTAATTCCCCCCTCACCAAGTCTGGATGATTAGTTCTTAGAGATTCTTACTTCAGGTAGCATGAGACAAATGGCATCTATGATCCCTTCTAACTTTCAGATTCCATTATTTATGTCTATTCTACTTACTACTCATATGGGCAGAGAGAAAGACTATAGATGGCAGCTTTGGTAAGATTCTGCCTCCTGTTCTTGATGTGGGAAATGGGAGAGAGGTGCTGGGTGGAGGAGGAAAAGGAGGTAGAAAAGGAGGTAAGATTTAAATGATTATATGCCAGCATTGGGAAAAGGGTTTGATTAGAAAGATGACTTACATTTCTATAAGGAGAAAGAACTCAGCACAAAATATTACCTAAGAGACTTGATGTAATTTTTATGTAAAAGGTGGATATAGAGTAAACTAAACTGTGAGCATAATGGAGTAATGGAGGGAGAGAGAGAGAGAGCTCTTAAACTTCTCAGTACTCAAAGCAATTCCCTAAGAATATATGTTGAAGAAAAAGGTATTGAAATCCATGGAAAGTATTTCCTAGTCTCCTTTCCCCTAAGGATCTTCTCAACAAAATACCTAAACTCAGTCCATATCACCCAATGAAGATCTCAACCTCCTGTATTCTGGCAATGTCATTGTTCCTTCCCTTCCCTTCCCTTCCCTTCCCTTCCCTTCCCTTCCCTTCCCTTCCCTTCCCTTCCCTTCCCTTCCCTTCCCTTCCCTTCCCTTCCCTTCCCTTCCCTTCCCTTCCTTCCCTTCCCTTCCTTTCCCTCCTTCCTTCCTTCCTTCCTTCCTTCC